>NC_091855.1:0-625000 GCF_037783145.1 Equus przewalskii
ATTGCAAAGAAAAGAAAGTGAGCATAGCACTACTTATATCACACAAAATAAATTTTAAAACAAAAACTGTAACAAGAGACAAGGAAGGGCATTATATAATGATAAAGGGAAGAATCCAACAAAGAGATATAACACTTGTAAATATCTATTCACCTAACATAGGAGTAAATAAATATATAAAGCAATTATTAAGAGATCTAAAACGAGAAAGAGACTAACACAATAATGGAAGGGGAATTTAACACTCCACTTGCACCATTGGATAGACCATCCAAACAGAAGATCAATAAGGAAACACTGGTCTTAAATGGCACATTGGACCAGATGGACTTAGTGGGCACATATAGAACATTCCATCCAAAAGCCACAGAATATACATTCTTTTCAAATGCACATGACACATTCTCCAGGATTGATTACATATTAGCTCACAAACAAGTCTCAATAAATTTAAAAAGATAGAAATAATACCATGCATCTTTTCTGACCACAAAGGTATTAAACTAGAAATCAACTACCGGGAGAAAACCAGAAAAGCCACAAAAATGTGGAGATTAAACAAAATGCTAATGAACAACGATTGGGTCAATGAAGAAATCAAGGGAGAAATAAAAAAATCCCTGGAAACAAATGAAAATGAAAATACAACATGATAAAATCTATGGGCTTCAGCAAGAGCCATTCTAAGAGGAAAGTTTATAGAAATTCAGGCCTAGCGCAACAAAGGAGAAAACCCCTAAATAAACAATCTAACAGCTTATCTAAGGGTACTGGAAAAAGAAGAATATGCAAATCTCAAAATCAGCAGAAGGAAGAATTAATACAAATCATCACACAAATAAACAAAATAGAGAGTAAAAATACAATAGAAAAAATTAAGGAAACCAAGAGCTGGTTCTTTGAAAAGATAAACAAAATTGACAAACCCTTAGCTAGACTCACCAAGGAAAAAAGAGCGAAGGCTCAAATAAATACAATCATAAATGAAAGAGGAGAAATTACAACCACCACCTCAGAAATACAAAAGATAATAAGAGAATACTATGAAAAGCTATACACCAACAAATTGGATAATAGAAGAAATGGATAAATTCTTAGAAACCTACAACCTTCCAAAACTGGACCATGAAGGAATAGAGAATTTGAATAGACCAATCAGCAGTAAGGAGATCAAAACAGCCATCAAAAACCTCCCAAAAATAAAAGTCCAGGACCAGATAGCATCCCTGGTGAATTCTACTAAACATTCAATGACTAAATACCCATCCTTCTCAAACTCTTCCAAAAAATTGAAGAGGAGGGGAGGCTTCCTAACTCATTCTAGAAAGCCAACATTCTCCTGATACCAAAACCAGACAAAGCCAACACAAAAAAAGAAGTTACAAGCCAATGTCACTGATAAACATTAATGCAAAAATCCTCAACAAAATACTATCAAATCGAATACAACAAGACATTAAAAAGATCATACATCATGATCAAGTGGGTTTCATTCCAGGGATATAGGGATGGCTCAATGTCTGCAAATCTATCAATGTGATACACCACATTAACAAAATGAAGAATAAAAATCACATGATCATCTCAATAGATGCTGAGAAACCATTTGACAAGATACAGCAAAAATACATTTATGATAAAAACTTTGAATAAAATGAGTAGAGAAGGAAAACACCTCAACATAATAAAGGCCATATATGACAAACCCACAGCAAATGTCATTCTAAGGAGAGAAAAAGTGAAAGCTATCCCTCTAAGAACAGGAACTAGACAAGGATGCCCACTGTCACCACTCTTATTTAACGTGGTATTGGAAGTCCTAGTCAGAGCAATCAGGCAAGAAAAAGAAATAAAAGTGATCCATATTGGAAAAGAAGAAGTGAAACTGTCACTATTTGCAGATGACATGATTTTATATATAGAAAACCCTAAAGAATCCACTAAAAAAGTTTTAGAAATAATAAATGAATACAGGCAAGTCACAGGATACAAAAATCAACATAAAAAACTTGGTGGCATTTCTATACACTAACGACGAAGTCATAGAAAGAGAAATTAAGAATACAATCTCATTTACAATTGAAACAAAAAGAATAAAATACCTAGGAATAAACTTAACCAAAGAAGTGAAAGATCTGTACACTGAAAACTATAAAACATTGTTGAAAGAAATCCAAGAAGACACAAATAAATGGAAAGATATCCCATGCTCTTGGATTGGAAGAATTAACATTGTTAAAATGTCCATACTTCCTAAAGCAATCTATAGATTCAATGCAATCCCTACTAACGTTCCAACAACATTTTTCACAGAAATAGAACAAAGAATCCTAAAACTTATATGGAACAAGAAAAGACCCCAAATAGCCAAAGGATTCCTGAGAAGAAACAGCAAAGCTGGAGGTATCACACTGCCTGATTTCAAAATATACTACAAAGCCATAGTAACCAAAACAGCATGGTACTGGAACAAAAACAGACACACAGATCATTGGAACAGAATCGAGAGCCCAGCAATGAACCCACACGTTTATGGACAGTTAATATTCGACAAGGGAGCCAAGAGCATACGATGGAGAAAGGAGAATCTCTTCAATAAATGGTGTTGGAAAACTGGACAGCCACATGAGAAAGAATGAAAGTAGACCATTCCCTATGTACAAAAATCAACTCAAAATGGATTAAAGACTTGAATGTAAGACCCAAAAACATGAAACTTCTAGAAGAAAGCATCAGCAGTACACTCTTTGACATTGGTCTTAGCAGCATGTTTTCAAGTACCATGTCTGACCAGGCAAGGGAAACAAAAGAACAAATGAACAAATGGGACTACATCAAACTAAAAAGTTTCTGCACAGCAAAGGAAACCATCAAAAAAAAAAATGAAAAGACAGCCTAACAATTGGAAGAAGATATTTGCAAACCATATATCAGATAAGGGGTTAATATCCAAAATATACAAAGAACTCATACAGCTCAACAACAAAAAATCCAACAACACAATTAAAAAATGGGTAAAAGATCTGAACAGAGATTTCTCCAAAGAAGATATACGGATGGCCAACAGGTATATGAAAAAATGCTCAACATCTTTAGCTCTCTGGGAAATGCAAATCAAAACTACAATGAGGTATCACCTCCCTCTGGTCAGAATGGCTATAATTAACAAGACAGGAAACAACAAGTGTTGGAGAGGATGTGGAGAGAAGGGAACACTTGTTCACTGCTGGTGGGAGTGCAAACTGGTGCAGCCACTAGGGAAAGTGGTAAGCAGTATCCTCAGAAAATTAAGAATAGATCTACCATATGATCCAGCTATCCCACTGCTGGGTATTTATCCAAAGAACTTGAAAATACAAAGACAAAAACATACTTGCACCCCTATGTTCATTGCAACATTATTCACAATAGCCAAAACTTGGAAGCACCCAGGTGCCCATCAAGGGACCTAATGGCTAAAGAAGAAGTGGTATTTATACACAATGGAATACTACTCTGCCATAAACAGTGATGAAATCTGGCCATTTGTGACAACATGGATGGACCTTGAGGGTATTATGGGAAGTGAAATAAGTCAGAGGGAGGAAGTCAAATACTGTATCATCTCACTCCTAAGTAGAAGATAATTAGAAGGAAACAAACACATAGCAATGGAGACTGGATTGGTGGTTACCATAGGGGAAGGGGGGGAGGGCAAAAGGTGTGATTAGGCTCACATATGAGGTGATGCACTATAATTAGTTTTTGGGTGATGAACAAGATTAAATCTACACAGAATTCGAAATATATTATGATGTACATCTGAAAGATATATGATGTTATAATCCAATGTTACTGCAATAAAATAAAACAAGAAAAAAATAGCATGGTTTTGTGGAAATTGCAAAAATTATTCAATTTATTTTCACTTTTTAGAACTACATAATCAGAACTCAGTATGTATTTTAACATCAGATGGAATCCCTAAGGGCTGAAAGAAGTAATTTCTTACTGCTAGTGTTCAGAAAGTAAATCAGTTTCTCTTTGAGGAGGTGACATTTGAATAGAGACTTAGTAAGTGAGGAAATAACACACACTACTGAGAGTATTTCAGGTAGATAAGAGAACAAATAGAAGTTCCTTGAGACATAATTTTGTACTTTTGAGGAAACTCCAGAAGCCAGTGTGGCAAGACAGGAGCATGCCAAAGGAGAGCAGCTCTGCATGGAGGTAAAAAGGAAGCCGGAATAGCAGCCATTTGTGGCATAATGGCTAGGGGAATAACCTTGGAGTTTTCCCCCAATTTGGTAGAAGTGCACTGGACAGTAAGGAGCAAGGAAGCATGAAATCTGCATCAAAGGGAGGGCTCACCCACGTTTTTAATCTTTCTCTTGTAAGACTAGGAAGTGATACTGGATTTTAGTAAACCAGTCTAGGAAATGCTGTTCTTAGTTGGGATTCTACTTCTCCTACATAAGAGATGTCTTTTTCTTTGTTCCTTGATTTTTAGGCAGAAACAAAATCTTCATGTGTGTATGTTACTTCACTTTGATTTTATAAAATATAGTCAGAATTTGTTCGTGAATTCACTGTTGCCATTGGATAAATATATGTTTTCCAGAATGTCATACAATTGGAATCATACAGGATATAGAATTTTTATGTTGGTTTCTTTCACTTACCAATATTATTTACGTTTTATCCACATCTTTCCAAGCCTTAATAGCTCATTTATTTTTATCACTGAATAATATTCCATTGTATAGATATACTACAGTTAATTTATCCATTCCTTTCTTGAAGGATATCTTGGCTGCTTCCAAGTTTTGGTAAATATAAAAAAATGCCATATATATGTGTATTCAGGTTTTTGTGTAGGCATAATTTTTCACTTCATTTGAATAAATACAAAGGAATCTGATTGCTTGATCATGTGATAAGAATATGTTTAGTTTGGTAAGGAACTGACAAACTGTCTTCCAAAGTGGTTGTACCATGTTGCATTTTCTCCAAGAATGAATGAGAGTTCCTGTTGCTACACATCCTCACCAGCATTTGTTGTATTTTGAATACTAACCATTCTGATATGTGTATAGTGAAATCTCATTGTTGTTTTAATTTGAAATTCTTTTTTTTTTTTTTGAGGAAGATTATCCCTGAGCTAACATCTGCGGCCAATCCTCCTCTTTTTGCTGAGGAAGACTGGCCCTGAGATAACATCCTTGCCTATCTTCTTCTACTGTTTATGTGGGATGCCTACCACAACATGACTTGCCAAGTGGTGCCATGTCCGCACCCGCGATCCAAACTGGTGAACCCCGGGCCGCCAAAGCGGAACGTGCACACTTAACCGCTGTGCCACTGGACCAGCCCCTAATTTGAAATTCTTTAAAGACATCATGTTGAACATCTTTTCATATGGTTACTTGTCATCTGTATATCTTTTTTGGTAAGGTGTGTGTTCAGATCATGTGCCCATTTTTAACTGTATTTTTTTTTCTTATTGTTGAGTTTTAAGCGTTCTTTGTATATTTTGAATTCCAGTCCATTGTAAGATATATGTTTTGGAAAGATTTTCTCTCATCCTGTAGTTTGTCTTTTCATTCTCTTAGCATTATCATTTGCATAGCAGAAGTTCTTAATTTTAATGTTCAATTTGTCTATTTTTTTCATGAATTGAGCTCTTGATGTTGTATCAAAAATGTGATTAGCAGATCAAGATTTTATCCGAGATCACCTAGATTTTATCCTATGTTATCTTCTAAGTTTTTTGTAGTTTTGTGTTTTACATTTAGATGTGTGATCCATTTTAAGGTAGTTTCTGTGAAGCATGTACGGTCTGTCTATATAGACACTTGAAGCTGTATTTCTGGTTTTATTAGTAGTAGTAGTAGTATATTTCAATTTTATAGCTAAACAAACTATACTAATAAGCTATAAACTATATATAACTATATAAACTAATGGAGTATATGACATTCTGGAGAAAATAAAACTATGGAGACAGTAAACAGGTGAGTGGTTGGCAAGGACTGGGGGGAGATATGGAGGGGTGAGAAGGTTCAGCAGGGGAGATTTGTAGGGTAGTGATAATATTTTTTATGACACGGTGATGACAGACACATACTATTTCACATTTTTCAAAACCCATAGAAGGTACAACACAAACAGTGAACTCTAATGTAAACTATGGACTTTAGTTAATAATAACATATCAATATGTGTTCAGTAATTGTAATAAATAACCACAATATTATAAGATGTAAATAAGAGGACAAACTGTGTGTGGGAGCAGAGGAAGTTCATGGTAACTCTTTGTGCTTTCCAATTGATTTTTCTGTAAACCTATAACTTCCCTAAAAATAAAATCTATTAATTTACTTTTTTTTTGAGGAAAATTATCCCTGAGCTAACTGCTGCCAATCCTCCTCTTTTTGCTGAGGAAGACTGGCCCTGAGCTAACATCCATACCCATCTTCCTCTACTTTATATGTGGGACGCCTACCACAGCATGGCTTTTGCCAAGCAGTGCCATGTCCACCCCCGGGACCTGAACCAGCGAACCCCGGGCTGCCAAAGCGGAATGTGCACTCTTAACTGCTGCACCACCGGGCTGGCCCCTATTATTTTTTTAAAGTAAAGGAAAGATTCAGAGGAAAGTGTGAAAATATATACAGCTTTATGTGAGTATTAAATGAGATTTTTTTTATCACGCTCTTAGCCCAGTGCCTAGCACTTAATGTATATCAAGATTGGAGCTCTATGGTGGGAGTTTTGATGATGAATATAATAACAATGATAAAACAAAGAAGGATGTCCCTCGATCAGTGTGATAAATGCCAATTTATAAACAAAGAACTTCCCCCAAATCAGAAGAATAAATGAATTCTTCTATCAGGGTGGGGGACCGAGGACAACTATGTAAAAAGTTTCAACGGAAATATGTCATTTAATCTGAGATTTGAAGAATAGGGAAATCTTATTAGACAGAGCAGAAGATAAAGTGCTTTCTTAGAGAAGAGATGGCATTTGCAAAGCAATGGATATATTATGTAAACTGACAGATTTCAGAAACAGACTAGTAAATATGCCCAAAGCACTGGATACATGGCAAAAATAGGGATAAATTTGAAATCCAGTAGTTTTTTAATGGCGAGTTACAAATTATTACTTGATTTACATACTAAAAGTTTAAACAAGGAGCATTGGATTTCTTTTACGCCAGTTAGCTATTTGCTTTACACATTCAGATGAATAAGTTATTGAAGACTATTTCTAAATTGTTTATTTAGTATATTGTAGGTTCATGAAAATCCATGATTTTAGATGTGATTTAGGATTAAGAAATTTAGGACTAATAGCAGCTAGAGATAAATTACTTTATAACTATTTAGCTAAGAACTTTAGGAAATTTTTATTGATTACTTGAACACAAAAAATAGTCAAATATTATACTTTGCCCATTTTCTCCATCAAGAATTTTTCTGAGTGAGGATAAATGAGCTAAATTTTATTTTACTATTGTTGTTAATGTTAATTTATAGCATAATCACTGAAGAGGCAAAAATGGGCATATTTTGGATGGGTGAATGCAAACCACTTACCAGAAAAATAACTTCCAAGGTTTACATAACAAAAGCACTTTCTATGTATACATGTATAATCAGAAACATTGAATAGATTTTTTCTGTATTACATCAAATATTTTCTTATATTTTCTACATGAATAAGTGATAAAAACCTTTCTTAATTATATTTTATGGACTCTGTGACATACAAATTTCTGACTACAAAAATGAATGTCGATCTAAGAAATCACTTTATAAAACTGAAATATGTTATAAATTTTTACTATGCTATTTAAAATGTATTTGCTTGACCTCATACTTTGTTATTAAAATGTATTTCTTATTTACTTGACTCTTGTTGATAGTTTCTTTATTATAATATATTTCTCTAAGTAAAATGTCATCAACTTCCAAAAAGAAGAATGAAGATTTCTTAGTTTGAACAATGTTATGTATTAAAATTAATTGCAGGTATTATCCCTAACAAATTAGTTGGTTATCCTATAAATTAGAACACATAAAAGATGTTTATTATTCCCACTATATTTAATATACTGGATAGAATGTTCAATGCTTTCAGGAAAGTAACTGAAATGATTTTAAAGATTAGAAGAATAAAGAAAATAATGTTCACTTAGTTGTGGTTGCCATAATTATTTATTTATTAAAAAACAACTGAAATCACGAAAATTATTCAAGTTAGTGAAGGAGTTCAGGAAAATTATTGGATCTACTTACAAAGATTTACTTTCATCAACAAATGACCATGAAAAACATTCAAAATAAGATAATATTCTCAAGAGCAAAAACAAACAAAATAACTTAAAAACTATAAGTTAAGCTAAACCTTTTTTTTAATAGAATGTGGAACATTAATGAAATCATAAAATATGGAGAGATACTGCTTACTCTTGGTAAAGATATCAATTCTAACACAAATTAGTACATAAATTTAATGAAAAACATTAAAATGTAGATTCAGAATCTTTGGGAAACTTGTTTGAACTTTGTGCAAAATTTATATAGTAAAAAATGATGACTATATAAATAAATGAAGGGTAGAGTGTAAAGAAATACTAGATATTAAGATTTTCTAACACATATTTGTAAACAAATTGAGGAAGTGATGTATAGGTGAAATCAGTCAACTTGAGTAGTGGAACATAGTAAAGAATTTAGAGAGAGATCAGTATACAGAAAGATTTAAAATGTAATGTGTAAGCCACAAATCAATGGTTAAGGCTCAGTTTCTTAGTGGTTGGTGTAAATATAAAGGAACAGCATGAGGAAGATCTTTGTAATGATGTAATAATTGTGTATTTTGACTGCAGTAGCTGTTCTAGAAATCTGCACATGTGATAAAATTATTTTGAACTATAGAACACACACACAGTAACACTGTTAATTTTCTGGTTTTGATATGGTGCTATGTTTATGTAAGATGAAACCACTGGAATTTTCAGTTTTGGCATGACTGTGTGAGGAAATTCACAGACCTGCTCCCCATTGAACCTGGTGAAAATTATCAAAAATGACAAAACAGTCAGAGTTTCTGGAAATGGCTCTGAAGGAATACAGCAAATAAAGAAATATTTAGTAGGAAATTTACTAAAACTCGGTAAAAAGTGTGAAAGTCTGTGGTATTTAACCAAGATGTGTGTCTTCTTGTCCCACTTCCAGTTTAGTGAGACAGAATCTCTGCTGCAGACAGGCACAGCTAAAAACGTGGGACTTCCTCTCTCTCCAGCTCTTTGTCAGAGAGATATCTTCCTGGGAGAAGGAGGAAGTCAGAAACCCTCATCCCACCCCTCAAGAAAAGTGTAAAAGGGGTTGGAGACTCTCTTTTTTCACCCCACACCCAAGCATGGGAAGGAGACTCTGCTGAAAATACTCAGGTCCCAATTTTTCTTGTCCAAGCTCATTAAGCAGAGGTTTCACACTGAGAGAGGCAAAATGAGCAGAACTGCTGTTTCCACCATCAAAAGAATGCTCAGTTTCTAAAGTAATGACGTCATAGAGAAGTGTACCATTGTCCCCACACCAACTCCAGAGGATTTTTTCAGAGATTTTTTCCCAGAGAAAGGAGCAGGAAATAGAACAGAGAGTTTCAAACCCCTCCCTGAAGGAACTGACAGCACTTGTAGCAGAATCTGGAGATGTTCAAGCATAAGGGCACTCTCAAGAACAATGAAAGTTATGATGAATGGCAATTGGAATGATAGTGATAGAATTATTGCAGGTATAAGCTAAACTGTAGAAAAGTCATGGTAAAAATGCTAAAAACAAAAGAGAAGGCAAAAAGCTTAAAAGCAACAGGAGAAAAATGGCCTGTCATTTACAAGTGAACCTCAATATGATTAACAGCTGAGGTCTCAACAGAAGTAATGGAGACCAAAAAGCTATAGGATAACATATTCAAAGTGCTCAAAGAAAAATATCAACCAAGAATCCTATATCCAGCAAAGTTACTTTTCAAAAAGAAGGTGAAATGAAGACATTCTTGGGTTAAAAAAAATAAATTAAGAGAGGTTGTTCCTAGGAGATATGTTTTAAGTGAAAAAGTAAAGGAAGTTTTGAGATAAAAGCAAGTGACTACATATTTTGAATCCCCGAGAGAACTGGTAAAAAACAGTGGTAAATGAAAGTATTTAATTATAAAAGACAGTGTGAATACCCATCTTGTGTTTTCTCCTCTTAACTGATAAAAAAATGAATTTTATAATACAATATGTATATATAAACTATTATTGGGCAAATATCATATTTAAATGTAATATATTTGACAACACCAGTGCAGCGGAGGTAACAGGTAACAAAGCTGTATGGGCAAAACAAATGACTCTAGATGCAAACCACAATAGACAGGAACAAAGAAAAAATGAGAAACTAGAAAATTAATATAAAAAAGCTTTAAATATATGCTTGTTCTCTGTTCTTATCTTAACTTCTTTAAAATACATAAATCTATGTGAAATAATAATTATAACTATGTATTCTTGGGTCTTTAATAGTCAAGATGTACTCTATGTGAAAATAATTCCACCAAAAAGGAGAAGAGAGAATAAAGGAATAATATTTCTACACCACACTGGAATTAAGTTAGTATAAATCTGAAGCTATTTTGTAAAAGTAAAGATTAAAGGAACTAGAAAGCTACTTTAGAATATATTCACTTAATGCAAAAGAAAGGAGTAAATGAAAAATAGTGGTACATGGGCAATATAGAAAAAAACCCTGAAAGTTGCAAACATAAACCCATTTATATTCATTAATAGCAGTAAACGTGAATTTATTGAGGAATCCAATCAAAAGGCAGAGAATCTCAGCTGGGATTTTAAAAGGAAATCCAAATTTACTCTGTATACTACAGACACACTTTAAATTTGAGATACACCTATGTTTTACTTCAAGTGATGGAAAATAATTTATCACAGCAACCACAAGAAAATTGAAGCAGATGTACTAATGTCAGACAAAATAGATTTTATTTTTATTTATTTATTTTGTGAGGAAGATTGGCCCTGAGCTAACATCTGTTGCCAATCCTCCTCTTTTCGCTGAGGAAGATTGTTGCTGAGCTAACATTTGTGCCAATCTTCCTCTACTTTGTGTGGAATGCCACCACAGCATAGCTGGACAAGCAGTGCTCGGTCCACATCTGGGATGTGAATCTATGAACCCAGGGCTGCAGGAACAGAGTGCATGAACTTAACCACTATGCCACTGGGCAGGCTCCCTAAAAAGTCTTTAAAACATAAAATAGGGGCCAGCCCTGTGGCAGAGTGGTTAAGTTCACACTCTCCACTTCAGCTGCCCAGGGTTTTGCTGTTTTGGATCCTGAGCATGGACTCAGCATCACTCATCAGGCCATGCTGAGGTGGTGTCCCACATAGCACAACTAGAAGGACCTGCAAGTAGAATATACAAGTATGTACTGTGGTGGGGGGCTTTGGGGACAAGAAGAAGAAGAAAAGGAAGAGGAAGAGGAAGAAGAGGAAGAAAGGTAGATTGGCAACAGATGTTAGCTCAGGTGTCAATCTTTAAAAAAAATTAAAAAACAGAAAAGAAATGACTAGATATAAAAGGTACATTGGATAGTTATAAAAGGGTATATCCATGAGAAATATATAAAAAGTTATAAACATATATGCACCTAACCTAACATAATAGAACCCAAATATATGAAGCAAAAATATATACTAATTAATTTAAAAAGACAATTCAAACAAAAACGATTGAAGACCCAATGATCTTAATTCAAAGGTGAATATAAAACAAGGCAGAAGGTCAAAAGAAAATAGAAGGCTGGAACAACACTATAAACCGACTATACCTAACAGATTAAACAAGAAAAAAAAGCATCCAAAACAGATAGGAAGAAACAATCTGCTTTTGTTTGCAGATGACATGTTTTTATATATAGAAAACCCTAAATATGCCACAAAATAATCCATTGGAACTGATAAAATCAACAAAGTTGCAGAATACAATATCAATATGGAAAAATCAGTGGCATTTTTATACACCAACAATAAACTCTCTGAAAAGAAATTAAGAAAATAATCCCATTTAGAGTACCATAGTGAAAATAAAATTCTTAGGAGTAAATACATCCTTGGATGTGAAATTTCTGTACACCAAAACTATAAGATATTGATTAAAGAAATCAAAAAAGACACAAAGAAATGGAAAGTTTTTCCATGTTCATGGATCAGAAGAATTAATATTGTTAAAATGTCCATACCACTCAAAGGAATCTACAGGTTCAATGCGATCGCTACCAAAATTCTAATGGACTTTTTCTCAACAAGAGAAAAAATACTAAAATTTTTGTGAAACTTAGAAAATACCTCAAATAGCCAGAGCAATCCTGAGAAAGAAGAACAATTCTTTAATTTCAAGCTATATTACAAAGTTATAGAAATCATAACATGATGATACTGCTATGAAAACAGACACATATTCCAATGGAACAGAATAGAGAGCCAAAAATAAACCCAGGCATATAAGGTCAACTAATCTTTGACAAGGATATCAAGAATACCAAATGGGGAACAGACAGTCTCTTCAATAAGTGGTACAGGGAAAACTGGTTATCCATATGTAAAAGAATGAACTCAGATACTTATATTATACAAAAAAAATTAATTCAAAGCAGATTAAAGTATTAAATGAAAGACCTGAAACCATAAAACCCCTAGAAGAAAATATGGGGAAAATCTCCATGACACTGTTCTTGGCAATTGTTTTATGTAGAGGGAACTAAAAGCAAAGGCAACAAAAGCAGAAATCAACAAGTGGGACTACATCAACCTCAAAAGCTTCTGCATAATATACAATCAAAAACATGGGCAGGCAACCTATGGGAGGGAAGAAAATATTTGCAAAACATATAGCTTTGATAAGGGGTTAATATCCAAAATATATAAGGAACTCCTACAACTCAATAGCAAAAATCAAAAAACCCAATTAAAAAATTGTCAAAGTGTCTGAATAGACATTTTTCAAAATAAGACACATATATATCCCCCAGGCATGAGAAAGTTGTTCAAGGCCAACCCCATGGCCAAATGTTTAAGTTCACATGCTCCATTTCAGCAGCCCAAGGTTTCACTGATTCAGATCCTGGGCAGACCTAGGACCACTCATCAAACCATGCTGAGGTGGCCTCTCACATAGCAAAACCAGAATGACCTACAACGAGACTATATGACTAGGTCCTGGGGGGCTTTGGGGAGGAGAAAGAAAGAAAAGAAATGATTGGCAACAAATGTTAGCTCAGATGCCAATCTTTAAAAAAAAAAAACAGCTGTCCAATATCACTAATAATCAGAGAAATAGAAATGAAAACAATGAGATTTTTATCTTACTCCTATTAGGATGGCTATTATCAAAAAAACCCCAAGACTTGTGTTAAAAATGATGTGGAGAAAAGAATATTCTTGTATACTGTTGGTGGGAATGTAAAGTGGTACAGTCATTATGGAAAACAGTATGGAGGTTCCTCACAAAATTAAAAATAGGGTGCTCTCATGGCCCAGCAATTCCACTTCTTGGTATATATCAAAAGGAAAAAAAATCAAGATTTCAAAGAGATATCTGTAGATCCATATTCACTGCAACATTATTCACTATAGCCAAAATATGGAAACAACTTAAGCATCCATCAGTGGATGATTATGTCAAGAAAATGGGGTATACAAATATACAGTGGAATATTATTCAGTCATAACAAACAATAGAATATTGTCATTTGGAACAAAATGGAAAAACCTGGAGGACATTCTCCTAAGTGGAATAATTAAGATAAAGAAAGATAAATATTGTAATACCTTATATCAGGATTCTAAAACAAGTCAAAATTGCAGAAGTAGAGTCCATAAGCTATAAAATTAAAATTATATAAAATTTATAATATATGAAAATATTTGAACACAGAAAAAGTGTATAAAAACAAAATTGTTGCAAAAGGGTATTAATAGAAACAAACCATGGTGGAAGAAATTTTCCTAAAATATTATTAATCATCTTACATGTAAGCAAATTCAAACATTGTTAACAAACGTACAGATTTTTAAAACACTCCAATCTAACAATATGTTGTTCACAAGAGTTGTGTTTCAAAACACAAACATATAAAACTATTTATTTATAAAAGATATGCACATTACATGTATTTTATGAAAAGTAACTGTTGTATGAAATTAATTTGAGAAAAAGGTATAAAATAGACAACTAATGGGGCCAGCCCCATAGCAGAGTGGTTAAGGTCACATGCTCTGCTTTGGCGGCCCGGGGCTCACTGGTTCAGATCCTGGGCACAGACCTAGCACTGCTCATCAGGCAATGCTGTGGCAGCATCTCACATAAAACAAGTAGAATGATCTACGACTAGGAATACGGATATGTACTTTACATATCTTTACATACATATATGGGCTGTAGGGAGAAAGAAAAAAAATGAGGAAAAGTGAGACCAGATGTTAGCTCAGGGCCAATCTTCCATACCCACCCCCCCCAACAAAACGCAATTAAAAATAAATCCAGGTAGTATTCAAGAAGATATGAAAATCAAGAATTTATGTATATCCACAGTAACCTTCAAAGTTTTATTTTAAAAATTCTCATTAATTAAAAAATATAATTAGGGCTGGCCTCATGGTGTAGTGCTTACAGTTTGGCATGCTCCATTTTGGCAGCCTGGGTTCATAGGTTTGGATCCTGGGCACAGACCTACACAGCTCATTGAACATGCTGTTGCAGTGACCCATATACAAAATAGAGGAAGACTGGAACATAGGTTAGCTTAGGGTGAATATTCCTCTGCAAAAAGTTTTTACATATATAATTAAAAAATTCACATGGATGGAAAATTTGACAGGTTAAGTGGACACAAAATAGTAAACATATTTTAGAAGTGCATGGTGAAGTAACAATGTTAGCAAAAATATATAAAATGAATAAGCAGAGTACATTTAAATTATTTTATGTTAAAAATTCAAATATCCAAAATTTGTAGAAGTACTAAATATCTAATAAGAACATTTCAGAAATTTTGAAATAATTGATAGCATACACTGACTTTCTGATGACAATGTATTTAAAATCTACAATGAAAATGCTTAAACAGAAAAACTAAGTAATTTGAAATTCAAAGTACAATGCTTTATCATTCACATTTTTAAAAGAAAAACGGATTTATGAAGCACTTAAATATAAATAAAAACTAAACAAAGTATTTAGAAGGAACGGTAAAATGCATGTAAAAATAAAAGTTAATAAAATAGAAAACAGTAGATGAAATCAAGACTGTTAAAATATGGTTCTGGAAAATCTTAACCATAGAAGCAACTAGAAAAACTGATCTATAAATAAAAGAAAGACAAAAATATATATTAGGTGCAAGGAAAATGTCAAAATACAAAGGCTATAACACTTCAGAGAGAACATATCTTTAAAATTTTTCAGACAGTGTGACAAAATTTTTGTCCAAGAACTTAACACTAAGAAATGGTTAACTTAGAGCAGTGACATCAGCAACATGGCAGAGTGAGATGTTCTCTTGATCTCTCTCCCTTTGAACTACGACTAAATAGACATTCTTTAATCAGCTGAAGATACCCACACAGCACAACAGGATGCCTGAGAGACCCACGAAGCTATACATCTGAAGGGGGATGGACTGGGCCTCTGGGAAGTAGTGGAGATAGGTGAGCACTCTCTAACTCTTCCTTGAAGCTCTGTGAAAATGCTGTGAACACCATCTCAGCAGGGAGCACCCATGGTACTGCTGTGGAACAACAAGTGGGAATGCACCTCAATGCAACTGTAAGAAGAAGTACCAGTATCCCTGAGACCATGTGCAAACAATTTCCCAGCCAACAGGAGAACTCTCCATGCCACTATGGTCCCAACAAGTTCCCCAGGCTTGGATGCCATGAAGAAGCCCTGTCCACCAAGCACATTGGCCAGCATGACTGTAATAAGAGGAGGCAGCAGATCTACATTCATACAAACTCTCTCTTGGCCAGTGGGATTGCCCATAGTGCCACTGCAGCCCCACAAGTGGGAACACATCTCAGCGTGATTGTAAGAAGAGGCAGCAGTAGCCCTGAGCCTCAGTGCAAACACTTTTCCAGCTGAGGGACTGCCCACCATATCCCAACAACATCCAGCAGATGTTGTAGGATCAGAAACACAGCTCCTGCTTCTCCTCAGCAGTAGCAGGTGGAATCTGCAACCTGATACTACCACAACTATGCTGCCAAAGGATTTGTTCACCAAACACCATGAGAAACTACAGCAACAATTCAGAGCAGAAGGATAATAAAAAGTCTCCAGAATCCAACCCTGACGTCACAGAAATTTACAATCTAAATGACAGAGAATTCAAAATAGCTATCATAAAGAAACTCAACAGGTTACAAGAAAACTCAGAAGGACAGTTCAATGAGCTCAGGATTAAAAATAATCAGAAGAAGGAATACTTCACCAAAGAGATTGAAACTTTAAAAAAATCAAAGCAGAAATTCTAGATATGAAGAACACAATTAATGGGTTAAAAAATAATCTAGAATACTTAAAAAAGTGACATTATGAAGTAAAGAATTAGTGACTTGGAGGCTAAAAATATAAAAATGTGTCAGGTGGAGAAGGAGAAATAAGTAAGTGTTTTTTTAAATGAAGGAACTCTTTGAGAAATATCCAGCTCAATTAGGAAAAGCAACATAAGGATTAAAGGCATTCCAGAGGGAGAAGAGGGGGAGAAAGGAGCAGAGAGCTTCTTCAAAGAAATAATAGCTAGACCTTCCCAAACCTGGGGAAAGAACCAGACTTACAAATACATGAAGCCAATAGAACTCCTAATTACATTAATACTAAAAGACCTTGTCCAAGGCACATAACAGTAAAACTGATAAAAGTAAATGACAGAGAAAAAATATTAAGGGCAGCAAGGCAGAAGAAAATAACCTAGAAAGGAACCCAGATAGGATCAGGCTATCAGCAGATTTCTTGGCAGAACCTTTACAGGCCAGAAGAGAAAGAAATGATATATTCAAAATACTGAAAGACAAAAATTTTCAGCAAAGAATACTCTATCCAGTGAAACTATCCTTCAGATATGATGGAGAAATATAAGCTTTTCCATATAAACAAAAGTTGTGGGAATTCACTCCCACTAGTCCTCCCCTAAAAGAAATCGTCAAGGATGCCTTCATACCTGAAACAGAAAGGCAAAAGTCTATAAAGATTTGAGCAAGGAGATAAATAAACAGATAAGGTCAGAAAATTGCAGCTCTCTTTCAGAACATGATAGCAAATACTTAATTATAACGGGAAAGATAAAGGAGAGGAAAGCATCAAAAGTAACTATAAACACTTCAAATTACTCACAAACTGACAACACAAAATAGAATAATTTGTGACAACAATAACTCAGAGGGAGAAGGGGATAGGGATGGAACCTGCTTCAGCTAGTGGAGATAAGACGCTATCAGAAAATGGACTATCTCATCTATGGAGATCTTTTATACAAACCTCATAGTAACCACTGAACAAAAAATCAGAGCAGAGCCACAATTCATAAGAAAAGAGAAAACCACCACATAAAACCAACAAAATGAAATGGAAGTCAGAAATACAAGGGAAGAGAAATAATGGAAATATAGAACAACCAGAAAACAAAAGATAAATGGCAGTATTAAGCCCTCGTATATAAATAACCATTCTAAATGTAAACGGACTGAATTCTCCAATCAAAAGACACAGAGTAGGGGCCAGCCTGGTGGTGCAGTGGTTAAGTTCACATGTTCCACTTCTCGGCGGCCCTGGGTGTCCTGGTTCACATCCCGGGTGCGGACATGGCACTGCTTGGCAAAAGCCATGCTGTGGTAGGCGTCCCACATATAAAGCAGAGGAAGATGGGCATGGATGTTAGCTCAGGGCCAGTCTTCCTCAGCAAAAAGAGGAGGATTGGCAGTAGTTAGCTCAGTGCTAATCTTCCTCAAAAAAAAAGACACAGAGTAGCTGGATGAATTAAAAAACAAGATATAACAATATGCTGCCTCCAGGAAACACATCTCAGCTATAAAGATAAACATAGGCACAGTGTGAAGGGATGGAAGACAATACTCCAAGAAAATGGCAAGCAAAAGAAAGGAGGTGTTGCCATACTAGTATCACACAAAGCAGAGTTCAGGATAAAAAAGACAATGAGAGACAAAGAGGGGCAATATATAATGATAAAAGGGACTTTCCACCAAGAGGACATAATACTTATGAATATATGTACACTTAACATAGGAGTACCAAAATATATAAAGCAACTATTAAAAGACCTAAAGGGGAAAATTAACACACATATTATTTTGTTCAGCATTCTGTTCTCATCACACCACTCTCTCCACAGCCCCGTGAAGACATCCTTACAATATGCCAGTATCTCTCACCTCTTCTGGAATGGCTGACCTGTCCTCCTGACCTTCTTGGTCAGACTCTCCCATCCTCCAGGACTGACTTGAGTCCCACCATCTACAGGCATCCTCCCGGGGTGCTCCAGCCATTGTGGGTTGCTGTCTTTTACAAGTTTTGAGATGATAGCAAATCTACAGAACACTGGCAAGCATTTCAGTGTTGCTTCATGTACTTACCTCCACAGCGAAGCGTAAACTCCTTGAGCAGCAGAACCATGTATAATATTCCGTGGGAGTTCTCGCCCACCCTCCTCACAGTGGTTAGCCCTGAGTACATGGAAACAAATCTCTTTCTATTGATCTAAAATTTTAAAAACTGGATTGAGTTCTTAATCAGCTACTGATGTCAGCTGCTGGTGAGAGACCAGAAACAAGTAGCCTCAATAAGGTAGAAATTCATTTCTGTGCATTTAACAAAGATCATCAAGGTCAAGCACCTGTAGTAGGGCGGCAGCTCTATTTGTCGTCGAGGTCCCGTGTCCTGCCTCTCTGTTTCCCAGCCACAGCAGGTGGCTTACATCCTCATGGCTTCTTTGTGGGGCCAGGCAGCAGCCGGAGGTCCAACAATTTATCCAGGAAGGAAGCAGAAAGGAAGGCGTGACCTGCATAAATGACACATGCCCCCCGTCTGCCCCTCCCCCAAGAGGTTTTCCAGGACTTGCCACCTCACAGTTTCTACTAACATTTCTTTATTCTCGGTGGCTGGCAAATGTGGTCTTTTAATTGGGCACTTTAAATCCCCAAATGAGATGAGAAGTCGTTCTAAGGAAGAGAAGTTGAGCGAGTGTTAGGTAGGCACTTCAGGGTCTCTGCCACAGTGGTCATCATGTGCTCAGTATTTTAATGTGTTTTGTTTCATTGAACCCAAAGAGCACTGTGCTGCGAGTCATGGCTCTAGAGCAAGACTGCCTGAACCCGTATCCCAGCTCCAGCTGTGACGAGCTGTGTAAACGCAGGCGAGTTATTTATCCACTCTGTGTCTCAGCATCTCCATCTTTAAAATGGGGATAACAACAGTATCTACATCATGAGCAGTTTTAAGGATTAAATGAGTTAATGCATGAACTCACTTAAAACACTGTTTGACTGACTTTGTAAGGATTTACTTTTTGTTATATATGTTCTGTGAGGGTAGGCCTAATTGTTATTTTGAGTGGCAAGATGCAAAGCTGACTCTTCTAACTCCAAGCTCAGTGATCTTTCTCCCACACCACTGATTTATGGGGCACCAAGAGAGGGCTGCAAGGAAGGACTGCAGGAAAAAAGGTGGTAACACCCGAATATGAGCTTCACTCCTTTGCAGTTTTGCTTAGGGCTAGTGCTTTCCATATCTCGGTAGTCTGTGGCTTTAACTGTTTAATAAAGCTTCCTGCAGCTTCTGGATCTTGCATACCTACAAGAAAGTATGTAAAACATCATTTGCCAAGATAAGACCAGCTATGTTTTTGAAACTGCACTGCAAGCATTTAATAATAAAAATGTTTGTTTTCCTTGATGTATAGAGTAACTTTCAAAGATTCAAATGGTTTCACGTATTAATCATAATAAAGTGGCTTTAGTCCCAGACAACTGCAGCATTCTCTGTTCCCTCTCAGAGTGACCTGGCATCACTAGCTGTTTTGATTGCTCCTTATCTGATTGGAGCTTCCTTAGGAATTCCCACTTCTTACACCTGCCAGTGAAGGTAATGCCACCTCAGCTCATGGCACTGGAAGGAAACCAACACTAGGCATGAAACAAGAGTCTTAGTGACAGCAATGGCATTGTAGACTTGTGAACCAGACCTATGGCTTCATGTTAATCACAAGTCGTGGCTAGAACCTTTCCTTGTATTTAAATTGCTGAGACATTTCTTTCTTGAATCAGAGCAACAACCCATATTTAAAGCATGCATCTCTGAAAGTCCTCTAGCCAAGTCTGTGAGTACAAAATTACATTAAAAACATTGTGGCTGGGTATTCCAGACAAGTTGCTACAACCACAGTAGAATGTGTTTTTTGTCAAAAGTGAAACATCAATTATCTTAGTCTATTGTGAAAACAAAGAAACTACAGAGTAAAACAAAATCTATAGACCAGTCCAACTGCCCTTAGGAAGGAAGGCAGTCATGCTGCAAAGACGTACAAGCATGTGGCAGAGGAGACCGGTGACCCTCCTTCCATCTCTGGCCACAATCATGTAACAGGTGCAGCCATGAACAACCTAACAGAATCTCACACATCATCCAACACCATCCCTTTTTCACTTGTTTGTTTGAAAGTCTGGGCAAGACACGTCACTACTTTGTATTCCTTTTTCCTTTACTACATCATGGAGATGCTAAAAAATGTAATACTATTTGAATCTAGTTAACTTCTAATTGATCTGACTAGTAATAAAATGCTCTGTAGTAATGATAAGTGCACTATGAATTATGAACAAAAAGCAGTTATCTGGCAGATTGCACTATTGTGGAAACATTCATGGTCTTTCTCAAATTGTTGATAGTAGTATTTGTCAAGCTGGCATTGTGCCCAAGGGTGGAATAGGTGGAGATGCCCTTCATCCAGAGGAAGTGAGAGCCAAGCGAGTCCAGGCAGATGCTCCAGAGGTTGAAGTCCTGTCACCGGTGCTCATTGACTGGGACTCTCTCTCCCATGCTCACACACATGAATTAGCATCCTTACCTTAGCAGCCACGTATTCAGTTCCACCACCTGACAGTGCTGTATCTGCTCCACTGCTTTGTCAGGTTCGTGAGTCCATAACCCACAGAGTAGGAGAGGGTCTTGGGGTCCTCCATGGCCCAGCCCCTGAAATGCTGTGATGACAGCACCAACATGGAATTAATTTTAGTAGTAAATGTCACATGAAAAATAAGAACACATATTGTCATGGAAACCTAAGCAGCGCACAGTGTCTGGCACTAGTAAGCATTCAAGAAAAATGTGTTTATTCAGTGAATGAAAAGTTCTGGACAAGAATTCATGGAATACAGACTTAGTGCTTATGGCTTAGGTGCTGTAACTATGTATGTAAATCAATCATTATATAAATTAATGAAAATATGCACACAAAGAGAGTAATTTCTATGAAAACTAAGTTGAATGCTTTGGCAAGACTCCATAAATGTAAATCTATCAAAATTCTTTATCAATTCAGGTGTATGAAGAAAACTAAAAATTTGGGGGGAAAATCATAAAATATATCAAAGAAATTTGTACTCTACTGGCTTCACAAATATCTTTAAATTCTTGCTCCTCTTGAAAAAAACTAAATCTGGAAATTGTGTATGATGAATTTTAGATGTGCATTAGGAATTCAAAGCAGGGAATCAAGTATAAAGGAAAAGACCTTGGCACAATATCAAAATGTTGCCAAATTAATGTGGATTTTATAAACCACTTAAATGAAAATAAAGTTAAGCATGTATTATTTTTAAGCTTCCTCAGTGAAAACTTCCTCATTTTTTTCCAACTAACCAACCAATCATTGGACCTGAGAACATCAGAAAACAGGGCTTTATCTCAAAAATGTATGAAACGATTTTACAGGTCTTCAAGCCTAATAGAAATCTAACTTATGTGCACTTATATCTGTTTTACCAATAATTCACAAGGCCAGTCGATGAAGAATACAGTGAGAAGTGACGAACTGACTGATGTCTAGTTGATTCTGAAGCCGTGAAGATACCTATTGTGGCTTAAAAGGAGACGACACAAAATTTCAGTGCTCATCAATTGGAAGTGTGACCCAATGAGCCTTCCTTAACCTCAGTGGCTATACCAGGAATAACTAACTCCCTCCCCGACAACCTTGGTATAGATGATTTTGTACATCTACACCATATATACTTGTGCACACATGATATACATATCTATGCCTATACATGTATAAATACACAGTTACACATACATCCACAGAACACTGAACACTCCACTCTTGCCATAATCCTATTCCTATAAACTCAATTTCCAGCCAACGATCTGAAGTTTCAGAAACAAAATTACTTAAAAAGAAACTTTACACCTAGCTTGCACCTTCTTAGGGATTTTCTGTGGTAGCAGGTTCTTAAAACTTATTCCTGACATTTAAAAAGACTTATTACTGATCTTAGGCAATAGAACTTAACACCTAAACAATCTGTCCTGCATTTTCCAAATGCTTTCCTGTATAACATCCTTGTGAAGCAAATAATTAGAATTTTCACAAGTTTTTTCAGATGATGCAACTTAGACTTGGTTAAATTATCTAACAACACAGGCACTAATGAAATTTATTTCAACACTATTATTTACAGAGAGAAAATGACATAGGAAAGATGAAATGGTAGTTCAATAAAGAATTATTTGGCACAGATTATGTGCATTGCAAATGAGGAAGAAAAAGAAATTGTCTCTGCCCTTAATATGATTATAGTACAATGTGATGTGCGTGAAGCGAGACTTTTTTAAAGCACAAAGTGCAGGGGCAAGAACAACTGACTGTTGTTGGTGGAGGGTGGCAGGAAATGTGTTGCTAAAATAACTCAGAGTATCTTGAAGAGTAAGATTTCATTTAGCAGACAGAGGAGAAGGATGTTCTTATGAGAGCATCATGATGTATCAAGGTGCAAAATGCTTTTTTGAGCCAAATAAAATCATAACAGTACAGAATGGTCCCCAAGGTTTCTGTTGGAAATTGTAGAACATACAAAAATCACTAGGTGAATAGTCTGTGTTCCACGCATGGGAATTTTAAATCTATTTTGGGCCACAAAGAGCTACTGAAGTTTATATAGGGGAGTGAATGACATGACCCACTGCATTCTAGAAGATTTTCTCTGTCAGTCTGGCTCAATTCATTAATCTGAATGACAAAGAGAAGAAATTGAAGAGAAGAAAGACCAGGATTAAGCTGTTGCACTGAGAATGAGGAGATGACAGTTCCAGTTTTTATTTTGGTAGAATTAACAACACTCAGTGCCTTTAAACATAATTGATGACTTTCCTTTGTGAGTGGAGTCTAGGGTTAAATGAAATTTACGCCATCAATGTCTACTTCTCTCCCAGATTAGGCCCAGAACATGACAGATGGGCCAAAGAACCTGCAGAGGGAACTGCCGAGGTGCAGCATGTGGGTCTCCACTTCTCCTGAGTTCAGAGGAGAGAAGGTCCTGGAGAGTCAGGAAGAGCATTTAATTGCTTCTAACCTTGTGGTTCCATAAAAGCAGCTAGAGAGGCCAGCAAATTACTCCATGTCTTTCTGAAAACTTTTCCATTTTTGTTTGAAATGAACAATTACTGCTTTGGGGGCAAAAATGTAGAGACCAATGTATAATTTGTATTTTATCTTATAATGTAAAATATCAGAACGTTGAAAAAGAGGTCCAAGGTAATTTTAAAAATGGAATGCTTTTAACCAATCATGTCTCTGATAATTGAACAGACAAATAAGCATGTGCACACATAAAATGGCAGCCTTTTAAGTCTTGTCAATGGAAGTCAGCTTAAAAATTAGGCTTGGCCAAAGAGATACCCACTGTTACTAACGGGATTGTGCCCAAATTTTATGCACCATATGGGAAGCTATTAACTCATAAATTAAAGGCCAAATAATTTTGAAATATTCTATTTTAATACTATGTGTATTCAAATCTATTATGGATGAGGTTTGATATAGAAATGTATAACAGTGACTTTCTTCTCCTTAGTCCTACAGTTAGGCTAAGGTAGAAGTCTTGGGCGAGAGTAATGCTCACCAAGACATGAGTGCAATGATGAGGAAGAGGGTCGGTTCACTGGCTTTATACGTGCTTTCAATGCACTTTATATCTCTTCATAGAAGGACTTCATATTTCCCCTAGAGTTCTCCATGGGGAAAACAGATGCTTATTTCTTAGTTTGGCTTCTCAAAATTTTCCTCCTTATGAGATTCAAAGTCCCCACTATAAAAATAAAAATAAGAGTTTTTAGACGTCTGGGAACCCCTGGAGTGGATGCTACAAGCACAGGGGCAGGAAGACTGCTCACTGGTATCAGGCACAGAGAAGCTATTGTGTACCTCATGTCTTGGTCAATTCTTCACCTTCTGATGCGTGAGCTTAGGCATACGACTTAACCCAGATGCATCTCCATTTCTCCTGTGTAAAAAGTGTGAGAATTATAATTACTTACCTCTTAGGGGTGTTATGACACTAATTAATACCTCAAAACTCTGTGAATAGGAATCATTCTGCACAGATACTAATTACCATTATTTAAAGAACAGCCGTAAAGCCAGATGCAGTAGAAGAAGGTGGTGGGCAGGGCTTCAATCTCCTTAATGAAGGCCAAATAACAGTTAGTAGGAAGAACAGTGAAGAAAAATAAGGCAATTAACGAAGGACTGCAAATTAAGGCATTGCATTGGTAGAGCTTAATCAACAGGGCATCTGCTGAAAATGAATGTGGGGTGCACATTCCGTGATGAAAAATCCCTGAAAATTTATTAGCCTATGGCACTATTTCATGAAAGAGAAAATGCTTCTAACACTTGCAACCTAATGGTATGAACAAATTTTGAGGGATATTGCCATACTTTGTACAATCAAAATAAGACTAATTCACTTAAAAGATACCATGTGAATCCACCTGACACTGTCCTTTTATTATGTTTAGTATTTCAAGATGTGAAAACAAATAAATTCCTAGGAATTACAGAAGAGACAGTGGTCAAATTAGAATTCCAGAATCTCCCTCATATGTTATTTTATAATTGAGGAAGATAAGATATTGTGTCTTAATGATGTTTGAAAGGCTGATATCTTTTCAAGATGTCATAGTTGTTTCCTGTGATTTCCACAACCATATCCTTCAGGATTCTGCCATGGTTACTCTCTGGCTGCACCAAGGGGAGCCTGAGGAAGACAGGTGCCCAGTCTTCCTTGACCAAGTTCACATACCATGACCTAGTAAATCTCTTGGGGTGATTTCTGTGAGTTTTCTGGGTCAAGAAATAGTCTGAGAAGAAAACAAGGGAATTCTAAAGTTCTTCCTATCCTAAGACCACACAATTCCTAGCACCCACATATTGCAGAATTCACATTTTGCACTTTCTCCTAAGACTTCTGCACAATGACTTACGCGTTCTCAATGTTACAAGCAGCTACAATTGTCTAAGGGCAGAAATGTTATGAGCATGCACTTGTGTTGTGTGTGGGTGAGCTAAGCAATGGGTGGCCCCACTGGGAGGCCAGAAAACATGCTGCCAGGCTCAGGTTTGGAGAGCCCCACTTATTATCTTACATATCTGAACTGTATCTGACAACCACTTATTTTTTATAGGGATCAGATACAACATGAATTGAATTTGTACTATATGCCAGGCATACCCACGGCTGTTTTCCCATTCCAGATTCAAAAATCCCTAAGTAAAATAGGCATTTTCATCCCATTTCTTTTCGTTGAGGAAACAGGTTCGAGAGGTGAACTAGCATCCTAAGATAGATTAGCACCATGAGACGTCTTTGGCCTCCAGTCTAGCGATCTTCCTTCTACACTCATGGCTTCCTCTGATGTCATAATTATTTCAATATCTGAAAGGGCTCTATGAAACATGAGTGTGCCACTTCCTGATGGGCCCAACCCCAGATCACAAGTCTAGACACGACACTAGATCCTTTCCCTCAAGGACTAACCGCCTGTGGGGCAGAGAGTCACAAAACAAATTCCCAAACAAGCGTTTTGTTATAAGTGTGAGTAGTGCTAAAAGGAACTTAAAGGTTATTTATTATAATATCCACTATGCATAAAACAAGCTGCAATTTTTTTTCAGAGTAGTAGTATTACTTTTAATGTAAAAACATCTAACCTCAATTATAGGCATGTGTCACTTAACGATAGGGATACATTCGGAGAAATGCATTGTTAGATGATTTTGTCATTGTGCAAACATCATAGTGTGAACTTACACAAACCTAGAGGTAAAGCCTACTACACACCTAGGCAGATGATATAGCCTATTGCTCCTGGGCTACAAACCTATACAGCATGTTACTGTACTGAATTCTGTAGGTATTTGTGTATCTAAATATCTTAATATAGAAAAGGTACAGTAAGAATGCAGTGTAAGAGATAAAACTGGTGCACCTGGTATAGGGCACTTACCATGAACGGAGCTTGCAGGACTGGAAGTTGCTCTGGGGGAGTCAGTGAGTGGCGAGTGAATGTGAAGGCCTAGGATAGGACAGCACTGTCACTATTGCAGACGATATGAGCACTGTACACTTAGGCTACATGAAGTTTAGAAAAAAAATATTTTTCTTTCTTCAATAATAAAGTAACCCTGGTTTACTGTTACCTTTTTACTTTATAAAATTTCAATTTTTTTTAACTTTTTGACTCTTTTGTAACAATACTTAGGACACAAGCACATTGTACAGCTGTGAAAAACATTTTCTTTCTTTATATCATTATTCTATAAGCTTTTTTCTATTTTTAAATTTTTCTATTTTTTTTTTTACTTTTTAAACTTTTTTGTTGAAAACTAAGACACAAACACACATTGGCCTAGGCCACACAGGGTCAGGATCATCAATGTCACTGTCTTCCACCTTTACACCTTGTCCTACCAGAAGGTCTTCAGAGGCCATCACGTGTATGGAGCTGTCATTCCCATGATAACAATGCCTTCTTCTGGATCACCTCCTGAAGGACCTGCCTGAGGCTCTTCTTGAGGAGGTGTCACTCTTTTCAGAAGTATGTCCATGTTGGTTTGCTTGGTTTGTTTCTTTTTTCATCATAGACTTGCTTGTAAGCAGATAATGCACCATGAACAGTCCTCTCTACTCATGAAAACTTTTTGGTGTTAGGGGTCCGTGTTTTCAAATTTTTTAAGGAGCTTCTCGAGGTCTGCAACAGCTTCTGCTAAACCTTTCACTGTGAATTTTCTTGGGGGTTCTTCTTCTTTTTCTTCTGTAGTTTCCTTTTTTCTTGCCTTTTCTTCAACTACATGCTCCTGTTCCAGTTACATTAACTCCTCATTAGTCACTTCCTCAGGAACCATGTCTAGGAGCTCCTCAATGTCATTCTTATCCACACTGAGGTTAAGGTTATAATCTTATGGGACCACCATCTTATATGCAGCCAGTAGTTGACTGAAATGTCATCATGTGATGCATGACTGTAATGCTCTACACCCCTATATCCAAGGGAACTGCCTGCTGCCTTTCCCCTGGATTTTCACAGCTCCCAAGACTTCCAGTGCATCTTAAGACTCTGCATTGAAGGATGACAAGAGTTGAGTGTATAGTTACCATGAGGGAAAGTAAATGGATGCCAGGAAAGCAGCCTGAGAGGTTGAGTCAAGAATAAGAGGACTATGGACACTTCCATGTGGCCTGGCTCAATCCTCCAGGGAATTAAGAGGTCTAGTGTCAGGTCCCTGACAGCTCTGACCAAGAACCAAGAGGCTTCTCCTCCTGAGCCTATTGGTGGAATGAAATCCGCAGGTCAGTCTCAATGAGAACTGTCCTTCAAAATGCTCACTGTGACCACAAGAGTCTCTTGACCACTCTCTCACCTTGAATTGAACCCTGGAACTGTGCCTCAGTGTTTGGAGATAGCCAGTGTGTAGCAGCTGAGACCTCTTCATTTATTAATACATGTGGCTTGATTTCTAGAATATTCTCTCTGTGAGCTGTTGAAGGTCTCTGAATTAAGCTATCTCTTCCTGCACTACAGAACAGCATTATATCAAGCACACTTCCCTAGGGCACCTTGGATAATGGGGCAGAACGGCAACATAATGTGATGTCATAGCAATTCCTAACCATTCCAAATCTGACTCACCCCAGTAATGAGTCAATAAGGTCTGTGGCTCAGCAACGGGAGCTTACACAGTGGAAAATTGAGGCAAGATGTTGCAAAAGAAAACCTAGGAGCTGTACTGGAGCAGCTACACCAGCTCCTAATATTTATTATAGGCCAGCTCAATCTGTAATCTGATCCCTGTGTGGTACCCAGAGCCTTCCTTGCTTCCTTTTCTGAATCACTTCTCCTTTTCAAGTTCCTTATACAAAAGAAAGATTGAGGTCTCCTTGCTAAAATGAGACATACAAGATTTACAACTTTGAGGTTTTAAAAGGAGGAAGCAGAATGAATGAGAATAAGTCTCATCATACAAGATTTAGTCTCCTCTGCTGCTGACATCTCATCCTAAACTTGTATTTCTAAGATATGTGTTCCTCAGGGTGATAAAGCAGGATTATTGCCTTCCCTCTTTCATTCTACCAATACATTTGATTATTGTAATTCTTCAACAGTTTGTAAGGGTATCCATCTCTTATTTTTTTATTTTTATTTTTTAAATGTTGCTTGGC
Organism: Equus przewalskii; assembly: GCF_037783145.1. Classification (NCBI taxonomy): domain Eukaryota; kingdom Metazoa; phylum Chordata; class Mammalia; order Perissodactyla; family Equidae; genus Equus; species Equus przewalskii. Next base: position 28,838 of record NC_091855.1, read on the forward strand.
ACATAGTGAACATTTATTGATACAATAATAAGGAACTTGGAAGACAACATAGGGTAATTCACTAGTTTCCAAAATTGCCATTCTTTTTTATTGTGGTAACATTGGTTTATAACGTTATATAAATTTCAGGTGTACATCTTTGCATTTCAATTCCCTCCTCCCTCCCTCCCTTCCCCTCTGGTAACCACCAATCCAATCTCTGTTTCTATGTGATTGTTTGTTGCTGTTTTTATCTTCTACGTATGAGTGAGATCACATGGTATTTGACTTTCTCCCAGTGACTTATTTCACTTAGTATAGTACCCTCAAGGTCCATCCATGTTGTCACAAATGGCCGGATTTCATAATTTCTTATGGCTGAGTAGTATTCCATTGTGTATATACACCACATCTTCTTTATCCATTCGTCCCTTGATGGGCACCTAGGTTGCTTCCAAGTCTTTGCCATGTGAATAATGCTGCAATGAACCTAGGGGTGCATGTATCTTTACGCATTTGTGTTTTGATGTTCTTTGGATAAATATCCAGCAGTGCAATAGCTAGATTGTACAGTAATTCTTAATTTTTTGAGGAATCTCCATACTGTTTTCCATAGTGGCTGCACCAGTTTGCATTCCAACCAGCAATGTACAAGGGTTCCCTTTTCTCCACAAGGGTTCCCATCCTCTCCAACACTTACTGTTTCTTATCTTGTTCATTATAGCCATTCTGATGAGAGTGAGGTGATATCTCATTGTAGTTTTGATTTGCATTTCCCTGATAGTTAATGATGTTGAACATTCTTTCATGTGCCTGGTGGCCATCTGTATATCTTCTTTGGAGAGATGTCTGTTCAGATCTTTTGCCCATTTCTTAATTGGGTTGTTAGGTTTTTGTTGTTGAGATGCATGAGGTCTTCCTATATTTTGGATATTAATTCTTTATCAAATATATGGTTTGCAAATATCTTTTCCCAATTCTTAGGTTGTCTTTTCATTTTGTTGATGGTTTCCTTTGCTGTGCAGAAGCTTTTTAGTTTGATGTAGTCCCATTTGTTTATTTTTTTCTATTGTTTCTCTTGCCCAGTCAGACGTGGTACTTGAAAATATGCTGCTAAGACTGATGTCAAAGAGCATATTGCCTATGTTTTCTTCTAGAAGTTTCATGGTTTCGGGTCTTACACTCAAGTCTTTAATCCATTTTGTGTTCATTTTTGTGTATGGTGTAAGGTAATGGTCTACTTTCATTCTTTTGCATGTGGCTGCCCAGTTTTCCCAACACCATTTATTGAAGAGACTTTCTTTTCTCCACTGTATATTCTTGGCTCCCTTGTTGAAAATTAGTTGTCCATAGATGTGTGGGTTTATTTCTGGGCTTTTGATTCTGTTCCATTGAACTTTGTGTCTCTTTTTTTGCCAATACAATGCTGTTTGGTTACTATAGCTTTGTAGTATATTTTGAAATCAGGGAGTATGATACCTCCAGGCTTGTTCTTTTTTCTCAGGATTCCTTTGCTTCTTTGGGGTCTTTTGTTGTTCCATATAATTTTAGGATTCTTTGTTCTATTTCTGTGAAAAATGTTGTTGGAACTTTCATAGGGGTTGTGTTGAATCTGTAGATTGCCTTAGGAAGTATGGAGATTTTAACTATGTTAATTCTTCCAATCCACGAGCACAGAATATCTTTCCATTTCTTTGTGTCTGTTTCAATTTCTTTCAACAATGTTTTATAGTTTTCAGTGTACAGATCTTTCCCCTCTTTAGTTAAATTTATCCCTAGGCATTTTATTCTTTTTGTTACTGTTACCAATATTTTTGATTATTGTAACTCTTTAACAGTTTCTAATGGTATCCACCTCTTTTAAACCTAATAAGCATACGAGGAATCTCAAGGTTGTATGCTTTGAACACCTGCCCCATAAACTCAAAATGATTAACTATGAAAAGTTCAGCATGCACCTCTTAAGACCTAAATGTTATTGTAATTTGATGGAGAATAGCGTTGCTGTGGACTGAATTACGGCCCCCACCAATTTATATGTTGAAGCCTTAATCCTCAATATGACTGTATCTTGAGATAGGGCTTTTAGGAGATAATTAAGGTTAAACGAGGTCATAAGGGTGCGGTCCTAATCTGATACGATTGCAGGCCTTATAAGAAGAGAGAGATCTCTCTCTTTCCAGTATACACACAAAGGAAAGGCCATGTGAGCACACAGTGAGAAGGCGGCCATCTGCAAGCCAGGAAGGGACCTTCATCAGGACTTGACCATGTTGGCACCTTGATCTAAGACTTCCAGTGCCCAGAACTGTGGGGAAAAAAATTTACATTGTTTAAGTCCCCCAGCCTTGGTATTTTGTGACGGTAGCCCCAGCTGACTAATAGAAGCATATTCAGTAATATACTGAACACTCTTTTCTACAATGCTTCTACATGGTGTCTAGTAGAAGAGTGGGACAGATGGAGCTACTCATCCCAGGAGGCTTGGCACAGAGAGAAGACTCACAGACACTGATAATGTTTGTATCAAGAAATAGGAACCCCTATGCCTCAACTATCCTTCAAAAGAAATCCATTCACACAGGAGCTATCAAGATACATAGGAACTCAATCATACCTTCTGTGACTCTCAGATCTTCAGTAAAGTTTCTAAATTTTGGGCTATTTTTGCTTTGAAAACTGATGTAGAGTGGAGCTGAGATAGCAGAGAGGAAACTGAACCAGAAGAAGAACTATGAAGACGCAAAGAGGAATTTTCAAAAAGTGTTTGGAGGACTTTGAATGGCCTCCGGCCATGGAAGTGAGGTCAGGCCAAGGACGAGTTCAATAGGCTTTTTGGAGGGCAAGAATCTTCACTTAAAATTAGAGCAACAGGAAAAACACAGAATATGAGCTTATGTCAGAGTTGAACCATACTAATAGAAACTCGGGGGTTTTTCCCACTGGCTTATATAAGAGAAAATGTACTTCTGCACTTTCCTAAGGATTGAATGAGGGGAAGGAAAGGATCTTCAAGATGCAGAGTAGATGAGGTAGAGGATAGAGACAAAAATAACTCTTCTTACGTTGCTGAACTCTGCTTACGATCTGACTTAATGAGATTGTTCTCCTCAAAAAAGGGTAAATGTACACTTTTTTATCCTTTAACATTAGTGTGGATAATCTCACTTAACTTGCTCCCCAACACTTTCTCTGAAGATTTAATTTGTTACTGTGTATTTTTTGAATAATAAAATTACAAATTTAGTAATATACAATAAGGAAATGAGGTAAGTCAAAGTGCAGTTAAAGGACAGATAAAAATAAAGAGGAGACAAACTAAGGAATGCAATATTTATTAAAAAAGCAAACAATCTGATTAAAAAATGGGCCAAAGACCTTAACAGATACCTCACCATGAAGATATATAGATGGCAAATAAGCACATGAAAAGATATTCCACATCATATGTCATAATGGAAATGCAAATTAAAACAATGAGATACCACTATACACTTATTAGAATGGCCAAAACCTGGAACACTGATGACATCAAATGCTGACAAGGATGAGAAGCAACAGAAACTCTCATATATCATTGGTGGGAATACAAAATGGAAGAGCCACTTTGGGAGATAGGAATTTTCTTACAAAACTAAACATACTCTTACCATGTGATCCGACAATCACACTCCTTGGTATTTACCCAAAGGAACTGAAGACATATGTCCACACAAAAACCTGCACACGGATGTTTACAGCAGCTTTGTTCATAATTGCTAAAACTTGGAAGCAACCAGGATGTCCTCCAGTAGGTAAATGGATAAATGCAGCACATCTAGACAATGGAATATTATTCAGCACTAAAAAGAAATGCTCTATCAAGTCATGATAAGATATGGAGGAACCTTAAATGCATATTAATAAGCAAAAGAACCAAATCTGAAAAGGCTACATATACTGCATGATTCCAACTATTTGACATTCTGGAGAAGGCAAACCTATGGAAAAACTAAAAAGATTGGTGGTAGCCAGCAGTTGGGATTGGGGGGCAAGAATGAATAGATGAAGCACAGAGAATTTTTAGGGCAATGAAACTACTCTGTATAAAACCATAACGATAGATATTTGTCATTAAACATCTGTCCAAACCCATATAATTTATAACATCAAAAGTGAACCATAGTGTGAACTATGGCCTTTCGGTGATAACAACTTCAATGTAGGCTCATCAATTGTAACAAACATACCACTCTGTTGCAGGATGTGGATAGTTGGGGAGGCTGTGCATGTGTGGGGGCAGGGAGTATATGGAAAATCTCTGTGCTTTCCCCTCAGCTTTGCTATGAACCTATAACTACTCTAAAAAAATAAAGTCAATATTAAAAAAAAGTGAATGAGAAAGGATAGTTGCAAAAGAGTAATGAGCAATTGTAGAGCAGAGAAAAAGAACTGAGCAGCAGAAACCTTGGGGATTCACAAAATATCAAGTTCCCAGAATCTCTTGATGTTAGGTTTGAGCCACATGACTAGTTTTGGGCAATTAAATATGAATAAAAGTGATATGTTCATTTACAGGCTAGACAGTTAACAGCTGTTGTATTCCATTTCTTAACAGCCACGTGTTGCTAGATTAGTGATGTGCAATAAATATTATGCAGGCCACATATGTAACTTTAAAATTTCTAATAGCCCCATTAAGATAAATAGATGAAATTAATTCAATAATACATTTTACTGAATCCAATACATCCATGATATCCTTTCTTTTTTTTTTTTTTTTGAGGAAGATTAGCCCTGAGCTAACATCCGTGCCCATCTTCCTCTACTTTATATGTGGGACACCTACCACAGCATGGCTTGCCAAGCAGTGCCATGTCTGCACCCGGGATCCAAACCGGTGAACCCTGGGCTGCCAAAGTGGAACATGACAACTTAACCGCTGCACCACCAGGCTGGCCCCATGATATCCTTTCAACTTCTAATCAACACGCAAATAATTATTGAGATATTTTACATTTTTTTCTTACTAAGTCTGATAAATCCAATGTCTATTTTATACTTATAGAACATTTCAATTCAGACTAGACACATTTTAACTGTTCGATAGCCTCATGTGGCTAGTGGCTACTCTGTCAAATAGCAAAGTTCTGGAAGGCCTTGCTACTGGATGAAAGAAGCCTACTGCATCTACATCAAACTGTCGAAGCAAGAAATAATCTTCTGTTGTACTAAGCAAGCCACTGAGATCTGAGGGCTTATTTGTTACTATAGCGTAGTTTACTGCTACTCTGACTATTATAAAAACTGTTATAAATTCAGGGCCAATCAACAGACTTTCCCTCTACCTCTGAAGTTTAAAGAAATTGGATGTGTCTAAACAAAAATAAAATCTTTGACCAGGAAATTAGGTGAGGGATTGATGCACTAATGGTTTTCACCAGTGGAGGCAAACTTACTGAAGAGTGGAAGAGATGGAGTTGACTGTCTAACCAGTCACTATCAGTTGTGTGCACAAAACTGAGTTCTATTCACAAGTCAAACAGATTAGGAGACTCCTTTCCTGCTTGATTGTTAAAAATCTATCTTTTTTGGAGGATATCATTCAAACACTAAGGTTATTATTAAATATGATAAATAAACATGGCAAGCAACAGGATATTTTGGAGGATATGACAAAGCCATTTTGTGTAAACCTAATTCAGTCTGACTTTGTTTTTCCAAAAAGGCCAGACGTAGCCATTGAGTGTGCATTGTATATCTGCTTTAAGCATTTGCTGAGTCCCAAAGACAGGAACAAATGGCCTTAAGATAAAGATGCAACTTCCCCCATATTGGCATTTCCTTAAGGATAAGCATCTCTCCCTAGGCTAGGAACTGATTGCTCTGCTCGCCTGTGACCACCCAGCTTGAGACAAAAGATCTGCCACCCTGCTGTGTCCATCAATCTCTGTGCTGAAAGGGCAGTCGTGTGACTATTGTAAAAGGGACATTTCAATCCTATGTGAAACATTCTCTTAGAGGGTATATAACCACTCTGCAGACCCCACATCTTTGGTGCTCTTCCTTCCTTGGAGAAGGAAGGCCTTGGGCTATATGGTCCTCACATTTGGCTCAGAATAAACTCACCCCAAATATTCATTTATAGATTGGTTATGGATTATTCGCATTGGCACATACATCTTTCCAAGCTTTCTTCTTTCTTCTTTTTTTTTTTTTTTTGATATACCAGGCATTTATTGTACCTGATTTTATCTATGTATTTATATCATATATATTTGTTTTTTTTATTAATGTTATGATAGATTACAAGCTTGTGAGATTTCAGTTGTACATTTTTGTTAGTCATGTTGTGGGTACACCACTTCCCCCTTCGTACCCTCCCCCCACCACCCCTTTTCCCTGGTAACCACCGATCAGATCTCCTTCTCAATATACTAATTTCCACCTATGAGTGGAGTCATATAGAGATCGTCTTTCTCTGACTGACTTATTTCGCTTAACATAATGCCCTCGAGGTCCATCCACGTTGTTGTGAATGGGCCAATTTCGTCTTTTTTTATGGCTGAGTAGTATTCCATTGTGTATATATACCACATCTTCTTTATCCAGTCATCAGTTTCTGGGCATGTAGGCTGGTTCCACGTCTTGGCTATTGTAAATAATGCTGCGATGAACATAGGGGTGCAACGGACTCTTGAGATATCTGTTATCAGGTTCTTAGGATAGATACCCAGTAATGGGATGGCTGGGTCATAGGGTATTTCTATTTTTAACTTTTTGAGAAATCTCCATACTGTTTTCCATAGTAGCTGTACCAGTTTGCATTCCCACCAACAGTGTATGAGGGTTCCTTTTTCTCCACAACCTCTCCAACATTTGTCGCTCTTGGTTTTGGATGTTTTTGCCAATCTAACGGGGGTAAGGTGATATCTTAGTGTAGTTTTGATTTGCATTTCCCTGATGATTAGCGATGATGAACATCTTTTCATGTGTCTATTGGCCATATTCATATCTTCTTTTGAGAAATGTCTGTTCATGTCTTCTGCCCATTTTTTGATCGGGTTGTTTGTTTTTTTGTTGTTAAGCAGTGTGAGTTCTTTGTATATTATGGAGATTAACCCTTTGTCGGATAAGTGGCTTGTAAATATTTTTTCCCAATTAGCTGTTTTTTTGTTTCAATCCTGTTTTCCCTTGCCTTGAAGAAGCTCTTTAGTCTGATGAAGTCCCATTTGTTTATTCTTTCTATTGTTTCCCTCAACTGAGGAGTTACAGTGTCCGAAAAGATTCTTTTGAAACTGATGTCAAAGAGTGTACTGCCTATATTCTCTTCCAAAAGACTTATTGTCTCAGGCCTAATCTTTAGGTCTTTGATCCATTTTGAGTTTATTTTGGTGTGTGGTGAAAAAGAATGGTCAATTTTCAATCTTTTGCATGTGGCTGTCCAGTTTTCCCAGCACCATTTGTTGAAGAGACTTTCTTTTCTCCATTGTAGGCCCTCTGCTCCTTTGTCGAAGATTAGCTGTCCATAGATGTGTGGTTTTATCTCTGGGCTTTCAATTCTGTTCCATTGATCTGTGGACCTGTTTTTGTACCAGTACCATGCTGTTTTGATCACTGTAGCTTTGTAGTTTGTTTTGAAATCGGGGATTGTGATTCCGCCGGCTTTGTTTTTCTTGCTCAGGATTGCTTTAGCAATTCGCGGTCTTTTGTTCCCCCATATGAATTTTAGGATTGTTTGTTCAATTTCTGTGAAGAATGTTCTTGGGATTCTGATTGGGATAGCATTGAATCTGTATATTGCTTTAGGTAGTATGGACATTTTAACTATGTTTATTCTTCCAATCCATGTACAAGGAATGTTTTTCCATCTCTTTATGTCATCGCCTATTTCTTTCAAGAAAGTCTTGTAGTTTTCATTGTATAGATCCTTCACTTCCTTGGTTAAGTTTATCCCAAGGTATTTTATTCTTTTCGTTGCGATTGTGAATGGGATTGAGTTCTTGAGTTCTTTTTCTGTTAGTTTATTGTTAGTGTATAGAAATGCTACTGATTTATGCACGTTAATTTTATACCCTGCTACTTTGCTGTAGTTGTTGATTATTTCTAATAGTTTTTCTGTGGATTCTTTGGGGTTTTCTATGTATAAGATCATGTCGTCTGCAAACAACGAGAGTTTTACTTCTTCGTTACCTATTTGGATTCCTTTTATTTCTTTTTCCTGCCGAATTGCTCTGGCCAGCACCTCCAGTACTATGTTGAATAGGAGTGGTGAAAGTGGGCACCCTTGTCTTGTTCCTGTCCTCAGAGGGATGGCTTTCAGCTTTTGTCCATTGAGTATGATGTTGGCTGTGGGTCTATCATATATGGCCTTTATTATGTTGAGGTACTTTCCTTCTATACCCATTTTACTGAGGGTTTTTATCATAAATGGGTGTTGGATCTTGTCGAATGCTTTCTCTGCATCTATTGAGATGATCATGTGGTTTTTGTTTTTCATTTTGTTGATGTAGTGTATCACGTTGATTGACTTGCGGATGTTGAACCATCCCTGTGTCCCTGGTATAAATCCCACTTGATCATGGTGTATAATCTTTTTGATGTATTGCTGTAATCGGTTTGCCAAAATTTTGTTGAGGATTTTTGCATCTATGTTCATCAGTGATATCGGCCTGTAGTTCTCCTTCTTTGTGTTGTCCTTGTCAGGTTTGGGGATCAGAGTGATGTTGGCTTCATAGAATGTGTTAGGGAGTTCTCCATCTTTCTCAATTTTCTGGAACAGTTTGAGGAGAATAGGTATTAAGTCTTCTTTGAATGTTTGGTAGAATTCTCCAGAGAAGCCGTCTGGTCCTGGACTCTTGTTTTTGGGGAGGTTTTTGATTACCGTTTCTATTTCCTTACTTGTGATTGGTCTATTCGGATTCTCCATTTCTTCCTGATTCAGTTTGGGGAGATTGTAGGAGTCTAGGAATTTGTCCATTTCTTCCAGGTTGTTCAATTTGTTGGCATATAGTTTTTCATAGTATTCTCTTATGATCTCTTGTATTTCATTGGTATCTGTTGTGATTTCTCCTCTGTCATTCCTGATTTTATTAATTTGCGATTTCTCTCTTCTTTTCTTGGTGAGTCTGGCTAGGGGTTTGTCAATTTTGTTAATTCTTTCAAAGAACCAACTCTTTGTTTCATTCATCCTTTCTATTGTCTTTTTTGTTTCAATATTGTTTATTTCTGCTCTTATTTTTATTATTTCCCTCCTTCTACTGACTCTGGGCTTTGTTTGTTCTTCTTTTTCTAGTTCTGTTAGGTGTCGTTTGAGGTTGCTTACGTGAGCTTTTTCTTGTTTAGTGAGGTGAGCCTGTATTGCGATGAATTTCCCTCTTAGGACTTCTTTTGCTGCATCTCAAATGATTTGGTATGTCGTGTTCTCATTTTCATTTGTCTCCAGATAAAATTTGATTTCTTCTTTAATTTCTTCAATGATCCATTGTTTGTTGAGAAGCGTGTTGTTTAGTCTCCACATTTTTGCACCTTTCTCTGCTTTTTTCTTGTAGTTGATTTCTAGTTTAATAGCGTTATGATCAGAAAAGATGCTTGATATTATTTCAACTCTCTTGTATTTATTGATGTTTGCTTTGGTTCCCAAAATATGGTCAATCCTTGAGAATGTTCCATGTGCACTTGAGAAGAATGTGTAACCTGCTGTTTTTGGATGAAGTGTTCTATATATATCTATTAAGTCCATCTGGTCTAATTTTTCATTTAATTCTATTATTTCCTTGTTGATTTTCTGTCTGGATGTTCTGTCCATTGGTGTTAATGGTGTGTTGAGCTCCCCTACTATTATTGTACTGTTGTTGATGTCTTCTTTTAGTTCTATTAAGAGTTGCTTTACAAATTTTGGTGCTCCTGTGTTGGGTGCATATATATTTATAAGTGTTATGTCTTCTTGGTGGAGAGTCCCTTTTATCATTATATACTGTCCCTCTTTATCTTTCTTTATCTGTTTTGCTTTGAAATCTGCCTTGTCTGATATTAGTATAGCGACACCTGCTTTCTTTTGTTCATTATTAGCTTGGAGTATTGTTCTCCATCCCTTCACTCTGAGTCTGTGTTTGTCTTTGGGGCTGAGGTGTGTTTCCTGGAGGCAGCATATTGTTGGATCTTGTTCTTTGATCCATCCTGCCACTCTGTGCCTTTTGATTGGGGAGTTCAATCCATTTACATTTAGAGTGATTATTGAGATGTGGGGGCCTACCACTACCATTTTGTGTCTTGTTTTCCGGTTTTCTTCAGTTTCCTTTATTTCTCATCCCATGGTTTAATCTGTTCTGATGAAGAGCTGCTACTCTTTGTTGTTGTCCTTCTACTTATCTCCTCTGCTCTTGGTTTTGTAGCCCCTTTCCTTTTTTGGATTTTTCAGGAATGAGGGTTTTCCTGAGGATTTCCTGAAGAGGTGGTTTTGTGGCAATGAACTCCCTTAATTTTTGTTTATCTGGGAAAGTTTTTATTTCTGCATCGTATTTGAAGGATATTTTCGCTGGGTAGAGAATTCTCGGCTGTAGATTTTTGTCCTTCAGATTTTTGAGTATATCATTCCACTCTCTTCTAGCCTGTAAAGTTTCTGCTGAGAAATCTGCTGATAGCCTGATGGGGGTTCTTTGGAGGTTAGTTTCTTTTGCCTGGCTGTCCTTAATATTTTCTCCTTGTCGTTGACTTTTGCTAGCTTCACTACTATATGCCGTGGAGTTGGTCTTCTTGCATTGATAAAGTTTGGAGATCTATTGGCTTCTGTCACCTGAAGATCCATCTCCCTCACCAGATTTGGGAAGTTCTCAGCCATTATTTCTTTGAATAGGTTTTCTGCCCCTTTCTCCTTCTCTTCTCCCTCTGGTATACCTATAATCCTTACATTGCATCTCCTAATTGTGTCTGATAATTCTCGGAGAGTTTCTTCATTTCTTTTAAGTCTTGCTTCTCTCTCCTCCTCTGCCTGCAACAATTCTATATTGCCATCTTCCAAATTGCTAATTCTTTCCTCCATATTATCGGCCCTACTGTTCAGAGCATCTAGATTTTTCTTAATCTCCTCTATTGTGTTCTTCATTTCCAATATTTCTGTTTGGTTCTTCTTTATCGTATCAAACTCTTTTGTGACATAGCTCCTGAACTCGTTGAGTTGACGGTCAGAATTCTCTCTTAACTCATTGAGAATCTTAATGATGGCTGTATTGAAGTCATCATCATTTAGGTTATATATCTCATTTTCTTTGGGATTGTTTTCTGTGTATTTGTTACTTTCTTTCTGTTCTGGAGATTTAATGTATTTTTTCATATTGCTTGATGTTGTTGATTTGTGCCTCCGCATGGAGATAGAGTTTAGTTGCTCCTTTCACTTGTTTCAGCTGCTGTGGTGGGGGGAGCAGCTGTTTATACTTCACCAACCAGGAACCCTGTCCGTAGTTGCTAACTGGGCCTGGGCCCCTCTTCGTAGCCACAGTGGCCCTTTGGATTCCCTCCTCTGCCGTGGGGGCCGTCACAGGGGGGCTTCAGGCTGCAGGTGCCTACTGTTGCAGCCCACCTAGATGTGCTCTCTCCTTGGGGTCTGCAACGGTGTTATGGGCTTTTCCAGCTGCCAGGGGTGGGATCACTTATATTTGTCGCTCCGTTGCTGTCGGCACCCACCGAATCTCACTTGTCCTCTATGGGTCGCAGGAGAGCTATTGGCATCTTCTACAGTCTGTGGTTAGTACACCTAGCTATGCTGCTTTTGCCCTGGGGTCTTCCAGCCTTGTGGCTGGCGGCTGGGTGCCTTCTACTGGTGCTGTGCAGAGGCTTTCCCTAAGGCTGCTGTGAGCCTGTAGGGTTTCCCCCTAGGCTACTAAGCTGGGTCTCTGGAACTCTCTCCAGCCCCAGTCCTCTCCGAGATCTCCGGCAATCCCTAGTCTCACGGGGCAGGCAACGGCAGCTGGGGGTCGCCCCGCCGTCTGGGCTTCTCTCCGGGCCTCTCCCGGGAGCCCTGAATGCTGGGAGTGGCCCCTCTGCTAATGGCAGACAGAGGGTTTTGTCTGCTGCCTGGCAGAACTCTGGCTCTTCCCCTCCGGGTCGCAGGACCAGCCTTTGAAAGTTCCCCCCGCCCCGGTCCTCTCTGAGATCTCTGGCAATCTCTAGCCCCACGGGGCAGACAACGGCAGCTGGGGGTCACCCCGCCCTCTGGGATTCTCTCCAGGCCTCTCCTGGAGCCGTGAATGCTCGGCGTGGCCCCTCTGCTAACGGCAGACAGAGAGTTTTGTCTGCTGCCCGGGCGGAGCTCCGGCGCTTCCCCTCCGGGTCGCAGAACCGGCCTTTGAAAGTTCCCCCCGCCCCGGTCCTCTCCGAGATCTCTGGCAATCCCTAGTCCCACGGGGCGGGCAACGGCAGCTGGGAGACCTCCGTACCCTCCGTGACTCTCTCTGGGACCCTCCGGGCGCCCCGAGCACCAGGCTGGGTCTCCCCGCCAATGGCGGGGAGAGACTCTCCCCGCGGGCTCAGGTGTGCAACTCCAAAGTTTCCCTCTGCGTTTAGGAGTAATTGCGGGGGGTTTAGGTAGGGTTCTGGTCACCTGTTTCCACCGTCGCTCCTCTGTTGTGTTCTCGCTCCTGCCCTAGATGTGTGTGGATCCTCTGGGGGCGTCTGTTGGAAGAAAGCCGCTTGCGGGTACTAGGCTGCCCGTCGGGGTCGGAGAGTTTTCACCTATTTCCACATCCTCCCGGAGGAAAGTCCGTCCGCCTTCCGATGTATAGTCGCGTGGGTGTCTCAGACGTCCTGAGGTGCTGTCTGGATATCCTTTGTCAAGTGATAAGTGTCCAAATAATTGTAGACTCGAAGGGCGAGAGACAAAGAGGACTACTCATGGCGCCATCTTGGATCTTCCTCCGTACACAGCACTATTAAATAAAATTGCACACACGTAACAATGGTTATAATCTGAGGTATCTTCTAAATATGACCATTTTGGCCTGAACCATTCCCTTCCTCACCTCCTCCTCTCCACAGCCAATCCAGTGGACAAGTACAGGCATGAGTAATGCTTAGAGGTGGTTGCACAAATTCATATCTGAAAGTCATTTACAGAAGGTAACACAAAGTGAATTTCAACACGAAGTGTACAAAATGTGCCAGTTTTACTAACTACTTTGTCATACACTGGCAACCTCTTTTAACATCTAGAGACTAGATGCTGTAAAATTAGGACTCATTTGTCCATTATATACACAGCAAAACAAAATGCACATAACATACAAAAAATGGTTTTGTCTGAAAATGTCCAAGTATGCACACACTAGTGTATTACCAATTGCAATTCTTTCCCTCCCACCTCCTGCAAACCACTGAGCAAGTATAAACAATAATATACTGTTCACAGAGAGGGTTTAACAATTCCATTTCCAAAAAGCAACATTTCCAATGAATTTTAGCAAAAAAATATTTACAAAGTGATATTTTGCTACCTCTACATTTAACATACGGGCACTTCTAAACATCTAGATGGACTAGATGTTTCAAATGAGGACTTAATTTGTGCACTATATACACAGCAGTCTTGAGTAAACTGCACACATGGAACAGAATCTGAAAGTCTTTGGAATGTGAACATTCTAGCCTAAGACCAACCTTCCCCTTTTCTCCCTCTTCCACCAAAACAGTGGGCTAGAATGCTCAGGTTTTCAGGAGACAATCTTTCCTAGGAATTTTAACACAAAGTGTATAAAATGTATTAGTTTACTAACTCTATTTTTGTCATACACTGGCAACCTCTTTAACATCTAGAAAGACTAGATGTTGTAAATTAGGACTCATTGGTCCGTTATATACATTATATTCACAGCAAAGTAAAACAAAATGCAGGAACATCAGGGACAATGGTTAATCCTGCTCACTATCAACACACTGGCATAGAGCTCTTTGCACTTCCCTCTCCCCTGGAACCAGCGCACAAACACAACGTGCACTGTTCAAATGGGTGGTCTGGCCATTCCCCCCAAAGAAACAGTATTTCATAAGAATCTTAAAAAGATATGTACAAAAATGTCTTTTTACTACCTCTACTTTTAACATATATCAGGCACTTCAGAACATCTAGAAAGACTAGATATTGCAAAAAAGTACTTAGCACTGTCAACTACATATACAGTAGCGAGGAATAAAATGTACACACAAAACAATGGTTATAAAATGAAAACGTGTTCCAAATATGACCACTCTGGCACCGAGCCTTCGTCTCTTCTTCCTCAAGGTCTTCCATGCCACTCCTCTAACCCACTGCACAACCATGGACGTGCGTCGCTCCTGCTGTCGTTTCCAGCAGTGGTCTAACAATTCCATTTCAAAAAGACATTTCCAGAAGACATTTCTATGATGTTTTTGAAAACAAACGGGCATTTTACAAGACGTGTGATTTTCTAACTCTACTTTATCATACGTCGGCAACCTCTTTACATCTAGAAGGCCTAGATGTAGCAAAAGTTTTCTTCTGAAAGGTTGAGGGGAAAGTTGAGAGCAGCTTTTTCATATTATATACACAGGCCTTCCATAAACGGCCAGTAAATCTTCCCAAAGGGTGGCGGTCACTTCCTGTGGGCCAAACGTGGTCTTTTCCTACCATTTCTGTCTTCCAAGGTCAAGGTCTGACAGAACCGAGACCGAAAGCCAGAGGGACCGCCGACCCTTCCACCGTCATGACCGGGACGCCTCACCTTCAGGGCCCCTAAAGCCTTTGTCCGGCGTCCTCCAGATGAGGGGAGATCTCGTCCCACTGGGACAGAGTGGTCACCGCCATGTCCCAGATCTGCGCGGCTCCAAGGCCTACGGGTGGCCCAGCCCGAGTCCAGCAGAGCCACCTAACGGCCCTCCTCTGTGTTCGAGCCGCCGCCATTCGTCTGCCCTGCCATGCCCGACGCCCAAAGGCACCGCGTCCTCGGCGGCTCGGCGGGGGCTTCGCCGCGGCCCAGCAAGGTTGGGCAGGGAGATAGGGGTCGGCAGAGTCTGGCCCATGAGAGGCTGCCGCCATTACGATGTGGAGGTGGGGCTGGGGTGAGAGGGTCGCTCCTGCTTTAAGGTCGGCCCGGCCCGTGGGCAGCCGCGGCGAAGGCTCTGGGTCTCTGCAGGACAGAGCCCGCTACGGTCTGGCCCCGGGCCCCACAGCCCACCCACTGGCCTGAGGCCGGAGGGCCTGGAGGGCCCCCGGTGACAAGGCCGTGGTCCGCTTCTCACCGTGCTCTCTGACGGAACTTGAAATGATTTTTGAATGTTGATTTTGTACCCTGTAGCTTTACTGTATTTGTTGATTATTTCTAATAGTTTTTTGTTGGAGTCTTTACAGTTTTCCATATATGGAATCATGTCAACCGCAAATAGTGACAGTTTTAATTGTTCCTTTCCTTTTTGCATACCTATTATTTCTTTTTCTTGCCTTACTGCTTTGGCTAAAATTTCCAGTACTATGTTGAAGAAGAGTGGCAAGAGTGGGCACCCTTGTCTTGTTCCTGTTCTCAGACGAATGGCTTTCACTTTTTGACTATTGCATATGATCTTGGTGGTGGGTTGGTGATATATGGCCTTTGTAATGGTGAGGTACTTTCCTTCTATACCCATTTTATTGAGAGTTTTTATCAAAAATGGATGTTAGAAATTGTCAGATGTTTTCTCTCCATCTATTGAGATGATCATGTGATTTTCAGTCTTCATTTTGTTAATGTGATACATCACATTGATGGATTTGCTAATGTTGAACCATTTCTGTACCCCTAGAGTAAATCCCACCTGATCGTGGTGTATGATCCTTTTAATGTATTGTTGTATTCAATTTCCTAATATTTTGTTGAGTACTTTTGCGTCTATGTTCATCACTGATACTGGCCTGTAATTTTCCTTTTTTGTGTTGTCCTTGTCTGGTTTTCATATCAGGATAATGTTTGCCTCAGAAAATGAATTCAGAAGTGTCCCATCCTCCCAATTGTTCAGAATAGTTTGAGAAGCATAGGAATTAAATCTTCTTTGAATGTTTGGTAGAATTCACCAGAGAAGCTGTGTGGTCCTGGACTTTTTCTTTGGGAGGCTTTTGATAACAGTTTCAAGCTCTGCTTGTGATTGGTGTATTCAGATTCTTTATTTCTTCGTGATTCAGTTTTGGGAGGTCATATGGTTCTAAGAATTTATCCATTTCTTCAAGGCTATTCAGTTTGTTGACATATAGTGTTTCATAGTATTCTTCTGTAATCCAATGTGTTTCTGCAGTGTCCATTGTAGTTACTGCTCTTTAATTTCTGATTGTATTTATTCGAGTCTTCTCTCTTTTTTTCTGAGTCTGGCTGAGAAATTGTCAATTTTGTTTATCTTCTCAGAGAACCACTTCTTAGTTTCATTGATCCTTTCTATTTTTTTCTACTTTCTGTTTCATTTATTTATGCTCTGATTTTTATTATTTCCTTCCTTCTCCTGACTTTGGGCTTTGTTTGTTCTTTTTCTAGGTCTTCCAGGTATAGAGAAGCTGGTTTATTTGAGACCCCACTGGCTTTCTGTTGGCTCCCATAGGCGTGGGTGCTGCTGCCCCATCATGACCGATGATGCTTGTCCTGGGTTGTCTGAAGGTGCTGGTTGCACTGCTGCCAGGGGTGCTGGTTTCACAGATGTCACTATCCCTGCCAGGGACCTGGAGAATTATATGTATCTCCTGCTGCTGCTGAGCTGGTGTTGGGCGGGATGCCACCAATGGGGGCTGGGTCAGCAGTTCTGCTGTGTTTCCTGAAGCCTCTGGTCACAGGTTCCACCTGCCAGTGCTGGGGCAAAGGGGCTATTTGTTCTGCCCCCACCCCGTTTGCTCACAGTTGTGTGGGCCAGGCCACCTCCACTGTGCCAGCAGTCACACAGGCCAGGGTACCACCATCCGTGCTCCACCGGCAGTCATGTGAGCTGGGCTGTCCTCACCACTTGTGCAAGCCACTGTGTGAAGATCCACGACCTACATTGCTGCCACTCAGGGAGGGTGGTGGGGGCTTCTCCCCTAGTTCCACTGCTTACTGGGGGTTGAGTCCACCCACCTTCAGATGTATAAATGCATGGATATCTTAGGCATCCTGTAGTGCTGTATAGGAAATCCTCTGTTGGTCAGTGCATGTCCATTTGGCTGTAACTTAGAGGGGAGAGACAAGGGGGGAAATTCCACCATGATGTTGACGTCACTCATGTTGTCTCACTTTTTTGGAACTTTACAAAAAACTAATTTTAAAAAAATTATTGTGGTCTAAATAGTTTATAACATTGTGAAATTTCAGTTTTGATCAGTAGTTATCAAACACCATATCAATGTGCCACTGCACCCCTTGTACCCACTCTCCTGCTGCCACAGTAACCACTAAATTGTTCTCTTTGTTCATAAGTTTGTTTATATTCCACATATGAGTGAAATCATATGGTCTTTTCTCTCTCTGTGTGGCTGATTTCTCTCAACATGATGCCCTCAAGTTCCATCCATATGGTTGTGAATGAGACAATTATGTCCTTTTTATGGTGGAGTAGTATTCCATAGTATATATATACCACATCATCTTTATACAATCATCAGTCATTGGGCACTTGGGTTGCTTCCACATCTTGGCTATTGTGAATAATGCTGCAGTGAACATAGGGGTGCATACGTCTCTTTGTATTGTTTATTTCAAGGTCTTTGGATAAATACCCAGTAGTGGGATAGCTTGGTCATATGGTAATTCTATTTTTAATTTTTTGAGAAATCTCCATACTGTTTTCCAAAGTGGCTGCACCAGTTTGCATTCCAACCTGCAGTAGATGAGGGTCCTCTTTTCTCCACAACCTCTCCAACATTTGTTATTTTTTTGTCTTGGTGATTGTAACTGTTCTAACAGGCGTAAGATGATATCTAACTGTAGCTTTGATTTGTCTCTCCCTGATGATTAGTGATGTTTAGCACCTTGTCATCTGCCTATTGACCATCTGTATATCTTCCTTGGAAAAATGCCTGTTCATATCCTCTGCCCACTTATTGATTGGGTCATTTATTCTTTCATAGTTCAGTTGTGTGAGCTCTTTATATATTACGGAGATTAATCCCTTATCGTATGTATGATTTGCAAATATTTTCTCTCAGTTCCTGGGTTGTTTTTTCATTTTGATCTTGGTTTCTTTTGCCTTCCAGAAGCTCTTTAGTCTGATGAAGTCGTGGCCACTTGTTTATTGTTTCTTTTGTTTCCCTTGTGTGAGTGGACACTATGTAAAGATCCTTTTAAGGCTGATGACAAAGAGTGTACTGCCTATATTTTCTTCCAGAAGTTTTATAATTTCTGGTCTTACACTCAAGTCTTTGATCCATTTTGGGTCTATTTTTGTCTATGGAGAAAGATAATGGTCTGCTTTCATTATTTTAGATGTGGCTCCTTAGTTTTCTCAGCACCACTTATTGAAGAGGCTTTCCTTACTCCATTCTATGTTCTTGGTTCCTTTATTTTTTATTTATTTATTTGTTTTTGAGGAAAATTAGCCCTGAGCTGAAGTCTGCTGCTAATTCTCCTCTTTTTGCTGAGGAAGACTGGCCCTGAGCTAACATCTGTGCCCATCCTCCTCTACTTTATATGTGGGATGCCTACCACAGCATGACTTGCCAAGTGGTGCCATCTGCACACCCAGGATCCAAACTGGCCAACCCTGGGCCACCAAAGAGGAATGTGCAAACTTAACCACGGCACCACTAGGCCAGCTTCCTTTATTGAGGATTAGCTGTCCATATATGTGTGGTTTTATTTCAGGGCTTTCAGTTCTGTTCCATTTACCTGTGTGCCTGTTTTTGTACTGGTACCATGCTGTTATGATTACTATAGCTTTGTAAGATGTTTTGAAATCAGGGATTTCAATGCCATCAGTTTTCTTCTTGTTTCTCAGTATTGCTTTAGCAATTTGGGGTCTTTTGTTGCCCCATATGAATTTTAGGATTCTTTGTTCTAATTCTGTAAAGAATGTCATTGGGATTCTGATTGGGATATCATTGAATCTGTAGATTGCTTTAGGTAGAACAGACATTTTAACTATGTTTATTATTCCAATCCATGTACATGGAATGTCTTTCCATCTCCTTATGTCATCATCCAATTCTCTCAAAAAGGCCTTTTAATTTTCATTGTATAGGTCTTTCACTTCCTTAGTTAAATTCACCCCAACATATTGTATTCTTTTTGTGGCGATTGTGAATGGTATTGTGTTCTTGAGTTCTTTTTCTGTTAGTTCGTTATTAGAATATAGAAATGCTACTGATTTATGCAAATTAACTTTATACGCTGAAACTTTGCTGTAGTTATTGATTACTTCTAAGACTTTTCCAATGGATTCTTTGGGGTTTTCTATATATAAGATCATGTCATCTGCAAAGAGCGAGAGTTTCACTTCTTCCCTCCCTATTTGGATTCCTCTTATTCCATTTTCTTGCCTGATTGCTCTGGCCAGGACCTCTAGTACTTTGTTAACATAAGAGTGGTGATAGAGGCCATTCTTGTCTCATTCCTGATTTGAGGGGGATGGCGCTCAGTTTTTCCCCATTGAGTATGATGTTGGCTGTGGGTTTGTCACATATGGCCTCTATTATTTTGAGGTCGTCCCCTTCAATGCACATTTTATTCAGAGTTTTTATCATAAATGACTTTTGAATCTTGTCAAATGCTTTCTGTGTATCTATTGATATGATCATGTGGTTTTTATTGCTCAGTTTGTAGATGTGATGTATCACATTGATTGATTTGTGGATGTTGAACCATCCCTGTGTCCCTGGTATGAATCCCACTTGATCATGATGTATGATCCTTTTAATGAATTGTTCAATTCTGGTTGCCAAACATTTGTTTAGAATTTTTGCATCGATGTTCATCAGCAATATTGGCCTCTAGTTCTCTTTTTTGTGGTGTCCTTGTCAGGCTTTGGTATCAGCGTGATGTTGGCCTCATAGAATGTGTTAGGAAGTGTTCCATCCTCCATAATTTTTTGGAATAGCTTGAAAAGGATAGGTATTAAATCCTCTCTGAAAGTTTGGTAGAATTCCCCAGGAAAGCCATTTGGTCCTGGGGTTTTATTCTTTGGGATGTTTTTGATTGCTGTTTCAATCTCTTTCCTTGTGATTGCTCTGTTCAAATTGTCTGCTTCTTCTTGAGTGAGCTTTGGGAGATTGTAGGAGTCCAAAAATTTATCCATTTCCTCTAGGTTATCCATTTTGTTGGCATATAATTTTTCATAGTAGTCTCTTATAATCTCTTGTATTTCTGTGGAGTCTGTTGTTATTTCTCTTCTTAGATTTCTGATTTTGTTTATTTGAGCTTTCTCCCTTTTTTTCTTTGTAAGTCTGGCTAGGGGTTTGTCAATTTTATTTATCTTCTCAAAGAACCACCTGTTTGTTTCATTGATCCTTTCTACTGCCTTTTTCATTTCAATAGCATTTGTCTCTGCTCTGATTTTTATTATTACTCTCCTTCTGCTCACTTTGGGCTGTGTTTGTTCTTCTTTCTCTAATTTGCTTAGGTGTAGTTTAAGATTGCTTATTTGGGATTTTTCTTGTCTTTTAAGATGTGTCTGTATTGTGATGAATTTTCCTCTTAATACAGCTTTTGCTGTATCCCATATGAGTTGGCATGGCATGTTATTTCCATTTGTCTCCAGGTATTTTTTTATTTCTTCTTTAGTTTCTGCAATGATCCATTGCTTGTTCAGTAGCATATTGTTTAGTCTCCACATCCTTGTGCCTTTCTCAGCTTTTTTCTTGTAATTAATTTCTAGCCTTATAGCATTATGATTGGAGAAGATGCTTGTTATTATTTCAATTTTTTAAAATTTGTAGAGGCTTCCCTTGTTTCCCAACATATGGTCTACACTTTAGAATGTTCCACACGCACTTGAGAAGAATGTGTGTCTGCTGTTTTTGCATGAAGTGTTCTATATATGTCTATTAAGTCCAATTGTTTTAGTTTTTCATTTAGCTCCACTATTTCCTTGTTGATTTTCTATCTGGATGATCTGTCCATTGATGTGAGTGGGGTGTTGAGGTCCCCTACTATTATTGTGTTGTTTCTAACATCTTCCTTTAGGTCTGTTAATAGTTGCTTTACGAACTTTGGTGCTCCTGTGTTGGGTGGGTAGATATTTATAAGCATTATTTCTTCTTGATGAAGTGTCCCTTTGATCATTATATATTGTCCCTCTGTGTCTGTCTTTACCTGCCTTATTTTGAAATCCCTTTTCTCTAAGTACTGCAACACCTGCTTTCTTTTGCTTGCTATTAGCTTGAAGTATTGTCTTCCACCCCTTCACTCTGAGCCTGTGTTTGTCCTTGGGTCTGAGGTGTGTTTCCTGGAGGCAACAAAGTGTTGGATCTTGTTCTTTAATCCATTTTGCCACTCTGTGTCTTTTTATTGGAGAGTTCAATCCGTTTACATTGAGGGTGATTATTGATGCATATGGACTTAATGCTGTCATTCTGTCGCTCATTATCTGGTTTCCCTGCACTACCTTTGTTTCTCGTCCTGTGTGTTTTAGCCTACCCATTGACTTCTGCAATTTCTTATGCTGGGTTTCTTGGATTTTTCCTTATTTATATTTTGTGGCTCTGTTCTGTTTTTTACTTTAGTGGCTACCCTCAAATTTGTATTTAGAGTCTCATGTATAATATAGTCTATTCTCTGGTGGTCTCTTACTTGGCCTAGACTGATTTAGTCCCTTTCCTCTTCCCCTCCTAAATTATTATTTTCATCTCTTATTCCAACTCGTGTTATGAGTTTGTAGTCAGAGTGATAAGATCCTCTTTACTTTGGTGGTTTCCTTACCTTTATCCTAATGCTATAGTTGAATATTTGCTATCCTATTCTGGTTCCATCTATCTGTCTCCTTTCTCTGTGGTTTGTGATGCCTTTTTTCCTTTTTTTTCTTTTTTCAGGTATGAGAGCCTTCTTGAGGATTTCTTGTAGTGGAGGACTTTTGGTTACAAATTCCCTTAACTTTTGTTTGTCTGGAAAAGGTTTAATTTCTCCCTCATATCTGAAGGATATTTTTGCTGGATAGAGTATTCTTGGCTGAAGATTTTTATCTTTTAAAGTTTTGAATATGTCACTCCATTTTCTCCTACCTTGTAAGGTTTCTGTACAGAAATCTGCTGAAAGTCTGATAGGAGTTGTTTTGTAGGTTATTTTCTTCTTGCTTGCTGCCCTGAGTATTCTTTCTTTGTGTTTCATTTTTGTCATTTTTATTACTATATGCCTTGCAGTAGGTCTTTCTGCATTGACAAATGTAGGAGATCTGAAAGCTTCCTCCAGACACATTTCTCCCTCAATCCCTGGATTTGGGAAGTTCTCTTCTATAATTTCATTAAGCACACTTTCTACTCCATTTTCCTTTTCCATGCCCTCAGGAATTCCGATGATTCTTAAATTCGTTCTCCTCATTGAATCTGCTATCTCTCTGATATTTTCTTCACTCTTTTTAATCCTTAGTTCTCTTTCTTCCTCTGTCTGGATCCATTCAGCCTATCTATCTTCGATTATGCTAATTTTCTCCTCTATGGTGTCTACACGGGCATTCAGGGAATCCGTATTCTGTTTTATCTGATCCATTGTGTTTTTCATCTCTAGTATTTCTGTTTGATTCTTCTTTATAGTTTCAATCTCTTTTGTGAAGTAACTCCAGAACTCATTGACTTGTTTCTCTTTCTTTCCCTCTAACTCGTTGAGCATTTTGATGATAGCTACTCTGAACTCATTTTCACTTAGTTTACCTATTTCCAAGTCCTCAGGACTTAATTATGTGTTTTTATTGTTTTCCTTCTGTTCTGGAGCTTTTATAAATTGCTGGATGTTAGAGCAGCAGTTTTTGCACATGATGGTAGTATTTGTTTGCAGTTACAGCCTGTCACCACTAGATGGGGGTTCGGAGCTGCATATTCTGAGCTCCCCGCGTTCAGGCAAGATGGCGGCACCCAGCGCAGGTTGGGGAGGAGGGGCCCTTTCTCTCGCGGGCCGATCTGGATTCCGATCAGCTCTCGTTCTCTGGTCTCCCGGTGCCCTGGCTTGATAGGGTCCCCAGGCACGGAAGCTTTCCCCTGTCAGTGGGTTTCCACTGTACCAGTGGTGAGAGTCCTGGACAATCCCCGGTTGCGTGGCCCCTTCCCCGCTCCTTCCCTCACCCACGGCAGCAATCCCAGTCTCTAGAGGAGGGAGTGAAGTTCTCTCCTACCCCGTTCCAGCTCCTCCAAGGCCATCTGCAGCCTCTCCGTCCTCCGTGGTCTGGTTTCTGTAGTTCTCTGATGGTCTGCCATTAGGATTATTGGCTGAAGTTCAGTTTTTCCAATCCTTTGTTGTAGTTTGGAGGGGAGAGAGTCCCAGGTCAGCTCACCCCGCCATTTTGCTCTGCTCCTCTCCCTGTCTTCTTTTTTCTTGATCATTTCCTTCCTTCTGCTTGCTTTTGGTTTTTTTGCTCTTCTTTTATATCTTCTTAAGGTGAACAATTAGGTATTTATTTAAAATGATTTTTGCTAATATAGGTGTTACAGCTATAAACTTTCCTCTGCATCCTCATTTTCTTATCAGTTGTGGGATGTTGTTTTTGTTTCATTCATTCAAATTAGTTTTAGTTTCCATTGTGATTTCTTCTTTGACATACAGGCGGTTTAGAAGCATGTAGTTTAATTTCCAAACTTTGAGATTTTCCCACATTTCTTTCTGTTGATTTTTAATTCAATTATATTGTGATAGGAGAACTTTACATTATTTCTGTTCTTTTAAATATATTGAGTCATTTTATAGCCTAGCATATGGTCTGTGCCTCTATTCTATACATGTGACACCATTCAAATTGGCAGATAAGATTGTTCATATTCATTTTTTAATCTAGTTTTTCTCTGCATTATTGGGAATACTGTGTGACAGTTAAAAAATTATTTACTCAGCTATAATTTCATTCATTCTGGCTGCTCTGTAAATACATCTTTGCTCTTTAATCACACACCCATCCTTGGGTTATTTTGTGGTGCAGTATCTCCTTGGCTCCTGCATCACTCAGAGCTTCTCCAGTGCCTGGTGCCAGCAGCTCTCACTAGTCAGCAGCTTCCATGTGTGTCTCCCATTGAGCAGTTTTGCAGTTAAGTATCTCTGGTGAGATGTCCCATGGACAGCTTTACGCAGCACACTAGGGGGTGGGCTTCTTGAAGATCCATTCTCACAGCCTACGTGCACTGTCCTTTCAGTAAGTGAATGCCTTGCCCTCTCCCACAAGGTCTGCATCTCATTCCTGTCAAGTGGATCTCCCATGGGCCCTCAATCTCAGCCCTGTTTAGTGTTCCTTATATGTCTAGTCTTATATTCTGTAGCGTTCTGTTTACTTACTTGCTAATCTCTCATTATTCTAATTTCTTATGTAAGTATTAATTAATAGTCATTTATATTAACAGTTTCCTGTTCAAATTACTGTGAGCTTTCTCTTTCTTCATTGGACCCAGCCTGAGAATGGCATATTAAAGACCCCAGCCATTGTTGACAATTTGTTTATATCTTCTTTAATTCTGTCAGACTTTCTTCATGTATTTTGTTGCTGGGTTGTCAAATATGCTTATGTTTATAATTGTTAAATATTTATGTAAGTTGCCCTTTTCCCCCTTATAAAATATTCCTTTTTGTCCCTAGTGACGTTGTTGACATCAAAGAGTATTTTGCCTGATATTGATACAGCCACTTCAGCTATTTTGTTACTATTTGCATGGTGTAATTTACTATGATTTTACTTTGAACCTGTTTGTCTATTTGAATCTAAAGTGTGTCTCTTGTAAACAGCATACAGTTGTATATTGTTGTGTTTTGAGATTGACAATCTTTGTTTTTTTTTCCCCCTGAGCATGATTGGCCCTGAGCTAACATCTGTTGCCAGTCTTCCTCTTTTTGTCTGAGGAAGATTGTTGCTGAGCTAACATCTGTGCCAATCTTGCTCTGCTTTAGTGGGATGCGGCTGCAGTGTGGCCTGATGAGAGCTGATAGGTCCCACCTGAGATCAGAACCTGCAAACCCTGGGTGAGGAAGCAGAGCACATGAACTTAGCCACTATGCCACAGAGCTGGCCCCAACCATCTCAGCTTTCAATTGGAGTTCTTCATACATTTCAAATTTAATTCAATTATCGATATTGTTTACTTTATATCTCCCATTTTACTGTTTCCTATGTTTTATGTGCTTTTGTGCCTTTTTTACTGCTTTTTTATATTAAATATATTTTTTCCAGAGAAACATTTTACTGGTTCTCTTAATATCCTGAATTATTTTCTTAGTAGTTATTCAAGGGAAGACAATATACATCTTAACATAATACTCTTCAGATTAATATTAATTTACTTCCAGTAAGGTTTAGAAACTGTTTTAATATAGCTCCATTCCTCCCTGCCTTTGTCCCGTTTTCATATATATATTACATCTTTATATAGGTCCAACAATACAGTTTTATCATTGTTTTGTGCAATCATCTTTACAATCAGTTAAAAGAAAGAGAAAAATGCATTTTCAATGTCATCTGGCCTCCATTGTTTCTGAAGAGAAGTCAGCTTCAGTTACTTGTGGTTCCCTTGTACATAATGAGTCCTCTTTCTCTTGCTTCTCGCAAGATTTTCTACTTGTCTTTGGCCTTCAGTAGCTTGACTATGATGTGTTAATATGTGAATTTCCTTTTGTTTATCCTACTTGAAGTTTGTTGACCTTCTTGGATTTGTAGATTGGTTTTTCCTCATTTGGGGAAATGTTGGGCCATTATTTCTTCAAAGAACTTTTCTGCCCTTTTCTCTACTCTCCTTCAAAGTAGCTATTATACTCCTGGAACTTGAGTCACGTGTATTCTTGCTATGCTTGATTGTTTTCCCAGCAGGTTGTGACATTCTGTTAATTTTTATTCCTTTTATCTTTGTTTCTTCAGACTGGAAATCTCCGTTGACCTATCAGCAGGGTCACAAAATCTTCCTTCTGACAACTCAATTTGCTGTTGAGCTTGTCTTTGGAACTTTTCATTTCAGATATTCAAAACTTTATGTCTTGAATTTCTATTATGTTCTTTTTAAAAAGTAATCTCTCTTTATTGATTCTCTATTTGAAGAGCCATTGTAGACATTATTTTTGTTCATCAAATATGGTTTCATTTAGATCTTTGAATATATTTATAATAGCTCTTTTTAAGTATTTTTTTCCTGAGTCCAATATCTTCACCTCCCCCAGAAACAGTTTCTGTTGACTTTTCCCCATGTATGGTTCACACTCTCCCATTTCTTTGCAGGTCTCATTTTTTATTGTTGACAACTGGACATTTTAGATAATATTGCACCAACTCTGGATTTAGATCTCCTGCTCCTCCAGGAATTGATAATTGTTGCTTTTGTGTACTGACTTGACTAATTCTGTAATGTGTCTCCTTTGCAACATGGAGATGCTGATGTCTCTGACCAGTTTATTATTTTTTTTTAATTCTTTTTTTCTCTTCTAAGCCTGGCTTCATAGAATCACTTCTGGGTCACCATAGCTTAGTGGTCAGCTGATGAATGGCCAGATGTTGCCCATAAGAACCTTGATTAGGTGAGCCTTCTACCCCTTGACAATGGATCTGAGTGTTGGTTGGGAAACACATTAAAATTCCCAGCTTTTAGCAGACAAAGACAAACACCATATGATTTCACTCATAAGTGGAAGATAAACTAACAGACAAAGAGAACAGTTTGGTGTTACCAGAGGCAAAGGGTGTTGGGGGGAAGGCACAAGGGGTGAAGGGGCACATTTATATAGTGACAGACAAATAATAATGTACAACTGACATTTCACAATGATATAAATTATTATGACCTCAATGAAATAAATCCTTGACTTTTTACTTTCTGCAGAGCCTTCTCCTGTCACCTCTTTGTGTACTCAAGACCTCATATTCAGCCAGAGATGAAGAGATGGCTAGGGTTCTCACAACTTTATGCATAAACCCAACCTTCCAGACCACCATGAATATGTCAAATCTTATTAAGAGCTTCTCTGGCTTTCTCATTTCCAGAATTGTCTTGATTAACCTGTGGTTAGTCTGATGATATTGCACCCTCAGACCGTCTGTGTTAGCTATCCAACCCCAGTTGTTTGCACTGAGGTTCATATTCCTTTTGCACAACACCTCCAGGCATGGGGTTTTTCTCTACTCCATTCTAACTCATGGCAGTCTCCTAGAGTTCAAAGGTGCTGGTTTTCATAGCTTGTTCAGCTCTGGTAAAACAAAGCCAAAGGGAGATGGGAGCATCCCTAGGCTAAAACTCTGGACACTCCCATCGTCCCTGCCTGGAGTTCAGTAGTTTTGCTTGAATAAATGCTTCTTGATTCATTTATGTGTTTGCTCAATTTTCATAGTGTGAAAGTAATTGTTTTAATAATTTTATGCAGTTTCATCATTGCTTTTTGGGGAAAATTGCCAAGTTCCTCATTACACCATTCTGAGGGTCCCACTCAGTTATCTTTTTACTAATTTAAAAAATAAGAAAAAAATATACTTACACACATTTTTATCATGTTGAGAACATTTTATGAGAGTACAGAATGGGTAAACTGGGTGTCCAGGAATTCCTCTGCTCAGAGACTCCAGCAAGTCTTCCCAGTGGCTCATCTGAGGGCACAAATGGTTTCACAGACCAGGGCAAAAAATGACGCTATTTTAAAACAAAATTTCACATCAGTCCTTGATTGTGATACCTTTTCATCTGAAAACCGAATTTTCTCCCCTTCACAAATTATAACAATGAATAATACCACTTATTAGTCATTCATTTTTTCCCTTAACCTCTTTCTTTAATACCTATTGTGATGTAACATGGAAGACGTAACATTCAAAAGGGGATCCAGTACTTGATTACTGCAATGTGTGAAACGGTTTTTAACATATTATACTGCAGTGATTGTGTTTATTGAGAATTATTTTAGTAACTAGATGGGGAAGTAGCCAATGTTCCTTTTGAGAAATATGCTAAAGAAAAACTAATTTGGTTGAAAAAATTCTAAATAAAGAATTTGTATGTTGATTGTCCATAGGTCTACAATAAAAAATGTGTAATTACTTATTATTTGGTAACAGTCAAGAAAAGTAAAGTTGTTTACATTTGTATTGCCAGAGTTAAATGCAAATAGACAATTTTAACTTTAGTTAAAAAAGAAAAACTAAAACACAGATAGCAATGCTAAGAACACAAGAAATTAGCAAGTGAAAGGGATTTAAGAAGAACTGAGTTAGAGACCGAGTGATGTTCACTCTCAAGAAGTCCACCCATTTCATTGAGCAAAATGTCCTCGCCCTCTGTAATGGGTTGAATTGTGTCCCCCCTCCCCCCAATAGAGGATATGTTGCGCTCCTAACTCCTAGCTCCTCAGAGTTGGACCTTATTCGGAGACATGGTCTTTGCAGAGGTTCAGTTTAAATGAGGTCACAAGAGTGGGCCCCAATCCAATATGACTGGTGTCCTTATAAGAAGGGGAAATTTGGATGTGTATGCACATAAGGAGAGTGCCAGGTGAAGATGTAGGCAAAGATCAAGGGGGTGTATCTATAAGCCAAGGAACACCAAAGATTGCCAGCAAACCACCAGAAACTAGGAGAAAGACCTGGAACAGGTTCTCCCTCACAGCGTCAGAAGGAACCAAATCTGCTGAAACCGTGATCTTGGACTTCCAGCCTCTAGTGCTGTAAGAGAATAAATCTGTGTTGTTGAAGCCACCCAGTTTGCGGTGCTTTGTTATGGCGGCCTGAACAAGCGAATACAAGCTCATTCTCTCACTCATACAGTGGGGGTTAAAAATAAAAAACAACCCCAGCAGAGTAAACAGCAGCAGCAGCAGCCTCCTGAAGGTTTACAGCATAGAGAGATGGTGGAAGAATGAGTGCCTAGGCTCTCTTCTCTGGAAACAACCCCATTCTTCTTCAGAGAGCTGCTCCTACCACTGATGAAGAGCCACAGCCCTGTGGTTTCAGTAAAAGCTGCCAATCACTTTCCGTCTCATCTCCAGGTGACAGATGATCTACATCTTGCTTTGCCATCCAATTAGAGCTTGGAAAAGGGATTGAGTTCCTCCCTAGAGGAGACATCAGAGTCTAGGGCTGTTGGCTGCCATGTCTTCCTTACTGTGAAAGAAGCTGATCTGTCATGTGAAGGAACAGAGTCAACATACAGAAGGAAGCGGACTTGAGTGGGAGACAAGGAGAGAAGCTGATGGTGTGTGAGAACCTGGTCTCAGCCATCCTCAAAGCTCAGCTGCACACAACCTTTCCAGCTGTGTCCTGTCCTGCTTGTGGTTTGTTCATATGAGCACTTGCATTCCTCTAAGCTAGTTTAGTTGTGTTTCTGTTCTTGCAAGTAAACAACTCCATGTTAATATACCACTGGAAAATTAAGTGGAGTTTAGTATTTCCTATATGCCAAAAGTGTAGTTTGGGTGTCTTGAGCAGGTGCCTAAATTGATATCACAGATTTAAAAAGGGTTTGAAAACCATATGCCTTATCATCTTAAAGTTGTACTCAATGCATGTTTTCATTAGATCAAATTATATACTGTTGGAATTCAGAGTTACTGTTGCATGGGGAGTCAGGTATTAGTAATTCTGATGACATAACTTTATTTATCTCTCTATATAAATTTTTTACAAGTTATTTCTTTAAATCTTGTCCTGTGTCTTTCTAACAAGTCGCACTGACATTGAATCAGAAGGAATATTGAGTTGCAATTTTAAATATCACTCATTTTCAGCCAGGGACTCACTGAACTGAGACAGACGGTATCTTGGCATTATAAATTCACCTCTAGACTCTTCCAACAGGGCCGTTTTTTCTGTCACAAGTTTGTACCTCCTCCAATTAAACCTGCTACTGCCACAACATTAGTCTTTTTAAACCTCATTCAATCATCCATGTGTTCATTCATTTGCTCAGTAATTCACATGTCAAGTTTTTATTGTGTGCCTATGTGTGACCATTACTCTGATTGGTGTTGGGAATGCTTAGATTCAAGGAATATAGCACCAGCCCTCAGGAGTTTCCAGTCAGCACACAGTTCATGCCAATTCTTCACTTAAAAATGGTCCATACCTCCAATGGCTCATAGGATAGTGTCAGAATGCCTTGGCTGACCAAAGTGTCCCTTAGCTGGAGTTGAAAGTGCAGCTAACTCAAAAACTGAGAAGTAAGCTGGTGACCAGGTAGGTAATCTGAAGCATTCAAATAAGTTGCCAAAACTTATGGAGATATCAGGAACTAGAGCACGAATCTTCATCACAGCCAAATGACAGCTGGGGAAAGTATGTAGCTGTTAACCCCTCCTGTGTGAATCAGCCCATGCAGCTGAGCCCTGGCTTATAATACAGGCTTAAACGTGGACTTCTGGGTTGACTTCAGACAGGAAGGTTGAAAATACAATCATTTGCCACCCTTGGAAAGTGAAAAATAAAAAGGCTTAATGACTTGTTCTTTGCTTCATTAATTCATTCATAAAATCACCAAATATTATACTCAAGTCATGGTGCTGGGTTCATAGAGTCTAGGACAGTAGTGACCTGGGGAGTATGGAGCTTGCACTGTCTCTGGCAAGATGAGTGTTGAACCAACAGCTATAATCATGGTGAAGGATTACAAGAGCTCTTCCCCTCATCTCCCAGTCAAGAAATGGCGGCCCCATCTATGCCATTACTCAAATCAAAAATGGAGGCATTGCCCTTGACACCTCCTGTGATCAATATTAGCTATGTTCCCCAATACCCGGTTTCCCTCCACTGTTTTCCACAGAGAATAACTCTACTTTTCCCTCCTCTTGACCAAATGATCCTTACCAATGAGCTGTGAGTAGAGGTGACAGGTGTCACCATTGTGTAGAAGCATTTACAAGTCAGTGCACGATTGTCTGTATTCTTTTAATCCTAATTCAGCAAGCAGCCACATTCCAAGTGCAGCGTCTCCATCAACCTGGGTCTTTGAGTGGGGACAATGTGGAACAAAGTCCCTGCTGAATTGCCATGGACATGGAGCATGGAGGGGGAGTTAATCTAAGTTGTTCTAAGCCATTAAGATTTTGGTGCTGTGTGTCACACAGTATAGCCCACTCATACTGAAGGATATACTTCTCTATCTCTCAGCATCATGCAATACATCAGCAGTTCCTGTTGACTAATTCAAGATAAGTCCTGGGTCTATCCACTTATCATCATCTCTTTACAGTCATCCCAGCCCAAGCCACAAGCCATCTTTTGCCTGGACTATTGCAATATCCCCTCTTTGGTCTCCTTGTTTCTACTTTTGGCCACTTAAATAGACATTAGAGTGATGCTTTTAAAACTCAAATCAAATCATGTCAGTCTTCATTCTGAAACCCTACAATAGCTTGCTGTTAAACCTAGCAGAAAATGTAAACTGCTGCCATGGGTACAAGACCCTACATGGTCTTCCTCCCGCCTGCCTGTCCTAACTCGTCTCCGGTCACATTGCCTTTGTTCATTACACTTCAAAAACGCCAGCCTTCATTTCCTTTCCCAAGGTTCCAAGATGTCCCCTCTGCATGGAATGTTCTTGCTTTGACCTTCACTCACCTGGCTCCTTTGCTTAAATGTCACCTCTTCAGAGACATCTTTCCTGACCAGAAAACCAAAGGGGCTTTCTATTGGGTGTTATTTTCATTTTCCACATAGCACTCATCACCATCTGATGTTTCTCTTGCTTACATGTTTGTTTGTTTTCAGTCTATCCCCATGAGAAGGCCAGCTCTTTTAAAGCAGGGGCCTTGCCTTCCTTTTTTTGAATATCTGCCTAGAGCTTAAGGAGGTCTTTAGTCAAAATGTGTGGTCTGCCCCAATGAATGAGGGATCCGTGTGTGAGTGAATGTAGGAGCATGTGCTAACAACTACAACAGGAGTGCTGGGCACAAAGGAGCTTGCTGCCGGGGAACAATCCGCCAGCAGGGACTTGTTGGCAACAGTGACTTCCACACCCATTTTTGCGCAAATCTTTCATCCTGTGCTAGTGAGCTGGTCTATAAAAATTAAAAACACAGCATGTAAGTGAAATCTCTGCTCTCTCTCTTTAGAGAACAAGAGGAAACGAGCTCCTAGTGCAGCACTTTGAATATAAAGTGGTGAAGGGTTTTAGGGCACCATAATAGAGTGTTATTCCTTTTGTGAATATCCCATTCCTGGAGATCTTTAAAAATAAGATAATATAAAGATGTAGTTTAATTTTTACTCATTTCTGAAACCCCAGGGTTATTTCAACAACAATAGCAATGAGGGATGTTGCACAGAGAGTCGCCATAGACATCTCTCTATGATAGTGATCGCTTGGAAGCAGTGGAAAGCTCCACACTTAATAACTGTTTCAGTGTTTGCTTTTCTCTTTTATTTGAAGATGCACATAAATGATACTCAACAGAAATAGTGGGCTTAAAAGAGGGACCCGCCTGTCTTTTTGTTGTTAAGGCTTGTTTAGGTTTGTCTTACCTTCTTGGTAAGCATTGGATTATAATCCAGTTGTGGCTGGATGATTGTCTCTGCCTTTCCTTTGAACGCAGGAATCCTGATGGGTTGAAAATGCAGGCAGTTTTTTGACACTGCAAAATGTCAGACCATAGAGAATGAAGCTCCTTTTGGCTAATTTAAAATAGTATTTCGCTTTTTTCCACTTCACGATCTTCCTTTTTTCTCTGAGACAATACCACTATTATTTCTTCTAATTCTAGTTCTTCTGGTTACAATGTCCCATTAGGTTTGGACTTAAAGGTTGTTCATATGGGGTGAGACATTCAAAAAAGAAATGCTCCAGGAAAGATTCTGGTTCTCTTAACCTGACATATTCGGGAAGCCTGGTGACATGTTTTATGGGGTATGTGGACATGGTGGGCTATCTGATACAGCCCTGAAGCAGTCATAAAATTTGTTTTAACAGACATTTAAACAAAGCCTGCTCATTCTTAAGTTTATTGAAATTGATCACTTGCTACCTGAACTGAAACCATAGAGGAATTTATTGGTCCCCAAGAGCGTTGGCATTTGAGAGGCAAGCTGGGTAAACTGAGGCCTAGAAAGGATTCAAGCCAGGGCAAATGGAAGTGGGGGAATTGGCTCTAGTTTATAGGTTTCCAGGACTCAGGTCACAGGCAATTTTCTGGCCCAGGGGTATAGGGTTTTGTTTTGTTTTCCTTTTTGGTTTTGTTTTTTAATATCAATTTAAGCTGGAATGGCTGTTGTTTGCTGCCAAGATTTTAGGCAAAATGCCAAATATTTTCTTCACAGAGAATTGGCAAAAGCCACAAGCCTGCTGATTTTGCTTTGGTGCTGTGTATAATTTTTTTTTTTCATATATCTTCACAGCTCATCCTGCCTGATCTTTTTTTGTCTTAAACCTTTATGATATATTTATAAAAATCTCATGCTTTTGTATAATTCTAAAAGAATTCCAGAAAGGAGGAAAAGATCCAGGATACTCTGGTAAAATTCAATGGAATTTAAATTCTAGAAAAGGATCTATACTCTGGGCCTCCTCCACCATCCCAGATTCTCAGCACAGCCCGATGCCTCCCTTCCTCTCCTACACCAGCCGAGAGGGGTTCTCTGAGTAGTGGATATACTACCTTGAGTCAGAGATCCCCACAATTCCTTAAAATGATCTAAGAATTTCAAATAAACAAACTGAGACATACCACTGGAGAACGGTTAAAAGAAAATAGAACATCCCTTCAGTCAAAATACCCTGCAGCATCTTCACATACAGCTTCATGACACATGACAGGTAGAAGATGACATTTCCTATAACTAGTCAAAAATAAAATCTATTTGAGTGTGAATTGCCTTTAGAAAAAAAGAAAAGAATATTCCCCCCACCCCAATAATCCTGAATCTGTAGTAGGGTCTCTTAACCTGGAATCTTGCTCCAAAGTGGTGTTCGGGGGCTGGGAGGGGTGGGAAAGAAATGGTTCATTGTTTGTGGGAACGTTAATAAGGGAGAAAACACACTTGATTCCTACTGTGTGAAACAGCATTTAACGCATTATGTCATTTTTTTATACAGTAATTCTTTCCGATAGCTTTGGTAGGAAGTGAGATTTCCAGTTTTGATAGGGTTGACGGCAGCAGTGGAGTTCCTTAACTTTTCATTTCTCTTTGGCTTTTCACTCAACTTTTTGCTTTTCGATTTTGTCTCTTAGCTTCTCCTTGCGTCTGTCTGTCTCTCTCTCTCTCACACACACACACATTCAAAGTAACCTCATTTTTAGGGTTTTTTTTTTTGTAGTGGTTGCCCCAAAAGAAATCCTCTCCACTGGAGCTGGTGCCTGTCACCACAGCCCATCACTTGCCTGGTAATTAAACTCTGACTGATTTATTGACTGACAGCCAACAAATCCCAACCGATTTTTTATTATATACATACTTCCTCGGGCTAAATTCACTCAAACAACAACCCAGTCAGAGGCGGAGGCGAGGGGCAGAGGGAGTTCAGGGATGGTGGGGAGAAGGGTGAGCCGAACTGTATGAAAGTCTATGCGGAAACCAGCATTCATTGGCAAAAGGAGACATTTTTGCAAAAGAAAGAAAGAAAGACAAAAAAAAAACTCAGTGCAACATCTTTTTCAAATCCAGAGTTCTGGGGAGACAGGGGAAAAGCTGGTAAACATCATTACTTCCGCTTTAAGACTCATTTGAACCGCCTGACGTACAAAAGCGCTCTGAAGGGGAAAACAAGACGTGCTCGCAGCTAATATTACAGTCAAGTTCCAATTTTACCTAAGGGAAAGCAGCTTTATTAAAAGTCATGACTGAAATTGCATGACAGGTGCCAATATTCTCCACCCTGACAGATGTGTCAGTTTGCAAATGCCATTTTCTTGTCAGCAGTCCCTCGATGGAGCTCCTTGCATCACCATTTGTCTCTCTTCCAGCGAGATCACACATGCCCGATGTTTGCCTCCAAGCTGCGCTGCGTGGTTTGCTATGTGGAATCTTCACAATGAGACTTATTAAAAGACAGTCCATTATTTTTATTTAGAGCATTTCCAAAACAAGTGGAGCGCTCACAGAGATAATTTAAAAATCGTGTGGCAGGTCATCTCCAGGCCAGCGTGGCTCCATTTGAAATGCATAAGAAAGTAGCATCGCATCTAGATCCTTCCAGACACACACACACGCATACACACGTACAAACTTTCCAGTTCATAACGGGCGTGATTTGAGTGACATTTAACCCTTGACAAATAACCCCAACTGTGCAAAGCACTATTTTGCTATAAACCACAGGAGCACTTCGACAGGAAGGATTGACTAATCCTGCTCCCGTTTTTCTCTAAATCTTTCTTCCTTCTCTTCTTTATTTTTTGCTTCTTATTTCTTTGCATCCCTCTTCTATTTTGTTACAGGTGGGCTTTCTCATTGCAGCAATAGATATAAAATACTCCTGACTGGCTGTGTTTATGGGGCCTTTTCATCCTCCTGTTGGTTTCAAACACAAAGAAAAATGGTCTCTCTCCACCGTGCCTGGTTTGAACAGCAGGTAAACTCCAGCAGCCTCCTCTCCAGCCTCTGATGGAAAATTATTACAGATGAAATGTTTCCATCATGGAAATGGTAAGAGGAAAGTTTTGGCTTAAAGGATATTTGTGCTGACATGGAGGGGAGGCCGTAACACACAGTGGATTCTGC
Organism: Equus przewalskii; assembly: GCF_037783145.1. Lineage (NCBI taxonomy): Eukaryota > Metazoa > Chordata > Mammalia > Perissodactyla > Equidae > Equus > Equus przewalskii. The sequence goes on from NC_091855.1 coordinate 64,523, forward strand.
CACCAGGACAGGTGTGACCCAAGCTGGCTTTGCATTCCAGGCTGGGAAAGGGCAGAAGGCAGGGCAGCCTTTGCAGAGCTGAACAACACTGCCAATAGCAAAGATTAGAATTTACCGGCATGAAATTTGTTCTCAGGTGAACTGCTGGATTTCACACCTCTTACTGCTTTATCTGGCAGAGTTAGATCCAAGTGAAATCTCAGTGTCGATAGGCATTGATTCTGCAGGCTCATTCCCATGCAGCATGGACACTGGTTAACCTTCTCGGACCAGGAGCAGCATTTGGCAAGTTGCCCCAGCCAGCAGTCTACAGTCTGGAAAGGCAGCCATCCTGGAACAGTGGGATGCATTTAAGTCAGCTTTGAGGTGTGGTGCACACAAGGCAGGGACCTGGCAGAGCATTTGTGGTAGGGCTTGTACAACCTGCCCTGCCCTCATCCTGGCTCTCTCCAGAGCTATCAGGCTCTTGTTTTTACAGCCACCCTAGCTATCCTCGAAACAGTAAAAGGAAAGAAGGAGAAAATCTCGTAAAAAATTGCCTCCTTACTGTCATAACCTTGAAATGACAGATGGGCTCCAGAGGAAGGATGGTCTCCTGAGGTCTCCCTGGGTGATGGCAGGTGATAGTGGGTAGACCACACCACCTTCACACCCTGGAGGAAGGTGATGGATGCAGACACTTGAAGGGGCATCTGAGTATATTCATTTGCATTTAGTATTTATTTTTTGAGAGCCTGCTAGCCTACTAAGGCAGTGTGCTCAGTGCTAGAAACCAAAGACATCAAATATGTGGTTTCTAGCTTTAAAGAGGTCACAGATATTAAACAGATAATAGGATTTCCTACATTGTTTTCCTTAGTAAGTATGTGTATTTACATATCACTTCTGCTGAAACTGTTAATTAACTACTCGATATTTATTCTGCTATGGAGTGTTAGTTTTCATCCCTCCTATAGTCATTTTTATCATGTAACCAAGATGAGTACGTTTGTTGCTCTCAGTTTCACCAATTACAGCATCCTGTCATCTCTTCATTCCTACCTATGTGTTGTGCACATGTGTTGAAAGTCCACAGGAAGTGTGCTCACTAGGAATGGTACCTCTTGTTTTCCCCTGACTTTGGGACATATTCTTTTTACTACCATTTAGTTATTGACTCATCCAAGGAGAACACAAGATGTAGGATTGATTCCCTCCTTCTCATGTAGAAGCTGTCTACGCAAAGCTGGAGGGCACTGGTCTTCCTTGTTCTTCCTCCTTTCATAAAGATTGAAATTATTTGGGGGTCATTTTCATTGTTTCACTCACTTATCCGATATTTCCTTCACTTTTTCAACAAATTTTAATTGAACACTTGGGGCTTGGTGATGAACACAGACATTGGCGCTCTCATGTATCTTAAAATCCTAGGAGCTCAGGGCTGTCCTTGCCCTTGACCATTATGAAAAATTTTTAACTGCCCTATTCACCAGATTATTTGGATTTGTATGTCTGTCTATTCTTTGGTATTCCAAGTCTTTAGGAGAGGAGGTTCTGTGTTTTATTTTGGTTAAAGAAAAAAGTATTTACTTATATAATTTTGTATGATTATTTTATTTCCTCACTCAGAAGCCTTTGTTGCCTGGCAAATAAATCCAAATTCTTTTCCTTGGCCTTCAAGGTCCTTCCCTAACCTAATTATCTGGACTTTCATTTCTTGCCCCTCCTGGCTCGTCCTGTCCCACACGCTCTAGCCACTGAATCTTACAATTTGCTCAACAGGATGTGCATTTCACATCTCTGTATCTCTGTATAAACTCTAGTTTCCCCTGTAATTCATGCAGGTTAATAAAATTGTCTGTCTCTTTCAGGACCAGTCTTTACTGCCTTCTCTGACTCCTCCTCCTCCTCCCTTGTATGTGCCTCTAATACAGCACTTCTAACACTGTAGCAAACATTGTTTTTTATTCATCATGTCCCACACCAGACTGGACGCTCTCCACGGACAGGATCTGTGTCTTCTTCATTGTCTTTTATCCATAAATGTCTCCTGGAACATCTCAGTGAGCCTACATGAACATTTCCCAAATACACCTAAACCTTACCACATTATTGGCTTTCCAGGCACAATTCCCATAGCTTTGGAATGACCTCTTACGAATCTCTAGCTGCTGGAGGCTTAGTAGTTCTTGAGAAATCATTTTGAGTGGAAAATCCATTCCTGCATGAATTCCTCACATTCCTCTAGTTAGATCTGATCTTTTTCTCCTAAGAACACTCAAGAGCTTTATTTATATCTTTACAGGGACATTACCTTCCACTTAGTAATAAAGTTATTTGTGTACATACTTGTTCCCACTGGTAGATTTTAAATATCTGAAAAGGAGGTGGTTATATGCAGCTGATAGCTCTCATGGAGCATAGCACAAACACACAATGACCATCACATGGTGAGGGCACAGTGAGCCCTAATAGAAGGGTTAGGGAAGGAATTGGTGTACTATGTGTTCACATACGACTTCAACTTTATCTGTCTAAAGTCAACTTCTAAGATGACACATTATAGCAAGTTGGTCTATGTACTTTTCATTCAAGCTATTCCCCTCCTTCTCTCAAGGAAGAAGAAACCAACTGATAAGATAAAAGTGTGCTGGACTCAACACATCCGTTGAAGAACCTTTCTTGCACTCCCACTTACACTATTTCTTGAACTACTCTCAGGATCCTGATTTCAGTAACATTTGACCACCAAGAACATTAGAGTTATGAAGGTGGTAACATATAAAATACACAATTAAAAAGAGAGAGGAAAAGAAAGGGAATGAAAAAGGAAAGAATGGAGTAGCTGGAACAGGTCCACCTAACGTGTCGGGTCCCCGCATGGTCCCAGGGCCTACTGACGGGAGCTGTCAAGCGAGGACGTTTCTTTAAAATCTTGCAGGCTGTTTTGACACGTAGGAAGTGTGTAAAGATTTGTGCCTCGTTTGGATCACTCACGCCCATGGAGCTATTTGTCAGACAGGCACCTGAGACCCTGCTGAACATGGTGACTGAGAAGAGAATGATTAACAACCTTTTTGAGCTTTTTCAGGAAGTAATTTTATTCACATTTCAAGAACCACAGGGTATCCCAGAATCCAAGTTCTCCTTTTCTTGTTTCTATTAGATTTATTCTTTGGCTCTATTTTAAGGTCTCCTAAAAATACTTTTAACTGCTAAATATGTCTCCTCTCAGGTCACTTACAGAGCCCCCAGTGAACTGGAACTGCCCAGCGGTGACGAGCTTCAGATCTTACCTGTACTTCCATCTCTGACAGAACTGTTTTTCATTTTCTTTTCATTTTTTTTTAACCAAAGAGTTTACAGGAACAAATCCCCCTTATTGTCTTAAAACTAAGAAGCTCAGTGGACTTGTCACAGAAGGTGAGGAGCAAAAAGAGGTAATTGGCTAAAATTCTGAAAAGAGGGACAAAAGGAGAATAAAAGAAAACAGGAGAAGTTCCCCTCTGACCAGGAGAGACCTGTGTTCACGAACTGGGCTCCATTATGCACAGCATCTTCTGTCTGCCATATGAATGGAGAATAGAAAGTGTTGGGAGAGAGAGAGAGGTGGGGCAGGCCATTAGTGGAGAAAACAGACTAGTGGAAGAGTGAGCAGAGCAGAAACTAGATGAATGAACACGTGGTTCGAGGGAAGAAGATTCTGTCCAGCTTCCTCAGGGCACGCCACACCCCTCTCCAGGCCAAGCAGTGCCTTTGCGCTGGATTAGGACTGAGAGAGGCTCAATCGAGCAAATGCTGCTCTATCTACACACAGAAATCCCTTCGTGATAAATAATCAACCTCAGTTGTTCTTTTATAATGGGTCATTAGTAACTCTGGCAAAAAAGTGCTAAGACACCAGTTCTTGCTGCTGAGTCAAGAAAAGATCCTCAGGTTTACAGAAGGTTCACTATTTCTCCCATGCTGAATCATCCCACCACTTTAGCATGCTTCTTCTTCTTGTTCCTAGTTACTACCCCACACTCAATGAAAAGAATCTTTATTACCCAAAATCCTTATTCCTAAGTATCTGAACCTGTTTGTAGATAATCTATGACTATTGAGATTGTGGAGTAAACTCAAACAAAAATGTTCCTGTCACTATATTTGCAAACCAAATTGGAAAAAAACCTTATCTAATTCAGTCAGACAATTTACCTTCAAAGCAGACAGTTTAATCCAGTCCCTCTCCCCAAAGGCCACAGTCCCGTGGCTATTATCGCTTGTTCCTGCTTTATTTGGAAGACTAGCTACTCCCTTCACTCATCACCCTCCTCCAGTCCCTAGGGGTTTGCTCTGGGAAACCAGCATTGATGACCCCGTGCTTAAGAATTCCTGTGTCTAAGGGCAAAGGAAACAGGTGGTGTATGTGTGTGCCTGTTTGTGTCGTGTGTGTGTGTGTGTGTGTGTGTGTGTGTGTGTTTGAATCAAAGGTTTCCTCCAGAAGACCTGGAAGAGTGATGAGGACCACTCTCACTTCAGACTGCCATAGAGACCTCAAAGATCAGCCTTAAATGGCAAAGCACCAGCTAGATCTCTCAGGGGAAGGAGGCTCCCTCAGCCATCACCCCAGTCCCCAGTCCCAACTAGAAGATAACTGCTTTAGCAAAGGACACGGGTGTTCTTCAAGTTTCTTGGGGAGATGCTTGGGAGGGTTACAAAGATTTGAACTTCTTTGCAAAAAGTTTTCTTTTGCCTTTGGGAAAAGCCAGACTTAGCCTGCCATGTTTTCTCCTACATGAAGTTCCCTTAGTCACCTTGTGAACCTACAGTAGTCTATGTCCCCAAAGGGTGCCTTACACAATCTCCATAATTGTATGTGGAGCCCTTTGGGGGGTTTCAGGAGATGAGCTGCAGCAAAGGCAGTGGTGGCCTTTGACTTAGGGGTTTGGGGAGGAACACGACCACTAAGGAGAAAACTCAGGAGCTGACATGAGACAGACTACTCCTTCCAAGAACCAGATGCTAATTTAGTGGTGATGGGGTGATAAGGTAGAAAATTGGGGTGTAGGGTAACAGCCCTATTTATATACCTGGCTCCTTCCACTGGACTGTCAGCTCCTGAAGAGCCAGTGCTGTGGCTTGTTCATCATAGTAGCTGAGTGTCTGGCCCAGAGTAGGGACTCAGGAAGTCTCTACTGCCTAAACTGTGAATTTTATTGAAATATGATAATTTAAACATATTTCCAAGTAGTTAAATTCTGGAACAGAAGGCACTGCTTTTTCTGGATCAATCCCTATAGATAGTACTGAATAGAATGACTCAAAGGACATCGACAGTGTGTTTTCCATTCTCTTCTCTCCCCTCCCCCAACAGCCCTTCAAAGTGTTCCTGTTCAGTTGTCTAGATCTAGATCTGGATCATCTGCATCCAGACCTGGACAGACACACTCACACTCATTATATGTTAGGGGTCTAATTCAGGCCATCTGCTCTTTCATAAAAAGTGACAGCTTTTAGATTCCTTTAATGTTTCTACTTATAAAAGATCATAGGTCTGTATAATAATTAGTCTTTTCCTACTAATTGGTGACAACTTGAATCCCCTTTTACCTGAGCATCAAAATGTTTTAAATATTAACTGAGCTTCACGACCTCTCAGTGTGCTTTGTGCCGTGTGTCTGTGGTAGAGATGGGTCAACTGGTCCACTGAAGCACCGCCCGCTCCGGGGCTTGTGGGGGATCTCAGGGCCCGTCACCGACAGCATCACACAGGCCACGGGCAGCCCAGACCCAAAGCCATCTGAAAGTGGCCGTCCCTGCACTGTAGAATACTGCTGTACGTAAGACCTGGCTTTTCTCCAAACCCTGTGCCTATCCCATTTGATTTCTAAAAGTCCAGTCAGTCAAACAACTCATTTCACATTTCACTGGTGTGATCAGTCAACAGAAAGAAAGGACTCTAATCATGTATGTGCACAATTACTTCAGCAAAAGCGTGTTTTAAAGGGATTCATACCATGTGCTTGATTTAAATGTTAAATGACCTAAGCATCGTTTGGGGGAAATTTACCAATACTTTAGCTATGTCTGTGCTTATACGAGTTGATATTTTTGTAATAAAGTGCACCCATTTGTTTACTATATAGATTTATAATTAATTATGTAAAAATAATGTAATAATTACATACTACATAATATTAATTATATAATAAAATCACATAAACTCAATAATATAATTATTAAAATTATATTTTATAATTTTTATATTTTATTATATAATTATATTATTTTAATTCATTACATGTAATTAATATAACATAATTTATAGATTATATATTAAAATAAAGTCATTGTTTGTAAGAGCAATATTTTTAAAAGTATTAATATTTGTATATTGCTTTCTAGTTTAAAAGCTTGAGTAATACTGATGCAAACCATAGGCCAATTCAGGGAAATCCAGAATGTGGTATGAGCTGGAATCCACAGGACTCCGGAGGGTTATGTGAGGAAAAGTGAGCTTCCTCCGTAATCTCACCCCTTCCAGACAATTTCCTCTCCCCACAGAGCTGTGTGAGCTGTAGCTGCCCATGACCAGTCAGAGTCACATCTCCATAAGCAGCAGTGTCAGAAGCTACTGAAAATGGTGCTATGCCAGGACAACATGTCCTCTGCCCATTGACTCTCAACTGGCCATGGAATGACCATGGAGAGGGTATGACCTCCTTCGATTGGCCACGGAATGTCCATGGAGAGGGTATGTCCTCCTTCGATTGGTGACAGAATGTCCATGGAGAGGGTATGACCTCCTTTGAAGGCTGAGGAGATCAGGTCTGTGTGCTGGTCCCTTCCATGTAAATGCTGGCCTTGAGGTTGAGTTTTGAATACACATGCTCAAAAGTGAATGTGTGACCTGGGAATACCCCATGGAGTCATTACCTCACATCAATAGTTCCCAGGAGCTGGTTTGCCAGGTGACTCTCACTGAGCAAGGCCCCAGGGAAACAGGAGGGACAGGGGTGGAGGGGATGATGGATTAGGAAAAACAGAGCTTTGTGGCCCTAGCTGCACAAACGGGGCTGAGGTGGAATATCAGAGTGAGATATGGGAAGCCAAGGGGCAGAAAGAAGGAAGGAACTTAAGGGAAAGGGCAGAATAACACTGCTGGTTTTTATTTTTAAGTGCAGGCTTATTTACTCTCTGAATACAGCTCACCACATAGTTGAAAGAATTACAAAAAAAGTTTTGGCCACATAAAAAATGTTTTAAAGTATGAAAATTTAAAGCTAAATAATTATCTGATAAAAATACTGGCCAACAAGCCAATCATCTTACTATGTGAAAGACCCTTTTTGGTCAATGAGAAGTACATGAAGACCCCAATAGGCAAAAGAGTGGAACAGAGAGTTCACAGAAAAAGACATTAATTGGTGAATGAGCATATAAAATTGCTCATCTTTACTAGCACCTCAACAATGTGAACTTTTAAAAGTTGCTCTTTTTCTTCTGTTAAATGCCAAAACTATGATAATGCTCACAATACATGTCAAATGTGATGACAGCAATCCATAGGAATGTAAAACGATTCAGAGTCTGGAACACTTGGTCAAATATGCAACCAGGAATTTACAATGTTCATATGCCTTGAGATTTTCTTTTATTTTTTGGTCTAATGGTGTCTCTTATCTTTGAGTTAACAATTTTTTAATGTGACATATGATACGTGTGAAAGTTGTTAAGAGAGTAGATCCCAAGAGTTCTCATTACAAGGAAAACACATTTTTTTTTTCTTTTTCTTTTCTTTATCTACAAGACCTGATATATGTTAACTAAACTTATTGTGGTAATCTTTTCATAGTGTATGTAAGTCAAATCATTGTACTGTGTGCCCTAAACGTATACAGTGCTGTATGTCAATTGTATCTCAATAAATCTAAGGAAAAAATGGCAGGGCTGGCCCTGTGGCCGAGTGGTTAAGTTTGCGCACTCTGCTTCAGCGGCCCAGGGTTTCACCAGTTCGGATCCTGGTTGCAGACATGGCACCCCTCATCAGGCCATGGTGAGGCGGTGTCCCACATGCCACACCTAGAAGGACCTACAACTAACAATATACAACTATGTACTGGGGGGATTTGGAGGAGAAAAAGCAGAGAAAAAAAAGAAGATTGACAACAGTTGTTAGCTCAGATGCCAATCTTTTTTAAAACAAAAGAAAAGAAAAAAGACAAAGAGGCTTTAAGATTTGCAACAACAACTGTCCCCAGTGGTAGCAGCCATTCTGTCTCTTTCTACTTTTCAATGGTATCTACTTTCAACTCTTTTAGCTGTTTATTCTGATATTTACCTCCATATTCATAAGTAATATGATGCACTGTTATCTGGTGCATAAATTTTAAATTTTCTTGGCTTTTTATTACGGTAAATGAAGGTATTAACTTTTTAAAACTTTCTCCTCCTCCCTTCATACTTCCAAATATAATTCTATCGTAATTTTATGGTTAAATCCATTGTCTGAACTTTCATTATTATGACTATGAAAATATTGTTTACTACTGAGTCTAGTGGGATACTATATTTGCTGTTCCTTTCTTCTACAAGTTTTAGTTTTCCCTGGAGTTAATAATTGCTCCTTTTTCTCACTTGCTTAGTTTTTTCATGAGTATCTGGCTCAATATTATCTATACAATTTTCCTCATCAACTATCAGTGTTCTTTTTCCAGAAGACATCCCCATTGATCTGCACTTTGACACCCGCTGTGAGCCATCCACCCACACTCCAGGCTGGACTATTTGTTTTCCAGGCTTGCTTGTGCAGCTGTCATCCTAGGACTTGCTTTGTAGTCATTCTATTACTTCCTTTTTTTAAAAAAAGATTTTATTTTTTTCCTTTTTCTCCCCCAAAGCCCCCTGGTACATAGTTGTATATTTTAGTTGTGGGTTCTTCTAGTTGTGGCATGTGGGACGCTGCTCAGCGTGGTTTGATGAGCAGTGCCATGTCCGCACCCAGGATTCAAACCAGCGAAACACTGGGCCACCTGGAGTGGAGCGTGCGAACTTAACCACTCGGCCACCGGGCCAGCCCCTATTAATGCCTTTTCTGTGTTGGTTATCATGCTATTCTCTTTCTTGGTTTATTCCATTGTTTGGGCAGAGCACTTTTTCCATTGCTTCCTGAAAAAGAATACATAGGAAGTAAATTTTATGAGTGTATATGTCTGAAAATGTCTTATCTTATTCTTTCATTTGATGGTAATTTGACTGGGTATAGAAATCCAAGTTGAGAAGTCTCATGCCATCTTGATTCTTATGAGCCATCATGTTACCAGGCTGGTCTGTCTCTCTCTTTCTCAAAGCATTTAGGAATTTCTTTATCCTTGTTGTTGTAGTCTTATTCCGACATTGTTCTTAGTATTCATGGAACCCTTTCTCTGGATTTTCATGTTCTTCAATGCTGGAATTTTTTTTTAAATTCCTGTTTGTTAGAAATTAGTCCTTGTGGATTAATTCTGCTCTATTTTTCTTATTATTCCTTATCTCACATTGTCCATACTTGTGTTGACTTCTAGGAAAATATCCTTGATTGATTTCCTAACCTTTCAACTTAATTTTTATTTGAGTTACTACATTTTTTATTCATAAGAGCTCATGTTCACTACTCTAATTTTAGAGCATCTTGTCTATATTTTCATTGATGTGATATCTCTTCTTTTCTCTATGGCCATTCATTAAATTTTCCTTATAATTTTCTTCTCTCACTGACTGTCTCTATTTCCATTTGGTTCCATTTTGCCTTTTACTTCTTTTGTTCTGTCTTTTGCAGGATAGAGATTTTCAAATGTACAGTTCATTCCTTAACTCAATGAAATATTTTATTAATATTAGTTTAAATAGAACTGAAGTAGAGCAGCACACAGTCCTAGTAGGGTTGTTAACAACATAATTCCTAGAGCAAGTGTGCCTGGTTTCAACTTCCACTTACTAGCCATACAGCCATCAGCAGGCTACTTAACTCTCTGTGCCTCTGTTTCCTGGTCTTGTTGTGAAATTGTTTTGAAATTTAAATCATGGATCTTTCTAATGCTTAGAACAATTTCTCACACATGGAAAACACTCACTAAATCTAAGCTATTATTATTACCTAATTAGCTCTTATTTTGGTGTCCAGTTGTGATAACTAATTAAGTGGGACATTGCCAAGCCAAAGAATTTCAAGAGAATGATGACAAAAAAATCTAGAAACTGTCATATGAAGAATAGATAAGAGAGACAAAATTGGCCCATTCACAGCAACGTGGATGGACCTCAAGGGTATTATGTTAAGTGAAATAAGCCAGTCAGAGAAAGATTAACTCTATATGACTCCACTCATAGGTGGAAGTTAGTATATTGACAAGGAGATCTGATCAGTGGTTATCAGGGAAAAAGGGGGGTGGGGGGAGGGCACAAAGGGGGAAGTGGTGTACCCACAACATGACTAACAAAACTGTACAACTGAAATCTCACAAGGTTGTAATCTATCATAACATTAATAAAAAAAATATATGCATAGATGCATATTTTAAAAATGGCCCTTTGGCCTACAACAATGAAAGAACTCTATTCATAATGAGGAACAAGCATTAGATATGCTAACAAAAAAAGAACTAATTTTCTTAAGATGCCCTTAGAGTCAGAGTTGTGGAGAGAACATATCTAGGAACAGGCAGGCCCTTCTGTCAAGATGCTCTCAGCACAACCCTGAACCCAGCAGGTGCACTCTATGGAGAGAGTTGGCAAGAGCCAGCTTCTCCTGCACCATCATGCTTGTCTGCTTGCTCTTTGGTCTTCCTTCGTTCCATTTCACAAATATTTATCGAGTGCTTGCTCAACGTCATTACTGCAATAGACTCCTTCCTCCAAGAACAGACTTTGTATAGTAGTGTAAGTAAGAAATTAAAGATAAAAAAAGGAAGTTTTAAACCACATTAGGTGAAGCCAGCAAAGTCCCTCTGGAAAGCATACTTGGCTTACTTCTCCACAAACAGAAATTGAAATTGAGAAAATATTTACTTCCACTGTTCATTGTTAAAAGTTTAAGGAAAGCTATTACAATGATTTTGGCTTTTATGATCCATTTCCATGAGCTTCAAACATCTGTGCATTAGAACTTAATTATTTGAACTGGATTTGATCTGTTTTTACATCTCCACAGTTGGCCACAGCAGTGGAACTTCCTGAATGGTTAGAGCTTGAACTTCCCAAAGAGCTTTCTTTGAAAAGGTCTCACTGTTAAACGGCAACAGGTATTTTATAGAGAACACATACAATTAAATAAGCGGCTAAGTTCAAGATTTAATGTGTACATGATATCTATGTGAATAAACATTTTACCACTATATCAGAAAAAAAAAAAAGAATAGATAAGAGAACCATGAATGTTTAGCCTGAATAAGGGAAAATGGATTGATGAGGAAGCATGATAGTAATTTTGTGTGTGTGTGTGTGAGGAAGATTGGCCCTGAGCTAACATCTGTTGCCAATCTTTCTCTTTTTGCTTGAGGAAGATTGTCACTGAACTAACATCTGTGCCTATCTTCCTCTATTTTATGTGGGATGCTGCCACAGCATGGCTTGATGAGTGGTGCTAGGTCCATGCCCAGGATCCGGACCTGTGAATCCCAGGCTGCTGAAGTGGAGCATGCAAACTTAACCATTATGCCGCTGGGCTGGCCCAACATGATAGTAATTTTTGAATAATAAAATATATATTTGCCCCAAGTAACTCTTCTTTTGTCTGGTTGTAAACTTTGAAGGTTTTATTAAAATCAAAACAGCTGTCCTAGCCATGCTGGAAGTGAAAAGGGTTGTGTGAAATAATATAATGGAAGAGAAGAATTTAGAAAAGCAAAAAGGTTTTGATAGCCTAAAGTAGGTTGTTGATCATCACTACACTACATTCCACAAAGACAAGACATGGCCTGTCCAAGTTTCCAATTGTAGCTGTAATAAATTGACCACACATTTACTGGCTTACGCAACACATATTTATTAACTTAAAGTTCTGTGGGTCAGAAGTCTTACTGGGCCAAAATCAAGGTGTTAGTGGGGCTTTGCTCCTTTGGAGGCTGCAGGGAAGAATTGTTTTCCTGCCTTTTCTAACTTCTAGAAGCCTCCTGCATTCCTTGGTTTATGACTCCTTCCTCCATCCTCAAAACCAGCAGAGCAGCATCTTCAAATCCCTACCTGTGTCTCACTCTGACCCTCGTGCCTCCTTTCTTATAAAGATCCTTTTGATTACATTGGACTCACCCAGATAATCTGGGATAATCTCTCCATCTCAAGATCCTCAATTTAACCACAGATGCAAAGTCGTTTTGCCATGTAAGGTAACATTCACAGACTTCAAGGATTAGGATGTGGACACCCTTGGGGGCCATTATTCTGATTACTATATGGCCCATATCTTGAAATAGAAATCCAGTCAGAGGTGTGCTATAAACAGAAGAGAGGATGCTCCTCAGCCCAGCAGAGAACCAACATGACTTTGAGAGATTTCTGAGGTGATGTCACAAAGATGGGAGTCCAGTGGCTATTTAAAAGATCAGGCCCAGAAGGAATTAAAGAAGAAAGGGAAGAGAGAAGAGAAAGAGGAGAACGGCATCCTCAGAGAGCATTATCAGCTTTCCTGGCAAGGCTAATGAATTCATTGCAAATAGCTCTAAATGGCCCACCCCAAATAGATTCACGGTAAGAGGAGGGATTCCCAGACTTAGCCACAGTGTCCTTCAGGGAAAATGAAGATCACCTCTAAAATGTCAGTTCTGGAGTGCTGAAGGCCTGGAGTAGATTTGGGAGACACATAATTTTAAACATAATTCTTAAAAGTAATGTGTATGATTATGGCTACGTTTCTCTACAAATCACACTAAAGAAACAAAAACTCTCGCCAACTCCATTTTCAGTGAAACACGGGGACAAATGCACTGTTTCTGATTTATGTGAAAAGGCTTTCAAAGGCCCCTGAGATTGGGAGGAAGAGACTAGAGAACAGAAGAGATGGGTGGAGACAGATTGCAGGCCAGGGGAGGCAGATCTCAGGAAATGTCAGCAAAGGAAAATTTCCTGAAGGTGAAGTGCTCACCTCGAAGTTAAAAACATCCCATATGCCATGTTTGTAACAAAGGGTGTCAGACCTGGAGGGAGGCAGAGCCAAGAGCAGATTGGCTGTTGGACTCAGGGAAGCAGAGAAGCTGGGGCTGTGCAAGGAATCACAGAGATGAGCCGCGGTGGTAGGAAGAGGTGTAGCTCTGGGGCAGCAAAAGCAGAGAGAAGCTGTGAGATAGGATATAAATCCAAGATGGGTACCTTGTGGGGAGCCATTCTGGCCCTTCCCCTCTGCTGCTTAGACACGGGCACCTCCTACACATAACTGCCTAAGGAAAATCCAGGTTTTTCCATGATGAGTAGTAAAGATTGAGCTACCATAGCACTGATAAATAGCCACTGTAAGAAAAAAGTTGTGAGAAAAGACAGCAAAGTTTAACATTAGATAAATGCTACTAATCAGAAATGAATGTCACTAACTGGGAAATGATTATCTTTCACATAAGATGAAAATTGTGTGAAAATATATTGAAATGTTTTTAAAAACTTAAAACTGTAATTGCCTCCAGAAGACCAGAAAGAAGAAATGGAAGAGCTCTGGAAAGAGATGTTAAACATTAGTAGCAATGAAAAATGTTAGAAAAAATCTTAGAAATGAAGATTTTATATATATATCTATATATATCTCTCTATATATGACTCTATCTATCTGTCTATCTATCTATCTATCTCATCCATATTTCCTCTAGTAGCAATGGGTTCAGTATTCATCAGTTCAGTGTTCACAGTGACTTTATAGAACATAACTTTTGTGAATAATGAGGATGCACTGTATGTGTGTGTATGCACATGTACAGTAATAAGTATATGTATGTATATGTGTCTTTGCCCCTGTTCTCCTTTGAACCACTATCATCAATATGATAGGCTTTGTTTAAGAAGAGGGTCTCAGTGGTTCTTTCAGAAGGTTATCAAGGCATTTTGAGCTGACAGTAGGTCTTCCCGGACTATCATGCCTATACATAGTTTGAATTGCGGTTTGTTTGAGGTTAATTTAAATATATTAACCCCAGCCCTCTGTTCAACTACTGCTTGTTTATGAGATTTGTATAAACCCTTGAGAGATTTACTCATTAATTTAGCCTGCAATATTTTGATTTTATTCATGTTGTGTTTATCATCAGTAGACCTTCATGCCATGCAGATAAGAATTTCCAAGATACTAGTTGTTGAAGCTACAGTGCAGTGAAATCATTGCTCCATAGAAGCAAAGGACAGGTAGATGCCAGATGCAGGACCAAACACAAGGAGACTTTCTTACAATGGCGGGGAACGTCCACAGAGAATCTGTGCTTTGTGGTTCTCAATACCAGTCATTGTCAAAGTGGGTATTTCTTTAGGCAAATAATACTCAAGTTTTCTTTGCCAAAGCAGCTATGAAAATGGTCAGACAGCTCAGAAGACCTGTTTGCTAGGTAAAATTTCTGGATGTCTCTCTGTCCAGCCCTCTGCTGGTTGGACGAATTCCCACCCCATCTTCAGTTTGGTTTGTAACAAAGATGTCCTTTCCTCTTTCTTTCTACCTTCTGCTCCCAGCCCTTATTTTTATCCTTCTTGATGCCTTGTTTGTATCCGTCCATCCGTCCATCCATCATTTATTTATTCTGTAAATGTTTAGGGAACTCTAATAGGTGCCAGATACTGTCCTGAGGATACAGTGATGAACAAGATAGAAAATGTTCTACTCGCATGGAGTCTCAATTCTCAAGGCGAAAGACATGCAACGATCAAGTAAAGGGATTAAGTAAGTACAAAATATCAGATATAAGGAGGTTTCATACAGAGAATTAAAATTAGCTGATGTGATAGGGGATGACTAGGTAGGTGACATTTCCTTTTATGTTGTATTTTCATTTTCACTTCATTCAAACTACTTTCTAGTTTCCATTTTTATTTCTCCTTTAACCCATGTGTTATTTAGGAATGTGCTACTCACTTTTCAGGTATTTGAGAACTTTCTAGAACTATTTCTATTACTGACTTCTAATTTAACTCTATTTGTTCAGAAAACATGCATTGTATGATTTGAATTCTTGTAGATATGGAGATTTACATTATGGTTTTAAGGACCAGAATATGGTCTACCTTGGTAAATATTCTGTGTGCAAATTTAAAGGACACGTGTTCTGTTGTTGTTGGATGGCATGTTCTATAAATAATAATTTGATCAAATTGATTGACAGTATTGTTCAAGTCTTTTATATCCTTATTGATTTTCAATCTTACTGTTCTATCAGTTGAGAGAGATTGAAATCTCTGATTATAATTGTGAATTATATATTTCTCTTTGTATTTCTACCAGTTTTTGCTTTATATATTTTGAAGTTTTGTTATTAGATACATAAATGTTTAGTATGGTTGTCCTCTGGATAAATTGAGTCCTTTATAATTACAAAATGATCTTTATGCTGGGTAGTATTCTTTGCTCTGATATCTATCTTTTCTGATAATAAAGCCTCATCATTTTTCTTTTGACTTTTGTTAGCATGGTATATCTTTTTTTCCATCTTTTTACTTTTAATCTATTTGTGTCTTTACATCCAAAGTACATTTCCTGTAGGCAGCATATAGTTGGGTCTCATTCTTTTATCGAATCCAACAACCTCTGCCTTTTAAATAGAATATTTACACCATTTACATTTAGTTTTATTATTATTAAGTCTATATTTATTATTATTGTCTTGCAATTTTTTCTTCAATTTGTTTCATCTGTTTTTCGTTTCCCTTTTCCTATTTTTCTGCCTTCTTTTAAATTGAGTGTATTTTATGATTCCACTTTATCTCCTTCCTTGTCCTTTATTTAGCACAATTTGCCCTCAAGAGATATACCATTGCATGTATTTTATAAGAAAAAACTTGGCATTACCATTCCCAGTGCTCTTCATTCCTTTGTGTAGATCTGTATTTCTATTTGGCATCATTTTCTTTCTGTCCGATATCTTTTTCTTCCTTTCACATTTCTTGTACCATGGATCTCTTGGTGATCATCTACTTCTGGATTCTGTATTGCCAATCTACTGATCTAGACAGATTTTGTAAGTTTGAAAAAAGTCATACTTTTTTGAAAGTTATTTTCACTGGCTATAGAAATCAGGTTGATAGTTTGGATTTTTCTTTTGATTTTTTTTTTTTTTTTTTTTTTTGCAGAGGAAGATCAGCCCTGAGAAAACATCTGTGACCATCTTCCTCTGTTTTATATGTGGGTAACACCACAGTGTGGCTGATGAGTGGTGTAGGTCTGTGTCTGGGATTCAAACACACAAACCCAGGCCACTAAAGAGAGTGTGCTGAACTCAACTGCTACACCATGGTGCCATCCCCATTTTCAATATTTTAAGGTGTTGATAGTTTTCATTGTTTTTTCAATACTTTAAGGATGCTACTCCACTGTCTTCCCAGTTACGTCATCTTTGACAAGAATTCTGCCATCACTTTATTTTGTTCCTCTGTAACTAACATGTCCTTCCCTTTTAGAGGCTTATAAAATTCTCTCTTTAGAACTGGTTTTGAGTAATTTTATTATGATGCACCATGGTGTAGTTTTCTTCATGTTTCTTGTGCTTGGGATCTTTGAGCTTCTTACATTTGTGGATTTATAGGTTTACAAAAATCAGATTTGGAAATTTTTCACCCATTAAAGTTGTTCCACATTTAAAAGTTCAGTTTCATTTTTTAAAAAATTCTTTTTTGCCTATGTGTTTTATTTACATAGTTTTTATTCTCCTCTAGTGTATTTTCATCACTGCCATTGTGGTTTTCATCTTTCAAAGTTCTATTTGGATCTTTTTCATATCATTGGTGTCTCTAATGTTTTCAACATACAGAAAAAAGCTATTACAACAGTTTAATATCCTTGTTTGCTAATTCTAACATTTCTGGGTCTAATAGTTCTGGATAAATTTCAGCTTATTGATGTTTTAAAATTCTTGTTATCATTTGTATTTCCCTGCTTCTTCTTTGTATCTCTCTTCATCTTTGATTGGATGCCAGCCAGACATTGAGAATATTACGTTGTTTGTTGTTGTACATCTTTCTATTCCTAAAAATATTTTTGACCTTTATTCTGAGGTGCAGTTAAGTTACATGGAAACGGTTTATTCCTCTCAGTTCTCACTCTTAATATCTGTTAGGTAGTATGAGAACAGTGTCTCACCTAGGGCTAACTAGTCCCAGCTTCTGGGGCAAGACTATTCTAAGAAATCTATCCAATGCCCCATGATTTATGAGATATTCCAGGCTTACTGGTAGGAAAAGGTACTATACTTGGCCCTGTGTGAGTAATGGCACTGTTTCCTCTAATATATATTTTTAACATATCACATAGTTCAGCCATTTCAAGTGTATAATTCAATGATTTTTAGTAAATTTACCAAGGTATGAAACCATCACCATAAATCAGTTTTAGAATATTTCCATCATATCAATAAGATTCTTTATGCCCATTTGTTGTTTATTCTCCTTCCATGCCCTAGGCAACTGCTAACCTATTTTCCCATAGATGGCTGCTAAGAACGCTCATGTGTAAGTCTTTGTGTTGACGTGTGTTTTCTTGTCTCCTGAGTAGATACCCAAGAGTGGAACTGCTGAGTCACAGTACAAATTTATATGTAACTTTTGAAGAAATTGCAAAATACTTTTCCAACGTGGTGCAATTCTCACAAGTAATGTATGAGGGTTCCTGTTTCTCCGCATCCTTGCCAATATTTTTTATTGTGTGTCTTTTTTACGATAGCCATTCTAGTCAGTGAGAAATGGTATTGCATTGCACTTTTAATTTGCATTTCCCTAATGCAAAGTCGATCTTATACTTACTGGCCATTTGTATAGCTTCTTTGATGAAATGTCTGCAGAATTCATTTGCTCACTCTTTTGATTGTTTGTCTTCATATTATCAAGGAATACTTTTGTTTTTGCTTTGTTTTGCTTTTTGGATAGTCTGGATACAAGTGTCTTGCCAGATATGTGTTTTGTAAATATTTACTCCCAGTCTTTTCCTTGTCTTCACTTTTGTAATGGTATCATTTGATGCACAAAAGTTTTGAATTTTTGATGAGATTGAATTTATCCATCCTACTAGTCTTTTTTTTTTTTTTTGGTGAGGAAGATTGGCCCTGAGCTAACATCTGTTGCCAATTTTCCTTTATTTTGTATGTGAGATGCTGCCACAGCATGGCTTGATGAACAGTGTGTATGTCCCTGCCTATGATCTGAACCCACGAACCCCAGGCCACCAAAGTAAAGCATGCAAACTTAACCACTACACCACTGGGCTGGCCTCTCCTCTAATACTCTTGGATGGTTCCTCTCTCAAGCTCAGTTTGTTCACATGAATGTGCTGATCAGTACTTTGATAAATTCTTGAGGGGGACCCTCTGCAGATCTCTCAGGTTCTCTTTCTGTGCAGTTCTCTTTTCTGGAACTTTGTTCTGTGAATCTGACTGCCTTATTCTCCACTGAATTTCTCCTTGTCTCCTCAACTCAGGGTATCTGCCTGGCTCTTCTTGGCTTCCTCCTCTCTGCACCATGGCCTGGAAACTCTCTGGTCAGTAAGTTGAGATTGTTGGAGAATTCAGATCAATTGTATCCTGTGTCTCAAGAATCTCCATCCTTTTTTGTTGATGTTGCTTCTTGGAAATTGCTTTAAAAATATATTTATGTTCCTTTAATGTATTTCTTATTGTTTCAGATAGGAAGATAAATCCAGGTACTGTAACTCTATCTTGGCCAGAAGTGAAAGTCGCATAATGGAGACAACATTTAGGCTGAGATCTGAATGACAGAAAGTATAAAGCTGTATGAAGCTGAAATGAAAGCTGACTTCTGAAAGGCAAAAGGAACATCCTAGGTCCAAGAAAGTTGAACCTGCCAGAGGAAAGGCACTTGGTGAGAACAAGTTTGACAAACAGACCAAAAGGCTGGAGTGTTTGAATCTTGGTGTTGGGGGAGAAGATGAGGTAGAAGAGGTGAGCAGGGCAAGACCTTGAAGAGGCTGGGAACCCAAGGCAAGGTGATTGGATCTCATTTGAAGTGCGATGGAAGGCCACTGGAGTTCTGCTCCCTATCAAACTTGACCCCTGTCTCTGGTCCCACTGGGTTTCAGTCCTCTGGGTTTCCTCTTGATCACTTTGACTTGGTGCTCTCCATGATGCCTAGCTCACATCACTCTAACTCTTTATATTGCTCCTATTGCCTTAATAATAAAGCTTCTCCATCTTTAAGGCCTTAAAGAACCATAAGAAAGTCAGGGCATAACCAAAATACTTCCTATTCTCACCCTCAACATGTGTGTGTGTGCGTGTGTACGTGCGCATACACACTGTGATGGGGAGAGGGTGGGTTTAGATAGGCAATGGCACATGAGGAAACATAATGGAGGAAATAATTTTCTACACTTCCCTTCTCCAAAGAAGCATTTCCATGGAGGAGAGAGGCATAAAAGGCAGCACACGCCAATGACCCTGACCTGATTTTTTCACATCCTCTTAGGATTTCTTGTAGCTCCACTAGACTAACAGGGACATTTGGAAATTTGGATAAAACTGAAATAATTTACAACCATAGGAATTATTATTATTGTTATTCTAATGCATTCACTTCATTACCTCTCCTGGGGAGAAAACTGCTAGATGCTTGATATCTGGAGCAGAAAGGAGTTTACCCTGACAAGGTATTTTTTGTGAATTTGTTTTCTTTGGTGTGTGATGACTAGGACTGCTTCTTAATGGTCTCCTGATGTTTGACAAGATCTGCAAGCTATAATTGTACCACTGCTGTTTGGAAAATTGTATCCCTGTCAATTTTGTTCCTTTAGTTATATTTTGCTAATAAAAATGTCAATAGACAAAACACACTTTGTTGTCTTTTTCTTTTCAATCCAAGCTTGCATCTCATCATAGTTTATGACTGTTTCTGCTAAAGATTTGCAACTTGCTGACTATCCCCTCATGTTTAGAAGTCTTGGGATTCAAAGAATATCCAGCAATATGTGTTCTGTTAATTCACAAATTTGGGTTTATTGTAAGTCAAGCAGTGAGGACTTCATATTTTCCACACAATGTATTTTAACTGTGTCCAGACGCCCATCAATCTAGATATCATCATATGCACATATGCAACACAAAGCTCGAAAGATCTGAAATATAGTCTCCTGTCAGTGGGAGCTGCCTGATAACTACCATCCACTTCTAGACCCACCTCTTACCATTTATTGCGCCCACCTTGAATCTTAGCAGGTTGGATATATAGCCCACGGAGACATGAGGAGAGAGGTGATTTAAAGGGCATGTCTGTCCCCACAAAGCTGCAATATAAAAAGTGAGGAGAAAAGAAGAAAGAAAGAAGGAGGGAGGAAGGGAGACAGAAAGATAGGAGGGAGGGAAGAAGGAATGGAAGAGAAGGGAAAGGGGGAACAAGGAGGAAGGGAAAGAAAAAAATAATGATAATGGTGGTAGTCATTTAAACACTATATGAGCTGGTGACTTCAAAGTAGTAAGAGAGAAGCCATAATTCTTTGTTTCTCTAGTCCAAAGAATGCCCTCTTTGGTACCTGGTGGAAAACAGGCTTCTCTAGATCCAATTTACTTCAGGCTTGTCGCTTTCTATCCTTGAGAATAACTAAGTTTATAAAGATCCCCTTGCCTCTTGGGCTTCTTAATCATGATAACTGGTACCATGACCCCTCCCCACTCCTCCCCACCTCCACAGAAGCCCATTTCTTTTGTGCCCCCTAGGAAAGAATAACTTTTACAAGGCAATCTGTTGTAATCCCGTCAATTCTCCTTTGGTGAACTAAGGCCACAGAGCAGTGCATCCTCAGAGGGTCGCTCTGACGGATTTACTCCTGTAGAACATAGATTTCACGTACATTTGTAACGTGGACCGCAAAACCCCCAGGTGCTTTTCTTTACATCTGTGTTTGGGAGTCATTGTCAATAATGTGTGCACTGCGTGTGCAATCCTTAAGTTTCCCTTATTCATCTCTTTGAATTTTTTTCTTGACTCATCTGGATTTGAAAAATTGATTAATGTAACAACCAAAATACCAAAAGGTCAAAATGGTTGATGGGATCCTGGCTCGTTTCACTTACTGTTTGATGCTCGCCTACAGTGAGGAAAAGCAGAGCTTTCAGACTATTTCAAAGTTTGCTCAGACACTCCTAAAGCTAAAAAAAAAAATCTTGCTTTTCATTCTTTAGTGGCAATGTGAACCATACATTCTTACTGTTTATGATACAATTTTGTGATTCTAATGAGTTTAACATAAAGAGAGACCAGTAGACTTCTCTTAGTGCCACAAAATGCACGCTTTTGAAGTAAGCCTAATCGTGTAGGTGTCAATATCGTGAAAACAAAGTATCTTAGAGTCTCAGAGCTGGGAGAATCTTAAAACTCTGTCTAGCCTTACCACTCATATTAGCTCCAACATCTCTGGCATCAGAGAACTCGTTACTTCCTCATTCCATCTCTGCACTGCTTTCTATATTAGAAAGTTGCCCTCACACTGAACTGATATTCACCTTCCCACATTCTCCATATTCTATGCCTGGAATTTAACAATCCCTGTAATTTGGTCCCACAATGGATTCAATACTTGTCTAAACTCACTTTTCTTCCCACCCCTCCGCTCCAGGCAAGTTGCTTCCAACCAGGCTTCCCCAGATGTGCCACGCGGTTTCCCATCTCTAATCCCTGCACCAAGGTCTTTGCTGCCTACGGTTGGCTGGAAAATGGTCCTTCCCAAAGATTGGTGAATCCTAATCTTCGCAACCTCTAAGTACAGTACTTTACATGGGGAGAAGGATTTTGCAGACATGACGAAGTTAAGGACCTTCAGATGGGAAGATTATCCTGGACTATCTAAGCGGGAAAAATTTAATCACAAGGGTCCTTATAAGAGGGAGACAGGAGAGTCAGAGTCAGAGAAAGGGATGTGACAATGCAAGCAGAGGGAGAAGGAGATGTGAAGACAGAAGCACAGATGAGAGAGAGAGAGAGACAGAGATTTGAAGATACTGCTCTGTTAGCCCTGAGGAAGGAGGAAGGAGCCACAAGCCCAGGAAAGCAGGCAGCCTCTAGAAGCTGGAAAAGGCAAGGAAATAGGTTCTCCACTAGAACCTCCCAAAGGAACACAGACCTGCAGACACCTTGCTTGTAGAATTTCTGATCTCCAGAATTGTAAGTAATAAATTTGTGGGACTTTTTAAGCCTTTAACTTTATGGTAATTTGTTAAAGCAGCCATAGGGGCAGAAACATGCCCAAAACACTTTCTGCTCTTCATTCTACCTAATGGGTTCCTCCCAGCCCTCCAGATCCAGTGTTTATTTATGACTCAGATGTAAAGTGATTGATCTCCTTCTTAGACACATGTGACAATTATTGCTTCAGATCCACTCAGTTAAAACAAAAATGGCACTATATTGGCCACCCTCTTAAATTGTATGTGAACACTTCTGTAATGTACTTTGTTTATTCACCTTTGTCACGTTAAATGTGGTCTTCACAACCTGATTATAGCCTCTTTGAATACAGAAACTGTGAACTCAAATTTTTCTTGCAGGATCCCCTGGAATCAAATCCAAGACCATAATAAGCATGATTCATCAATTTCTCTTCTTTCACCTCAGCTCATCCTCTACCCGTTGGCCCATGAAGAAAGCATTTTATACGACAGGAATATAAACATTACATCTTAGGCTTTCAGCCCAAAGATTTTAGTCAATACACCCCATGATACTTATTTCACTGCCTACAGCCTTCACTTCCTCTCCTTTTATGCACTCCAGCTAACATCGTCATTAGGATCCTGTAAGGTACTACTCTGATCACCAACGCTGTCTGCATTTCTTCTTTTCACTATTTCAGCAGCTCTTCCATCAATTAATCCTTCATTTTTCCAAGAAATCCCTTAGCCCTTTCTTTTTGAAAATAAGAATATGTGATATATGGAAGCCCAAAATATCTGACTTCTTTTTTAACTAGACCTGTGTAAAAAAAACTAAAACACAATCAAATTTTGCAATACCTTAAAACAAGAATCAAACAAAAGGGCGCACTGAACTTCTCCATTTCATTCCCAGCTGGGCACCAGTGGGTATATTAAGGGCTGGCAAAGGCAGTTTTGCTCAGGCAGATGTTGTACAAAGAACTTCCTGGAGATGGGGGATCAGAAAACCAGAGCCATGGTTAGTTTAGAATAATTCAATTAGGCGGAAGTCACCCTATAAATAAACATATTGAAATGTCCAATGGAGTAGCAGAGTAATGATTAATAGAGTGTTTCCATATCAAAATTAGCCCAGTTTCTAACATCTGCATTATTATAGTATGGGCATGTCCGTGGTTCACGATGTTCTTTTTGCATTACAAACACATATTAAGCATATATGCTATTATGCAAACTTTTATGCATATGCATAATCTTTGTAGTAATATAATTTATTTAGGGGAGACCATAAAAAACTTATGCTCTCCCTATATTCACTGATTTTAAAAATATGTATCCTGGTCTCTACCTTGAACATGTCAATTTACTGGGATATAAATTTTGGTCACTGTTATGGGTTTCACAGGCCCTCAAACCCCAACCTGCATAGGATCCTCTGGAGACAAATTATAGTTACATTACCTTCCAAGAGTTTTTTTCCTTTCTTTAATGTAATTCCTTTTTTTTTTCTTTTTTAAAGAAACAAATGCAGTTCGTATTGTGTCTTTGAAGAGTCGACACTGTTATCCCAGAGCAGCCCTGACATCTCTTTTCTCCCTCTCGCCCTGGCCAGCACAATCATCTCTGACTGCTCACTGGCCTTCAATAAGGACAGTATATGTTGTGCAGCAGCTGCAAAAGACTTCACAAATGCTGCTTGACGAGAAGTGACAGCCCTGTATATCTCTCACTGGCATTGACAGCTGACAGATGGATACCACTCACACACAGAAAAAAAGCCCGAAGGATGATTCACCAACATTACTCTCTGTTCATGGGGCCACATTTGATTGAGTGCTGCTCAGAACAATAAACCCTTGTTGATTCGCCACAGAGCAGATCTCTCTCACACAATGCCCTGGGTTTTTTTTTTTCTCTCTCTAAAACATGAACAAACATACACGCGAAAGCTCTGTTTTGTGGATTGTCTTCTTTCTATTTTTATTTTGAAAAGGAAAAACGAAAAAAAAGAGAAGAGACGAAAAGAGAAAGCAGAAGAGTGTCCAACGTTTGCGCAGACTTTCAGGCCGAGGGAGTCATCCGTGCATAACGGCACGAAACCCCGCCGTGGCTTCACTCCTTAATAATTCCTTCATCTCTCCAATCTGTTTGTTATTATCCTTCGGATTGTTTTTATTTCTTTCCATAAATCAGCCCATCTTTAAAAGCACCCCTGCTTGGTTAGTTGGAAGACAGTAACATAAAACTGGACGGGCGGCATGTTGATACAGAGAGCGGAGGGAGGGTGGAGAGAAGGAGGGAAGAAGAATGATAAACAGACAGAGACGTCCACCCAGAAGGAGAGACGGTGAGGACAGAGGGAGGAGAGAGGAGGCAGCAGAGCTGAGGGGGCTGGAACTACGGGAACGGGGAGAAATCGCTAACCTTTGTTTTTGTAGGTTTGAAGATAATTTTTCCAGATTTTGCCAATGTTCTTCTATTGCCTTGAAACGCTCAGTTCGTGCACTGCAGAGCCTGCGCGCGCGCTGCGGAGCCATTTTCCCCCAGATAAAGCAGTTTCAGCCAAAGCACCCCTTCAGACTGCCAAAACAGAGTGGCAATAGAAGGTGCATTCTCCATGAGGGAAGGACCCGGAAACTGACAGCCCCGAGCTAAGAAAGGGGAGCCCCCCATCCGCACAGCCTCCACGGCAGTTTCCAGTCTACAGACGGCTCTTAGCATGCAGTAAGGGGTAGGGCCGACTAGCATTTGCACTGGTTGGTAAGTTAAATTGGAGCATTTGGGGGCAGACTAGTCATTCCATCCTTCTCCCAATAGCACTGTAAATGCCTGTGGCACTTCATGAGGTGACACATCATCACAGGGTGGCCTTCTGACCTGGGTGGGAACCTCAGTGGTCTCCGTCTGTAGCATATTGTGCCTCTCTTCCTCCAGCTGCTATTTCAGTACTATAATTTTTTGGCAATGTAGAGGTTCTGAGAGGGAGTTAGTAGGAATGCTGAAGTCTTTCTACACTGGTGGCTTCGAGGGTTTCCACAGAAACCTCAGGGTGGGCTCCCACCGGACATTCCATCTCACCCTGGCACTTGGGGTCGTGGCACGTGTGTTTGCACGGAGAAGCACTTCCATGCTCTGCTAGACAGGGAGAGAAGACGGCCAGCTCCACAGGCCTGTGGGTCATCAGCCACTAGTTCACTCCTGAGCTGCTGACCATGGTGGGGACACTGAATAGAAAGAGGTTACCTGCCAGGTTAGAGGTTTTAAGCAATCCTAATGTGGGAGAAAATCTTCTTCCTTTAATACACCTGGAGCGAAATGTGTTCTCCTGAAATAGTATCCCCTCTAAACAAGGTGAGGCTCCAGTCTCCCCGAAGGAAGGAGTCAGTGTGAACCAGGAGGGAGGCACGAATGGAGAAAAAGCCTATTTGCCAAGTGCTGAACTGATGCCTTCTTTTTTTTTCTTTTTGAATGCACCAGCAGAAACTTTTGGGAATTATCTATCAGTGACAAATGGACATATTTCCATTCTTTTTGTTGTTGTTGTTAAAGGTATGCTTTTTGGTGAGAAAGATTGGTCCTAAGCTAACATCTGCTGCCAATCTTCCTCTGTTTTTTTCTCCCCAAAGCCCCAGTATATAATTGTATATGCTAGTTGCGAGTCAGTCTAGCTCTTCTATGTGGGATGCTGCCACAGCATGGCTTGAGGAGTGGTGTGTAGGTCTGCACCCAGGATCTGAGCCATTGAACCCCAAGCCGCCAAAGCAGAGTGTGCAAACTTAACCACTCGGCCACGGGACCAGCCCCCAAGAATTAATGCCTTCTTGTTCTTGGAAAGAAGAAAGCTCATCAGTTGTTGGCAACAGTGAAGGTGGCTAAATTTGCAACATGGATGAATGTACAGTACTTTCAACCTTGATAATCAGTTCAGCGTATCCTATTTGTGTCTAACTAAACTACTCTGGAGTAATAAGTCTATGTTTGCTGCCTGTACCCTAGGAATGCCACTCACTTTTCTAAGGCAGGGCTCTGCTGCCATTTTTGCACTATGAGGTCTGGTGTCACTGCACAAACTAAGTTAGAGTTTAAATATCTGTGTCTGTTATCAGCCAAGCGTTCCTCACCACACTGCCTGTCCTTCTCCAGCGGCCTCTTGATTAAGGATCTGTAAATGTTTTATAAAATCTCAGCTAATGAAGTTTTGCATCCCCCACAAGGAAAATAGCATGTATTACTTATGCTGTGTATTGTGCTCTTCAAAGCAGCAGACACAATGTTAACTTATTCAAATCACCTAATTTGTCTCTTGCGACTTCATAAAATATTCCTGGAATGGAAATTTCCCAAGTGGATCTTGGCAAGAGGAAGTTTCCAGCAGGAGTAAGCAAGGAGGAAAAAGAAAGAAAGGATCACTTTCACTTTATGCTTTCTTTTCCTTTTAATTAAACAAAAGCAGCAGGGTGTGCAAACTGGATTTTGGTCATATTAATCAACCCAGGAGGAGAATGATGTAAAGTCGCAAAAATCTGAGAATATGAAGGGTATCTCATTTAGGAATTATGAATATTTCTCCTGTATATATATATAAGACTATAATTCTTTTACATCAATACACTCAATCTGCTCAACGCAGTGTCTGGCATCTATCGATGGGGACTCTAGCTGTAGATCACGGGCAGGCTCATGGCCTAGTCTTGGCCTCAGCTTGGTCCATCCTGCTGGTGCTTTCCCCTCAGGTGGTATCAATGACTGATCAATTTTCCCTGAGCATGACGCAAGCAGAAGAGCCAACACTCTAAGTGCCCGGAGCGCAGGTCTCCCAAGCACTCCCACACCCCTAGCCTGGCGTCAGTGCCCGCGGGTGCCTGGTTCTGAGTCCATTGGCCCTCCAAGGCAGGCACTACTGTTGCCCGATTGGCAAATGGAGAAACTGAGACACAGAGAGATCGCTCTTGTCCAGGGTCACACAGGAGGTACTGGAGCTGGTTGTTCCTAAGCAGACCGCTCTTCATCACCATCTCGTACCGACTCCGTTCCACAATAGTTTCCAGGAAAAAGAGATTTTTAAACATTGTTAATTGTGTTATTTTTAATTTCCTAAGTCCTTCTCCCCCCCGAATAATTATAAGGTTAAATGAAAATCTGCTGAAAATTAGAAGAAAAGATCATCGTGGGAGCCCCAGGGAGATACAGGAAGGCAGGTGGATGGGAGGAGGAAGGGCAGTGAGGGTCACAGGTGAGGCAGAGAGGCACGAAGGGAATAGGACACCGGTGTTCTCGCCTTGATAAGCTGGAGAGAGACCCAGGAAGGAGAAGGTCAGGATGACCCGGAACAGGAAGCGTGGGCCCGTCCTCTGGACTCCAGCGAGAGGACAGCTCTGGGAGCTGAACTGCTGGGTCACCTCCTGATGGGAGTCCAACCTCGTCCCCAACACTGGCCTCTTCTTGTTTTCCACGTGGTGTCAGCACCCCGGCTCTACCTGCTCATTAGAACCGCTGGAAGTGTTGAACAGTCAGGTTTAATTGGAATTGATCTTGGGATAAGTGGATGAAAACGTGCTTGACAAAATGCTGCACAACAGAGGAGCTCCCTGTCATCCTGTGGGGCTTCCTCACGAGCAGGAACAGTGCCTCCCGCCTGACCCCACCAGGGCTTGGTCCTGGGGGGAACAGAGGGTCAAGCCATGTGTCCTAACTCCTCCCGGAACATCATCCTTCCTGCCCTTCAAAGCTCAACTGCTCTGCTTTGCAAGCCTGGCCTGCAGTGAAGGGGCTGGGCCCATGCCATGGGGAGTGGGGATAATAAAACATCCTCTCAAGAGCCCGCTGAACTTCAGAGGAAAATTAATTCCTCTGGGGTCACTTAATTAAATGAATCATTATATGCCTTGCGAGGAGCACCCAGACACCTTGTCATATTTGAGCACTCAGCTTCTAATGCCTGTGGAGAGCAGAGCTCCGTGTTTATGAGTGAATGACTGAACGCAGGGAGCGAGGAAGGAGGGACCGGAGTCAGAGCTGCCCACACTCCTCAGACACTTCTCCCCAACTCACCATCGATCCAACAGTAGTGGAAGTAAAGATCATACAATTTTGAACTGGTTACATCGCTCATTTTACAGTTGAGAATAATAAAGGTCAGAGACAAAGAGGTTAGGGATCGGTTAATGTGGGACTTTATCCTGATTTTCCCAAATATAAGCACTTCCCTTCTCTCCTTTCCACTGTTCAGAAGCAGTCATGACAGTTTTCTGAGCACCTGGTTAACTTGTCTCTGAATTAACTTCACTTCTAGTTGCCTCTTCCGGGGAAGGCCTTGCAGTCCGTCCACAGTGGATGCAGTGGAATGCGTCCTCCCTCCTCTCCTGGCCCGTGGGCTCCTGTGATCGCAATGGGTACTGACTGGAGCCGGGGTTGGTGTTATCACAGGCCTTGAGATCATGAAACAGATGGGACTGGGAGCCACCCACTGCCGTGCTCCGGGGAAGCCAGGGAGCATCGTGTTCCTGATCCCAAAGGCTCCTGAATCCAAGGCAATCCTGGGCGAGGACTGTGGGTTTCTTTCTTGCTACCACAGTTTGAGGCTTTTAATTGTAATTAACTAAGATCAAGGATCTAATGAGGATACACTGCAGCAATCTATATATAGAAATAGGAATACGTAGATTTAGCACTGCTACACTCCAAATTTCAAACCCTGTAGAATGAGGAATTGGGACACAAAGCTGACGCTTCATTTGGGTAAATTTGCTCTCTATTTGTCATGGGTTCTTAAACACAAAGCAAATTCCAATGAATTAATAAGACTTTGAGGAGGAAAACAGAGCAGAGCTCCTGAGTTCCACTTCCTACCACCATCCTTGTCACGTGTAACTGAGGACAGCACTTTAGGAAAAGCAGGAAACAGCCTCAGATGTCTGGCTTGTTTCGAACAATTCCACCGTTTCTTGACAGTTTTCCATTGATGGGTTGATGGCGGGAGAATTTCATCAAAAGGATGTCAAGAAATTTTCAGGGGGTAATTCCACGTTTTTCGATCCCTTTGAATGAAACATAATATTATTCATTACCGAACAGAGATAATCTTGTAATTCTTACCTCGCATGTTTCTTGTGAGGATTAAGTGAACTAAAACCAGGTTCTGTGTGTGAAAGTTGTTTGCAAACGGTCAAGCACTATGTAAATGTTACTATACATAACATTCAAATAAGTTTTTAAAAAGAATGTTCTTTTAAAGAAAGAAACCGATTCTTTTCTACTAGAACCCTATAGGCCAGAAGACTGTAGATAATCATGGATTAACTGTAAACATAAAGAAAGAGACTGGAAAAAAAATCCTATCAAAGCCATTGCTTCGGGGCAAACTCAAGTGCGATGAAAGCTGAAATGTTTTCTTTTATCAGAGATCCTTTTCTGGCACCTGAAATGATTTCTTTCATGTCTGAAAGTGAAGAACGAAGCAGCATGCTCCCTGGAGATGCGCGATTGTTACCATGGTCTCATAATATATTGGCAGCGATGTGGCATCCGTGTACACCTGTCACTCAAGGGCGCTCCGTGCAGATGTGGCAGGCAGGCTCAGGTTCAGCAGTGGGGGTCCTCCCTGCCCCCACCCACACCTGGCGCTGTGCACATGCAGAGAGGCCTTTGGCTGCCCTCCTGCCCACCCTGTGGCGCAGCTGTGGAGGCCACATGCATGCAGGGCCTTGACGTGTCATGGGGCTGCGCATCAGAGCTGTGAGCCTGTGTGAGCAGATCTGCAGGGTGACCCAGTGCAGACCTGTGCAAAGACAGGCAAAGCTGTCCCACACGAATTCCTAGGAAAACTTGAGGTCCTATCCCAGGAATTTCCTTCCAGCCAAACTCTACTACATTCTATTAGGTGCAAGATTGAGGGGTAGATTTCTAAATTTGGGGAGCATTTTCCTAGTTTTTTGATTCAGCAGTAGCAATCTCAGCATGTGGTGACTTAAAAGTTACCAAAAAGATGAAGAAAAACTGCCCAACCTTCTTATTATTACGAAAAGAAGCCTCATCATGGATGTAAGAGACTCTAAGAGGGCTTGGAAACGTGGTCCTTTTTCTGAATGGACTGGTTCCCACATGGAGTGGGCAGGTGGGTGCTGCTCTCCAGAAGAAACAGTGCCGTGGGTATGACCCTACTCCACGCCTCAGTGTGTGCCGGGTCCCCAGAGTCTGAGAAGGAAATTGTGCCTCTATTAGTATTGTTCTCATTAAGATATCCCAAATGCTCAGATTTTCAAGCTTAAAGTCAGTTCATGCTGATTCTTCCCATGGGTTTACCCCACCAAATCCTTACCCAACTTCCACCTAAGATGCAGGTTTGAGACCTACTGAAAAGGCCACAATGGCTTCACATTTCTTCTTTGTTTTCCTCCACCAAGGCCCCAGAGACCTGAGGTTTAGGGTATCTGCTCACCTGGTGACAAAACCCAGAAAGACAGAATCTGAAGGCTTAGATTTACCTTTTGTGACTGAAATTAAGAACTCTATAAACTATCTTCCTTGACAAATAAAAATGGCAAGCATTAGGATATATTGGAGTATATAAGGAAGCCATTTGGTATAAAACTAATTCGGCCTGATTCTTTTTTTCAAAAGGGCCTGACTGTGGCTATTGAGCACGCATTGCATATCTACTTAGACATTTCCTATGGCCAGAACAAAGGCCCTTGAGATAAAGGTGCAACTTTCCCCCACATTAGCATTTCCTTAGGGATAAGCATTTTTCCTTAGGCTAGGAATTGATTGCTGCACTCACCTCCCAGCTCACCTGTGACCACCCAGCTGGAGACAACAGACTGCCACCCTGCTGTGTTCACCGAGACAGCAGACCTACCTGCTATTTCCATCAATCGCTGTGCCGACAGAGCAGTCTCGCGACTATTGTAAAAGGGACATTTCAATCCTATGTGAAACATCCTCTTTGAGGGTATATAACCACCCTTATACCCCGACTTCTTTGGAGTGCTCTGTTCCTTTGTGGAAAGACTCTCCCGGGTTATAATCCTCAGATTTAAGCTCAGAATAAACTCACCCAAATTTTCATTTATAGATTGGATATGGATTATTTTCGTCGACAGTTCTTGGCGTAGTCGCGGCAGGATTTCAGAGACACCCACCGGAGGCCACCTGGAATCTACACTGAACCGGCATTCGGTACCAATAAGGGCCCATTGAGCCCTCCGGATCACTGCATTCTTCAGGTGACCTTGGTGAGTTCTCCTGAAACCCGGACCTCCTTATTTTAAGTCGATGGTCCAAGAGTTTATATGAGCTGGGTAAGGTCTTAAGACTAGAGGTTTTGAGGGGTACCGGTACAGTTCCTAGGTGGAGAAAAACCTAGAGAGAATTCCTAAGCCTCAGGGGCTTAGAGGAGCTTGGAGTGAGCTGGGTTGGTTGTCCTTTTAATTTGGCTTTGAATTGGAAAGAATTGTATTTATAAAGTCTGAACAAACTGCTTGATAGAGAAATGAGAGACTGAATGTCTTCAGCTCCGAAGAAAAGGGACACTTGCTCCTCCCGGCCTTTACCAAAAGGCGCCCTTAGGTGACTAAGGACCTCAGCGGGAGTGTCAGAGGATCAATCCTCAGACATGCAGCGGTCCCATAGGGAACTCCACTCTCATTCACGGTAATTAATTACAGGCTCGTCCGGGGACGCGCACATAAGGGCTGGTCACCTGCGCTCCGAGCTCCCACGGCAGTATTAGGCGGCCGGAGGGAAAAACCGAGGCACGTAAGAGAGTGTTTACGACCTTTCTATGGGGAGTAACACTCACAAGCAGCACACTTCTGACCCACTACACTGTCCTTAGAAGTTGTTCAGACTTTATCAAAAAAAAAAAACAGACAAGCAAAAAGAAAATGGGAAAACCGTGCTTTTTAAAGCCGGCCAGCTCCCGGATGGACGACCTCCCAATGGAACTCCAGCTGGTTTGCTGTATGGAAACAATGCTTGCAAGTATCTAACAAAATGGGAAGGATTAACTAAGAATGACTTAAGTGGCCAAAGTGGGGAACGTTCGATATCTCAAAGCTACTGTATTTGTGCGCACAAGTAGAAAGAGCCGGCTCTAAAACTAAAGCAAAAGAATGTGAAGCTTATTATGATTGGCATTTAGAGGCTTCAAAACGTAATAATGATAAAGTGAATTCTTTACAGGAGACTAACCGTAAATTGGCAGAGACTGTATCTGAATTTAAAAAGGATAAGAAGCCACAAACTGTCCCACCCCGTTTATCCCTTCCATCTCCTCTGCAGCTGCCTTTGGAATCTCAGAGCCCATCTCCTTCTTTTCTAAAGAGCTCTATTCCTTCTATTAAAGTAAGCGCTTACAAAAAGTTTTTCTGAATAGAACTAACCCAAATGTCTTCATCTCTCTTAGAGTTACAATGGCCATTTTCGTCTCCTTTTTAGCTTTGCAACCGGGAAACAAATCTTTAAGGAGTAAAAGGCTCCACCCCTGGGAGCCCCAACTTTGGGTTTCTGGGCCTGATCACCCCAGCAACCCTAAGTGGGGTGCCCTCTCTTGACAGTTGACTCATTGAGTATTTTAGTCACCTACTGAGTCAGTTATAAGGGTAGGAGACCTGTGATTTATTCTGTGAACTGTCCTGGGGTTGTGTGCCCAGCATGGGAACCGTTGTGTGACTCTTATCTTGATAACCCTCTGGAAGAGGCCATGAGGGCGAGGTTTGATCTCATCTCTTCTTTTCTTTGTCTGTTTTGCTCATCATCTCTTCTGTTGTCACCAAGTCGAGGTTAAGTTCAGGCTGGACCTGACCAGAACCTGGACCTCCTGTAAATCGAAAACTTGGGTTTGTCTGTGCCTTTGTGATGCAGTTGGACAGGTAGATCAACTTGGAATGTAATTTGAGTTAAAACCCAGTTTCTGAGAAATCAAGAGTTTTGGCATAAAGTAAGTGCTTACATAAATTCTAAATGTAGTAGAAATTAACCCAGTATCTTTCAAGGTTAACGTCTTGTGAATTAACCTTTGGTACATGAAAGCTTGTTTAAGTTTGTTGGTTTGATTGAAAATAGTCTTGTTGTCAGAGTTGTCGGTATTTGCATAACGATGCAGGCATGCAGCCTGGGTTTACTAGTCAAATAAGTTCATGTTGTCTGTTGGAAATTCGTCAGCAAAATAATAGCTTTAAATGAGGACCAGTTTTGTCTCATGTCTCATGAGGTTTTCATAGGTAATCTGAACATAAGTGTTGGAAACAAACGGTTTAAATAGATAAAAGTGGGTACAATAACTGTTTTATGGTCTGTATACTTGGAAAAGAAAACACCTTTGAAATTCTTTTTGGTTTTGCCAAGTCAAGTTAAATGATAAAAATCTGAGTATCTGGGTAATTTTTGGATTGGATAGAACAAACGTTGCTAAACATCTAAGTTTATCTGCTTTTGGTTTTTATTGCAGAGATGCTAAAGTCTATGGGTCTTTTACTGTAAAGTGATGTGTTCCTAGAAATTATGAAGTGTTTAGAATGCTGATATAAAAGACAATTTGTAATTGCTTACCTTTTAGTGTTTACTAGGGTCTGTTAATGGTTAAAAGTTCTAATTAACATATGTAATTAAAGCCATTGGAAATTAATAAGGAAAACAGCTCTGCATTCAAGGAAAGTTAAAATGTAAGTTTTCAGTAAAAAGGGTATAAAGAATGGAAATATTTTTGTTTGGTTGGTTAAGAAAGATAAATTTGTCCTAATGTACTAGAAGAGAAGAAAGAAAGCATGGGACAAATTCTGAAGGCAAAAAGAAAGTTGTAGAAGGTTTGTGAAGGAGAAATTCTGAAAGGAGTTTTATGCCTGGTCAAGTAGACTGAGATTAAAGTAAATCCAATTAAGTAAATGAGTTTTAATGTTAAAAAAAAAACAAAACTGCTAACAGAGATTAAGATCAAGAACCGGTTATACAGGACTGAATGAACTGAGGATGATTATAATTTTTACGACTTTTGTTTGAAATATTGTTTTTGATGTGTTGTTTTGTTTTCTCAGATTTAAGGAAATCTTTTCTCTTATGCTAACCATGTCTTATAGCAATCAGTGAAATTATACCTTTGTGAGCAAAACTGAAACATTTGTCTTTTTCTCCCTACCTGATCCCTCCAGAATTTGGAAACTCTTTGTGAGGAGTATGGCTATTTCTTGGCAATATAGTTATTTGCATAAGTTCAATAAGAATCTGTTCTCCTTGTAACAGTACACATTTGTTATCTTACCAAAACTTTGACTGGAATGTCATGTTTGAGAGAAAGACACAGACTCAGATATGACAATACTGCCTTTGAGGAATAAGGTTGACTTTCTGGAAATAAAGCCACTTGGAAATATGGGCCTGGTACCTTGCTTTACAGAGAGAGATTCCAGCAATCTTACCTGGTAAGTAAGGAAGCTTGCTTATCTGGCAGGTGCAATGAACCTCGAAATATTCTGGGGAATCTCAAGAAAGGAGAGAAGTCACCCAAATCTAAGGTATTGCAGGCAAGGCCTCATGGCACAAATCCTTGGCTTGACTTTTCTGGCCTCAAGAAGTCTTTAAAGTTCAATCTGAGATTCCTCATGAAAAATTCCAGCAAAGCAGATTTAAGAACCTATATGATCAATTGCTATTCTTGCTGCACTTATGTAAATAATTGGGCCAAGTTTCTTGAAACTAAACTTATTTTGGCAAACCAATTAGTCTTAACTTGACTATCTTTGGTAAAAATGAGGGTGATTTTAGAGAGAAGAATTGTTTCAGTGAAAAATTATAATACGCATTTGTGGATATTAGATCCTAGTTCTGTTAATTGTCTTTGAGGCTTTTTCTACCTGTGAAGTGAACTGCATCCTGAATTCTTCTACTGAAATATCTGGTTACAAACCTCCAAACTAATGTTTTCAATTTTTCCCTCATTTTCATTTGGAATCATTGAGAATTGATCATGCTCTTTTTCCTGAAACCTTGCAAACTGAAGCTGAACAACTTGATAGAAACTTAAGAGAGATTCCTATCTGTTGCTGTGTAAGCTGTAAGCCACTCAAAAGATACCTGAATGCCCGATGACATCATCAGACATTTCAAGCTGCAAAAAGATGCTTTGACTCTGACATCTAGAAGTCTTCTTGACTGCCTGCCCCTGGACGCAGGAACTAATTTATAATTTGCTCCAACCATTAACCTTGTTACCTTCCAACATCACAAGGGAGAGAAGACCACGACTGCATTCTATTGTTTAATTTGGTTTACAAATGAGTCTTACTTAAGTGTAGGTGAGGATGTTACACTGTCTAGCCTCAAGAATGCCTGCTACTTTCTGTTAACTCTGCTAACCCAGTAAAAGATTTCCTTCTACAGGCTCAAGAAATTACCACAGAACAAGAGAAACAGATGTGGCAGTCAAAAGGGGGAATTTTTGACACCCCCTCGCAGATGTGGTTCGGGCCCAATAAGAAACCCACTCCAGGTCACAAGGCCACTTTCCCTTCCTAAGGGACCCTTTGAGGTATGACAATTGGACTTTGTCCAAATGCCACCATCTCAAGGATAAACATATCTTGTAATGATCTGTATGTTCTCACATTGTTTTGAGGCCTTTCCTTGCAGAAGAGCGATGGCTTTAGGTAAATTATTATCGAAAAGAATAAATTCCTGTTTGAGGAATTCCTCCTGAGTTACACAGTGACTGGGGGAACTCAAATCTATTTGTAATGTTTGGCCAATATTGCAGCATTTCTACTGTGCCCACCATCCTCAATCCTCAGTATTGGTAAAAGGAACTAATGGCACAACCAAAAGTTAATTGGCAAGCTTTCAGAAACATTTACTCTCTCACGGCCAAAAGCTCTTCTGCTAGTGCTCTTTAATCTTAGATCTATACTTTTTGTAAACATCGGCTGTCTCCTTTTAAATAATACAACAGCCTATGCAATTAAATGAAGAAATATATGAACCAGCTTTGCTTAAGGGATGTATTACATTGTTTTCATGGTCTTATTGTGGTGCTTAAAAGAAATGAAAGATTTGTAGCTGATTCTTTCACAGAGAAGTCCCAGAACTTAAGGATCATGGACTGTAACCTGAAGAATTTATTTATTGAAAGAGACATCAAATAAGACTGTTTGCAGCCCTGTCGAAAAGGACCAAACCAGGAGGAGAAGAAGACGACATCTGTTGTAGACAGCTGTCCCAAGACTCCGGACCAGGCCTGTATTCCCAACCTTATATCTCCTCATTTAAACCTTTGTTATGCTTAAACTGTATACCTATTTTATAATTGTTTGGAATCCTATCATACTTAAAGTGATTAATTTGGAACAGACTGGTCTTGAAGGCCAGGAATTTATCGAGTGACTCCTAATGGAACTCAATGGTTATGTGGAACAAATCTTTGGCCTTGGCTACTGCCTGGATGGCTAAAACATTGCACCCCGAGTTTCCTTTAAAAGCAGGGAAGGAGTCAGGCTGAGTTAAAACCTGTCGCCAATCTCCCTCTCTTTAAGGCCGGATGGGCTTGTTCAGTGCTCCACTGGTATGGCTATATTTGCAGCCATATTTGCTCCTTTGGACCTAAAAGATGTCATTATTACATATGGAAGATCTGACTAAATTTACTCAAGAAGCCCTTAACAATAGTCAAGCAGGAATAGTCTCATTAAATACTGAAATGCCTTTAATGAGAAGGGCTGTCATTCAAAACAGAATGGCTTTAGATATTCTTACTGCATCCCAAGGTGGTACATAGACAATCATTCAGACTGAATGCTGTGCTTTTATACGTCATGAATCTTCCAATGTGTCATCTCTGAAGAAGCAAGTGGATGCCTTATGCGATCCGACACCCAGTCTTGAGTTGTTTGGTTAGCTCCCTTCCGGTATCAGTTCCCTTTTCCAATCCAGATTGGAATTCTTATTTCTACTACTTCTTGGAATCCTTGTACTGGTCATAATATTCAAACTAATTGTTGTTTTCTTTTCTCAGTGTTGTAAGAGTAGCATACAAACTAAAGTAATGATTGCTCGACGGCTTTAGATGGTTGATCTGTCTTATAACCCTGGACAAATTTCCTTTTCTGCTAGAGACTATGACTAAGAATGCATTTCAGACTAATCCTTTCAAAAATGCTGTTATTATCGTTACTGTACTTGTTCTATAATCATATACAATGTAAATGCAAGGTGTCATAGAAAAGCGCATATACAATGTTTGTGCAACAATCTAAATTAATTACATAACATATGAAATGCTTCCTCTGTTAATAAATATACTTCCATGCTTGTCCACTATTTCCCCCCAACGTGGACGACTAGGCAAATAAATAAGATAAAAGCCTAGCACCGAGGGACATGATGGACCCAGGGCAGGCAGCAACCACCCTGGCGCCGAGGGACAATATTTTGATCATCAATGCTTTCTATCGAAAGATTAGAGATCAAAAGGGGGAAATGACAAATAAAAATGGCAAGCATTAGGATATATTGGAGTATATGAGGAAGCCATTTGGTATAAAACTAATTCGGCCTGATTCTTTTTTTCAAAAGGGCCTGACTGTGGCTATTGAGCACGCATTGCATATCTACTTAGACATTTCCTATGGCCAGAACAAAGGCCCTTGAGATAAAGGTGCAACTTTCCCCCACATTAGCATTTCCTTAGGGATAAGCATTTTTCCTTAGGCTAGGAATTGATTGCTGCACTCACCTCCCAGCTCACCTGTGACCACCCAGCTGGAGACAACAGACTGCCACCCTGCTGTGTTCACCGAGACAGCAGACCTACCTGCTATTTCCATCAATCGCTGTGCCGACAGAGCAGTCTCGCGACTATTGTAAAAGGGACATTTCAATCCTATGTGAAACATCCTCTTTGAGGGTATATAACCACCCTTATACCCCGACTTCTTTGGAGTGCTCTGTTCCTTTGTGGAAAGACTCTCCCGGGTTATAATCCTCAGATT
This sequence comes from Equus przewalskii, assembly GCF_037783145.1. NCBI lineage: Eukaryota > Metazoa > Chordata > Mammalia > Perissodactyla > Equidae > Equus > Equus przewalskii. Next base: position 102,765 of record NC_091855.1, read on the forward strand.
TAAGCTCAGAATAAACTCACCCAAATTTTCATTTATAGATTGGATATGGATTATTTTCGTCGACATCCTGGAGGATTAAATTTAAGTACCCCTCTTTTTTTTTTCCCTGTGGGCCACCTTCAAAATATAAATAAAAGTATAGCCATTCAGAATCCACCAAGAATACTTTTCAGTATACAGCGAATATGATACACAAGACGGTGGGTTGTGTGATTGTGTTTGGAGGGGTGTGTGTGTGAGAGAAACAAGAGGGCGGAGGGTGAGAAGGAGGGCTGAAGAGAGAGAAGGAGGGTGGGAAGAAATTCCCATGTGTCCCGTGATTGGCTGTATCTGGCCCTCTGGTATTTCCTTATCTCATTTAACCTTCACAACGATTTTGGAAAGTTAAGTGTTAATATCTCTCATTTATAGAAGAGAAAACCAGTCATTTGTCCAAGTCACACAATTAGTAAATAAAAAAATGGATTATGAAACTAAGTCTTCTAACCCAAACTTGCAATCCATTTTCACTATATCTGATTAATACAGGTCTAGCTTACCAGGGGAAGATTAACTCAGAAAAGCATCAAACCCTTCCTGTTCACTGTTGGTTGCGGCAAGTAATGATAACTAATGAATCCGTTTTCACCATTTTCCTTCCTTCATGTCCGTGCAACATTTCTTTCATGAATCCAGAAGCAGAGGTCCTGTTCTGCATACATGTGACTCACAGAGTAGCAACTCTGGAGTGGGACCATGGATCTCATCACGGTGACTCTTTCAGCCTGGCTAGGTTGGAAAGATTAATCTCTCCTCTCTCCCCTCAATCCACTCCTGAAGAAACTGAGGTTTAGAAACCAAAGGATTTGGTCACGTGACCCAGCTGCTAAGGGCAGACCCTGACCCACGTCAACGATGCCTGCCTAGGCTTCCTCCCCTTGTGTCACAGCTGGCTATGGGTCTGAGGCTCGTGCCCATGAGAAGGGCAGCATCACCAGACCCAGTCCCAGTAGTTTAACTTCACATTTGTTCTTTCTACATGGTGGAGACTCTGTTTTTTCTCTGGTAAAGCCCATAGTGAATATACATTTGAAAGTACTCCAAGCAGATGTGGGCATTCATCCTGTGATCTAAGGGGTTACTCATACTTTTCCACCCAGCAGATTAAAACAAAAATCTGAGACAAGAGGAGCCGGTGCCCCTGGAGATTCTGTCCAGTTGTCAGACATCACAGTGATTTTCTGCCTTGCATGTTGAAGCCACTGGAGCCTGAGGGCTGGGCTTGCATGTATAACGATGAGCTGTGTTTGCAGATGCTGATGTTGAGATCCTTTCAAGGTGCATTTTTAAGCTTTGTTAGGCAAGACCAGAGTAGCTTTTAAAAAGTTAAGGGCTTTTTTATGTCATAGGTCTAATTTTTCCTCTCTATTAAGCCAGTCTCCTTTTGCATACTTTACCCAATATTCCATATATTATGGAGTTTTTCCACTGTGGCTATTGGTTCATTACTTTTGGAGAAATACTAGGGTTCACCTTGACTGTTTATGCAGTCAGGGATCTTAGTCTTGAGCAGTTGACTAATGTCTGAACACTGTCATTTCACACATATTTTTTATATTTTTAAATTGTTTGAGGTGAAAGAGTGCCTGCTATCCTTGTTACTCCATCATAGGGGAGGAAGGGTCTGAAACTATAACTTAACCCATCTCAATCACGTGTTTGTAAGAAGGAAATAAAGGAAAGATATTTAGGGGCCTCCATCGCAAGGTCACCAAGACCTAGGCCCTGACTGAGAAATATTTGGTTGATAAGCTAGATCCAAAACATTCACTTTTTGTGATTACACTTTGTGTGTGTGTGTGAGGCAAAAACATGGAAACTGCAGGAATTATCTAAAATCGTCCAGTTATCATAATCATAGGGGAAATATGGTAAGAAATGAGAATATGAGTATGTATAAACATAAAAATGGTAATAACAAAATGTAAGTCAACTTTTTTCCAATTTACTATTTTTAAACAATATTTTTGCATATTGTTTCTACTAGACAAGAATTAAGATGCTTTCAAATATCTGACAAAGATTTATGATTTTAACCATATGCTTTACAGTACTCAATTAATTTTGCAAATGATTAAATGTGTGGCAGTATTTAATTAGTTAAATCCATAAAATTCTCTTTATTTATGTCAAATGTAGGTATTCAGAATATTCCTATCTGATAGAAAGTTTTATGATGATAGAAAACTTCTTTATCTGTAAAGTCCAATACACATGGCTAGTGAACACTTGGTTATGGCTAGTACCCGTGAAGGATTCAATTTTTAATTTTATTTAATTTTAATCAATTAAATTTAAATAGCCACAAGTAGCTAGTGGCTATTGTATCTGACAGTGCAAATCTAGAGGGATGTTGATAGTTTAATGAAATGACAATTATTTGATAAATTATAACTTTAGGCATGGTACATTAAACAAATAAAACTATTAGTGGATATTTCTCACCCTGCTTTAAAACCTTCACACATTAAAGAATCTGCACTATTGTTAAGTTTGCTGGTAAGTATCGAAACACGGCTAAGCAGCCACATGGCATTTTATACTCTTGTAGAATGGCCCTGAGCTCCAGCATACTATTGGCCAAGAACACATGATACCTGATTTTCACTGAGGGGCTCATTTAGAGATGCTCCTTTTATGTGGGACCCAGCAGTACTACCAGGATGAGAAGTGCTCAAAGGAATTGGGCTGGGGCAGGTACCCAGGTAATCTGTTGGCTTCAAACAAAGTAGAAATGGAAACACTAGTCTGTCAGATGAATTTGGGAAAGTGGTTAACACTCTAATATTAAAATCACAAGAAAGGAAATGAAATGAAAAAACAGAGCCATATGGGTTTGCAATCAAGTTGAATGTATATTTTTTTTTTATTTTTTGGTGAGGAAGATTGGCCCTGAGCTATCATCTGTTGCCAATCTTCCTCTTTCTGCTTGAGGAAGTTTGTCGCTGAGCGAATACCTGTGCCAATCTTCCTCTATTTTGTATGTGGGATGCTCACCACAGCATGTTGTGATGAGCAGTGTATAGGTCCATACCCAGGATCTGAACCTGCGAATTCTGGGCCACAAAAGTGGAGCATGCGAGCTTAACCACCAGGCCTGCACCTCTAACTTTTAATGAACATGTAATGGCGATAACAAAAATTTAAGACTATTAAATTCTTAATTTTGAGTATTAATGTATGAAATCAATATTAATACCAATTTTGAATATTTGTACAAAACTTCTGAATAAAATATTCACAAGAAAAACTGAGCAGTTTTTCAAGAGAATAATATGCCATGGCCAAGCATGTTATATTCTGCCTCAAGTGTTATATGCGGTTTTATTCATTGTTATATGTGGTTTTATTGCACTGTCCTCCTCAGCTGTCTGGCTATTCGGTGTCTGGTTATTAAGGAATTCTTAATCCCCTAAATATGCCAGCTACCTTGTCACTAACGTATATTTAGGAAGACCAAAGCTGCTCTCTACTTTGTGTCCACTTGGTGAGTGAAAGCCAAGGGGGAGGGAAGAAGCCCAGGGCAGAGCAGCCTCGAGCACCACCGCAGTGCATCCCCCTGAGTGACATTCATTCAGGTAATTCCTCTAGAGCCATTAACTGAGGATCAGCAGTTTTTTTCCTAAAGGGCCAGATAATAAATATTTTTGTAGTTACTCAGCTCTGCTGTTGTAGCTGGAAAGCAGCCATTGACAATATATAAACGAATGGGTGTGGCTGTATTCCAATCAAATTCTCTTACCCCTTGGTTTAAATTAATAGATAAAAAGAAGCTCTGAGAGATCTCCTTAGTTTGTGTCTGCCAGGTGTAAGAATTTTGGAGGGGAAGTGGTGGAGAATGAATTTTTAAAATTTCTTTAAAAAAGGACTAAATGCATAAAGCAAAAATAATAATGATGCATTGTATGATGTACATTATAGGCAGAAGTGAGCTTATGATGAAAATAATCCAAAGGATAGGCAGGCAAAGGTAAATATACTGTTGAACATCTTACCTTATATGCTAGGCAGTATAACAGTATTTGAGGATGGACTGGGGTAAATACTGGAAACCATAGAATAATCTCAAAAAATAAAATAAAGGGGTATATCTGATAAGTCAAAGTGGAAATACAAAAGAAAAAATTCAATTTAAGACAAGGCAAGAAAGTGGGAAAAGGAAACAAGCAGCAGATAGGCAGAAAGGAAAAAAGGCACCAGTGGTACATAGAGACAGAAATACATAGATATGTGGTTATTGGACCAGCATTAGAACGAGCTATGAACTTGATAGCATTGCAGATTCATGGGCTCCACCGAACATACTGGTGATGGGTCCAGAAAAGTATGGCTTAACAAGCTCTCCAGCTGACTCTTATACATGTTAAAGTTTTAGAACTGCTGATATAGATAATTACATCAATTTTAAATTGTCTAATGATTACATTTAGAGATTGTCAGGCTGGGTTTAAGAAAGAAAGGACAATACTACACATTTTAATATATATACACATTTACACAATATATACATTTTAAAGAAAAATAGGTCAAAAGTAAAAGGATAGACAGAGAATATCATGGAAACACTAATCCAAAGAAAGCTGTAGTGGCTGTGATAATACCAGACAAAGGAGACTTCAGAACAAGGAATATTACCAGAGTCAGAAAGCCATTTCATAATGAAAAAGTATCCAATTCCTCAAGCCCACATTCACAAGTGTGAATGTACATAATAATAGCTTCAAAACATAGGAAACAAACAGAAGTGAAAAGTAATAGGAAAAAAATAAAATGGTAAAGATGCTTCAACACACTTCTCTCAGTAAATAGATAGCAAATCAGTAATAGCAAAGAAGAAAACACTACCAAACAAATAGACTTAATTATCAATTATAGAAAACTCCACCCAACAACAACAGAACACCTGTTCTCTTAAGTGCATGAGGAATAGTCACCAGGTTAGACCATATGTTGGGAAACAAAACTCTAGTCTCATAAATTAGAAATATCCAATCACACAGAGTGTATTCTTAGACCAAAATGGAATTATTAAAATCAGTAACAGAAATATCTGGGAAATGTTTGGAAATTAGGCAATACATATTTATATAACCCATGAGTCAAAGAAGAAATTTCAAATGGAACTTAAAATATGTTGACCTGAATAATAATGAAGATAGAACATGTCAAAATTTGTGACATTCAGGTTAAAAATGAGTTTAGAGGGAATGGCTAAAATTCAAAAGTCTGATAATAAGAAGGATGATAAAGATGTGGAGTCAATGGAGCAGTCATAAATTAATAGTGGGAATATAAAACAGTTTTAAAAATTGGAAAACAGCTTGTCAATTCCTCCTAAAGTCAAACATACAACTACCTTACTTCCTAACAATTTTACACCTAGGTATTTACCTAAGAGAAATAAAAACTTAGACCCATTCAGATACTCTCACAGAAATGTTTATAGCAGCTTTATTCATAATAGCCCCAAACTGGAACAACTCAAATGTCTGTTGACAGGAGAAAGGATAAATAAATTATAATATATCCATATAATGGAATACTACTCAGCTATATATTGGATTGAACTGATACATGAAACAACATGGATGAATCTCAAAGTAATTATGCTGAGTGGAAGAAACAAGACAAAAAAGAAAACATACTGTTTGATTACATTTATATACATTTCTAGAAATTGCAAACTAATTTATGGTCACAGAAAGCAGATCAGTGGTTGTCTGGAGGCAGAGGGGGAGGAGGCTGGGAGGTGGGAGGGATTAGAAAGGCTTTGGGAGTGATGGATTTGTTCATTATCTTGACTGTAGTCATGGTTTCATGGATGTATACACATTTCAAAATGAATCCATTTGTAACTATATGTGGCGATGGATATTTATTAGACTTAGTGTGATCAGTTCTCAATATATACAAATATTGAATCATTATGTTGTACACCTGAAACTAATATAATGTTATAGGTCTATTATATCAAAATTTTAAATAAATGAATCCAAGTGTATACTTTAAATATGTGCTGTGTTCTCTATCAATACAGATGTTATTAAAAACATGGTATTATAGTTTTATATAAAGATAGATGTAATATATACGACAGCTGCAATATAGAAGATGGGGCTATAAATTGCAAGGTTCTTACACTTGACGAGTAAGAGCAGAGTTCAATATTAACTCTAAGTAGATTCTGAATAGTTAAGAATATATATTATAATACAGACCGTGACCACTAAAAATGATCACAAAGTATAGCAAAGAAGCAAATTAACATGGAATTTTAAATAAATAATTAACCCAAGAAGACAAAATAGAGAAATATGGGAACAAAAGCCAGATGGAAAAGACAGAAAATAATAAAATGGATGATCTTAATCTAACTGTATCAATAATTACATTAAATGTAAATGGGCTAAACACTCCAAATTAAATAAAGACATTGTCACAAGGGATAGAAAAATAAGAGGGTTTGATAAACTAAGGGATGTCTTCAATCCTCAAGTTCTTTATGTTAAATCCTATGCCACATAGTTTTCTTATTTTAACAAATATTTTGAATGGCTGCATAGCACTCAAACTTACAGTTATAATAGATTTAATCATCTCCAGATGACTAGGTTTCTGTACACTAGGTTGGACAACATATCTAAGGTCTTTTCTGTTCTTCATCTCTGATAACTTAAACAGCTTATGTTTTTATTCTCTTTTATGGCCATTAACAATCCCTCACTGAACACTTTTGCGGTTCCTGATTTAGAGAATACTCGATGTATGATGATGCAGAATTATACTAAGGTCATTCAATTTCAGCACATCCTAGTCAGCAATAAAATATTCATTGTACTCATCATTCAGAAATTCCTTACCAAGAACCATGATCCATATATTACAATCACTAATTCATATTGCTATTCAATTCCAAAAACCTCACAGAGCATTGGATCTCAGCCTCCAGAGACCGTTCATTGCTGGGCTTTATCACATGTATCCAGAAAACTCATGTCTGTGAGAATGTCAGTCTTTCCCTGCTTGGCCAAATGGGATCTCCATCTCTCATGCAACTACAGTCCTGACACGGGAAGCTCAAATCATTTCTTTATAGGACTTAATTTCTTCCTTCCTCCATTATAGCTCTTAATATTACTAAGTTGAGCACATAGGAGAGAATAATCTGGTCAGTGAATACGTAAACACTGGCTAGAAGAGACTGGGCTAGAAGAGATACGAGTATCTTCAATACGCAGTTTTTGACAGCCAAAACTAGAAACACAAAAATCTAAGAGGGAACAGGTTAATTAATTTGGTCCTGCTATGTGATGGCACGTACAGGATTATTAATCAGGATGATACTGGTCCCAGTGTAAAGTACACACTCATAACTGGGGAATGGTATCCAGTTGAAACTTAAGACATAGATTCTGTTCTCAGATTTTCTAAATGTAACTGCTCTTAGAGTTCATGACATTTTAGTGTCTTGGGTTTTTCATCAGTAGAGGCAAGAGTATGAAGATCACTTCTTAAGCATGAATATCTTAGAGAAATATAATCTACATAAAAACTTAATAATATGTTGTAATCCTGTATAAATATGTTAGCTATTTTTATTGAAGAACATTGCATGTCCCCTAACTGGGTATTATAAAAGAAACAATTTGCCTTTTTAGGATAAAATTGTGCTTATCAGCCCTGCTCTGATAATGCTCACCAAAAAAAAGGGGGGAAAAATCAGGACTTTTACTTGAGAATGCATTTTTAATTTATAAATCAAGAGCTTTCTAGAAAAGAGGAAATTTCCCTCCCACCGAAATGGAGCAGAAACAAAGAGACATTTGTGAATCATAACCTGCCCAAAAAATCCGATGTGATCAAGCGTCTCATAAAGTGAGAACATTAGTAAGACTGACAGTGCCCTTAAGCAGCAACAAAAGGCATGTGGGTAAATAAAATGATTCCTTATTTTCTTCTATTTCAATTAGTATTTGGACATGTTTTTGGGAAGACAACTAAAAATCAGATATTATTGCAAAGTTTTGTTAAATTTTTCTTATATCAATAATTTAAAATCAATGATTTTATGAAAGAAAATCAACCATCCTCAATGTTGACTTTTGTGTGTAAACCAATTCTTTCCTCTCATCAAGGTTCTTCTTTTGGGGATGGCAGGACTGAGGAGGAAGTCAGGAGGCACCAGGCTTTTCTTGGGGCACAGAATGACTTCCTTACACGACACTCTCCAGGTCCACACCCGCCCTGCTCATACACATAAACAGATGGAAAAGAGGACAGAGCCTGGACTACGGGAATAGGTTTACAGCACGTTCCTGGGGTCCGAGCTCTGGGAACCCCGAGGCTCTGAGACAGTAGCTGCCCCTCAGAGCTCCCAAGTAGAGAACTCCCCAGGCTTTCCCAAACTAACCTCGGTGCCCCCTGGCTGGAAATCTCCCTTTAGGGCTCAATATCCTACTTCCCTCTTGCAGCCAAGCAGCTGTGAGGCGAGAAGAGGAGGAAGCGCCAGGGAGCCCAGAGCCACCAGACAGTGACGCCACAGAGCCACAGCCATCACACCCGCACAGGTGAAGGACATGCACCAAATCCCCGTCACCCCAGCACAGCCACGCACCTGTCACAGCCTCGCAGCCACACCCACGGCACGGAGGCGCATCCCACCGCTCACTCGCGTCTCACACACACACCCCGCCACACGCTGCCCGTCTGTCCCCACAGACACACACCGTCCTCTGCCGTTCAGGCCCGAGAGTCCCGTGAGGACTGGCGTCCCTACTACCGGCCTCCACGCTGTGAGCGCTTCCACCGCCACCCCTCCTGGTTCACGTCGGGCTCCGAATTGACTCGCTTCACAGGATTCCCGCATCCTGTGCTAACACATCCACAAATGAGCTCCACTCACCTTGCAAAGAGGGAGAACCGCGCGAACACGGAATGGAAGCCGAAGATCTGGAGTGACCGCTGCCCTCTGGGAAGTGTCGCTCCAACCTGAACATCTCCGGGCGCCGCGGCTCGTCCGAAAGGCCGCCGAAGCGCGGAAGTCCCGGCGAGAACGGCACCGCGAGAACCGCCCGGAGCCCGGCCCGAGCGCAGGTCTCTCCGCCAGGAGCGCGACGCGAGGGCGCGTGCGCGGGCACGGAGTCTGCGCGGAGGCCGCTGGTGCGCGTGCTCGGTCCAGAGGCGCCGCTGCGCCCAGGAGGCCGAGCAGGGCGGCCCGGCGCCGGCTCCGAGCGTCCGGCCTGTGCGCGCAGAGCCGCGCGGGAGGGTCGGCGGGGCGGCCCCGGGGCGAGAGCGCACGGCGGGTGTGAGCTCTGAGGGCGGGGCCCCGGGCGAGTCCCCTCAGGCGGCTGCAGCCTGGGGACAGCATATGGGGCAAGCAACTCCTGATCCCGCCGGGGATGGGCTGGTTTATTCAGTGTCTGTTAGCTGCGTTTAAAAGGTGTGTAGGAGTGAAGTAATACATATTTACTTAATTCTCTAGGCTAAGCTATAATAGTCAAAATGGAATGAATAATTAAATGTAAAAGCGATCTGGAGATACATCTGCATATGTTTTTGTAATATTAAGTTAGGGACAGATTTTCCAACCATAACTGAAGAGAGAAATGCTAAATAAATACTGAGATTTGACTTGATAATTATGTGTAAACATCCGAATCATCTAAATGACAATCAATTAATGAAATAAAAATTGATGCAAGACAAAAATTCAATAACTTAACACATATAATGAACAGACAGATAATCTCAAGGCACTGTGTTTTTGTCGCTCAAAATAATGGTCACTAGTCTAAGAGGAGAGTAGCAATAACTATAGAAATATAAATTATATATGCAAATTATCAGCATTACATGATGATAGTTGAAAATACAAATTACCATTAGTAATAAACATTATCATCAAATACATCAGAATCAGAATTACTTGACCTTTTAGGAATTGATCCTGCTCTCCATAATGAGTAACTAAGAAAATATGGGTCATTTTTTTCCCTTAACTCTGTTTATGCTCCTGAATCTCCTGATGCATTTTATTGCTCCATCTTTTTCATAATTATTTTTTGTAGCTTCTTTCTCTTCAGCTGAGACATCTCCTATATTCTCTTTACACTATTCCATAAATGATCCCAATTTCTTCCTAGGCATCATTGGTGAATTCCATGCTTGTGATGACAATGTAGTGATAAATTATCCATGTGTTTTTTCTTCCAGTTTTGTCTATTCCTCAAGTGACTCTCCTGGATGTAGCAATAGGCCAGTAGCGATGCATGACATTTTGGTCAGGTCAGGCAGTGAGAAGGAAAGAAAATCTAAACTCTCTCTTTGAGATTTTCAATGCAAGATCTGGGTGGAAGCCGACAAATAATTTGGAAGTACCCACGATTAGTCAGTATGAGGATTTTATGCTCCCTCAAGAGTAATTGAGGTGGGGGGTCGGGATGGGGGGTGAAAGGGATGAAGAGGGTTGAATAACAAACTTCCAGCTATAAATAAATGTCTTGGGGATGTAACGCACTTGTTGACTCTATTTATATTTATATTAACTATAGTTAATAACGCTATATTGTGTATTTGAAAGTGGCTGAGTAGATCCTAAAATTTCTCATCAGAAGAAAAAAATATGTAATTATGTATAGTGATGGATGTTAACTAGACTTATTGTGGTGACCATTTCACAATATACACAGATATTGAATCGCTATGTTGTACACCTGAAACTAATATAATATGTCAATTATATCTTAATTATTGTTTTTAAAAAGAGTACTCGAGGTTGTTTTATCAGATGGACAAAAGAAGCTATTTCAAAGGGAAACAAGAAGACCTAATATTTAGAGTCTAATATTTAGACTCCGTGGGGTCCTTGAGAAATGACTCTGTGTCCTGGCCACACTACTGGACAGTGCACTTGAAATACCAAGTAAAGTAAAAGAAATAAATGATATCAGTGCCCCACAAACATTTTCACGTAGGATGATGTAGGAATCCCGGGTTCCCTCCTACCCTGTCCCCCACACACAAATCTTGACCAGGGACAGAATTACAGAAAAGAAAAGGCTGAGTAAATTTACACCACAATCATCACCACACACCCACCAGAAGCCTCAAATTAAAATTTGGACAGTATTAAGTGTCAGCAAGAATGTGAAGATATGGGAATTACAGTGTGGGACTATCAATTGGTTTGTTGACTTTGAAGAAAAAAATGACAATATCCCCAGTAAAGCTGAAGATATGGTTACCCTATGATCCCTGCTTAATACCATAAGTAAATCCATGCGAATGGTAACCAGATATATATATATGTGTGTATATATATATACACACACAGAAGAATCGTCTCAGAAGCATCATTTGTAACTGCCAAAAGTGAACACAATCCAGACCTCCATCAACAATCGAAGGAATAAACAAAATGGTGTATTAATAGGATTAACTTGCAACACTGAGTATGAATCTTAAATACTTAATATTGAATGAAAGAAATCAGATGCAACAGTATATATATGTTACCCTAATTACACAAGGGAAAAAAAACAGGCAAAAATCAGACTATGATTTTGGCATAGAAATAGACATGATAAGAGTATAAAGAAAGGCAAGGGAGGGTTATTATACTAATTTGGATATTCGATACCCTGGGGGCAAGAGGAGTCTAGCAACAGTAGGGGGCATGCAGGAGACCTACTGGTGGTAGTAGTACTCTATTTCTTGACCTGGGTTGATGTCACACAGTTGTTTATTTAATAACCATCTATATGTATCCATTTTTTTTGTTAAGATTATGATAGTTTACAACCTTGTGAGATTTCAGTTGTACATTATTGTTGGTCATGTTGTGGGTACACCACTTCACCCTTTGTGCCCTCCCCCTACCCCCCCTTTCCCCTGGTAACCACCGATCAGTTCTCCTTGTCTAATATGTATCCATTTTTGTGTTTGTATATTTCACAATGAAAATGAAATAGAAGAAAGGAAGGTGAAAAGAAAGAAATTTCTCTATTCATGAAGTTCTTAAAGTTATAATTTTGGTCAATCAGGTTCTTCTCCAAATTCAGATTCTAAAAAAGTGAAAGCACAAACACTGTTTTCAGGACAAGTGTAACTGTTCTTTGTAAATGTATTTCAAGTCAATGACCAGCTCACACTGACCTCTGAGTCCGTAGGTTACAATCTGATTGCCTCAGTACTTAAAATAAGCTTAACTGGACATTTTCAAAGATTATTTTCACAGAGCTACAATTCACTCAGGCTCTTTTTTCTGTGGATCTCAAAACAGGAATCCTGCCTCAGCAAATCTAGTATTTATTTGTCAGTATGCTTTGGAGGAGAAAGAAGAAACATTCTTAATTTTGTCAACTTAATAATGGAAATTGAATGTGACTGTTGGGGGAGGCGAGCCTCCTTTCACAATTATGAAAGAACACAGGTTTATTAACCGTGGAGGATCCCAAAGTGAAGCCTCTGGGTCTCTTCCTAGGTCTGAGTTGACTTGTGGTGTCTTCTTTTTGTCCTTTTCTTCATATTCTGATGATTAGACCACTTAACCCTCCTTCATGCTGACAGATCACCGTTGGAGCTGTGAGGTTCCTGTTACCCCAAGCTGGTGGCATAGTCTCTCCAGTTCCCGCTTTCCTCATTGCCACTGGAAAAATCCCCTAGGTTTCCTCAGTTTGAAGTTCTGCTTATTTCAAAATAGTTTCATTATCCCTGCTACTGCGAACATCTCGCCCTCTTGTTTCCAAGAACAATGTTTAATGAAAAGACCTCTTCTCAAACTAAAGATGAAATCCCATCATTCTACTTATTGTATGTAGGAAATCCACATCTACAGGACCCTTCAGAGAGGGACCCCTCTTGCCCTGGAGTAATCCTATTAAGCACCTTCATCTCACTGTTTCTAATTATAATAAGAAAGTCAGAAGAAACTCGGTTTCTCCTATAATGAATTCATACAAGAATTTCTGCAAGTGACAAAACGTTGGAGAGAATGACTTCAACACTCAACAGACTGATTTTTTAAAAAAAATAGATCTGATTATTTCCTACAATGTGAACAGCCTTTGTGTGTCTCCTATGGCTTGACTGACTCACAAAGTTGTCCTTTCTTTCCCTCCAATACCAGAAGTTGGAAGGAAACCCCTCCCAGCTACTGTAACGTATAAGCATGTAACTCATTGTCTAAACACTGTAATCGTGGAGGATATTAAAACTTGGCAAAGTGGAGAAGATTGTTCTGTGCCATGCATCATGAGGTCATGACCATCAGTGAAGACTGTCAGAGCCCTCAGTGGCCAGATGGCCCGCGTGCATCAACTGGCGTGGTGTCACTGAGTTGGAGATCTCTCCTTGTGTTCCAGGAGTAAACACATGGAAGATGTCATAGACATACAGAAGGGAATGCTGTGTGAGGTCGTAGCGAGGACTCTCCTCTTCAGACCAGGGCAGGGAACCCAGCACACCAGAGGGATATGGCACCTGCATAACTGCTTCAGTGTTTTTGTTATTATTGTTGTTTTTTATCAAAATAAAGCATTGTTTGCTTTGATTCTCATTCAGAATTTTCTTGAAGATACATTCCATCCTTTGAATTATAGAAAATTCCTGTATTTCAATGAGGCGAGGACATATTCACAGGAAAATGGAGTTCCCTTATACGTATGAATCTTCTTGTGTCCATTAAGGAGACATGGCAAGACAAAGCTTTCCTCAGCACACTCCACAGACATCCACTGTTAACTCTTCCCGCTTCCAATGTCCTAGTTCAACATGTCAGTTCTGGCACTCCAAAAGTAAGTAATAGTTCTTCTAAGTGATCTAGGATTAACAGAAAAATTTCTCTGCTCAGGACGTTATCCCTATAGTGGAAGCCTAGGCTGAGAAACCCTGAAATCCAGCTTAATAAAGTTTCTCTCTGTTGTCTTATTCATTCCGCTGCAGTAGAGATTTTTAAAAAGTTCTGGAACCTACCCAATATCCCCTTTTGGTCTCGGGTCATTTTTTCCAAATCCAGCAGTCCCTGTGGCACTGAAGTCTCAGGGAAGGAGTAATTAAATCAGCTAGCTCAACATGATATTCGTGATCAAGTTGTTTAACACAGCCTGATCACATGTACCCCTCCCAGAAAAGAGAGACAAAGGATGCAGCGATCTGTGAACATCTTTGGGGAGGCCAATGGCTCCATCACTTGATGTTGGATCTTTCTTTTGTAAAAGGGGTAAAAAAGAAAAAAAAAATTCATATAAAATAAAAGAAGATCCAGGGACCGGCTCCGTGGCCGAATGGTTAAGTTCGTGCACTCCGCTGTGGCGGCCCAGGGTTCGGATCCTGGGCGCGGACATGGCACTGCTCGTCAGGCCAAGTTGAGGCGGTGTCCCACATCCCACAACTAGAAGGACGTGCAACTAAGATATACAACTATACAGGGGGGGTGTTGGGGAGATAAAAGCAGAAAAAAAAAGATTGGCAACAGTTGTTAGCCCAGGTGCCAATCCTTGGGAAAAATAAAAAAATAAAGAAAAGAAGATCAGGCTTCTCTTTGGCTTTAGGCAGAGTTCTTAAAATCTATATAGGAAGGAAACTCAGAATTCCTGTCCTGCAATGGTTACCTTTGTGATTGCATTCCAAGGCTCCCTTTCCAAAATTATTGTTTAAAGAAATACTAATCCCTTATGGTAACGCTGTTGACGTAAGAAACTTTATGTAGTGCTGGTGGAAATATAAATTAGGAGCAATTAAAATTTTTCTCAGTTCATGCTCTCTTATACGCCTAGCGTAAGAAAATAAAAAAATATACAGAATGTTTTAGTATGAATATATGTTAATACCAGCATCGTTTATAATCGCATATTATGGAAAACAACTAAATTTCCCAAAGATTGAGATGGTTAAGTAAGTAACGAAACACCCTCAATATAATTTTGTAGCCGTTAAAATGTTTGTGTTTATTTTTTTGTATGGGGAAATTATTTTGTTACGATACTGATAGCTGAAACTGGGTTATAATTGTATATTAAGTTATAATACTTTAAAATGCACACACACAAGCAAAATTCTATAGCACACAAACAAATTTTCACATTTCTTTTTATTGTACAAGCATCTTATGGCCATTTGTCTCTCCTTTCCTGGCTTGTGTGATTTCCACATTTCCTCAGATAATATTATTAATTCTTATAATAGAATTATTAAAGAACAGCTATTTCATGTCACTTCCTTCTCTGTTCCTCTTTGAGGTTCCTGGACCCAGGACCCTGGACCAGCTGGCTGTCCTACAATGCAACTCAATTCACCCAAATTCTGACACTGTTTACCTGGAGACAGCATCAGATTCCACAGGTTGAGGGTTCAGTCCTACCAGACTGTTCCCCCCCAACTTCAGATGCCAATCCCAAGCCCCGGTTGTCACTTGCACTTCTGACCGACAGGCTATAGATCAGACGTTCCCACAACCTCCTCCTTGGGTTCAATTTAATTTGCTACAGCAGCTCAAAGAACTCAGAGATATGTTTTACTTTTAAGATTACCAGTTTATCATAGAAGAATATAACTCTGAAACAACGAAATGGAAGAGATGCCTAGGGCAAGGCATGGGGAACCGGCACAGATCCATGCACTCTCCAGGCATGCTACTCTCCCAGCACCTCCACGTGTTCACCCAGAAACTCCCCAGACCCTGTACTGTTGGGGTTTTCTGGAGGCTTTCTCTCGTGGGCATGATCAATCATTAACTCCGTTTCCAGCCCCTCTCCCTCTCTGGAGGATGAAGGATGGGGCTCAAAATTCCAAACTTCTAGTCAAGACTTGGTCTTTCTGGTAACCAGCCCCCATCCTGGAGTCATCCGGGGGCCCACCAGAGTCACCTGTTGGGACAAAAGATGCTCCTACTGCTCTCACCACTTAGGTTTTTACAAGGGTTTTAGGAGCTCTGTGTCAGGAACCAGGGGAAGACATCAATATATATATTTCTTATTATTTCACAGTTCCCAACTCATGTTTACTCCTATTCCATGAGCTTTCAGTGTCCACAAAACATAACATTTTTTTAAACAGTTAAACTCTTTATAGAGGTACTGGATCATGTTCTCAGCCTAGTTTTTATCCATTGTCAGAGATTGAAATACCCTAAGTAATCTTAGAAATATGTGTGTGAATGAGATTTTATTTTGCTGAACCTACAAAAGGAATAATATTGCAGTGTTCTCCTGTTTGTAGTACAGATGTGGCTAAAGTGACAAGTGTGGAATCCTCGCTGAGCCTTGACACAGAGGGAAAACGTCTCTTTGAATGATATTTGAGGTGAGGAGAAAGTAGAGCATTAGCGCAAGAAGAATGGAGAGTCAGAGTAGGAACTGTGGGCTGGGGAAACAGACACTCACACATTGCTGTGAAAACGTAAAATGGTACAGTCACCATGAGAAATTTTTCAAGTGAAAAGACACTCAAGTGAAAACTCATCACAAGTGAAAATGCACCCAGAAAATACACTTTTGAAAATTTAACTTACATGTAAGCCTACATAGATGAAAACTGTAGTTTATGCAGGTTTAATAATTGGAGCGCTGCTTGTAAGAATACAGGGAAATCCTTAATGCGTGTTACTAGAAGACGGGTTATTTAACCTAGGGTGCAGCCACACATACTGTGACCTAATTTGAAGCTGTGGGAAATGACGACACATCTAATGTACTGATTTGGAACCACATGTGTGTGAAGAAAAAAATAAATACTTAGAAATGCATATATGTATTTGAGATTGCATATTAACATAGTATAGACCTATATATTTATATACGCATATAGGTAGGTGTGTGTATTTTCAGCATCTGCCTATTTGTATATGAAAGTAACTTCTCTGCAAGGATACACACCAAAATTAAAGCACTGTTCTCTCTGAAGTGAACTACTGTGTGTCTGAGCACTTGGAAGGAAAGTTTGCTGACCCCTTTTACCTTTTGAACGGTTGTGCTATGTATGCATTACATACTTAAATATGTAATAATGCTGATAACTAAAATGTGGGCCTCCTTTGAGGAGAACTTTACATTTCCCATTTGCTCAAGTTCCTCATGAATCTAACTACTGTAGGGGAGCAGAATTTGCTACCCCAAAATGTGTCTCTTTGGCTTGATCAATTTTAAGAGCAAAAGACTTTGACCTTCCCCATAACTGCCTAAAAGAATTCTAGATGGAAGGCCTGTTCCAGGAGGGAGCTCTCACCATGGAAACTACAGTGTGATATGAACGAGGTGTGACAGACAGCGAGGAACCCAGAGAGGCCCGGTGGATCACAGTCCTCTCTGTCTCCAAAGTCTCTGCCAGGTACGGCAAACAATTATTTACCAAACATTTACTTTTCCATCTCCACATGAATTGCCCCTGGAAGTCCCAAACCCCCACCGCCAACATCCCCTGTGTCTTCAGCTTGAGTTGGTAATTAAGGTGGTGGCTTCAGCCATTTTGGTGAGTTACTCAGTTTTCCTAGGTTTCTCCCATGCATACATGTTATTAAACTTTGTTTTCTTTTTCTCCTTTTTTCTGTCTTATGTCAATTTAACTCTTAGAACAGCCAGAAGAACCTAGAAGAATAGAGGGAAAATTCTTCCCCCTCTATCCTCTGTAGGGATTCAGCTTCTAATAGCCCCTTCTTTCCAGATTTTGAGCCTCTGGCTGCAGTTTATCCATGTCTGCATATGCCTGAGGAGCAGAGTATTTGTAGTCAGATACTCATGAACAGGCGTTACAGATTACGGACGCTTCCCCGTCTGTGGCCTCTGGGAGCAGTCAAGCCCACCCAGGCTTAATACAGCAGAGAAGGGTGCAAACATGTGCTGTATCGACAGTCAGTATCTGGAGACAGTAATGTGAAATGGAAAAAATGTTGTGAGCTAATAGGAAATATAGATAGGTCTCTGCCCACAGTTCCTGACACAGCGCTCCTGGAACACTGGTAAATTCCTAAGTGCCAAGAGCAATAGAAGCTTCTTTTGTTCTAACTAGGCGACTCTGGGTGGGCTCCTGTGTGGCTTTTGGATGCAGGCTGGACACCAGAAAGACCAGGCTGTGATTAGAAGCTTGGGATTTCCATCCCCCCTTTCTCCTCCAACTTCTCTAGAGAGAGAGGAGGGGCTGGAAGTGGAGTTAATAATCGGTCATGCTTATGTGAGGGAGCCTCCATGAAATCCCAATACTATGGGCTTTGGGGTGCCTCCAGGTTGGTGAACACATCTGTCTACAGTGGGGGTGATCCATCCCGACTCCACAGGGACAAATGCTCTCATGTTCGGGACCCTCCCCAACCTCACCCTGTGTGTCTCTTCATTAGGCTGTTCATCTGTATCATTCATCATATCCTTCAATAAACTGGTAAACATATATAAATGTTTCCCTGAGTTCTGTGAACTGCTCTAGAAAATTAATCGAACCTGAGGAGGAAGTTGTGGTAACCTCTGATTTGTAGCTAAATTGGACAGAAAATGTGGGTAACCTGGGGACCTACTGCTTGCCATTGGCATCTGAAGTGGGGGGCAGTGTCATGGGACTGAGCCCTCAACCAGTGGGATCTGACGCTATCTCCAGCTACAGAGTGTCAGAATTAGGTTAAATTGTAGAACGCCCAGCTGGTGTCCACGGAATTGCTTGGTGTGGGGAAAACCCACACAGATTTGGTGAAGTGAGGTGTTCCGTGTGAAAATTAAGATGAGACACCGGGTAAAGGAGAACTGTAAGGTTTTTTCCTAACACGAAGGCGTTGCTTTTTGTTTTCTTTTCAAAGAACTCCTGCAATCAATGATCTTGAGAAAGCACCTGCATTCACTCTTCTCTTTTCTACAAGAAGTCATTAGAGGTTAAAAAGGTCAGCTCTGAAGGAAGCTTGTCTGACCTGGTAACATGGCTTCAGCACTTAGTAAACGTAATAACTTCGTAGATGTTATGTAATCTCTTCTGACCTCAGAATCTTCAGCTCTAAAATAGAAATATAATAGTAAGCACCTCCAGTGTTGCAAGTGAACTGAACATTAGAGAGGGGATACTGCGCATGCTACATACACAAATATAAAAATGATTAGATTATGAACCCAATGTAGCCAAGAATACGGAAACTTCTCAGGAATGAAGTGTCCTCCAAGAGATAAAAGAGATGTAGCTCCTCTCAGGGCTCTCTCTGGTGGCAAATGCAAAATGAAAATGCATAATGGGAGAGGCATTGGCTGCCACTGACACTGCTGGGAGAGGCAATCCAGCTCCTGTGGTCTGTGGACCCTCACTGGGCCACTTAGGAAGGAGTCTTGGGCGGGGAACACTTCCTCACCAAGAGGTAAGGAGTCTGCACAGCCTGTGCTGGACTTGTCACCTCTTGTGGGACTATCTTTTCCCATTCCAGACTCAATGTGTTCTCCTTCGTTCTGCTTAAGCTTGGGCGTCACATGGCAGCTGGCCAACTCCACTGCTATACTTGTCCCTTGCAGAGGGGGTCAGGTTCTTTCTTCTACGGCATGAGAGGGGTGTGTGCAGGCCAACTGCCCTGCTTCAGCTGCCAGGAGGAACCCACTGGCCATGGGGGACCACTGCCTACCACTGAAGCTGATCTTGCTCTGTCTCCTCTATGTGAGTAAAGCATTGTTCCACCCAGTGCTTGGCTGCATTGTGTTTTCCTTGGAGACTCCAATACTAAGACGCAGTGGCAGAAGTGTTTGGGTTTCTGCCTCTGGTGATAGGCAACACATGCTGCTTGCATGGCAGACACCATCCACTCAAGATAGACTCTCATCATCTCTGACACTGTCATCACCTGCTGTACAGCAACCTATTTATACATAGGGCTTACGGCATCTTTCAGTAAAAACATATATAAAAACTCAAGCCTCAATAAGATATATGTGTGCACAACCAGATACTATGGAGTTTTCACTCAAAACTCAATGTTAGGTAGACCACAATTTATCTGACAGAGGGCATAGTCAGTGCCTAGTTAGCCCTGAAGATCATCTCTGCCTCCACCTTCCTGTCATCCCAGCCATCTCTTTTCCTGCAGTCCATTCTGTTTCTGCCCTTTCATACACAGATGGCAAATGAGCACACAGAAAGATGCTCAACATCCTTGCCATCAGGGAAATGCAAATTAGAAATAACAATCAGATACAAGTACAGGCCTATTAGAACGGCCAAAACCCAGAACACTGACAACTGCAAATGCTGAGGCGGACATGGAGCAACAGGAAACTTCATCCATCGCTGTTGGGAATGCAAGACAGTGCAGCCACTTTGGAGGAGAGTTTGGAAGTGTCTTACAAAGCTAGACATTCTTGCCCTAAGATCCAGCAATTTCACTCCTTGGTATATACTTGAATGAATTGAAAACATATATCCACACAAAACCTACAGTTGAATGTTTATGTCAGCTTTATTCATTATTGGAAAAGATGGCAAATAAACAAGATGCCCTCCAAGAGGTAAATGGATAAACAAACTGTTGTCTATTCAAACAATGGAATATTATTCAGCAATAGAAAAGAAATGAATTATCAAGCCAAGAAAAAAACATGGAGGAATCTTAAATGCACATTTCTTAGTAAAAGAAGCCAATTGGAAAAGGCTGCACACTGTATGATTCCAATTATGTGCCATTTTGGAGAAGGCAAAACCAAGGAGATGGTAAAAACTTCAGTAGTTACCGGGACTTGGGCAGAGGGAGGGAGGAATGAATAGGAGGAGCACAGAGGAATTTTAGAGCAGAGAAATTATGGTGTATGATACTGTAACAGTGGATAGATGTCCTTATACATTCTTCAAAGCCCATTAAAGATAAAACACACAGAGTGAACCCTAATATAAGCTGTTTACTTTATATTGTATCAGTGTTGGCTCATCAAATATAACCAATGTATCTCACAAATGCAAGATATTGATGACAAGGGAAAGTGTGTGTGAACTGGGGTATGAGGGAGGATATTGGAACTTGTGCTGTCTGCTGTATATATATATATATATATATATATTTTTTGCTGGGGAAGATTGGCCCTGGGCTAACATGTATTGCTAATCTTCCTCTTTTTGCTTGAGGAAGACTGCTGCTGAGCTAACATCTGTGCCAATCTTCCTATATTTTGTATGTGGGACACCACCACAGCATGGCTTCATCAGTGGTACATAGGTCTGCACCCGGGATCAACCCTGGGACACCCGGGCCACCAAACTGGAACATACAAACTTAACCACTATGCCACTGAGCCAGCCCCATGCTGAATTTTTCTGTAAACTTAAAATTATTCTAAAAAGTAAAGTCTATTAATAAGAAAATTAAATCCTAGAACAGGGAGTTATTTGTGTACTGATGGCTTTCTCCTTGCTAGAACCTAAGTTTGGTTTGGGTGTTTCCCATCTCATGGACTCAGGCGACATGACCTTTTCTTCTCACCTGAGAACAGTGGGGAAGGAATTGAATGCAATCCTGTCACTGCTCAAAGTGTAGCTTAGTGATGGGCTGGATTGCAACCCTGACCCAGAAAGTTCCCTTGGGGCTTCTGGAAGGAAAGCCCTGTCTAGTGAAAAGGGGTATGACAGGGCATATTTTCTCTCACTGTCTTTGGACATTTGGGGCCAAGAATCGAATAGTCTTGTGACAATGGACAGAACACTCTCACTATGAGAGAAAATGAAAATCTACCACTCCTGGAGTAGTCATGAGGTTGTTGATAGAGCCCTTTCATCCTTGAGCCACAGGGGCTCTTGACACTCTGTTGTGGGAGCTAATGAACTCTGTATTGTTTTCTTAAATTAAGGTAAAATTCACGTCACGTAAAATTCACTGTGAAAAGGTGAATCACCCACAATTCAGTGGGGTTTAGGACATTCCCAGTGCTGTGCAATCATCACTGCTGTCTGGACCACAAGATTTCATCATCCTAAAGGAAACCCCATACAAATTAAGCAGTCGCTCCCCATTCCACCCTACGCCCAGCCTCTGGCAACCAGGAAGGGACATTCTATCTATTGATCTGCCTTTTCTGGACTTTTCGTATCTATAGAAACATAAAGATTTCTCCTTTTGTGTCTGCCTTCTTTCACTAGCATAGTGTTTTTAAAGATTATACACACATCAGCAGTTCACTTCTTTCCATGGCTGATTCATATCCCATTGCATGGATGTCCCCATTTTTGTTTCTCCCTTCATCAGTTGATGGACCTTGCACCTTGGACTATTATGCACAGGGCTGATGTGAATATTCCTAGACAAATTGTTGGTTGTATACCTGTGTTCGATTTTAGGGGGTAAATATCTAGGAGTGGAAGTGCCAGGTCATCAGGTTATTCTATGTTTAACTATTTTAAACAAACTTCAAATTCAGGTTGAAATTTGCTCCACAAAATTGAGTTTCAGCACCAAAAGTAACAGCCATATTTTCTGTACTATTGGTAGAAAAACCCAAAAACAATTGCTTTGGTAGGTTTTCCAGGTTTTGCTTGTAAAGCAAGATGAGACAGTAGATATAGTCATGGAGAAAGACAGAAGAGAATAGACAAATCAGGTGCTGGTATCCATGACCTCTGACTCTGTCTTACCCTGAAACAGAGCTGTTCAGCATCCCCGCGACAAGCTTCTGAAGACATAGGCTCAGCACAGGAATGTGAATAGCAACAAGCAGACAAAAGTTTCTGCAGTAACCCCTCAGTGCTTCCTCAAGGGCCCCTTCTAATCATTAAGTTTTCCTCTGTATGAGCCATCCTTCTTTGTCCCTTTGTATGCCCTGCAACTTCTTGCAGGAGACTGAGTATTTGGAATAGGATGATGTGACAATTGAGGATGTCAGGTTCTCCCCATCCCCAGCGTTTCTTGTTTCTGCTTATTACAATAGTCCTTGTTCATTTCTTTAGTGAATTTTCTGATCCACTCCTGCGAGTTCTGTATTCTTTGTCATGTGTGGTCCCTGAAGTCTTTGTCCCATTAGCCCAAGGGTCAGCTAGGGTTTCTGAGTCTACCGGGTCTTCAGATGTCCTCCTTGGGAAAGAGGGTGAGTGAATTCTCTATGTGAGAGGGAAAGCAATCATATCCTTTGGTGAAAAGAAAGAGAGTGTGGTGCCAGCATCCACTTCTGCTTTCACTCTCGCACACAGAAGACTATGTTTCCTAGACCTCTTGGTTTTGGAAAGGATGTGTGGCACCTTCCAACCAATGGCATCACTTTTAAGCCAAAGAATAAAAGAGGAGGTGTAAGACCCTAGGTGCTCTTTCTGTCCTTTGGTGGCAACTGAAGAAGGCATCAGTTTCAGATGGTGTACCAACAAGATCGTGGGGCCTCCATCAGCCTTGCCCCACGTGACTTAGGAAGCAGGGGTCCCTTCACCTCAACTATCAATGTATGATGTAAATCTGAGGAGAAATACATCTTTAGTCATGAATTTCTCAATTGTTGCATTTATTACCAGAGCATTACCTAAGTTATCCTGGAGATGACAACGACCTACCCTCTCAGATCGTCTAACAGATAATTCTTCCAGAACAGCATTTGCCGAATCTCATGCTGCTGTGTTCAGCATTAATGTCTCCCGATTGCTGCCTGTCACAGATGGGGCCCTGGAAAGAGACTGTGAGGGGGAGGATTCCATGTGGAAGGTTTAGGGAAGTGTTCTGGGGAGATATCCCTATGGGAAGTTAGCAAGGCGGGGATAGTTGAAGGAGAAGCTGAAGGCCAAGACAGTTGCCACTGAGTCTCTGCCAACTCTCAAGGATCTCTGGAGCTGGGACAGCCCTTTGGTGTTGTCCCAAATTGAGACCAGGCTTCTTATTCCCTTATCAGCCAGACATGGGCCTCTGGCTGTCCCTCGAGAGGGCTGTGTCCTAAGGTTAGGTGGTTCCCTATGCTGTGGGCATGTCCTGTGAGGGAAAGAGCTGTGAGCTGTCCTCAGCCAATGTTCCCAGGAGCAGTGCGGTGGATGCATTGGCCTTGAGCATGACCCTGGGCTGAGTCTCAATGTTTCCATGGCACTTCTCCTTCACCATCATCTTCCTTCCCAACCCAGTTAATAATCTCACAAACTGAGAAGTCCTTGGGATGACATACGTAGAGCTTCTGCCTTTCCCTATGATTGGATGAGAGAACTGATTGGTGAAGACCAGAATCTCTCTCTCCAGAATCCAGACCCCTTACCCAGGGGCTTTGGTAGATCTCCAGAAGTGTTCCAACCTTAGCTGCAAATGCTGAAGTTGTTCCTAAAACAGTGGCCCCAGTTTTGCTCTAGTCTGGTGGTTGTAGTTAGAGAGAGTTCAATTCCCTAAGGAGAGTCAGAGTGGTCTCCAAGGTCTTGTGGTCACTGGGACAGGCAGTGTACACATCAAAACCTAAGGGCAGGTTGAGGAGTCAAGAAGGGTTCTCATTGGTCTCCTCAATGGTGAAGGAAAGGCCAGTACATCTTGGTACCTCTTCCAGAGCCACCAAAACCGAGGGGGCAGCAGTCGGGTGAATGGGCCAATCATGTCATTCAGGGAGAAATCCTAAGGCGAGCCAAGGGAAAGGCAGTGTTTGAGAGTCAGGTTTCCCATTCAGAGACCCTCCTGTCTTGGCAATTGGAGGTGGTATGAATATGGTTCCCAGGGTTCTGGAATACTCTGGCATGAATCCCTCACTGTGATGAGACAGATCACCAAGAGAGGCTTGCGGGACACTGTGAGTGGGGTGAGGTGGCATTTAGCTGGATGGTATGGCTGTCAATGGGACAGATTTTTTGTTAGCTCCTGTAAATGGAAGATGCATCAATGAATGGACCACGTGGCAAGAGATTCTTGAGGGACGTGAGTGAGGAGTACAATCCCATGTCTTACACCACTTTGGAAAGACTGAGTTCACTCCTAATGTGATCTTGTTTTCACTTACACTGGAAGACGAGATGCAAGCACCCATCCCCACCTTACACCTGCAACAGTTTAAACAGAACCCTGCTTTCCAGTTCCTCAAATATTCTGACGATTTCTCTCTGACACTATATGCACCTGAGGGATTTCAAGAGATTCACATTGTTATTTTCTCTTCCCTTTAGTTAGCTCTTAGGAAGCCAGTTTTGGTAACTCATACTTTCCTTCAAAAATAAACCTGTCATCCAGATTTTCTAACTGCTTTACTCATGGACTTCAGCAAACAATTTCCAATTTGGAAACCCAAAGATGGGATAAATTGTCCCTCCTCTGCCACAGCTGTACCCACGTGACTTACTGAATGTTGCTACCTGCCGGGTCGGCTCTCAGGAGCATCCCAGTCCTGGAGGAGACACTCGTGGGACACCCGTGCCTTCATCCTGGCCCTGGACTAGCCCTGGGACCTGCCACGACTCTTTCTCCCTGGAGGGACAGCACAGCCTTCCCCACCTTCCTCTGGCAAGTCTCTTTCCTGGGTGGCTGTGCCGCATCAGCAAGGGCCTGGGCTGCCGGGAACCAGGATTGATCCTCAGCTTCTGGCTGTCCTGAGACGGCCTCCCTGGCAGAGTCCGGCCTGCCGAGTGTCTGAGTGACACTTGCAGCGATCAGGAAGGAGGGGATAACTCAGAAGTGACAAGCGATTCATCTGGTCCTTGCTTACATGGTGTTTCCTGGGGATGAAGCTCGAAATGCCGGGTGGTCACCCCGTAGCTGTTGGTTCTCAGGCGGGTTCTCCGGTTGAGCCAGACCAGTGTCTGTTGGACACCCACACGGGGAGCATTTCCGGATTATACTTGGTGAAGCTGTGTCCATGCACATCCACAGAACGTTAGTTTGGTGGCATTGCCCGCAGGACCCCCAACTCACACCTTTCTTAGTCCTCATCTTTCCAACTTCCCAACAGGAAAGGTTCACACCTCAATGACAGAACCACCGCACAAGACTGTGGAAAAGACCCTAGTCACCCCAGGGGCTACATGCTTCATGGGCTCGGGCCCAGCTACCACTTTCGGAAAAGCCAGTCAAATTACACCAGAGTGTGTAAACTGGTGATTGTCCAAGACCATGGACCTGAGTACCACACAGGCCCAGAGGTCACCCTGGGCAGCAAGGAACACTGTGGGGTCATTCCTGGTCAGGATGATGGTCTGTTATCCTGGAAAACCAGAGCTCACCTGGGATCCATCAGGTCCAGCCTGGAAGGAGTGGCCACGATGGACCTGACAGAAAGGCTAGGGGCATCTAGGGAATTTCTGCCCTAAGAGAGAATTGCATGCGGAAGTGCAGGGATGCTGAAAATCCTAGTTCACAGGGAGCACCAGGTTCGTGGAGGGAGACCCGGCTGTGGCGCTAAAAGCTGCCTCCCCAATCTTTCCCCTTGGAGAAAAATAAGCAGGAAGTGGGAATCAGAGTCAAGGACCCGAATCCCAGGAGGACCAAGCCCAGGTCAAAGGTGAACAGGGAGACCCTAGAGGGGCCCAGAGAGGGAGAGTCCTGCCTGCCCTTAGTCCCTTTGCACAGGACCTTCCTCTAGCCTCGCCCTCTCCACGCGCACATTTTGAGGTTTTACAGGATTTTCCCCACTTACAGTGGATGCAATTCCAGGGGCTGAATCAGAAAACAAGTTCCTCATTTGGGCAAGAGGAACTGGGAAAATGTTCCCTCGTCCTCCAAGTGCAGCAAGGCAGCCACGGTCCTGGGCAGGAATTGTGCTAGGCACAGGCCAGGGCCAGCTTTTTGGCTATTGAGGAAGGTTAGGTCTGAGCTAACATCTGCAGCCAATCCTCCTATTTTTGCTGAGGAAGACTGACCCTGAGCTAACATCCGTGCCCATCTTCCTCTACTTTATATGCGGGATACCTGCCACAGCGTGGCTGGACAAGGGATGCTTAGGTCCGCACTCGGGATCTGTACCAGCGTACCTCAGGCGGCCAAAGGGGACCATGGGAACTGAACCGCTGCACCACTGGGCTGGCCCCAAGCAAGTGCTACTTTTAAAGACACCCCCGTTTCCGTGGCTGTTGTTCTGCCAGAGAAAGTCCCTCCAACGTCTCAGCCCCGGGAGATCGGAGGGGCCGCTTCTGCTCCAGGACCAGGTGAACCACACTGCAATGATCCTGTCCTCTGAGTGAGGGGGACACAGGACTGTCCTTCAGCAGCCAGGGACGGCACTGGCACTTCTCCCTTCACCACATGCCCTGAGCTGAGGACTCTGCGAGGTTTCTGAATTCAAGGAGGAATGTGAGATTCTGGATCTCATTTTCATGAGCACAGAGAGTGAAAGAACCACATGTCCACTCCCAGGCTGAGAAAAAAACAGAAATTTAATAGAATACCCAAACTTAGCATTTATCATTGACAACAAAAACATGGCCCCTCCAAAGAGGGAAATAGGCGCTGGGGAAAATGTGTGAGGGAGATGGGGGGATCGTCCACTCCCTTGTTGCCTTCAGGGACCCCAGGAAATGGATCACAAAGTTTTCATTCACATCAGCCTCTGAGAGGTGGCCCCATGCACCTGAGTGTCCCCGCTGTGTCCCTGCTGTAGTTCAGCTGGTCTCAGGAGCATCATCTGCCACCACCACTGGGCTCTTTTTTGGGGGCCTGGTGTCTGGATAGAGAGAGGAATTTCCTAGGGGGCCTCCCCCAGAAACACAGCATACTCTCCCCCCTCCCCGCACCCACTGTACCCTGTGCCCCAGCCCCGGTGCTGAGTGCTCAGTCAGCCAACAGCACCCCATGTCTCTGACACAGGGGCTGATATTTAGTGTCACCCACTTCACAGAGGAACAAACCAGTCCCAGAAATGCGAGGGGAATCACCCGTGACAGGACTGCTCAGCGGTGGAGCTGGGGCCCCAGCACCACAGCTGTCCGACTCCCCTGGCCCAGACTTGGCCTGAATCTGTACTGAGCCCCTGGATTCAGCCACTGCCAGTCCAGACACTCACTCAGCCCTGGGCGGGAAGATGAGTGGCTCTTCCTGTCTGTGAAGAAGAGTCGAATCTTTCTGGTCCACTGGTATCGTGGCTCCAGCTGACAGGACAGGCTGTAGCTACAGGACAGAGTGGAGTTGTTGGCTCCCAGGAGCCACGCCTGAGCTGTGCCTCCCAGAGCCTCCCAGCAGCTGGAGTCCCAGGGCCCCAGGGGTCGCCATGCAGCCAGATCTGAGGCTGACCATGGAGCCACGGCCATGGACACTGGAGCTGGTCTGCAGAGAGAGTCTGCCCTGCCCTCACCCAACTCCTGCCCCGCCTCACCTCGCCTCCTCGCTCAGGGGCTCCACGGCCTGGAACCAGGCCCCAAAATGCTCATCGGGCTGCACGGTGTACAGATTTGCAGCCTTCTGGACCATCTCGATGTCCTTGATGAATTTGAATTCCTGGGACAGAGGAAGGACAGGATGGAGACATGGCCTGGGTGGGGGACCCTGCAGGGCTCTTGGAGGGGGTGAGGAGGGGGACAAGGAGCCAGTGTGGGGCCTTTGCCAACTTGGGAACTCTCCTTCCCTGCAATTCCAGTCAGGACGTGCCTGTTCTCACAGTTGGCCCGAAATAGATCCTCTACCAGGAAGGGGTCATTGATGCCAGCCCTTCCCCCACCCGCCAACGCCATAGCATCCCCAGCTCTGTATATCGAACTCTGCAAATAAATGTCCGACCCCAGGGATCGAGCTAGAGGGCTTGTTATGAAAGGGGGGCTCTCTGATTCCCACACACCCACACTCACCACAGTGAGGCCGCAGCTCCTTACCTCATTCCGACAGCTGAGCACATTGCCCTGGAAGGCAGACAGCCGAAGTCCATCAGAAACAGCCCCCTTAGCCCAGAACTAGCCCCCATCCCACCTCTTCCAGTGTTGCACTGCTGCCAGTGGGCAGGCCCTTCCAGAGACCAGACTTGGACCTGGGCCAGGCTCTGGGCTCCAGACCTGGGGGCAGAGGAGCTGAGACCTTGTAATCTAACCCTCTCTGATGACACATGGGGAGACTGAGGCCTCAGGCAGGAAGGGACAGCTCAGCCACTGATGTGCTTCCTGACTGGGAGGGGCCCGACTTCTCTTCCCTCATGGGCAGGGCCAGAGGGAGAGGCTGAGTCCAGCTCAGACACCACCTCCTGCGGCCACACAGCCAGGCAGCTCTGAGCCTCAGCAGCCCAGGGAGCCTGGATGGCGGCCTAGGCAGAGCCTCCCATCACTCATTGCTGAGATGGGCCTGATGCCCTGGCTTCCACAGGAGGCTGGGAGGCTCTGCAGAGGACCTTTCCAAGTGTGAGAGCTCAGGGCTCAGGCAGGACTCTCTCCTCCCAAACCCTCAGGAGCCTGATCCCACGGCCCCACCTCCAGGCTCACTCACCTCCACATAATAATCCGTCTCATCATGCAGCAGCTCCAGGTAACTGAAGATCATCTCGAGGGAGGGGATGACACCCTGCTCCATCAAGGTGGGGATGGTGATGAGTTCCAGCACTCAGGTGCCCCCATGAACCCTCCCCTGAAACCCCTTACCCCAGCCACCTGCCCACCCCAGGCTCCCACGTACAGTAGCCTAGGACCCTCAGGAGCCCCCACCACACACAATGCCCTCCTCCCCTCCCCTCCAGGAACACCAAACTCCCCCAGTCACGTCCCAGGGCTGGCTGTGGGCCAATCCCAGGGGGTGTGGCCCCTGCCCCTCCCCACCCCAAAACCATCCTGCTCCCAGCCCTTCCAGGCCTCCTCCTGCTCACTGCCAGTGCAGGCACTTCAGGCTCGGCAGCCACAGCAGATGCGCTGGAGGAGGAAGGCCCCTCTCCTGGGGCAGGCCTCTAGCTGGGAGGGGGAGCACCCTCTCCTCTGACTCCTGGGCACCTCCCCCCCAGGCACCCTCACCTGCTGCCGCCGCCTCTCCCGGGCTCTATGGCGGCCCCTCTGTGCAGTGGCCAACACGGTGGTCGCCTCCTGTCAGTGCCGAGGACAGGGTCAGAGAGGCCCTGCTCCCTTCCACATGTCCCTCAAGGCCCCTGACCTCAGACCCTGGCCATCTGGCTCCAGTCCCCTGCTGCCTGTGCTGTTCCCACCTCCAGGGTGCTCTGATTCTAGACCAGTCCTGGCTCCAGGACTCACTCTTGTGTGACCTTGGGCCTGCCCAGGCCTCCCTGAGACTCTTTCCTCATCAGGAAAGAGTGGGGAGAACTCCACCTGCCTCCAGGGCTCTCCTGAGGACTCCCTGTCATCTGACTGTCATCACTGCTCTCCCCTCAGCTCTCGAGGAGGAGCCAGCACAAATCTCCTCCCATTCCTGTCCTCCCTTGGACGGTATCACCCCACCGTGAGGCCTGCACCATGTCATCTCCCTCCATTTCCCAGAGGAGGAGACCGAGGCCCACAGAGGGGCAGAGACTTGCTCAAGGACCCACTGAGGAGAGGCCACTCTCCGTCCCAGCCAGAGTCCCTGTCCCCGCTGCCTTCACCCCTCGCCCTGCCCCACCACTGACCACGGTCCTGACCTCTGCACTCCCAGAGTGTGTCCCAACAATAGCCAAACTGAGACATGGAGGGAGAGGGCAGAGGGTGTTGGGGGGGCCGTGTGGCATCTCCTTCCTGCCCCACCGACAGGGGTCTCTGAACCCCAGGATGGCCTTACCATAGCCTCACTTCCTAGGATGCCCTCAGGATGTTCCCGGCCCCCTCGCACACCCCTCCTCCCAGATCTCCAGCCCCAGGTTACCTTCAGGAACAGTCTCTTGCTCACGTGCTGCTGTCCCCTGCACCACTTCTTAAAGGTGTAGGATCTCTCCCTGGGGGAGTGGGGAAAGAAAGAAAGAAAGATTATGGGATGGTTGAAGGGCAAATCCGTTTGTTTGAGATCCCAGAAGACCCAAACAGCCTGGGGCCTGGATGAGGGATTTCACTGGGTTGCTCTGAGCCCCGAGGTCCCCATGGGACTGGGGAGGGGCCTCTCCTGTTGTCACCTGGGGCCTCCATTCCCATATCTACCACACAGATCTGTTTTGAACACTCTTGGTTTCAGTTGGATGGAGATTTCTGTTGCTGCAAAGGAAACACTTGAGAATCTCCAACTGGGCTCAAGTCAGGATCTGATATTGAAGGAAATGAGTTCCTGGGCAGAACCGCTGGCCTAAGGGCCCTGAGAGGCTCAGAGACCCAGGAACCAGATCAGTCCGTGTCCCAGGCATTCACTGTCTCCCAGGTGGTCTCAGCTGACTGCGGGGGCCATGGCGACCCAATGCTGGGTGCAGGGTCCACCTCCCCCTCGTGGTGCTTGGATGGAGGGCAGCCTACCCACCTGGACACTTGTCCCCAGGTGTGTTTGAGACGCTTAATGGCAGGGCTCTGCAGAGCAGAAAAGATCGTGTGGAAGGATGCGAAATTTCTGAGGCCTAGGCACCCCTAGGGAAGGGAAGAGATTGAGCTGTGAGTGGGGGCTGGAGCTCTCCAGCTCTGGATTCTGTCCCCTCATGGACTTCTCCTGTCCTGGATGAGACAGATGCCCAGGAAACCCAGGGAGGGCACACCTGGGACCTGAGGAGTAACACTGCCAGGCACAAGGATTTTTAGCTGAACACAAGGAAGGAGCACAGGAAGGAAGTGAGCTTGCCACCACCAGGACCTCAAGTCAAGGTCAGTGTGGCCCTGGCAGGAGTGTCTAGGGCCAGTGCAGGGACTCAGACCACAGACTTCAATATCGACAGCTGAGAAACAAGAGGCAATTCCCATGACTCCAGACAGGGCCTCCATGGGCCTCCCATGACTTACTTCGGCCACATGAATCCACAGCTCTACCATCCTGGCCCTGTCCTGCGCTGTCATGCCCAGGGCCCCGAGGCACGTAGCGATGACACTGTTGGCCAAGGTGTTCGTGTGTGCCACAGTGTCACGGATGGTGGGTGCCAGGAATTTGCGGTCCCTGCGGTCTCGCTGGGACCAGATGGAGCCCAGGCAGTGGGCAGGCACCAATTTCTTGAACAGCTCCTGGGGAAGATTCAGAGTGTTGCCAGCACTGCCTCACCCCAGCTTGGCATCCATGGTCCTCCACAGTCCCAGGCGGGTTGAGGACAGAGCAGGAGCTCAGGAAGCAGAGGATGTGATCTCTGAGGTGTGTGGGATTCCCTGGGTTTTGTCTGTGTCCACTGAAGGTGTCAGCACAAGATGACCGGGACACAGTGCTGTGCAGAAGGGAGGGCATTTGCTCCCAGCCCCATCTCACTTCCTCCAAGCTCCGGAAAACAGCCCTCACCGGCCCACCCCAAGGGACATCTTCCACCCATCGCAGTCCCCCTCGGGTCCCACTCCCCATTCCCATGCACATTCCCCCGAGGCAGGGAGAAGCACCGGCTTTATGTGATTGTCTCTGCTGGAGTCAGTACACATCACATGCCTGATGTGTGCTGAGGATTTGAAGGCCCCCTGGGCACACGCGTGATCGGCCCAAGGACCTGGCAGCACTTCAGTGAGCTCCCTCCTGCACCAAAGGGCCAGACCCTGCCCAACTTCCTCTCTGTTCCACCTCATTCATCGGCACAGCCACCCCGTGCAGCAGGTGCCCTTAGTGTCCGGCTCTGCTGTGCACGTGGGGACAGCGAGTGCTTGGGGTTAAGAAAGTGCCCAAGTCGCAGTGTTGGTAACGGGGGAGCAGGAATGTGAACCCAGATCATCAGATTTTGGATCAGGGAATGGCAGGTGTGGGGCAGCTCATGGCACAGGAAGGCAGGGCCCCCCTGCCCTGCAAGCCCCACTGCTCACCGCCTCCATCCTTGTCAGCTGCTCTGCCACCAGCCGGGGAGGGAAGTCCAAGATGTTCAGCTTCTCCTCCCGCAGCTGGTTTTCGGTGGTCACAGCCCAGGGTCCAGTGGGCTCTAGTTCAGGAGCTGGCACTGGGGCTGAAGCTAATGGTGCCCCTTCCTCCAGCCCTGTAGGGTCCGATGCAGGTGACGCTGGCTCCAGCTCTGCCACGGGTGGTGGGGCTGGAGCTGGAGATGGCTCTAGCCCAGGGGCTGGTTCTGGCTCTGGCTCTGGCTCTGGATGTGGCAGGAGCTTTGGAGCTGGCTCTGCAGCAGGATAAGGAGAAAGTTTCACCCACACACCTGACAGTTTCTGTGCCTTTCCAAAGACAGGAAGGACTCCACTGCCTTTAAGGGAACTCTAGCCCATGAACCTCAACACAGACAGTCTTCTCAGACTCCAGTCCCCTCACCTTTCTGTTTGGCCTCAATGGCCTTCAGGTGCTCCAGGTGTCCTGGCAGAAGGTAGGCATGGCCCTCCACATGTGAGCCACCAAAGCTGACGTGCAGAGTGGCCAGCTGCAGGGTCCAGCATGGAAACTGTAGGGGCTCCCTGCAATCCTGCCCTTGGCCCAGCCAGGTTCCCAGCAGGAAATAGATAGCACTGCGGGGAGGCAGATGGGCCAGAGAGTCAGTGGCCCGGCCTTTCCTTAAACACTGCCCGCCCAAGGCACTCTTGTTAGCATCTGGGCCCCTGTGCCATCCCCTCCCCCTCCAGAGGAGGGGCCCATCCCAGCCCTGAGCCCTGGCTGGCTGTCCTGGCTGTGGCAGGCCTGCTCATCCAGCAGGCCGAACACAGAGTCTGTGAGAGTCTCTTGTTCCCACCGACACTCTCCTCCCCAAGGGTCTGGACACAGCCCACCCCAGCCCTCCATGCAAATGGACCACTGGAATGAAGACTCCAGCAGATCTGTGAGCAGCTTGCTCACACACCTCCTACTATGGACCTGGTGGTGGCGCTCACAAGGGGTGGATGTGGAGAAAGGGAGGCAGAAGGAGCTGGGACTCTGCTGGGATTGGGTCTCTAGGAGGCAACTCAGCCCAGCCTCCCTTCCAGTTCTCAGGGGGCCTGGGACCCATGCATAGCTCTCTTTGAGTCCAGTCCTGCTGGAGTGGAAGCCACCAGAACTCAGCCCTCCCATGGGAATCACAAGATGGGTGAGATGCAGGGTTCTCCCAGGCCTGACCCGGCCACAGCCTCCATCCTCTCCCCGCACCCTGTTTGCTAGAGACAGGAGGCCCTCCGTCTGCACCCAAAGACCACTCACTTTGGGAGGTGGTGCTGTCCTCCAGCATCCCGCACACAATGGGCCAAGCTGCCTCCATGTGTCCCAAAGGGGATGAGGGCATCGCCCGGGATGGAGGGTAGATGGGACCTAGGAATGATGTCAAGTGTGACTGACTCTCAGATTAGAGAGGAGGCCCAGGGAGGCTGTCTGCTTCATTTATTGAGTGACACTTAGTGTGTCCAGATGCCCTGCACACAGTACGTCCTTCATAGACATTGTTAAATGAACTCCAACCAGAACCACCCCAGGTGTCTGAGTGGGCCTGTGGCCCCTCTGTGGCCCTAGAGATCCCTAAGTGGCTACACCAAGGACAAGCACCAGGACCAGCTGGATGGCATCTCAAACTCCTTGACAGGGTGCTCTCCAGGTGCTTTTCCAAACTCAAAAAGCCACAAGCCAGTGAAGGGAGAGGAAGACTACTTTCCGTGGGGGACAGAGAAATAATCACCACCAGCAACCACAGCATGGCCCACCACCCTCTCTGCAGAGCCGGGCACCAGGGCAGCACCTGGAGGGCTGATCCCATTCATCCCTGGGAGAAGCCTAGCAAGTTCATCCTCTCCCACCCCACATTTCAGAGGAGCCAACTCAGGCTCAGAGAGATGCGGTGACATTCCCAAGACAAGACACACAGCTGGCAGTGGGCAGAGTCACCACTGTGCTGAGGAGGAGGTGGGCAGTCACCTGGGAAACAGCTGGTCCAGCACCTGGTGGGCTGTGCTGGAGCCTGAGTAGCTGCAGAGGGAGGTGATGACACTGCAGAGGACTCTGCTGGGGAAGGCTGGCAGCACAGACTCTGAGAGCCTCTGCATCATGCCTGCCTGGAGGGCACGCATCCTGCAGGCCTCAGTGACAGACAGAGTGGACTCATCTTCACTCTGGGTGGGACGAGGAGGACACAGGGTCAGGGCCACCACTGCAAACCACCAGGATTATCAAGGTCTGCAGCTGACCCAGGAACTCCTAGCCCCTCCCAGACATCTGCAACAGGAGAGACAGGAGCTCCCACACTCAGCAAGGTTCTGGGCTCTCAAAGTACAATCTGACTTTGGTCCTGCGAAGGATTCCACACTGAGCTCCCTCGAGGCCATTTGCTCGCTGAGGGACAACAGAGCTCCCTCTGTGCAGAGCACCAGCCCAGTGAATCCTCAACAGACACCCCTCTCCACAGAGGAGAACAGAGGCTTAGGCATGCCAAGTGGCTTCTCTAGGTCCTGTGGGTCAGAACTGAGAACCGCCCAAAGTGAGGGCTGAGGGCCAGCCCCTCTAACTGCCTGAGGCTTCATCGGACCCCGACCTGGAGGGAAATGTTATGTGGCCACCTCACCCCTCCCAGGTCTGGAAACAGTGTACAGGGCAGTGACACGTTCTGAGAATCCCTTTGACTTCCAAAACACGCTGATGGTTATTTCTCTTACATTAAAGGGAGTTTGGAGACCCTCGTTATCGAGGTTCCATTTTCCAAAAAAGGCAAAATTCAAAGATACTCAGGGCCTATTGGGAAGTGACAACGACAACAACGTTTTCTCTAATCTTCCTAGGGAAATGCAAAGAGTGCCCTCCTACCCTCCTATGCAGCTGGTGGGGAGGAGCGGAAGTCCAGATTCCTTTGGGAATGGGACTGTGGGACACTCATGGGGGACAGCCCTGTTAGGGTCCCAGGAGAACGGCAGTTTGAGGTTGGATTCTGGGCCTGCCCTGGTCATCTCAGGGGCCTGGGTGGGAAGACCCCTCCGTGCCCACTCTCACCTCAGAGCAGCCCTGGTTATTGATGATGGCGCGGTGCAGCTGGTCCCTGTCCAGGGAGATGGAGTACCCGAAGCCATCCGTCAGCTCTTCGACCACCTCCTGCGTGCTGCTCTGCAAAGACAGTGCCCGAGAGCCGGGCCGGGAGGTCTCAGGGGCCTGCCTCGACTTGGCCACAGGAGGAAACCCCAGCACAGATCAGGTACCGAGCAGCATCTGCATAGACCTCCAGCCAGGGAGGGAATGAGATGACACCTGGATGGCTCGGGACTAACCTATGGGTAGAGGAGCTTGGTTCCCAGCACCCACTCTCCCATCCTGCTAGCCACCACCTAGGCTGGGAACACGACACACTGCCAGGCTTCCAACACCGAGCAAATGGCTCCTGCCCAGGGTGGGTCCCCGCTCAGCCCCGCCGTCCCTCACTCACTCCCCTCCGACACACAAGGAGGCTCAAAGTGGTGTGCGGGTGGCATCCAGTTGTGGCCTAACCCTGTTGGCCTGCCCTGTGTTACCTGAGGGCTCCTCCTGCCAAATGGACAGAGGCGGTGCAGGTGAGGGCCAAGCCAGTGTCTATAGTGACTGAAAAGGCTCTTTTTCTTGGCTTTCCTGAAGCCAGAGCCTCCACAACTCGGGAGACAACAGGAAAACATCCTGTTCTCTTGAGTGTCTCCACTCAAGTGAGCTCCATAGGACACTATGTCTAGAATGTGGGCGCCTGGAGACCAGTGTGCTAAGTTCTGTTGGGGTCTGTCTCCAAGGAAGTGAGGTCACTTCCTCTGGGTTCCCTTACCTTGGCCCCTTCTTCAATCACACCCACCGAAAACCTCTCTGGGATCTTGGCTGCTCACCCTCCTTGCCCATGTCACCTCCAGAACTGTACACAAATAGCCAGCACAGATCCCAACACAGGACCTTGAGATGGAACCAGGGTTCCAGCTTGAGGACATGCAGCTGAGTTCCGACCTCTTTTTTCCTACAAGCTCTGTGTCCTGGAAATGCCAATGGGCCTCCCAGGGCCTCCTCAATCACCCAACCTGCACGATGGGGACGAGGCCAGAAATATCTCCCTCGGGACATCCTCAGGTGTAGAACAGACAATAGCGACAACACCTGTGGTCTGGTTTCCATGTGTCTGATGCACACACTTAGAGATGAAAGAATGACAAGAAGGGGTGGGATGTAGTGTGGAGTACCCCTCAAAACAGGCCTGGGTTCCAGCTCTGTGACCTTGAGAAAGTCACTGCCCCTCTGGGCCTCATTTCCAGGTCTGCACCTTTAAGAGGTGGAAATTAGGGGAAATTCAGATATTTCCATTCACTGGCATGAAACCTTGCATGGTCTCCTGTTTGACTTAGAATCAGACCCAAGTGCCTCGTGTCGGCCTATGTGGTGGGCAGCCTCCACCATGGCTCCCGGTGCTCACTGTCTTCTGCTGTGCACGTCCTTGTGGAACCACAAGTGGTCAGGAACTGCCTTCTGAATAGAATGCAGCCAAGGTGATGGGATGGCCCGCAACCCAGGGTTAAGAACAAAAAGCCTGGCCCTTCCTTCTTACTCATTGGCTTTAGTCCCCTCCCTCTTTCCCTCCTTCTGTTTCCATCTCTCTCTCTCTCTGCATCTTATATCTCTGGAACTGGGGGAGCAAGTGTGCATGTTTTCAGTTGTCCTATGAAGATGCTCCATAGGAGAGAACGGAGGGAATGATCGGCCAACAGACAGGCAGGAACTCAGACTTTCAGTCCAAACAAACCCCGTCAACATGCATGTGAGTGAACTTGGGAGCAAACCCTCCACGAGTCGAGCCGCAATATAGCCGCAGCCCCTGCTTCACAGAGACCTTGAGGCGGAGGCACCCAGCTAAGCTGTGCCCCATTCCTGGCACACAGAATTTGTGAGATGTTAAGGATTTGTATTTTCTAGGTGCAATGTCTTAGAGCAGTGTCATCAGAGAGCGACGGGAAAAGCACAGTCTGCCAGTTCCTGCCCTCTGGCCCTGCCTGTCCCCATCTACCCTCCTCTCTCTTCTCAGGCTCCTTCCAGCTACACTGCCCTCTTTCGGACATTGTCTGGTCAGACCCACTTCTTCCTGTGAGCCTCTGCGCCAGCGGTGCCTTCTCCCTGACACTCAAACTGTTCCCAGACACAGGCAGGCGTGCCTCTCATCTGGCACCCTGCTGACAGCAAATGTCACCCCTATGATGCCTTTCAGAGCCTCCCAGGCACAGGCTCCACTGTCACAGGTCTCCCACCTGCAAGGGCATCTCATGATGTCCTCCTTCTTGGTCTCATCTGGATAAAGTGAGTCCATGAAGGAGGGCTTTCTGCTTGGTGGACGAGGAGGCAGCTTCTTCTGGTTTCCTCAGGATCATGACTGTCTCTTCTGGGCTGAATGTTTCCCCTCCCAAGTCCATTGTGAAAGGAAATTCTCATTCCCTTGCTTTCAAGGGTCTGGTTTCCCCAAGAACACAGGGAGACTGGCCTCTCCCTGGAATGCGGCACCAGCCCCTACACCCAAAGCCAGAAAATTAGCACCCAGCTTGAAACACCACCAGATCCTGAAGTCAATTCCTGCTGAGGTCCCCCATCCATTTTGTAACCCCATAGTATCTCCTGATCTCACCTTTCCCCTAAGACACAGCTCCCAGCCTGCCCTTGGCTTCTTACAGGAACAGTGGGATTTCCCAGAAGCACTCCCAGCCTGGGCAAGAAATGTTTTGAAATGTTCTCTATGTATTTTCCAGGACATGGGATATGGGGAGAAGTCATTTTGGTTGTGTATGTGCAACAGTTTTGATGCGAATAGCATCTTTTTCAGACAGAGATCAAAGAGTGGGGCTACCGGGTGTAACAAGAAAATGGATACACTGAGCCAACGTCTTCATGGTGTGAAGTCATAGGGAGCAAAGAACATGGTTAAGAGCAGAGAATATGGAGCCACAACTTATGTTCAAATTCCACCTCAATCACTTCCTAGATATTGGTAGAGGGCAAAGTACTTACCTCATTGGTGCCTCAGTTTCTTCATCTGTTGTTGGCAAGAAGGATAAGCATACCTAATTTGTGAGGATATGGAGAGTGCTAAAGGAGTTAATGTTTCAAAACACTTGCAACATCCAGCACATTGCATGCCCTGTACGCATACATTACAAATGAAATGTAAATGTTCTTCTGACGCTGTCTGTTTGCTCCAGACGGGAGACTAGGGGCTGGAAGGATGTAGACAGCACTCCCTGAGACAGGATGAATCGATGAATGAACAACACTGTTGAAGGCATTACCAATGGCAGATCCGCCTCCCTATGGACATTCCCAAGGACAATCACACCCAAGCATCCCTCCTCTGTCCTGCATCGTCTTCTGGGATTCTATCCAGGAATCACGGGGGCTTCTTGAACCCTGGGACCCACACCCACCACAGGTTCTCTTCTGTCTGGCAGCAAACCCCAGGCCTTGTCCTAATGGCTGCAGCCCACAGGCTCTGAACTCAGATCCTTTTCTTCACTTGAGGGAGACGTGTCATTCCCAGAGCTGGGCACACAGAGTGTCAGCCTTGGAGGAAATGCCTCCCTGGCCAGTGGCAGGTGGAAGAGCGCCGTGACGGAGTAGGATTTGGGGAGAGTCCTCCAGGTGTGGTCAGAAGGGGCCCAGCCAGGGCATTTGTCAGCAAGGTCTGGTTGGTGGACCTTGGTGGCAAAAGAGTGGTGGGGACAGCATGTTTTAGAGTTCCTGGCATGAGACAATCCACAGGATGGTCATGAAGTCAGAATCAGCCTAATGAGGTCCAGCTCAATCCACTGTCATCTGTTCCCTGACTGGCTCACTAATCCAGGAGTGATTTACAAGGGCGATATTCGTGTTCTACCATCTTTTCGTTGATTGGCAGGAGCTAGTATTCTTTACAAAACTTGTGTATTTTTACATAGGAAAGGATAGGTGAGTTCTGTAACAACCCTTCTTGCAAAGTTCTCACTAACGTATTGAGTCTCTAACAGAATCCACCGCTGGGAACTTCACCAAAGATCCTGACCTTTACTCTCTGGTTTTAGATCTTCCTGGTTGGTAAATTTTCTTGACTCCTGGCTCCTTTCCTGAGGTTCGTCCACTTAGAACAATGTAGGACTGCAACCTCTTGCCACTTGAGAAGTAGTGGTTCAACTCTATGATGATGTTGGTCTTACTTTCTAAGTGTGTGTGTGTGTATGTATGTGTGTATGAGACTGTTTTCTGCATCTTGCCACGTGGGTCAGATTGACTCCTTTCCTTGGAAAAATTGTCCCTAACCACTTTCTCTGGGCTTTATTTTCATGTCTTGAACAGTGCTGTCCAACAGTAGAATTTCACACTCTATCTTATGAAATTTAAACTTTTTTTAAATACTCACATTTAAAAAAGTAAAAATAAACAAGTGAAACTAATTTTAATGGTATATTTAAACCCATTATAACCAAGATATTACCATTTGTCCAGGCAATCTATATAAAAATTAATAGTGAGATAGTTCACATTTTTTTTTATTGGGATCAACAAATCCATTTACATAGTCTCCATTTGTAAGTTGAAACTTTTTACATATGCGGTTTCTGTGTCCCCCACTCAGAACCTGGGCTGACTTGTTAGAGAGGAAATAAAGCAGAACAGGCATAAGTAACGATCACTGTCAATCCAGCTCAGCACGAACACTCACAACTGACAAAAAGGCTGTCCCTGACCAGGGAGTAGAGGCCCCTCGGGGTCACATGGTGGATCAGCTGGTTCAGCACCCAGGAATGCTGCTCTCTGTCACATGGGGTCTCTGTCACACTCTCCATCATGAGCCATGGGGTCAGGGTGGTAGGTGCAGACAGCTTCCATGCTGGAGGCTGCCCCTTCCTCCGCAGGCCCGGGGAGAGAGGAATGTGGGGACTCTAGAGAGATGTCCTGAATCCTCTGATAATGGGGGCCAGAGGGAGGGAGGAGCAAATTGGCAGTCAGTGGGAAGAGTGAAAACTGGGGTGGTCACCGAAAGTGTTCATGACTCTCAAATGCTCAGAAAAGGGACTTCCCTGAGGGAGATCAGTCTACAGCCCAAGACAAGGGGCCCAGGCTGCTCTTCTTGAACAAGGATCCAAGCAGGGGAGGAGGCAGGAGGAGGACGAGCAGGAGAGACAGCAGGTGGGGTGCGGCTGGCTGGGACTCATCCTGCCAGGAGCTGCTGGCACCAGGGTCTCATCAGGTGCTGCAGGACTCTCTCAGTGGAGTTCAATGTGGCTGAGCTCTTGCTCATGTCTGTCAAATACTGGATGTTGGAGATGGTGGAGTTGAGTGTGAGGGCCTTCAGGTCGTGCCCCTTGGCTGCAAGAAGAGAGGGAGAGAGATGGCCATCACTGAGAGCTGGCCTGAGACCAGATCAGAATCCTGAACTCAGTATCATCTGTTGCCTTTGCTCCCAGTGGAACCACCACCCAATGCTGTGCTCATCCAAGTTGAAGCCAGCATATCTCTCAGCTCCTCCTCCCTCCCCTGCCAGTAACACCAATTGCACCTACAGATTGCTCCTCAATGCATTCCTTCTGTTCATTCACGTCCCAGGTAGGTCTTATCTTTTCTCACCGGAACCAACACCCTAACATGCTCACTGGATGCATTGTCTAAAGGATGTTCTCTGCCTTGAACATTAGAAGCATTTTTCTGAAATGAAGATCTCACTAGAACACTCCTGCTCTAGCATCACCCATGGCTCCCTAAGGCCTTCAGGGTTAAGTTCAAACTTCTTGACCTGGCACTCAAAGCCCTTGCACATCTGGCTCCTGCTGACTCTTCAGCCTCATTGATGCATTCACTCTGAGTTAGGCTTTGTGCTTCAGGCAAACCAAATTCCTGTCACTTCTCCCGTACACTATGCTGTTTTTGCCTACAGGGCCATTGCTCATGCAATTTCCTCTGCCAGGAACACGCTCCACACCTTATTTCCCTATATAACTCCTACTCCTTCTTAAAGACCCCAATTGGGCAAAACTTCCTCCAGAGAGCTCTTCCCACCCAAAGGATGCCAGGTGCTTCTCCTCAAAACATCCCACCTTGTATTAGAATTTTCTGTGACTTTCACAAGACCAGGGGCTCTCTGAGGGCTGCATCAGATTGAAATATTGGTATAATCCTTGTGATCAGCATGCTTGCCCTCAAAGCAGAATTGCACACCTCGGCTTCCCAGCTGCCCAGTAAGAATTGGTCAGTTGAGGTGTGGGGCTGGAGAGCTCCTCTGGGGAAGGAAGAGGGGCCCCCTAGGCCTGTGGTGTCTTCTGGTTGCTCAAGCAATGAGGAAGTAGGCAGGAACATGCTGCCCAGCTCAGGAGCTGTGGAAAGGGCTGTCATCTGGGAGAGACAGAGACCCCACACAGTGGGTGAAGCCCCACAGGCTCATCTGCACTCCAACAGTGGCTGTCCCAGGACAACCATTCACAGGTGAGCCATAAATGTGAGTGACAGAAGGAGGGATTGTGTGAGTAGAGGGATGTTCGAGCCTGTGAGTGAGATGAACCCAAGAGAGACAGTGTGCTTGAAGAAGAGAGAGACGCAACAAAGAGATAGGTAGAGGCACAGATAGAGGGGATACCTGGATGGACAGAGGAAGAGCGGACAAATGGAGGGTCACAGGTCTGATTTTTTTTTTTTTGTAGATTCCCAGAGTTTTTTTACACAGACAACAATGAAACTAGGAATGGTTATATTTTTTCCTTTCTAAACTCTATGGCTTTTATTTCCTTTACTTCTGTTATTGCCAGAAGCTTCAGTATTTTGTTGAATAAGAATAGTGAAAGTGGTATTGCTTTCCTTGTTCCTTATTATGGGGAGAATCATTTAGTCTTTCCCTGTTAAGCATGATGTCAACTGTGCATTTTCTGTAGATGACCTTCAACAAGTGAAAGTAGTTTCCATCTATTTCAAACTTGCTAGAAAATTTTATGACAAACAGGAGTTGGATTTTATCAAATGTTTTCTCTACATCTCTTGCTTATTAACAAGTCTTGCCCTTAAACAAATAGACAGCCAGTTATTTCTCTGGCAAAAATTGGTTTATCTGGGATTAGCAAAGAATAGCCATTTGGAGTGTGCAACCATGGCAAGCCATGCAGGAGCACCCAGCAAGGAAGAGAGGAGAAGCTCTTTTATCTCAGAGTGGGGAAAACTGTGGGGGCTATTGGACACAGTCTTGAGGGCAGTGGCTTTTCATCGGCAGAGTTGTGACAGTCTGTCCTTGGCTTAGTTTCTGACTGGTCAGGAAGAGAAAGTCTTTATTCTTCCTGTTGCACTGCGCTTTTGACATAGGGCATGAGAACTCTCTCTATTAGCCTTCCAACACTATTTCAACTACGTTTCCGTTTATTAACTTTCACATGTCCCCATTTTGATTGCGATCTTTCTCTGAAAGCACTGTTGATCTGCAGTCAGATTTTTCCACTTTCAGTAGCCTCTCATCCCTCGATGCCAGGAAGGACCTTCTCTGGGAGTCATGTCCCAGGTTGGAGGAAAAACACACAGATTGGAAACCTATTGTGGCCACATTTGAGGAACACGGAGTGAGAGGAGGGAGAACTCTCTGGCACTTTTTACCTGAAGTTTGCATGTTATCAAGATCATAGGCATTGGAGATGATCTGAAGTGTCATGTCATCCTCAAAGGTTTGGCAGACAAACTTCCAAGAGACCTGGTCCAGACACCTTGGAAACCTTCGCATCAGATACTGTCTGCTTCCATTTGGAGAAATCTTTATTTTTAAGTCACCAAATGATGTACAGTTCCCCCCAGGGTTTGTGCTTTCTTCAGGTGTGTTGCATGAATCCAAGTCTTGAGTTTTGTGGCAAAAAGCTTGGCTAGCAGCACCCGATCGAGGAAAATACTATCATCTTGGTTGAGTTTTGTTAGTTTGAAATTTTTGGTAAATTGTTCCTTGTTTTCAAGTTGTTAAATTTATGAGAATGGAGCTGTTTATATTATTTTCAATGGCTGAAGAACCTGCAGTGATCTATCCCTCTAGTGTGTCTCAGGCCTTTGAGGGTGAAGAGGCTTCCCCAAAACTTCTTGAGGCAGAACCCTGTTTGCTGTTGGCCCCTAACATCTTGAGTGCATCTGGGTTGGGGAGGAGACAGAGACTTCCAAGAACAAGTTGGTTCTTCTTGAAGGAATGCTGAAGATCCCCAAAGTATGGTACTTTGACATACAAATTATTTTGAGCCAAAAGCAATCGAGAGCCAGCAGATGCAGGAAAAACTCTTGATCTCCACCTTGACTGCTTTAAATGAAGGATAGACTTCCTCTTTGGAAAGGAAATTTATGTTTATAAAGGAAATTTCCATTAGTAAAAGCATCTGCACCAGAAAGAGAATGACTCTTAGAGACTTTTTTTTTGAGGAAGATTAGCCCTGAGCTAACATTCCCCACCAACCCTCCTCTTTTTGCTTAAAAAGATTGGCCCTGAGCTAACATCCATGCTCATCCTCCTCTACTTTATACGTGGGATGCCTGCCACAGCATGGCTCGATAAGTGTTGTGTAGGTCCGCACCTGGGATCTGAACTGGTGAACCCCAGGCCATCAAAGAAGAATGTGTGAATTTAACCCGTGTGCCACCAGGCCAGCCCCTAGAGATTTTTTTTTTTTGAGGAAGATTAGCCCTGAGCTAACTGCTGCCAATCCTCCTCTTTTTGCTGAGGAAGACTGGCCCTGAGCTAGCATCCACGCCCATCTTCCTCTGCTTTATATGTGGGACACCTGCCACAGCATGGCGTGCCAAGTAGTGCCCTGTCT
This sequence comes from Equus przewalskii, assembly GCF_037783145.1. Taxonomy (NCBI): domain Eukaryota; kingdom Metazoa; phylum Chordata; class Mammalia; order Perissodactyla; family Equidae; genus Equus; species Equus przewalskii. The sequence goes on from NC_091855.1 coordinate 147,315, forward strand.
GCACCTGGGATCAGAACTGGGGAACCCCATGCCACCGAAGTGGAACGTGCACACTTAACCAGTGAACCACCAGGCCAACCCCTAGAGAATTTTTTTAACTGAGAGATTTTTCTGCACAACAAGGCAAGTTTTATTTATTATACATTTTCTCCCCTCATCTTCCCATAATTTTTCTTCAGCCACTTCCTGCTGCTGTTCACCCAGATGGCTTCCTGCTTCCAAGCTCCCCCATGTGCACCCAGTGTGGACTGGACTTGCAACTGGCAGCTGGTGTGGAGCTGCCTGCTCGAGGGCTGCAGAGCACCATCCTAAGTCTCATCCCCAGCATGACCTACCTGGCCAGCAATACTCAGGATCTGCCACCACTGCACAGGATTGGGGCAGCTGCACTGATGATTCAGATTGTGGGCAGTACCCAGCCCAATTCCCACTCACTTTTGTTGACCACACGCCTGTGCTGTTTGCAGATGGTACGGATTTAAAAGATAAGTCATATCCTGTCGTTAAAGTGGAACTGTTGGGCTGCCTTGAGGAATTTTTCAACACCTGTAAAACTAAAGAGAAGCTAGGAGAATTATCAGAAGAGTTCTACAAAAATGAACTACTATTGATTGAAATGTTGAATATACATGTCCCTGCAGTTGCTAAATTGAGATGTCTTTTAGACAGTTCTCCTAGGGAAGATTTACTAGACATTCTGACATCACTTATCCAAACAAGCAACAAAAATGCTCCAAATTCTAGATACTGTGACTCTGGAGGAACTGTCCAAGATGATGATACCACTGCTGGTGAAACAAATGCAAGAATTGAAATTGCTTTAAAAAAACAGAAAACTTGGGGCCAGCCTGGTGGCACAGTGGTTAGGTTTGCATGTTCTCCTTCAGTGGCCCAAGGTTCACCAGTTCAGATCCTGGGTGCAGACCTACGCACCACTCATCAAGCCATGCTGTGGCAGGAGTCCCACATATAAAGTAGAGGAAGATGGGCATGGATGTTAGCACAAGGCCAGTCATCCTCAGCGAAAAGAGGAGGATTGGTGGCAGATGTTAATGAGGGCTAATCTTCCTAAAAATATAATAATAATAATAATAAAACAGAAAAAGCGAGAAGGATGATAATAAATGCATTATATGAATATGCCTCAATATGATTTCACACATCCTAGGTACTTTATTTTTTTTTTTATTTTTTGAGGAAGATTAGTCATGAGCTAACATCTGCTACCAATCGTCCTCTTTTTGCTGAGGAAGACTGGCCCTGAGCCAACCTTCGTGCCCATCTTCCTCCACTTTATATGTGGGATGCCTACCACAACACGGCTTGCCAAGCGATGCCCAGGATCCGAACCTGCAAACCCTGTGCTGCTGAAGCGGAACGTGGGCACTTAACTGCTACACCACCGGGCTGGCCCGCATCCTAGGTACTTTAAAAGACGAACATGAGGAAGAAGATAATTATGATATTGTCATGCTAGAAAAAAGGTGAGCATCCAATATGTCAGAAGAAGCCCATTAGGTCTGTGTCAAAAAGAGAAAAAGACTAAAAAGATGCTGCAAGCAATGCCAGAATATGTTCAGATTAGAAATTATTTAGAATTTATGGTGGAACTTTCTGGAACAAAAGTACAACTGACCATCCAGACATTCAAGAAGCCTAAATTCTTCTGAATAACAAGCATTTTGCCTTGAAAAATTGAAGGACAGAATTTTGGAATATTAGGCTGTCAAACAGCTGAAAACCAATCTGAAGGGCCCATTCTTTGCTTTGCTGACCCTCCTAGAGTTGGCAAAACAATGTGGGAAAGTCTGTGGCCAAGACTCTAGATCGAAATTTCCACAAGATTGTATTTGGATGAGAACGTGAATAGTCTGACATTTGAGGACACAGGCACACCTATGTTGGCAGTATACCTGGTCATACAATCAATGACTTGAAGACCATTGAGGTTAACAATCTGGTGTTTCTATTAGATGAGGTTGACAAATTAGAAAAAATTGTGTCCAAGTGATCCTGCAGCAGCTCTGCTTGAGGTATTGGATCATGAACAAAACCATAGCTTCACAAATCATTCTCTAAATGTGGGCTTTAACCTCTCCCAAGTTATTTTAATAACTATCGCCAATACGACTGCTACTACTCCACCTGTCCTCTTGGACAGATGAGGACATTCAGGTGCCAGGGTATACACAAGAGAAGATAGATTGCCAGCAAGCAATTGATCCCAAAGCAACTGGAACAACATGGGCTGAGTCCTCAGCAGATTCAGATCTCTCAGGTTACTCCTCTTCATATCTTCACCAGGTGTACCAGAGAGGCAGGGGGTCATTCTCTGGATAGCTGGTTTGGGGCCATTTGCCCAGCTGTTGCTGTGAAGGTGGGAAAAGAACAATATAAGGAAGTCAAGTTGGACCATTTTGATGTGAATGAGAAAGAAATTTACAGAGAAAACATCTTAGAAGACACAAAATCTGAATCTATCAATGACAGCAGTTACTTGGCCCTACCACCTGAAACGCCAATTTTGATTGATTTCTATGCTCCAAAAGACATCTTTGGGCTCCAGATATATAAAATGGGCATTTGAGTCAACCAGGAATGGCAATAAGTTTGGCTTGGACTCCCTTAGGTGGAGAAGTCATATTTGTGGAGGCAAGTTGAATGGATGGTGAAGGTCATTTAACTCTAACTGCTCAGCTAGGGGATATCATGAGAAGAGTCTGCCCATCTTGCTATTAGCAGGCTCTGCAGCAATGCCAAGAAATACCATCTGCCCTGTGCTTCTGGAAGTTTTTATCTTAACAACACAGACATCCATGTGCATTTTCCAGCTGGAGCTGTCACAAAAGATAGACCCCCTGCTGGAGTTATCACAGTGACTTGTCTTGCCTCACCTTTTAGTGGGCTGCTTTTACATTCAAATGTAGTTATGACTGGAGAAATTTCAGAGGGGTCTTGATCTTCCAGTGAATTAAGGAAAAAGTGCTGGCAGCACACAGAGCAGGATAGAAGTGAATCATCATTTCTCAGAGGAATGAAAAAGACCTTGAAGAAATCCCAGGTGACATACGATAGCATTGAAGTTTTGTCACAGCAAACTGCCTGGATGAAGCTTTTGATGCTGTCTTTACTGTCAAGACCTACCTGCTCTCTTAAATAGTGTTTTGTAGGCCCAAATCTCAACTTTACAGAATTTTCAGTTATGACGTGCCAACAGCACTGACAAAATTGATTTTATTCACAGCAGTAGGGGTAAGTAAACTGTCTCTAATTTGTGAACACAATCACAAGAATGATTATGAACCTCACTCAAGTGGCAGTTAGTGTTTATTAGAGAAACATTAATTTAATAAATTGGTAAAAATTGAAAAAAATCTGAATCATCTGGCTACCTTCTTGAGTCTTATATTTTATGAAATTCAAGCCATAGTTAAATTACTGTGTAATCAATTTATTTTCTTTTGTTAATTTGTCTCACGCAAACTTAATCTTCAGAGCAGCCACAGAACCTAAAAACCTAGGAGGAAGTCATTTTGTCCCCTCCAGTGGGCAAAGTCCCTCTTGCTGCTGCCCAGCAGGCTTGGTACCTCCAGGGGAAGGAGGAAAGTCTCATGGGTGACAGGGAAGGAGAATCTTCTCTTTGTTTCCTTTGTTAGTGACACTTTCCAAAGACCCCCTTGGGAGTGTTGCTGTGCTAATTTGGAACAATTCCTAAGACTCATTGCATCTGGAGGAGGACAAGCCTACCTGGGCTGAGTTCTGTTGGCAGATCAGGATCTGAGATTACTGAATCTGGGTCTCCTTCTAAAGTTGGGGGATAAGACACCCTGTCACTGTGTTGTTCCTCCAGTCCTGAAGTCCCAAGTCAGTTTGCCTTCTTCTTACCACCTTTCAGAGTTCTCACTAAATTTCTTCTTTTATGATTGTCCAGGTTTTATGGTTGAACTTAGCAGAGAGGACCATCTTGTCTCTGTGTTTGTTATGCATTTATAGGTTATTTTGTACTTTTCTGCATAGAGGTCCAGGTCATTTCTTGGTAACCTTTTTTAGTTTATCTTTCCTTATTTCTATTGTAAATCAAGTCTACTCATCTATTATATGCTGTGGCTACTGTTTGCTACATGAAAGCTACTGACTTTTGCACGTTAGTTTGACATCCTGCTACGTCATTGGATGTTTTACCTGTTGGCATTAGTTTTCACATTGATTCTCTGTGATTTGCCATGTTTAATATCACATCATTTTTAAATGGAGCACATATAGGAGAGTTCGCCAGCCAAGGGGAAGCAGGCCTGTCATAAGGAGTCACATACAGTTCACACCTTCCTCTGTTTCCTTCACTTGTCCTCTGTGGTGTTTTTACACCCTTCAAGAGAAGGCTGAGCAGTTGCTGCGTACAATTCATTCTTTCATGGAAGAGGGGCACAGTCAATTACTTCTTGAGCCAGGAGGGCCACGTTTGTATGGAAAAGGGAGAGCCCTCCACTAAGTCCCTGGGGGATGGGAGGGAAGGGGTCTGGCAAGGGGTGGCCCAGAAGATTGTGCAGGTGGCTATGGTTGCTGACTGAATACTGTGCTTATAGCGAGTTTGAACCAGACTGGAACAGCTGGCTTGCAAAGATCCAACAACAGGAAAATCCCCCCACCTATGTATCACCTTTCTCCCCCACTTCCCATTATGCCTTAGTTGATTTCATAGCCAGATTATAAGGAAGACAGAGTTGTAGTCTGCAGAATGGACTTTGAAGCAGTGTCTCCTGCTTGTTATCATACTATCTTTGTCCTGTGATGTGAGAGAGGCCAGGACAACCAGATGTTAAGCTGCTACGTGAGGTCAGAGAGCCTGTGTGGGGGGTTAGGGTCTGCCTTCTCCACTGTCTCTGTTTGGGTGTGTTTCTGAGACTAGTTTTTAAGTTGATTATGGGAGAGAAGCTTATATAAGATGCTTACCACCCTGCATTCACCCTCCCCTCAAAACTTGAGGGAATCTTTGGTTCTTCAGAGAAGCTTTGAGGAAGAGTGAAACAAGACCATAGACAAGATTTGCATTTGGAGCTGTGCTGGAGTATACACTGAATAGTTTCCAGGTTTGTGGTGAGTTCTCCTTCCTTAGCATAGGAAAGAACTTGTCTAGTGTCCCGGCATATTTGGGGCCGTTATCACCAGCTTCCCCTGGTGAGCGATCAGAGAGACCTTCTCCTTATGACCCAGACATTCCCAGCTCTGAACTGTTTCTACAGTAGGCCCCAAAGCAGCAAATTGTTGACATTGCAGAATTTCTGCATTCCACAGTTTCCCTGTCTGCACGTCTACCTTGTACTGGGGGCTGTGATCTTTTCCAACCTGTCAAAGGATGCTTTCCTTGGTGTAAGTCCATTCAGCTGCTATAACAAGAATTCGCAGACTGGGTGGCTTAAATAACAAAAATTTACTTCTCACGGTTTTGGGTGCTAAAACTACAAGATCAGGTCCTGCAGATCTGATGTCTGGTGAGGGTTCATCGATGACCATAGTCTTGTGTCCTCACATGGTGGAAGGGGTAAGGGAGCTTTCTGGCATCTCATTTACAACAACATTAATCCCTTTTAAGAGTTGCCTCCTTATGACATAATCATCTACAAAAGTGCCTAGTGTCTCCCAATAGCATTATATTGGCAGCTAAGATTTCAACATATTCATTTGAGGGGATACAGATATCCAGTCCACAGCATTTAGTTCAACCAAAGGGCTCAGATTTGGGCAGAATCTCCACACGTGAATGGAGTACATTAGCAGGTATTCACACGTGCATGCATGATCGCCCCTCTTTTTGCCACAAAAATAATTTCATCTGTGGCATTTTCCTTTAATAGTCTTCATTTTTTCCCAGCATGGAAGAACTGTCATTCTAAACCTAAAGAAGGAACTTCCACCCCAGAGTGAACCTCACAAGGCAGTATGCCAGAGTGTGACCAGTGAGAAGAGGGGCATGAATGAGCCCAAACTACCAAGTTGAATTAAAATCCCTACAGAGAAGACTGGTTCAGAAGTCGGGGCTTAGTAACACAATTGGACTCCATTTCCTGTCTCACCCCCTCCCCACCACCATCTCTTTTTCAGGTCATGGTGTCTGTCCCAGGTAGGCCGAGTGATGTTTATGATGGGCTTCATGGTGCTGGCAGAGAGCTGAAGATGAGGAGGTTTTCCCTCAATATTTAAGTGCATATTAACATAATTATTGCAATCAGCAGCAATAACAACTAAGACAACATATTCAAAGTCAAAACACAAAAGACATAACGGAAGAAAATATATACAACATATGTGATGGAAAAAGGGTTGGTATAAAGAACAAGCCTTTTAAAACTCCAAAAAATTCAATAGGAAAAGATGAATAACTAAATAAATAGGAAAAGAGAAATGGATGTGAACATGCAATTCACAGAAGAGGAAGATCAAATTCTAAAAGCATGTCAAGCTCACTAGAGGTCAAGGTGATGCAAATGTGAACAAACAAGGAGGGATTCAAGTATGCCCACACATTACTTCGGCAGCAATTAAAATTCTAACACTGCTGGAGTTTGTGTAAATTGGAGAGAACTATTTTGGTGAATAATTTGCCTCAAGACTTGATACCTTGTGTACCAGATTCGACTTTTTAGTTTAATACAAGGAATAGTCCAAAACGTGCAATGGAATGTTCTATAAAATTGATAATCACAAACAGAGCAGCATTAATGAACCTAAACGAAGAACATGAACTTGAAGTTGAGTATTAAAATCAAAATATAAAAGAATATTTTATTGCCATAACATTTATCAGAAATCTCCAAACATGAAACTAAGCGGCACACAGTTTAGCAGGATATCTTGTAATCTGTATTGATGTTCTAGGTGATGATAAGCAAAAAGAACCATATTGGAGGCTAACAATGGGGTTACTTTGGAGTATTATTTTAACTTTGGGTTTATGCTTTTATTCTTCTGGATATATTATCAAAAGTGAAATTGCTGAATTATGATGTAGTTCTATTTTTAATTTTTTGAGAATCCTCCATACTGTTTTTCACAGTGGCTGCACCAATTTACAATCTCACCAAGAGGGCACAGGCACTCCTATTTCTCCACTTCCGGGTCAATATCTCTTAACTGTTGTCTTTTTGACCGTGGTCATTCTAACAGGCATGAGATAATATCTCATTGTGATTTTCATTTGCATCTTCCTAATAACAAGTGAGGTTCAGCATATTTTTATGTACGTTGGCCTTTCATATATCTTCTTGGGACAAATGTTTATTCAGATCCCTTGCCCACTTTTTAATTTCATTGTTTGTTGCCACTGAGTTGTATGAGTTTTTATGTTTTGGATATTAATCCTTTATCAGACACATGGTTTGCAAATATCTTTTCCAATTCCAAGTGTCGTCTTTTCACTTGGTTGATGGTTTCTTTTGCCATGCAAAAGCTTTTTTGTTTGATGTAGTCCCACTTGTTTATTTTTTATTTTGTTCCTGTGCTTTATGTGTCAAAAAAAATCCATATACAAAAGTTTATTGCAAGATCCGTGTCAAGGAGCTTTATTCCTAAGTTTTCTTCTAGGAATTTCATTGTTTCAGGTCCTACATTTAAGTCTAATCCATTTCAAGTTAATTTTTGCAAGTGGTGTAAGATATGAGCTCAGTTCCATTCTTTTAAATGTGAATATGCAATCATCCCAGCACCATTGATTGAAGAGACTGTCTTTTCACCATGGAGCATTCTTAGCTCCCTTGTCAGATATTAGTTGACCACACAAGCTTGGGTGTATTTCTGGGCTCTCAATGCTCTTCTATTCGTCTGTTTTTATGCCAGTATTATAATATTTTGGTGACTATAGCTTTGTACTATATCTTGAAATCTGGAACTGAGATTCTCCCAGCTTTGGTCTTCTTTCTCAGAATTTCTTTGGCTACTTGGGGTCTTTGGTCATTCCATATCAACTTTAGGAGTATTATTTCTATTTCTGTAAAAATCGCCATTAGAAACTTGATAGTGATTCCAATGAATCTATAGATAACTTTTGATAATATTGACATTTTAACAATATTAATTCTTCCGATGCATGAACACAGAATACCTTTCCACTTGCTTTCTTTGATTTCCTTCATCAATGTTTTGTAGTTTTCAGCAGAGATCTTTCACCTTCTTAGTTAAATTTGTTCTTGAGTATTTTATTGTTTTCGATGCTGTTGTGAATTGGATCAATGTCTTTATTTCTTTTTCAGAAATTTTACTGTTAGCGTAAGAAATGCTACTGATTTTTGTATATTAACTTTGTATCCTATAACTTTGCTCAATTTATTGATTAGATTTAACAGATTTTTGGTTGGATCTTTAAAATATTCTCTATATAAAATCATGTCATCTGCAAATAGGAACAATTTTATTTCGTTCTTTCCAATTCTAATAATTTTTGTGTCTTCTTCTTGCCTGATTGCTCTAGCTAGGATTTCCAGTACTCTGTTGAATAGGAGTGGTGAGAGTGAGCACTCTGGTCCTGTTTCTAATCTTAGAGAAAAATCTTTCACCCTTTTGCTATTGAGTATGATGTTAGCTGTGGACTTGTCATATATGACCTTTAATATGTTGAGATATGTTCCATGTTTAAATTGTTGAGTTTTTATTATGAATGGATGCTAAATTTTGTCAAATGCTTTTTCTGTGTCTATTGAGATGATTACAGGATTCTTTTCTTTCATTCTATTAATGTGATGCACCACATTGATTGCTTTGCATATGTTGAAACGCTCTTGCATCCCAGCGGTAAACCCAACTTTAACACGGTGAATGATGTTTTTAATGTGCTGCTGGATTCAATTTGCTAGTATTTTATTGATAATTCATGCATCAATATTCATCAGGGATAGTGGCTTGTAATTTTCTTTTCTAGCAATATCTATTTCTGGTTTTGGTATCAGGTTAATGTTGACCTTGTAAAATGAGTTTGAGAGTGTTTACTTCTCTTCAGTTTTGGGGAAGAATTTGAGAAGGATTTTTTTAAAGTTTGGTACAATTCACCAGTGAAACTATCTGATCCTGGGCTTTTCTTTGCTGGGAGATTTTTGAGTACTGGTTCAATGTCCTCACTAGTAATTGGTTTATTCAGATTTTTTACTTCTTCCTGATTCGTTCTTGGCAAGCTGTATGTTTCTAAGAATTTTTTTTATTTCTTCTAGGTTGTCCAGTTTGTTCACATATAGATATTCATAGTAGCCTGTTTTGATCCTTTGAATGTCTGTGGTATCAGTTGTAACGTCTTCTCTTTTAATTCTGATTTTGGTTATCTGAGCCTTTTTCTTTCTTGGTGAATCTAGGTTAACTCCTTTTTAATTTATAATTTTCTTGATTTGGGTTCTTTCTCTTTTCTCCTTGGTTAATCTAGCTAAGAGTTTGTTTATCTTTTTAAAGAATCAACTCAGTTTGGTTAATCTTTTCTATTGTTTTTCTGTTCTCTTTAATTTATTTCTGCTCTAATCTTTATGATTTTCTTTTTTTTCTGCTAACTTTGGGCTCAATTTGTTCTTTTTCTTGTTCCTAAAGATGTAGAATTAGGTCATTTATTTGGAATCTTTCTTGCTTCTTAATGTAGGTGCTCATTGCTTTGAAGTTCCCTCTTAGAACTCTTTTTGCTGCTTCCCATAAATTCTGGTATGTTGTGTTTCCATTTTCATTTGTCTCAAGAAACTTTTTTATTTCCTCTTTGATTTCTCTTTTGATCCATTGGTTCTTGAGGATAATGTTATCTAACTTCCATGTGATTTTGGATTTTCCTGTTTTCCTCTTGTTTTGATTGCTGGTTTCTTGCCACTGTGGTCAGAGAAGATAGTTGGATGATTGCAATCTTCCTAAATTTACTATGACTTATTTTGTGGCCTAACATACGATATGTTGAAAAATATTTCACATGAGCTTGAGAAAATGTGTATTTTCCTGTTGCTGGACAGAATGTTCATTATATGTTTGTTAGGTCCATTTGATGTATAGTGTTGCTCAAATTTACTGTTTTCTTATTGATTCTGTCTGAATGATCCATCTGTTGTTGAGAATGTGGTATTAGAGTCCCCAATAATTATTGTATTGCTGTTTCTTTCTCTTTTTAGGTCTGTTAGTTTTTGTTTTATATATTTAGCTACTCAGATCTTGGGTGCATAAATATTTACAATTGTTATATCTTCTTGATGTGTTGATCCCTTTATCATTATGTAATAATCTTCTCTCTTTTTATCATGTTTAGTTTAAAGTCTACTTTGTCTGTGATAAGTATAGCTACCACTTCTTTTTTTGTTTAACTTTTGCTGAAATGTCTTTTCTCATCCCTTCACTCTCAGCCTATGTGTGTCCTTAGAATTATAATGAGTGTTTTGTAGGCAGCATATCACTGGGTCTTGTTTTTATCCATTCACCCATTCTTTATCTTTTGATTGAAGAGTTTAATTTGATTAAATTTTAAGTAATTATATATAGGTAGGACTTACTATTGCTATTTTATTAATTGTTTTCTGGCTGTTTTATATATCCATTGTTCCTTGTTTCTCTTCCTTTTCCTGCTGTCCTTTTTTTGTGTTTTCATGTTTTTGGTAACTGTATGCTTTGACTTTTTATCATGTTCTTTTGAAGAATTACTATGAGATTTTTCTTTGTGATTACCATGAGGCTTACATAAAATACCTTAAACTTATAACATCCTATTTTGAACTGTTAACAATTTAACATCAATATGTTTTACATTCTTTATATTTTGGTTTCTTCTCCTCCTCAAATTTTAGATTTTTGCTGCTACAATTGAAATTTTTTTAGTATTGTGTAACTAATGACAGATTATTGAATTTTTGGTTATTTTTGCCATGTTGACTTTTTTACCTTGTAAACTAGAGTTGTGAGTTATACACCACTATTACCATATTGCAGATTTAACTATGGCTATACATTTACCATTGCCAGGGAGATTTGTGCTACTTTTTTGAGTTTTAATGACTTTTTTTCTTTTGAGGAAGATTACCCCTGAGATAACTACTGCCGATCTTCCTCTTTTTGCTGAGGAAGACTGGCCCTGAGCTAACATCCATACCCATCTTCCTCTACTTTATATGTGGGACACCTGCCACAGCACGGCTTGACAAGCAATGTATAGGTCCGCAACTGGGATCCTATCTGGCAAACCCCAGGCTGCTGAAGCAGAACATGTGAACTTAACTGCGGCACCACTGGGCTGCCCCCTAGTAGTTGCATTTTTAATTTTTTAAGGAAACTTCATAGTGTTTCCCATAATGGCTGATCAATTACATTCCCAGCAACAGTGTTCAAGTGGTCACTTTTGTCTAGATCTTCATCAATATGATGTATTTTGACTTTTTGATAGTAGCCATCTTAACAGATTTGAAGTGATGTCTAATTGTGGTTTGGACTTTCATTTTCCCTATGATTGGTGAAATTTAGCATCTTTTCACATGTCTGTTCACCTTTTGTGTATCTTCCTTGGAAAAATGTCTATTTATGTCTTTTGAGTGTTTTTTAATCAGGTTTTATTTATTTATTTACTTAACTTTTGAGTTGTATGAGCTTCTTATATATTTTGGATAGTAATCTCTTATGGTATATATGATTCACAAATATTTTCTCCCATTCAATAGATTACCTTTTTATTTGTTGATTGTTTCTTTTGCCATGCAGAAACTTTTCACTTTGATGTAGTTCCATTTGTTTATATTTTTCTGTTTTTGCCTATACTTTTTGTGTCAAAACCACAAGGTCATGGCCAAGAACAATGTCAAGGAGTTTTTCTCTGTTTTCATCTAAGAGTTGTTAGCTTCAAGTCTTACTTGTAAGTCTTTAATCCATTTTGAGTTGATTTTTGTACATGGTATAATATGGAGTCTAATTTCATTCTTTTACATGCAGATATTGTGTTTTCTCAACATCATTTATTGAAGTGACAATCCCTTCCCCACTGTGTATTCTTAGTGCCTTTTTTTTTCAAAGATTGGCACCTGAGCTGACATCTGTTGCCAATCTTCTTTTTTTCTCCCCAAATCCCCCAGTACATAGTTGTATACTCTAGTTGTAGGTCCCCTGGTTGTGCTATATGGGATGCCACCTCAGCATGGCCTGATGAGTGGTGCTAGGTCTGCACCCAGGATCTGAACTGGCACAACCCTGAGCCACCAAAGCTTAATGACTCGGCCATGGGGCCAGCCCCTTCTTAGTGCCTTTGTAAAAACGTCAGTCAGGTTTCTTTCTGTTCTCTTTTTTCTTTTTTAGTGGCCTATGTCTTTTTTATGCCATTACCATATGGTTTTGATTACTATATCTTTGTGACACAGCTTGAAATCAGCTTTTTGTTCTTGATCAAGTTTGCTGTAGCTATTTGGGGTCTTATGGGTTCCATGCAAGTTTTAAGATTTTTTTCTATTTCTTGGAAAAATGCCATTGGATGTTGATAAGCATTGCTTGGAATCTGTAGACCATTTAGGGTATAACGGACATTATAACAGCATCGATTCTTTCCGTGCTTGAGCACAAGATACCTTTCAGCTTATTTGAGTCTTCTTTAGTTTCTTTTACCAATATTTCATAGTTTTCAGTGTACAGATTTTCACCTCCTTTAGTAAATTTATTCCTAAATATTTTATTCTTTTTGATGCTATTGTAAATGAGATCTTAATTTCTTTTTCAGGTAGTATATTGTTCGTGTATAGAAATGTAACTTATTTTTGCATATTAATTTTATATCCTGCAACCTTATTGAATTCATTTATTGGTTTTAACAGTTTTCTGTGGAGTCTTTAGGGTTTACTATATGTAATATCATGTCAACTACAAACAGAGAAAATTTTACTTCATCCTTTCTCATTCAGATGCCTTTTATTTATTTTTCTTTCCTAATTTCTTTGGCTAGGATTTTAGTACTATGTTAATTAGAAGTGGCAAGAGTGGCACCCTTGTCTTGTTCTTAATCTCAGAGAGAAAGTGTTCAGCTTTTTCTGTTGAGTATGATGTTAGCTGTGGGCTTGTCATGCATAGTCTCTATTATGTTGAATTGCATTCTTTCTATATCTAGTTTGAGAGGTCTTTTTTCAGTTTTATTGAGATATAATTAACATACATCACTGTATGAGTTTCAGGTGTACAGCATAAATGTTTGATTCACATATATTGAGAAGTGATTACCACAATAAATTTAGCTAATATTCATTATCTCATACAGATACAATAAAAATACATGGAAATAAAATAATATTTTTTTCTTGTAGTGATAACTCAGAATTTACTCTCTTAACAACATTCATATATATCATACAGCAGTGGGAAGTATAGTTATCATGTTTGATCCTGAAATGATGTTAAGTGTTTTTCACATACTTTCTCTGTATCTATGGGAATGATTGTATGATTTTTATTCTTCATTTTGTTAATGTCACATTTATTGATTTACACATATTGAAACATCCTTGCATCGCAGGGATATGTCCTACTCGATTATGGTATATGATCTTTTGTTTTCTTTTTTGTTTTTAAAGATTGACACTTAAAGATTGGCACCTGGGCTAACAACTGTTGCCAATCTTTTTTTTTTCTGCTTTATTTCCCAAAACCCACCCCAGTGCATAGTTGTATATCTTAGTTGCAGGTCCTTCTAGTTGTGGGATGTGAGACGCTGCCTCAACGTGGCCTGACAAGCGGTGCCATGTCTGAGCCCAGGATCCGAACCCTGGGCCGCCTCAGCGGAGCGCAGGAACTTAACCACTCGGCCACGGAGCCGGCCCCATATATGATCCTTTTAATACGCTGTTGAATTCAGTTTGCTAATTTTTGTTTGAGAATTTTTGCATCTATGTTTATCAGCAATATTAGCCTGTAATTTTCTTTTCTTCTAGTGTCCTAATCTGGCTTTGCTATCAGGATAATTCTGGTCTTATAAAATGAGTTCGGAAGTGTTCCTTTCTCTTCCATTTTTTGAAACAGTTTGAGAAGGATTGGTGTTAATTCTTCTTTAATTGTTTAGTCAGATTCACAAGTGAAGCCATCTGATCCTGGACTTTCATTTGTTGGAGGATTTTTGATTACTAATTCAATCTTCTTCCTTGATATTAGTCTGTTTGGATTTTCTACTTCTTTTTATTTCTACTTTTTTGTTCAATTCATTTAAACTAGACAAAAACAAACAGCAATTTAACTATTTCTCCCATCTCCTTCCTCCCACCCCTGGCAACCACCAGTCTGGTCTCTGTATCCATGAGCTTGTATCTATCTTTCTATGTATCTATCTATCTATCTATCTATAGTATATAGCATATATATCTAGCATACATATTATATAGTATATACATGGTGTATAGTACATAGTGTGTATAAATAGTGTGTGTGGTGTTGTACAGATATATTCCACATATCAGAGAGATCCTACAGTATTTGTCTTTCTCTGTCTGACTTATTGTATTTAGCATAATGTTCTCAGGGTCCAACAACATGGTCACAAATGGCAAGATTTCACTGTTTTTTTATGGCTGAATAATATTACATTGTATATGTAGGTATCATTTCTTTTTCTTCATGACAGTCTTGGTAGATTTTACATTTCTAGAAATTCATCCATCTCTTCCAGATCATCTAAATTGTTAGCATATAGTTGTTCATAATAATATGTAATGGTCCTTTTTATTTCTGTGGTATCATTTGTAATGTGTAATCTTTCATTTTTGATTGTATTTTTTGACTCCTCTTTCTTTTTTTCTTCATTAGTCCAGCCAAATTTTCACCAATTTTGTTTACCTTAAAAAAAAAGCATTTCTCAGTTTAATTCATCTCTTTTATTGTTTTTAGTTTCAGTTTTATTTATTTCTACTACAAACTTAGGACTTAATTTATTCTTTTACTAGTTCTTTGGAAACTTCAAGGTTAGGTTGTTTATTTAAGATTTTTTTTAATGCAGACATTAGCTCCCATAAAATTTCTCTTATTAGCTATTTTCATTCCATCTCAAAAGTTTAGTATGTTGAAGTGTAGTTTGAGATTTTTAAATTTATTATATAAATTTATTATATTAAACAGAATAATTTCAACTAAAGCTTGCATGGTAATAACTTTATATTAGTCAACTTTCTCTTTCACCAGTCCCCTCTTTTCTAGTGTTAAAAAATATACAAGATGTTTCCATTTCCAACATAAAAACAAAATAAATTAAAAACTGTCTAAGTTTTTGGAATTGTTACATTCAATGACTTGAATGAATCTCCAGACAATTATGCTCAGTGAAAAAAGCCAATCCTCAAAAATTATATAATGTATAAAACTCTTCTCATATAATATTTATGTAATATACATAAATTCATGTAATTCATGATGGAATTATAGAGTTGAGAATAAATTAATGATTTCCCAGAATTAGGGGAGGGTGTGTTGGTATGGCATTAAATGGCAAACTGATGGACTCTCATGGTAATGAACCTGATCTGTATCTTGACCATAGTGGAGGACACTCTAACTTACATTCATAATAAACTTACATAGAACTAACCACACACACCTACACACATACTTTTGAGACAAGTAAAACTAGGAAAATCTGAGAAATATTGATAAATTTTATCAATGTCACTGTGTTGGTTATAATATTGTACTTTAGTTTTGTAAGATGTTATCCTTGAGGAAAGACGGGTAAAAGTTACTTAGTATCTCTCTGCATTATATCTTACAATAGCATAAGAATCTAAAATTATCTCCCAAAAGAAAAGAGTTTAAATTAAACAACAACAACAAATCAAGTATTTATACATACAACAACATGGGTGAATCTCAAAAGCATGTAGAATGACAGAACTCTTACACAAAACTGGATACCATAGAACTCCACTAGTATAAACGTCCAAAAAGAAACTAATCCAAGGTGGTAAAAATTCAGAACAATGTTTAAGCTTCTGGGGTTTGGGGCAAGGATTAACAGGAATGGGCGTAGGAGGAAGAAATTTTCTGCAGGATAAATTCAACACACTATGTGGGTGTATGCATTTGCCAGAATTCATTGAGTGGTACACTTAAATTTGTGTATCTAACTGTATTTAAGTAAAAATATACCATATGTAGTTTTACATACCAATTTTTTTAATTGAAAGAATAGAAATAAAATTTAAAAATAAGCAAACAACTCTAGTTAGTTAATATTATATATCTATCCTCAGATGTTCAGGGGCTAAAGTGTACCAGTGTCTGAAATTCACTTTGAAACAAATAAAATAAATAAATAAAATGGACTAAATGGAGAAAGGCATTCATAAATATATAGATATGTGATAAAGCAAATAAAACCAACAGTTAAATGAAGATAGAACTATGAGCATTGATTGTGTATAAGTCTTTCAACTTATTCATTTATAACATAATTTTCATACTACAATGTTGGGAGAAAAACAAAAATATCAAAAATATATAAAAACAAAGGATGTAAAGATTTTGAATAACTCAACTACACAAATACACAATTTATTAAGTGACTATTGATTACAACCCATGAATAAGTTAAAATAAATTGAATATTTATAAGGAAAAAAATAAGAAAGAATTATGCATTTAGAAATTGAGAACAAGTCTTCTAAATTGCTATAGGTTTAGGAAGATGGATAAAGAAATATATCAAGATACATGAAAAAGAAGGAGATACTTCTCAAACTTGTAGGATATGACTGAAGACATATTGTAGAAGGGGCATAAATTGCGGCCTGGATTTAATATTTAGTCACAGAAATACATTTACAGGAATGTTAGGCCATATATCTGGGGAAATAAGAGAGATCTGAGAAAAACAAACTAAAAATAAAGTAAAACAAAACAAAAGTCTTGTGCCATATAAAAAATGATTAATTTACCATAAAGTAGAATTTAAAACAAATGATAAACAGGTTCTGGAAGTTAAGGATGAAGATTTTATAAGAAACACAAAGGGAAAAAAAAGTATAAGGAAAACTGGGTGAAAATGCTAGATACAAAAATTAATTGTTAAAGAATATATAACTAAAAAAAGTGCTAATTAACAGAACAGACATAACCAGTTACTGATTATTCTGCTGAATTGTCACATAGTGTAAGCATCTCAGACAACATCCAGATAAACAAATTGCTTTAAGATATTAAGCATCACCAAAATAAAGTAAATAAGTAAATACACAGGAAGAGATATTTTAAGAAATAATGAAATTTTTTCCCATTTGAAACGAGATTATATTTCCCCCTAAAAATTGATATGCAATGCCAAACATAATATATTAGAAAAAATCTACACATGGGCATATTTGTAAAGTTTAAGACCATGAAAGGTAAAGAGAAAATTCTAAACTTTCTCAAAAGAATGCCTTACAAAACACAATAATGATGGTCTCATCTGACTATTCCATGGCAACACTGATACTATTTTATCCTCATTTTTGCAATAAAGAAACTAAAAGCTTCAGTTATTTTCCCAAAAATATAGCAAATGGGAGAGCCTGTCAATGTTGTCAGAATTTATTCCTAAGTAGTTGGATCCAGAGTTTCCTATACTCATCACCATATACACTTGTGTGTGCTGCTCTATATACGTGACTTTTATTTATCCCTCAACTGGTATCTACCCAGTTGAATGCAAGTACAATATGGCAAGCAATGTCCTCAGCACTTTGGATGCATCAGTGAAAAGCAAAGACAAAAATGCTTGTGGGTGCATTATATTTTAGGTTGAGTGCATGTGTGTGTGGGAAAGGCAGATACTAAACGTAAACATAATAAATAGGTAAATTCTGTTGTATGCTAGAAGGTCATCAGTGCTACAGTGAAAGGAAAAGTGGGACAAAAGTGAGGTCAATCAAGAGTGACGGGGGTGATAGTGGGGAGCTCATGCTAGGCCCCACTGAGTAGCTACCTTTGGAGCACAGACTGGAAAGAAATGAGGGAATTCATCCCATAGATTCTTGAAGAAAGAGCAGTCTAGTAAGAGAAACCTCCAAATGCACCAGCCCTCAGGCATGACTGTGGACAGTGTGTTCTAGAATCACATGGGTGCCTGCTTGGTTGGAAGGAAGAGGGGAAGGTGAGAGATGAAGTTAGAGGGTAAGTAGGAACTACACTGGTAGGGTCCTGGAGGCCTTCATGGGGACCATGGCTTTGGCTCCAAGGTTGCTGGGAAGCTGTTGCAGGGCTTTGAGCAGGGGAGTGCCACGATCTGACTCTCACATAGGACTCGGGCTACTCTGTTGAGGGTAGGTTGCTGAGGGACATGGACAGAAGAAGGGAGATTAGGCAAACATTTCAGAAATTCAAGTGAAAGTTATGGGCAGCTCAGAGCAGAGTGGTAGCTGTGGAGGTGGTGAGAATTCACCAGATTCTGGGTGTGTTTGGAGGTAGAAACAACAGAAAACCTGGTCGATGGGACACAGAGTGTGTGCAGTGAGAACCCTCATGGGTGACCTCAAAGCTTTGGTCTTGAGGCGCTGAAAAAAGTCACTGCCATTCAAAGTACTGAGGAAGGAGGTGCTGGGGCAGTATGGGATGGGGGATCAGGATACAGGTTTGGACTTATGATGTAAGAGATGCTTATGAGCCATTCAAAGGGAAAGGTCACCTAGACAGGTAGATGAGTGACTGAATCAGCAAGCAAATATATATGAAATCTTTAGGAAGCATCAAAACAAAGGCAAACATCCCACTAGAAAAAAAAGTGTAAAAAAGGAATGAACAATAGTGTAACAGAAATTATGGATGACCAATAAACATATCAAATAACACTGAGTATAATTAATAATTATGGAAATGAAAATGAAAGCATTAGGTAGTATTCCACACTTGCTATTTTTTGTCAAATACTTCAGTGAGCAAGCAGACCAGGTTTGGACGATGATGTGATGCACAGTGAACTCGGATGCATTGGGGGGAGAAGCATAAATCTGTGCAATCACTGAAAAATAATCAGGAATTAACTGGTAAAGGTTCTACAATCCATTTATTTTTGTCTTAAGTGTTCACTGTAAAACAATTTCTACTTTCACAAGGAGACTTGTCCAGATACACTCATTGAACTCTTATTTGTAATTGCAGAAAATTAGAGGAAAAAGGCCTGAGTAGATTGTGTTTAAACAATATAAAACTATACAGAAGTTATTATTATTTTAAGTGATTTATAAACATCAGCACATCAGCGTATCCCAGGACAAAAGGCAAGAAAAGAAAAGACAAAAGAACACTTTCAGTGTGATTCTTTGAATATAAAGCTAAAAAGAGACACACACATATTTGAAGATACAAACACTTATGATAAGGTTATAAAGAAACCAAAGGATTGACTAAAACAAATTTAAAAATGTAGCTCTCTGGGAAATGTAGGAAGAGGCCACCAGGGGTTTGAATGGATTGCTGATGTATATTTCCTATATATGTGATGATCACAGGTTATTACATTTTATTTTAAATGTGTAAATATTAATAAGATGTATTCTCTTGTGTGTACAATATATTTTATAATAAGAATTAAAATAATTTTAATTTTAAAAGTTTCAAAAATCGGCACAAAACCACTAAGGAGACTTCATCTTGTGGTTCTGCTACACCATATTAATGAGTACACTATTGTCATCCCACTCTCAATATACTTGCAAACACAGACATGCTTCTGTTAAGCAAATGATCCACTCACTGTGTTCCAGAAATAACCTACATATGGCAAGCACTCAATAACATTTGCACTAAAGTAGACCAGAAATCAGCAGTTGATTTGAACATTCACAGCAATGGGAAGTCCAATGGCTAACAAATACAGGAGGAGATGATCACTTCCATACCTAATCCATAGACAGCAATAAAATATTACTTTATTCTCACCAGAATGATGATAAACTTAACATCATGGTTGTGGGATCCACAACAAGCAAAAAAATGATGGAGGACGTATTACTGTAGATGCGACAAAATTTGCATAAATTTGGACCAACTTGTGGAAGAATCTTAAACAATTTCTGCTCCAGACACACACCAAAGACTAATAGTATGTATATCAAATACATGTGTATTTACATGTTAGGAGAAAAGTTTTCTCTGACAAGAAACTTTAGTTAAATATATCTGCAGATCTGAAACAGGTGAAATGTTGCAGAATGGGTGGATCTGAACTACAGGTTCTGTCACTGGGGCAGAGGGCAACAGCTTCCCAGAGATAAAGATGAACTGGAGCAAGACCCTTTATGTGACGTCAGAGGACGTGGTGGGCTTTTGCCTTATTCAAAGGGCTAATACATATTAATCAAACTGATATCTGTGGTTAAGCTTTTAATGGGAAGTTTTGAGGTCAGGAATTTGAGGAGAAAGGCTCAGTATTACTGCAAAGGAAATAAGACAAACTGTCTTCTGGCTGTGGACCTGCTATGTCCACAATATCTGAATGGGGAACAAAACTCAAGTCATGAATCATGGGAACCAGTTTTGAGTTTGAACCCCAGACGTCTGCTGAGACGAAGTTATAAGCTGCTAGACAGAAAGGGTAAGCACAGATGGTGGGAGACAGAATATAATGTGTAAATGAGTTTGTCTGTGTATTTGTGTGACAGAGAGAGAGAGAGATCCAAATAGTTAAGTCTAATGTTAAAAAAAAAAAAACAACCCAAACTACCATAGAAATAGGAACTTGTTACAGGTGGAATTTATATTGTGGATAAGAAAAGTCTTGCAATATACACATGCACACTTGAAATTTAATGAAATAGAAGTATAACTTCTATTTTAAAAGAACAGGACATTTTGAAACAAATCAGGAAGGATGAAAGGAGAAAAGTGAATGCAAAATAAACAAAACCAGAATCTTGGAAACGTAAAATATATGCACTGAAATAAAAAATAAAATAAATGGAATGCATTCTAGAATCAACATAGCCCAATAAAAATTTAGTTTACTAGAAGACAATAATGAGCATATCTGCCCAGTATGTGACAAAGAAAAGAAGGTAAGAAATATAAAAAGCTGTTATAATATGGAGAAAATGAAGAGCACATGTAGGTAAGGGGTAATAAAAATTAGCTATGAATTTTGCAACCTTTAATAATATACACAAAGACTAAGGGCCATACAGTATGTTAGAAAATTGTATGACTTTCCAAATCATAATTAATTATTTGAAGTATTATTAACATCTGTTATATAATGTTATAATAATGATAATTATGTTCATTATCTTAAACATTTATTGGATCCAAATACTTTCTTTTAAATTAGAACAAGAAAAAATGGGGGTGCAGAGATTGTGGGAGGCCTCAAACATGTTTCAATCCAAATGCTATCTTTAAGCAGCTGGGAAGGTAGAAGCCTACATAGAAGATGATGAATATAATCTTGCGCTGGTGCATTACCAGAGCAGTAGGAAGGAGAGACAGCTAACAGCACTTTTCTTATCCTAGAAGTTCTCCAAGATAATCAATAATTTTCCTTCCATGAGTGCTGAAATTGAAGTACTGACTGAAATAAGTCAATTCATTCTATCCTATGATTTTTGTATTTTTTACTGACTTGACTGAATGTTTTACCAAATTGATACCATTTGTTGGGTTTTGTTTTTGAATAGTCTAGCCTCCATTCTTGGGCTTTATGAATAAGTGAAATGTGTGTAAACTTTAAACAATCAAATACCTTCTTATGAAGTAAAAGAGTTGAATAATATGTATTTCTACATCCAATAATATACCCAAGTATATTTTTATTTCAGTGATAGTTTTGGCATAAATGCTGACATGGTCAAAATATTAAAATAAAGCTGTTATGAATCTGGAGTGATGACTTCAAGATACTGAAATAAGTGGTAATGTTGGAGAAAACAGTGCATCCTTGGAATGATGAAGTTATTCCATCCGCCAATCATCAAGTACGGAAGAGCCTCAAGAAACATGAGCATAGTTGTTAAACGAGCCCACAACCACCCAGGGAGCTCATTTTGATGTTCTACTACTTTAAATTGAGTACACTGTTGTCCTTCCACTCCCAGTATGCTTGTCAACACAGACACACCAAGTTTAATCAGACGCGAAAGGTCCATGCATTGTGTATGAGAATTGCATGAGGCAAACCTAAAACTTGTTCTCAAAGTTTCTTTTTTATCTCACTGTTGCCAAATTCTCCTTATGTCCATGTGGGACCTCATTACTTTCCAAAATGCCTGGGAGAGCTGAGTTGGAAACCCTAGGGATGTTTTAACAAGCTTTTTTTTTGGATCCAAACTACAGGTGCAAGTGCTTGTAATTTCTTCTACTTAGTTATACATTGTTATTGTTATAGTGTAGACTCTAACAAGTGCCCTGGCCTGTCCAGGAAGGAGTTGAACTGGCAGGGCTCCCAGCTCTCGGAAGTTGGTTAGCAAAGGAAACAAAGCTGCTTTCAAGCCTTTTTTTCATGTTATGTGAGAGACAATGTAAATCTTTACTCAGTCCCTGAGCTTTTAACCTGCCCTGTTTTTAGTAAATAGTCTCTGTGGGAGGCCAGGTGATGTTCAAGTTGGAGAAACCAAACCACCAACTGGAAACTCCCTGTGAACAGTGTCCGTGAGAACAAAGCAATCACACTGTGAATTCCAATTACTGGGTAATCCTGATGCCTTTTCTTTGTTCCCAAATAAAAGTTTTTTGGTTTTATTGTTGTTGTTCCATAAACCCCCTAACTCACCTTTGAAAAGCAGACAGAATATATTATTGAGTCCTCCGTTAACGCACAAGCCTCAGGAGAAACGATACTAACATTTATCAGCCCAATCATCATTGGAAAATCAATTTTGATTTTATAATCTACTTATACCCCACTCCTCTTTCATATTTTCTTCCTGCCAACTCCCTTTAAACAAAGACTGGTCACAGCACACAGACTAAAATACTTAGATAACTGATTACTGGTCAGACCACACACACAACTGTGGTTTAGCAACCGGCCAACCAGTGCACCTGAGTTATCTATGTTACTTTGTAACATTCACAGAACAGAGGGTTCCTTGTGGATATTGAAAGCCTCATCTAAGGGTTTCTTAGTTTCCACTCTTTTTGAATAGCCACCACTTTCATTTTGTCCTTACATATTTGTTTTGACAGGCATATATAACAATCTTCTTTTTTCAAGATATATGTAATAGTATACAGATAATATAGATAATATACACATTACATATAAATATATGTAAAATATTTTATCTTATATATAAAATAAATGTATATAGGAAGTGAAACTATTAAATATTTGGATAGCTTTGGTGTATAGTGTTTCAATATTTTAATTACAATTTGATATCTAACATTTACTCTATCTTCTAGATGCATATCAACAAATGCAGTTCTGAGATCTGCCCTCCAAAGCACATTTCTTTTATTTGCCATTTTAAAAATGTAATATTGTCATCCCAACCATATCCCTTGCTTATCTCCACTTGATCTAATACATTCCATAAAGTAGATCTTATATGAAATCTTACTTCATCAGAGTTAAAAAGCACATATTTAAAAACAGCCATTATAAAGAGGGACAAAAAGACCAAACGGGCCTTTCTTGTCTCACATCATTTGAAATTATTCAGGATAAAATATATAGAAATGTAAGTTTTGTCAATTTTAAAGCTAATTTTTATTATTTTTACCCTCAAAATGAGTTTATTTTGGAATAGCCAAAAGAATTCCCATTTGGGACATGCATGCTATAGCGAACCACAGGCAAATCCAGACAAGAAAGGAGAGGAGCTTGCTTTTATAATGAAAGAAGAGAGTAAGGATGGTCTGTTCTAAACGAAGTTCATTGGGGGAAAGTAGAAGTTCAGGGTGGCAACAACTTCTCGTTGGCTGAGCTGTGGCGTTTCTTATTGGCTGGGCTACTGGCAGGTAGAGAGAGAACTCTCCCTTCAGTAGTGAAGTAGTTGTACTTTCTGTCAGACATTCAAGCTTCTGTGTCTTCTTGTTTGGAGTAATTGATGACATGTGACAAGGTGTGAGAGCTCCCCCTACAGGTCTCCCCGACTCCAGTTAGTGATGATCAACAGGACCCCGTGACCCAGCTGTTTAATCAGACAAGCTGAGTAGACAACTGTCAGAGTCTGCTTTTTTCTTTCTCACTTCTTTAACATTAAGCTCATAGATGACGATCTCTCTTAAGCTCTCTTCCTTGTCAAAGAAAGTCATATGGAAGTCAAATCAACAATGTAGGTTCATTTATTTATAAAGAATAAACGTGAAATAATTGTCAGAATGTGTCCTTTTTATTGAAGTTAGGTAGCAATAAGCATGATTTGAAATAGTGAGACCATCATTTGAAACCTTTAAATTTATTTTCATTCAGATTTTTTATTTTAAGTTGACAATTTTGAAAAGAAACCAATTCTGAATTCCTTCCTCTCAGAACTTGTTCCACCATGGCTTCTACATTTTTCTCGCTCATTGTAGCACTGAACACTGCACTTTGTTATGTATATATATGAATAGTACATCTTTATATGTGGACTATCTTGCACAATTCTCTACCTAACCCATTACATTGACACATACTCCTCATGCAGCATAGAAGAGACTTAACTCTCTGTATAGCTAGTTGCCTAGAAAATCTAAGAAAAAAATTTAAATGGAGGCTATAAGATTTCTGTTTACATCTGTCTGTGTCTATATACGTATGTTGTAAATATTTTACATATTTTCTACCTCTAGATGGTATTACCAAATTTAAGAGCTCTATTTAATTGCGTTAAAGGTGAAGCACTTATAAGAATTGAGCACTTTACTCTTCTCAGAAATATAACAGAAACTAACCCATATGTGTTTTTCAAGTAAATGTGATACAGAATAATTTTTGGTAAATGAAAGTTTATTTACATTCCTTGGTTTGGTTGAAATAGGCATGTTCTCTGAGTTATCAGCATTGGGTATGATACAGACTCCATGTCTATTCTACCTGGGTTTATTGGTGAAATAAGCTCATGTTATCCTTGTTACGAAATTTGCTAGCTATAAAAATCACTTATAATAATAGCGGATTTTGTCTAATGTTTCACAAGTTTTTGTAGGCAATCTAAATATAATTATTAGGAACAAGTGAACTAAATAGATATAAGAAATATAAAAAGTTTTTAGGTGAAGTTTTTATGTGTTATGGTAAATGTACTTAAAAATAACTTCAAAATCTCTTGGTAACTTGAAACATTAGAGTTTTTCTAAATTATGTACACCCATGAAAATTTATTGAGTAAGTAGATCATTTCCAAATAAGATAAAATATTAGACGTTAATTACTAAACATAGGTTTACCTACTTTTTGCTTCTTTTTACAGAAAAACTAAAAGATGTTTGCGTCTATTAATGAACATGTCTTGTGACTCATTAAAAATTTATGCTGTGATAAAATGTATGTTTTCAATAAAGAAGGTAAAAGGGATGGAGGGATTTTTTTGTTAAGAATGTAATTTTGGGGGGGCGGAGCAAAATGGCAGGGTGAGCTGACCCGGGATTCTCTCCTCTCCAAAATACAACAAAAGATTGGAAGAACTGAATTTCAGAGAATAAACATAATGCCAGCTCGTTAGAGATCTACAATACCAAGAAGGCAGAGATCATAAACCTTGCTTACCCCTTCGGAGGCGCTGGAAGGGTAGGAGAGAACATCGCTCCCTCCCCTAGAGTCTGGGATCGCTGCGGCACGGGCCGGGAAGGAGCGGGGGAGGGGCTGAGCGACCGGGGGACCATCCAGGACTCCTGCCACTGATTCAGTGGAGACCTGCTGACGGGGGGAAGCTTCCGTCCATGGGGACCCCATAAATCAAGGGCCTTGGGAGACCAGAGAACAGAACTGATCTGAACCCAGACCGGCACGTGTGAGTAACAGCCCCTCCCCCCCAGCAAAGCCAGTGGGCGCAGCCATCTTGCCCCAAGGCGGAGAGCTGATAACACATGGCTCTCGACCGCCATCTAGTGGCGACAGGCTGTAACTGCAACTGAATTCTACCACCATGAGAAAAAAACGCTCCTCTACCATCCAGCAATTTATAAAAGTCCCAGACCAGAAGGAAAACAATAAAAACACAGAATTAAGTCCTGAGGACTCGGAATTAGGTAAACTAAGTGATAATGAATTCAGAGCAGCTATAATCAAAAAACTCAATGAGGTAGAGAGAAAGATAGAGAAACAAGCCAAGTTCTGGAGTTACTTCACAAAAGAGATTGAAATCATAAAGAAGAATCAAACAGAATTACTTGAGATGAAAAGCATAATGGACCAGATAAAACAGAATACGGATTCCCTGAATGCCCGTGTAGACAACATAGAGGAGCAAATCAGCATAATCGAGGACAGACAGGCTGAATGGCGCCAGACAGAGGAAGAAAGAGAACTAAGAATTTAAAAATTGAGGAAAATCTCCGAGAGATAATGGATTCAATGAGGAGTAAGAACATAAGGATCATAGGAATTCCTGAGAATATGGAAAAGGAAAATGGAGCAGAAAGTGTGCTTAACAAAATTATTGAAGAGAACTTCCCAAATCTAGGGATCAATGCAGAAATGTGTGTAGAGGAGGGTTTTAGATCTCCTAGATTTGTCAATGTAAAAAGACCTACTGCAAGGCACATAGTAGTAAAGTTGGCAAATAGGAATGATAAGGAAAGAATACTCAGGGAAGTAAGGGAAAAAAAGAGAATAACCTATAAAGGAGCCCCTATCAGACTGTCAGCAGATTTCTCTACAGAAACCCTACAAGCTAGGAGAGAATGGAGTGATATATTCAAAGCTTTAAAGGATAAAAATCTTCAGCCAAGAATACTCTATCCAGCAAGAATTTCCTTCAGATATGAGGGAGAAATTAAATCTTTTCCAGACAAGCAAAAGTTAAGGGAATTTGTAACTAAAAGCCCTCCATTACAAGAAATCCTCAAGAAGGCTCTCATACTTGAGAAAAGAAAAAAGGGAGAAAGGGGACACAATCCACAGACTAGGGAGACCGATGGATAGAACCAGAACAGGATAACAAATATTCAATTATAGCATTAGGGTAAAGGTAAAGAAACTACCAAAACAAGGATGATCTTATAACTCTAACTACAAATTAATAAGACGAGTTGGAATAAAAAATGAAAATAATTATTTAGGAGGGGAAGAGCAAAGGGTCTAAACCAGTATTGGTCAAATAGGTAAGAGACCACCAGAGAATAGACTATATTATACATGCGATTCTAAATACAAACTTCAAGGTAGACACTAAAGTACAGAACAGAGTCACAAATCATAAATAAGGAAAAGTCTAAGAAACCCAGCATAAGAAATTGCAGTATTAAATGGGTCTTCTAAAACACACAGGAAAAGAAACACAGGAAAACAAGATAATGAGCGACAGATTGACAGCATTAAGTCCACATGCATCAATAATCACTCTCAATGTGAATGGATTGAACTCTCTAATAAAAAGACACAGAGAGGCAAAATGAATTAAAGAACAAGATCCAACAATTTGTTGCCTCCAGGAAACACACCTCAGCCCCAAGGACAAACACAGACTCAGGGTGAAGGGGTGGAGGACAATACTTCAAGCAAATAGCAAGGAAAAAAAGGCAGGTGTTGCAATTCTCATATCAGAATTTCAAGTGGATTTCAAAATAAGACAGGTAAAGAGAGACACAGAGGGACAATATATAATGATGAAAGGGATACTTTGTCAAGAAGAAATAACGCTTATAAATATCTATGCACCCAACACAGGAGCACCAAGATTCATAAAGCAACTATTAACGACCTAAAGGAAGATGTTAAAAACAACGCAATAATAGTAGGGGACCTCAACACCCCACTCACATCAATGGATAGATCATCCAGACAGAAAATCAACAAGGAAATAGTGGAGCTAAATGAAAAACTAAAACAATTGCACTTTTGTAGATGTCATATTTCAGTCCTGTTCATTGTCCTTGAGGTTTTGTTACATACATGTGGACTGGACTTCCCTGGGCTAAGGTAGTGCCTTTGGTCACACTAATTGTTCAAAGTAACCTCTTTCAAAAACATAATCTCACTCCACACAAAATAGTCACCATTAGATCAATGTCTACGGATATACAATCTTCAGCAGACCCTTTGTTGTCTTATGCTGGTACGACACAAGCTACTGTGACTCTCTAGTGTCTTATACTCAAGCGTATGATCAAGAGGTTAAAGAAGCTTTTCTGGATTCCAACTTAAAGGATCTTATGGTCACAGTCTAGAGCCTGTAGACTGGGTATTCTGGAAGCATCATCAGAGGAAGAAAGCTCTCAAGCCCCACTGGAAAGGACCTTACCAAGTGCTCCTAACCACTGACACTGATACAGAACTAGAAAGCATTCAAATTTGATGATACATCTCACAGCTAAAGAAGGCTCCACCAAAAATATAGTCATCAGATGCTGGTGCAGATGCTAAACAAATTCTGGAGGACTCCAAATCTAATTGTACAGGAGGAGAAGCAACTGACATCTGAGACAGACAGCTCTTCCCAAATGGTTGGACCAGGACTGTACACCTTTTACTCAATGTGTCTCTTACCTTATTTTTCTCTTTCTCTTTGTTAGAAAAATAATATTCTTCTCTGCATCTCCCAATCTATTCACAAAGGGGGAAATATTTCTGACTGTTGGGTTTGTCCTCAGGAGCCCCGTTCTGTACATAAGTCTAGAGATTCTTTAGTACATTTAATTACCAATCTCTCTGCCATTCCTCTCCTAATTCTTTGTCCTAAGTGTCTAGAATTCTTTGCCTGACCAATCAAATCCTTGGTTTAGTCAATTTCATTATAATGACTCCATGATATGTACTCCCTTAGGGTCTAGTTTCTCTTATATTTTGCAGAAAAGCCTGTGTAAATCACATTGTTTAAATTTCTACCAAACTAGAGGTCATTATGCAACTGGATTGTTGGTTATACTTTTTTCATTATGTGACCAATCAAAAACTCTGTATTGGGCATCAGCGTGGAGTTTACTTCACAGACTAAAATGTAAAATTAGTTACACACATAGTCAAGGGTGTTCAGTGCCTGTTGGTAGAAACCCCAGCACAGCTACCAGATTGAAAAAAAACCTATTTCCTAGGATAGGCACTGTCATGGATAAATATATGATCATAAATTTCTCTAAATCCCTGACAGATATTGCTCTATCTGTCACTAAAGAAATAGCTGCCAAAGAAAAGTCTGTGGATCCTCTTGCACAACTTGTATTAGGTAATAGAATTGTTCGTGCTTATCTCCCAGCTGAACAGGATGGCTTTTTCCTGCAGTAAATGCCTCTATTCCTTGGTATCTCTTCCTTGGCAAACACCTGTATTGAAATAAAAACTGAACTAGACAAAATCTGAACACAAACCGAATTGTTAAATGTTGTGCCCACTGGCACTCCATGGTTTTCGATCACTTTAACTGGCTACCCTCAGGAATGGCCTGGTTTGGGTCTATTCTCCAGTTTCAACTTAGTGTTTTATTTATTATAATAGAAATTCTCACTGTTGTAAAACTGTCTCCTGTGCATAACTCAATATTATAAGAATACCACTTGGATAATAATCACTCAATGCATTTATATGACTGCTAACACTTATGAGCCTTCATCTGAGAAAATTCAAGGAAGTATAGACAGTATTTGCCCTTAAAGAAATATGATGGTATCTGCTCTGGTGCTGTTTTTGCTCAAGTAGGACTTAAAGCTCTTAAGGAAATTGTGTTTCTCCTTGTGTGGGACATGACATACTGGGAATGAGCCTTCCTTAAAATGAAGGACGGAGGATGCTTTGATGACTGATCAGCAATGTTTTTTAACAGTTGATCAGCAATGCTTTCCAATAGTCAAACAGCAATGCTTTCCAATAGTTGATCAGTGATGCTTTCAAAGAAAGATCTCAATCAAAAGGGGAAAATGTCAAAATCGACTATAATGGAGCCATTTTAATATGGAGTTGGAGCTGCCTTTCAAGAGAAACAGCCTTGCTGTCTTAAACATTAGACTGGGCCAAACTCTCAGACTGTGTCAAAATGGCAGTTGTTTTACAAGCAATTGTTTGAGAAGCCAGCAGGAGAACAGACATCCAGACCACAAAAACTGAAGACTGTGGGCTGACCCTGATCCAGTGACTGCTCCAGGCTCTTTGCTCCAAAAATTCAAACTTTTTTCATCTTGCAAAACTGAAACTCTGGGACATCAGCATCACGGCAGAGTGAGCTTGTCTGGTAATCTCGCCCCTCCACCGCACAACGAAAAGACATTCATACTACAACAGAAGGCATCCAAACACAACACAAAAGAACTCTGGGGGACACACACAGCCATACAATGGAGGGCAGAGAAGCTGGAACTCCCCTCAAAGGAGGTGGAACAGAGTAAGAGAAAACTTTTCTCCCTCTCCAAAAGACTAGGATCTGGAACCATGGGCAGCCTCCAAGAGGGAAGGAACTGGGGAGGGGACACTCATTTGCAGGAACACCAAAGATCCCCAAGGGTCCTCATGGCCAAGGGGAAAGCCCCTACTGAGGTGAATGCTAAAGCAGGGATGACCTCATCAAGCCAACACCACAGGAGAGGAGACAGCAAGGGTAGAGGGAGAAACTCCTGAGAGCATGTGGAAGAAACTGCCTCTCCCTCCACCCGCCCAGGCCTGACTCCAGTGCTTGGGATCTCAGCAAAATGCAGAGGACTCAGAATATGTGGCTCTTGACCCCCACCCAGTGGTGATAGGAGGTAACTGTGACCAAATAATACCATGATGCAGTAAAACAGAGCCACACTCTCTAGCAGTATCAAAAGTTATATTAAATCTCCAGAATAGAGAGAAAATGACAAGTATGCAGAAATCAGTCCTGAAGACAAAGAAATATGTAATCTAAATGACAGAGAACTCAAAGTAGCTGTCACCAAAAAACTCTACAAGTTAAAAGAGAATGTAGAGAAATAATTCAGTGTGTTCAGGAGCTACTTCACAAAAGAGATTGAAACTATCAAGAAGAATCAATAAGAAATAATGGAGATGAAAGACACAATGGAAGAGATAAAACAAAATATGGATTCCCTGAATGCTCAGGTGGACATCATAGAGGAACGAATCAGCATAATTGTGGATAGACATGTTGAAATGCTCCAAACAGAGGAGGAGAGAAAACTAAGACTTAAAAGAAATGAAGAAAGTCTCTGAGAAATGTCCATCTCAATTAGGAAATGCAACATAAGAATTACAGGTATTCAAGAGGGAGAAAAGAAAGAGAATGGAGCAGAAAACTTGTTCAAAGAAATAATAGCAGAGAACATCCCAAACCTAGGGAAGGAGATGGAAATCCATGTGAAAGAGGCTTCCAGATCTCCTAAATATGTCAATGTAAAAAGACCTACTGCAAGGCATATTGTAGTGAAACTGGCAAAAGAGAATGACAAAGAAAAAATGCTAAAGGCAGCAAGATAGAAAAAATAACCTACAAAGGAACTCCTATCAGGCTTTCAGTGGATTTCTCTGCAGAAACCTTACAGGTTAGGACAGCCTGGAATGACAATTTCAAATCTTTGGAGGACAAAAACTTTCAGCCAAGAATACTCTATCCAGCAAAAATATCCTTCAGATATCATGGAGAAATAAAAAACATTCACAGATAAACAGAAAGCTAACAGAGATCATAGCCATGAGACTCCCTCTACAAGTAATCCTCAAGAAGGTCCTCATACCTGAAAAAAAGGGAGAAAAGGCTTACAAAACACAGGGTAAGGAGATAAATAGGTAGACGAAATCAGAAAATTGTAGTTATACATCAGAACAGGATGGCAAACACTCAAGTATAAGATTAAAGATAAAGAGAAGGAAAACACCAAAAACAAAGATAATCTTGTCACTTTAATCACAAACTCACAACACAAGATGGAATAAGATGTGAGAAAAACAACTTAGGAGGGGAAAAGGAAAGGGACTGAATCAGTTTAGTCTAATGAAATAAGAGGCCATCAGAAAATGGAGTATCTTATCTATGAGGTTTTGAATACAAAATTCATGGTAACAATGAAACAAAAAAGCAGAATGTAGACACAAATAATAAATCAGAAGAAAAACAAACAAAAAAACCCACAACATAAAAAACTACATAACTCAATTGGTAGACCAAAATACACAGGACAAGAAACAAAGGAAATGCAGGAGATCTGATAAATGAGTGATAAAATGGCAGCATTAAGCCCTCATATATCGATAATCACCCTAAATGTAAATGGATTGAATTCTCCAATAAAAAGACAGAGTGGTGAGATGGATTAAAGAACATGACCCAACAATATGCTGCCTCCAGGAAACACATCTCAGCTCCAATGACAAACACAGGTTCAGACTGGAGGGATGGAACATGATATTCCAAGCTAATGGCAAGCAAAAGAAAGCAGGTGTTGCCATACTTAAATCAGACAAAGTAGACTTCAAGATAAGGCAGGTAAAGAGAGACAAAAGAGGGCAGTATATAATGACTAAAGTGACACTTCACCAAGGCGACATGACACATAAATATCTATGGCCCATAGATAGGTGCACCAAAGTACATAAAGCAACTATTAACAAACATAAAAGAAGATATTAACAATAACACAATAATAGTAGAGGACCTCAACACTCCACTCATATCAATGGATAGATCACCCAGACAGAAAATCAACAAGGAAACAGTGGAATTAAAGGAAAAGCTATACCAGTTGGATTTAATAGACATATATAGAACACTCCATCCAAAAACAGCAGAATACATATTCTTCTCAACTGCACATGGAACATGCTCAAGGAGAGACCATATGTTGGGAAACAAAGACAAGCCTCAATAAACTTAAGAAGATTGAAATAATAACAAGCATCTTTTCTGATCACAATGCTATAAAGCTAGAAATTAATTACAAGAAAAAGTCTGAGAAAGGGACAAAGATGTGGAGACTAAACAACAGGCTATTGAACAACCAATGTATCATTCAAGAAATTAAAGGAAAAATCAAAAAATATCTGGAGACAAATGTAAATGAAAACATACTATACCAACTCATATGGCATGCAGCAAAAGCCATATTAAAAGGGAAATTCATCACACTACAGGCTTGCTTTAACAAACAAGAAAAAATCTCAACTAAGTAATCTCAAAGTAATACTAACTGAATCAGAAAAAAGAAGAACTAACAAAGCCCAAAGTCAGCAGCAGAGAGAAATAGAGAAATAATAAAAATCAGAGCAGAAATAAATGCTATTGAAACAAAGAAGGCAGTAGAAAGGATCAATGAAACAAAGAACTGGTTCTTTGAGAAGATAAACAAAATTGACAAACCCCTAGCCAGACTTACAAAGAAAAAAAAGAGAGAAAGCTCAGATAAATAAAATTAGAAATGAAAGAGGAGAAATAACAACGGATATCACAGAAACACAACAGATTATAAGATAATAATATGAAAAGCTATATGCCAACAAAATGGACAACATAGAGGAAATGGATAAATTCTTCGACTCTTACAACCTCCCAAAGCAGAACCAGGAAGAAATAGATAATCTGAATAGACGAATCACAAGGAAAGAGATTGAACCTGTAATCAAAAGCATCCCAAAGAATAAAAGCCCGGGATGAGAAGCTTCCCTGGGGAATTCTACGAAACATTCAGAGAGGATTTAATACCTATCCTTCTCAAGCTATTCCAAATAATTAGGGAGGATGGAACACTTCCTAATATATTCCACGAGGCCAACATCACTGTGATACCAAAGCCTGACAAGGACAACACAAAAAAGGAAAACTACAGGCCAATATCACTGATGAACATCGATGCAAAAATCCTCAACAAAATATTGGCAACCCGAATTCAGCGACACATCAAAAGGATCATACATCACAATCAAGTGGGATTCATACCAGGGACACAGGGATGGTTCAACATCCGCAAATCAATCAATGTGCTACACCATGTCAACACTGAGGAATAAAAACCACATGATCATTTCAATAGATGCAGAGAAAGCATTTGACAAGATCCAACAGCCACTTATGATAAAAAACTCTTAAGAAAATGGGGATAGAAGGAAATTACCTCAATAGAATAAAGGTCATTTATGACAAACACATAGCCAACATCATAGTCAATGGGCAAAAACTGAACACCATCCCCCTGAGAACAGGAAGAAGGCAAGGATGCCCACTATCACCACTCTTATTCACCATAGTACTGGAGGTTTTGGCCAGAGCAATTAGGCAAGAGAAAGGAATAAAAGGAATCCAAACAGGGAGTGAAGAATCGAAACTCTTGCTGTTTACAGGTGACATGATCTTATACATAGAAAACCCTAAAGGATCCATCGGGAAACTAATAGAAATAATTAACAACTACAGTAAAGTTGCGGGGTACAAAACTTACAAAACTTGTTTGCATTTCTATACTCTAATAACGAACTTACGGAAAGAGAAATCAAGAATATAATTCCATTTATAATTGCAACAAAAAGAATAAAGTATCTAGGAATAAATTAAACCAAGGAGGTGAAGGGCTTATGCAATGAAAACTATAAGACATTATTGAAAGATATAGATGATGACATAAAGAGATGGAAAGAGATTCCATGCACATGAATTGGTGGAATAAACATAATGAAAATTCCATATTACCCAAAGCATTCTACAGATTCAATGAAACCCAATCAGAATCTCAATGACATTTTTCATA
Source organism: Equus przewalskii (assembly GCF_037783145.1). Classification (NCBI taxonomy): domain Eukaryota; kingdom Metazoa; phylum Chordata; class Mammalia; order Perissodactyla; family Equidae; genus Equus; species Equus przewalskii. The sequence goes on from NC_091855.1 coordinate 182,013, forward strand.
GAAACAGAACAAAGAATCCTAAAATTCATATGGGGCAAGCAAAGACCCTGAATTGCTAAAGTAAACCTGAGAACGAAATCAAAGCTGGAGGCATCATAATCCCTGATTCAAAATGTACTACAAAGCCATAGTGATCAAAACAACTTGGTATCGGTACAAAAACTGGCACACAGATTAAGGGAACAGAACTGAAAGCCCAGAAATAAAACTGCACATATATGGACAGCTAATCTTTGACAGAGTTGCCAAGAACATTCAATGGAGAAAAGATAGTCTCTTCAATAAATGGTGTTGGGAAAACTGGACAGCCACTTGCAAAAGAATGAAAGTAGACCATTACCTCATGCCATACACAAAAATAAACTCAAAATGAATCAAAGAGTTGAAGATAAGTCCTGAAACCATAAAACTCCTGTAAGATAATATAGGCAGTACACTCTTTGACATCAAACTTAAAAGGATCTTTCAAATACTATGTCTTCTCAGACAAGGGAAATAAAAGAAAAAGTAAACAAGTGGGACTTCATCAGACTAAAGAGCTTCCTCAAGGCAAAAGAAACTAGGATCAAAACTAAAAGACAATCCATCAAGTAGGAGAAAACATTTGCAAATCATATATCCAACAAGGGGTTAATCTCCGTAATATATAAGGAACTCAGACAACTGAACAACAACAACAAAAAACAGTCTGATCAAAAAAGGGGCAGAGGATACGAACAGACATTTTTCCAAAGAAAATATACAGATGGCCAATAAACACATGAAAAGACGTTCGATGGAAAAAGGACAGTCTCTTCAATAAATGGTGTTGGGAAAACTGGACAGTTACATGCAAAAGAATAAAAGTAGACCATTACCTTACACTATGCACAAAAATCAACTCAAAATGGATTAAAGACTTGAATGCAAGACCGGAAACCATGAAACCATGATAATTCTAGAAGAAAACATAAGCAGTACCCTCTTTGACATCGGTCTTAGCAGTATATTTTCAAGAACCATGTCTGACCAGGCAAGGGAAACAAAAGAAAAAATGGACAAATTGACATCAAACTAAAAAGCTTCTGCACAGCAAAGGAAAGCATCAACAAAATGAAAAGACAACCTAACAATTGGGAAAAGATATTTTCAAACCATATATTAAATAAGGGGTTAATATCCAAAATATACAAATAACTCATACAGCTCAACAACAACGAAAAGCCAATAACCCAATTAAAAAATGGGCAAAGGATCTGAACAGAGATTTCTCCAAAGAAGATCTACGGATGGCCAACAGGCATATGAAAAGATGCTCAACATCATTAGCTACCAGGGAAATGCAAATCAAAACTACAATGAGGTATCACCTCACTCCAGTCAGAATGGCTATAGTTAACAAGACAGGAAACAACAAGTGTTGGAGAGGATGTGGAGAGAAGGGAACCCTCGCACACTGCTGGTGGGAGTGCCAACTGGTGCAGCCACTATGGAAAGCAATATATATCCTCAGAAAATTAAGAACAGATCTACCATATGATCCAGCTATCCCACTGCTGGGTATTTATCCAAAGAAGTTGAAAATGCAAAGGTATAAAGATACTTGCACCCCTATGTTCATTGCAGCATTATACACAATAGCCAAGACTTGGAAGCAACCTAGGTGCCCATCAAGGGACAAATGGATAAAGAAGATGTGGTATTTATACACAATGGAATACTACTCAGCCGTAAGACATGATGAAATCCAGCCATTTGTGACAACATGGATGGTCCTTGAGGGTATTCTGCTGATTGAAATTAGTCAGAGGGAGACAGTCAAATCAAAGTATGATCTCACTCGTAAGTAGAAGATAAAAACAATGACAAACAAACACATAGCAATGGCAATTGGATTGGTGGTTACCATAGGGGAAGGGAGGGGAGGGCAAAAGAGGTGATTAGGCTCACATGTGGGGGGGTGAACTATAATTAGTTTTTCGATGGTGAACATGATGTAATCTACACAGAATTTGAAATGTATTACGTTGTACATCTGAAAGCTATATAATGTTATAATCCAATGTTACTGCAAGTAAAAAAATTAAAAATTTTTTTACAAAGATGTTTGACAACACTAATCATCAGGGAAATACAAATCAAAACTAAACTAAGATAACATCTTACACCTGTTAAAATAGCTATAATCACTAAGACTAAAAATAGCAAATGTTAGAGAAGGTGTGGAGAAATGGGAACCCTCACACACTGCTGGTGGGAATGCAACTGGTGCAGCCACTATGGAAAACAGTATGGAGAGTCCTCAAAATGCTAATAATAGAAATACCTTATGACCCAGCTGTCTCACCTCTGGTATCTACCCAAACAACTTGAAACCAACAATCCAAGGTAACGTATGTATCCCTATGTTCATTGCAGCACTATTCACCATAGCCAAGACATGAAAACAATACAAGTGCCTATTGACTGATGATTGGATAAAGAAGATGTGGTATATATATACAATGGGATACTACTCAGCCATAAAAAAGACAAAATCATCGCAATTGCAACAGCATGGATGGACCTGGAGGGAATTATTCTAAGCCAAATAAGCCAGACTGAGAAAGACAAACAGCCATATGATTTCACACGTACGTGGAATATAAACAAACGCATGGACAAAGCAAATGATTCAGTGTTTACCAGGGGAAGGGGGTGGGCAGTGAGCACAGGGGTTGAAGGGGAGCACTTATGCTGTGGTAGACAAGAAATAATGTACAACTGAAATTTCACAATGATGCAAAGTATTATGAACTCAATTAAAAATAAATTTTAGAAAAACTGAGAATTGTGGACTCTTGGAAGATAGAATTAATAGTTAATGTTAAGCGCAGGCTAGCTCTCTGTCTCCAACTCCAATTAAAATTCTTTGTAATACAACTTCACTTCTTCGCCTTTAAATGCCCCAGGCTTTTACTCCTTAGAGGGTGTCAATCTACAAAAACAGAAACCAGTTTATGAGGTAAAGTGTTTATTTGGGATCAAAGAATTGCAATTCGGGGAGCACTGATTCAGTGAGAAACCCAAGTAACGTTCTGATTACAGCAGAAGGACTCAGGGCTTTTATGGGAAAAAGGGAGGAAGATGAGGTGAGTTGTATCAAAGACGAGTTTATTGGTGCTAGATGAGGTAAGGCTCGGTTTGTTCTTTATAGATTGCTTTGAGATTTGATCATCAGGCAAAAGGCTAGATCGGAACTTCATTCATTGGTTATCAATGCAGTCATCAGGAAAGCCCAATTTTATCAGTCCTTACAAACAGGATCTTCTTGTTCTTACTGCCTTCTTGGAATGTTGGCAGTTTGATTTAGTTTGGAAGATAAAACAAGACATGCACAACAATTTCTTTAAAATGGCCATGCTGGCTCTATTCTAATGTGGCTCCACTCATGTCATCTTTCATATAGGGTATTATTTGGGTTTCTACCTGAATCTATGCTTCCAAAATTGTAATTATTTGATTCCAAGTAAACACTTTGTCTCTTAAACTAGTTTCTGTTTTTGCAGATTGACATTACTTTTTGATTACCTCAATATTTCAAAGTGTTTGAAACTCATTGTCAGTCTTTTTCTGTTTCTTTTCTCCTTTCTCTCTGATCCTATCCTGAGATAATTACATTCAACTTTCTGTTTGGAGTTTTGCATTTTCTCCACCACACCCTTCCTCATAATGAACTCTATGCTGAAAATATTTTGCTATTAAGTAATTATTTATGTGTGTACAGCTATTCTGGGAGAAAGTGACATGTGAACTCTCGGGTACTTAGGGATAGCTCAAGAAAGATCTTTTGTTAGATCTTTCTAAATGGGTGGTTTCAGATTTTTTTAATCATTTGATTTAAAGAGCTAAATTGGAAAATCACTACATGAAGTGGTAAAGGAATATTTCTTTGGGTTATAAGTAAATTGTTCTGAGTCTTTTGTCTTGCTGAGAAGTCTTAGAAAATACAAATATTCAATGAGTTTGCAGAATTTGCAAAAAACTTTTAAAAAACATATCAAGCAGAATATAATTAGACAAACAACCTTAAATAAAAATAAATATAAAGCATGGTGTAACTGGAAACTTAAAATTCGCTCAAAATAAAAACTTAAAAGAAATCTGCCTGGCTGTTTATTAGACCAAAATAGCAGACAAAGGAAAAGCCAACTGCAAATATAACCAGGAATAATGTCACCTAAGTACAAGTTACAGTTATAAAGTGTCATGATGAGTCCCTTATTTGAGTGGCATTTTCTTACTGACTGAGATTCTTCTCTGAAATTTTAGATTTTCAAAGACTCCTTTTTTGTTTGAGGAAGATTAGTCCTGAGCTAACATCTGCTGCCAGTCCTCCTCTTTTTTGCTGAGGAAGACTGGCCCTGAGCTAACATCCGTGCCCATCTTCCTCTATTTTATGTGTGGGATGCTTATCATGGCTTGATGAGATCTGAACCTGTGAACCACAGGCAGCTGAAGCGGAAAGTGGGAAATTAACCAGTGTGCCACCTGGCTGGCCTCAAAAGACTGCTGTTTTTAATTATGTAGGTAAGAACGAGGTATGCCTCCCTTCTGGGAGCACCTAATTTACATGGACGTAGACATGCAGTCTCACTTTTCAACACAGATTCAGAAATTCAGATAAGAAGACTTTGGACACAAAATGTCTCATGTAATCTCACTTTGTAGTTCCAGGGAAAAGCACCCTCGTATCTAATGTACAGCCCAGATATAACGTTGACCATTTACACGGAGTCTTGCTTTCCATTGAGCCTCTAAAAACCCACCATTCTTTAAATTTTACCTAAACTCCACCCTTTCCTCAAATATAGAACACTCTTATTTTATTTAATGAGACACTCTGTCATTTCTGTCGCTTGTAGCCCTTGTTATTGCAGTAATTTGGTAAAGCTGACTTTACTGGAATAGATGTGTCCCTAGTGGTCTTTAGCTGAGTTAGGACAGAACTAAAAGAAGCGTTAAAACACATGCAGTTTTTTTCTCTTACACAGTGCATACTGAGTGGCAGCAGCTGGGAGTTTTCTGGTCCAAAATCCCAATGGTAACTGCTGGAAGATGCTCATGGGCTTTTGCAATAAGCTCCAGGCTACACGAGTATGGGTGGCAGTCACTTTCAAAATTATATTTGAGCGGGTGCCATAGGGCCCAAAGGCATTGAGGGAGCCATGATCTTTTATAATTCAGACATGGCCTACTTTTGTTCAATTCCTCACTCAAATATAGCTTTCTTTCTGGTAGTGTTACAGGTGGGAGCTAGTAATATTCCCAGATGTGCAATATGTGTTCTCCAAAATCTTAGCAGAAGGAAGAAAATGACACATATCATAGCATAAATAAATGAAATAGAGACCAAGAAATAAAGAAAAAAAGTCAATAGCACTAAAGTTGGTTTCTTGAGGAGATAAAATTGACAAACTTTTAGCTACTCTAAGAAAAAGTCTCACATTAGTAAAATCAGAAATTTAAGAGTAGTCATCACAACTGAAGAAACAAAAATACTTAGGATCATAAGACACTTCTATGAATAATTATTATGCCAAAAATTCAGATAACCTTAAAGAAATGGATGAATACCTAGACACACAAAACCTGCTAAGAATGAATTAGGAAGAAATAGGAAATCTGAACAGATCAATAAGTAGCAAGGTGATTGAATCAGTAAACAAAAACCTCCCAGCACAGAAAAGTCCGGGATAGCTCGCTTCATTGGTGAACTCCACCAAACATTTAAAGAGTTAACATCAATCCTTCTCAAGCTCTTCCAAAAACTTGAAGGAGAGGGGACACTCCCAACATCATTTAAAAAGGCCAGGTTTACCTTGATACCAAAGCCAGATAATGACACAATAGACCAGTATCTTTGATGAATATAGATGTAAAAAGTCTCAAGAAAGTATTAGCAAACTGAACTCAAGAACACATCGAAAGGATCAGTTACTGTGATCAACGGGGGTTTATCCCTGGGTTGCCAAGTCTCCAGAAACCTATCTTGAAATCATAGAACTTTACAATCTAAATGACAAAGAAATCCAAAACAGTTGGAAAATAACTAACAAGATGGTGATAGTGAACTCTTACTTATCAACATTACTTTAATGATAAATAGATTAAATTCTCCACTAAAAAAAACATAAAATGTGGGGTCGTCCTGGTGGCATTAAGCTCCTGTGCTCTGCTTGGGTGGCCCGGAGTTTGCCGTTTCGGATCCCAGGTGTGGACCTATGCACCACCTATCAAGCCATGCTGTGGCAGGAGTGCCACATATGAAGTAGAGGAAGATGGGGACAGATGTTAGCTCGTGGCTAATCTTCCTCAAAAAAACTCAAAACATAAAATGGCTGAATATATAAAGAAAACAAGATTTAACGATATGCTATGTACAAGAGACACAGTTTAACTTTAAGGATACACAGAGACTGAAAGGGTAGGGATGCAAAAAGATATTTCAAGTAAATGGTAAGCAAAATAGAACAAGTGTAGATATACTCATATCAGACCAATCAGATATTAAGCTAAACATTGCCAAAGAGATAAATAAGGTTATTGTATAATGATAAAGAAGTGAATTCATCAAGAAGATATGAGCATCTACATATAGAAATATATAAAGCAAACACTAACAAAACTAAATGGAGAAATAATCAGCAATATAATAATAGTAGAGGATTTTAATATCCCACTCTCATCAATGGAGAGACATGCTGATATAAAATCAATAAGCAAAGACTTGAACAACAGTCTAGAAAAATGTTCTAAAATATTTACACAGAACATTTCATCCAACTACAGCAGAATATACATTTTTCACATATGTACTCAGAACATTCTCCAGAGTAAATCAAATACACCAAAAAACAGATCTCCTCAAAGTCAAGAAGATAGAAATTATATTAAGTATCTTTTCCAACCACAATAGTACGAACCTAGAAATCAATAAAAGCAGGAAAATAAGAAAATTTACAAAAGTATGGAAATTAAACAACACATTCTTGAATAACTAAAAAAATCAAAGAAGAAGTGAAAATGGAAATCACAAAAAATATCTTGGTGAAAAATGCAAACACAGCTCACCAAAATTTATGGATTGCAGCAAAAGCAATACCAAGAGGCAAGTTTAAAAATATAAACACAAACATAAGAAAAGATATCAAATGAACAACATAACATTACTACTCAAGGAACTAGAAAAAGAAGCAAAAACTAAGCCCAAAGTTAGCAGAAGGAAGGACGTATTAAAAAAATAGAGCAGAAGTTAATGAAATAGAAAATAGGAAAACAATTTAAAATATGAACAAAAGTAAGAGTTTTTTTAAACGATTAGCAGAAGTGACAAAACTTTAGCAAAACTAACAAGAAAAAAACGGAGGACCCAAATAAATATAATTAGAAGAGAAGACATTACAAATGATGCCATTAAAATACAAAGATCAGGGGCTGGCCCCGTGGCCGAGTGGTTAAGTCCTGCTGCAGGCGGCCCAGGGTTTCGTTGGTTCGAATCCTGGGTGTGGACATGGCACTGCTCATCAAACCACGCTGAGGCAGCGTCCCATATGCCACAACTAGAAGGACCCACAACGAAGAATATACAACTATGTACTGTGGGGCTTTGGGGAGAAAAAGGAAAAAATAAAATCTTTAAAAAAATACACAGATCAAAAGAAACTATTGTAAACAATTATACTCCAACAAATTGGACAGCATAGAAGAAATGGATAAAGTCCTAGAAATATATACCTACCAAGACAGAATCATAAAGAAACAGAAGATGTGAGCAGACTTATAACGACTAAGGAGGTAGAAGCTGTGATCAAACAGCCCAGCAAAGAAAAGGCCAAGATCAGATTGTGTCACTGGTGAATTCTACCTCACAAGTAAAGATGAATTAACATCAATCCCTCTAGAAACTTTCCAAAAATTTGTAAAAGAAAGAAAACTCTCGAATTTATTTTACTCAGCTAGCACTACTATGACACTAAAGCCAGATAAGTACACTAAAATGTAAGTACAGGCCAATGACTTTGACAAAAATAGTTGCAAAAATTCTCAGCAAAATACTACCAAGCTGAACTCGGTAGCACACTTAAAGGATCACACATCACTACGAGGTGGCACTTGTCTCTGGGATACAAAAATGGCTCAACATACGCAAATCAATAAGTGTGATACACCGCATTTGTAAAATAAAGGGTAAAAATCTTATTCTTCTTTCAATGATGCAGAAAAATTACTTGAAAAAATTTAACCTTCTTTTATAATAAAAGTTCTCAACTAATTGTGTAAAGAAATAATGTACTTGAACATAATAAAGTTCATATATGTAAGGTCCGTGATTAACATCAGACCCAATAATGAAAGTTTGAGAGCTTTTCATCTACAGTCATGAACAAGTGAAAGATGCACATCTTCATCACTCTAATTCAACACAGTATTGGAAGTCCTAGCCAGAGCAGTTCACTGAGAAAGAGAAATAAAGGCACCAAAATCGAAAGAAAGTTAAAGTAAATTTTTTTCTGTTTGGAGGTAACATAATTTTATGTATGAAAATCTTAAAGACTCAAACAAGAAATTCTTAGCATAAATTAATTCAGTAAAGCTGTTGGGTGCAAAATCAATCAACTTAAATGAGTCAATTTTATTTCTTTGCACTAACACCAAAATATATGAAAAAGGTATTTAAAAAACCAATTTTATTTATAATACCATCAAGAAAATACTTAGGAATAAATTCAAGCAAAGTGGGGAGTCTATACACTATAAAGTATAAGAAAAAATTTGAAGAAGACACAAACAAATGGAAAAATATCCCATAATGATGGATCAGTGAGTTAATATTAAAATGTCAATGCTTATCCAAAGCCATCTATATATTCAATGCAATCACTATCAAAATTCCAATAGCATTTTTCACAGAAATAGAAAAAATATCTCACAATTTGTATGGGGATCACAAAAGATGCTGAATATTCAAAGCAATCTTGAGAAAAAATAACATAGTGGAAGCAACGGAAATCATTTTTTTATTTTATACAATATTACAAAGCTATGCTAATCAAAACTAGATGGTACTGATATAAAAATAAACATATACAACAATGGAACAGAATTGAGAGCCAAAATATAGACCCATGCATATATGGTCCAGTAATATTTGACAAAGGAGTCAAGAATGCTTAATGAGAAAAAGATTTTCTCTTCAATAAACAGTATTTGAACTACTGGATATTCACACACAATTAAATAAAATTGGACACTCTTACACCACTCACAAAAATTAACTGGAAATGGATGAAATAATTTAATGTAACACCTGAAACCATAAAACTCTCAGATGACAAGGTCTTAGAAGACCTCAAGGTAGGTTTTGACATTGATACTTTTGGACATGACATGAAAAGTACAAGCAGAAAATGCAAAAATCAACAAATAGGATGGCATTAAACTAAAAGCCTTCTTTACAATAAAATAATCAACAAAATGAAAAGACAACATACTAAACATATAAAATATTTTCAAATATGTGATGAGAGGTTAATATCCAAAATGCATATGGAACTCCTACAACTTAATAGCAAAAATCCAAATAACCTGGTTGAAAAAATGGACAAAGGACCTGGATAGACATTATTCCAATAAAGACTTACAAATGACCAAAAAATACATGAGAAGATGCTTAATGTCACTAACGACCAGGGAAATGCATATCAAAACCACAATGGGTTCACCTCACATCTGTTAGAATGACAGTCATGAAAAAGACCAGAGATAACAATGTTGCTGAGGGTGTGAAGAAAAGGGAGTCTTGTGCACTGTTGTTGGTAATGTAAATTGGTATAGCTTCTATGGAAAACTGTATGGAGATTCCTCAAATAATTAAAAATAGAACTACTATATGATCCAACAACCCAACTTATGGGTATATATCCAAATAAAATGAAATCAGAATCTCAAAGAGCTATCTGTACATCCATGTTCATTGTAGCATTATTCACAATAGCAAACACCTGCAAACAACTTGTTTCATATGTATATATGTATTAAGTATATGTGTGTGTATACACACAGGCACACACACACACAATGGAATATTACTAAGCCACAATAAAGAAGGAAACCCAGGCAGTTGTGACACACTGATTGACTTTGTAGGTACTATGCTAAATGGAAAATCAGAGTAAGAAAAATACTATATGATCTCGCTTACATGTGGAATCTCAAAAAGCAATATGGATGAATCTCCAAAATATAGTATTGAGTGAAAAAGCATGGCAAAATTAATGATATGTTCAAATAATGATTAGCTTCTTGGAGTTTTTGATTAGGAAAAAGAGAAAGGAAGACTCCAAGAGTACTAGAAATATGAAATATTCTAAATCTTGATCTTTGTTGTAGTTACAAAAGCATATACATATGTAAAATTTGTAAGCTGTACACTTGAGATTTGTATTAACTGCATTAACCAAAAAATGTATCAGCTGTAAGTAAATTATGCCTTGAAGATGATATGTTCAAGGTAACTCCCCACTTCAGATTTTCTTACTGTTCCTGATTTTGTACATACAGCCTCTGCATGATGTTCCTCTGTTCGTAGACATCAATAGAAAACACATCAGTAGTGCCTTTTGAAAATTTTCTACAGAAACATTTATCTAAAAACTAAGGGTAAAATCTCTGAAAAACAATCAAAAAAATAAAGAGACAGATATAGAATTTCCAAAACTATTTTGAAATTTTCTTTTTAATTTTGATTGCATATTTAATTTCATTATGATCAGATAACAGGTCTATATTATTTCCCTGAAATGTATTGTTATTTTTACAGGCATCTGGTCAACTTTTATTAATGACTTGTGTTTGCTTGGAGATAATGCCATTCTGTTATTGTTTCTTTTGTTTGTTTGAGTTTCTTCCTATAGGTCAGGCTGAACAGTTGTTGAAATATTTTCTTCTTACCAAATTTTACGGACTTATATGATTTTCAAATCGATATGTTTTAAAATCTATTTTTCTGATGGCAAATGAATCTGGCACAAATAATGACGTTTTCATGACTGCGTTTATTTGTGTCAATTTCATTCATTTTAAGAGAACAAAAAGTATTGATGGCATAAGTGACAGAATATTAGCAATTATGTTCCTTTTTTTCATCCTAACACTTGGTGAGGAGAATGATAAACAGTGCAAGCAAACTCTTAGTCTTGAGAAGATGGCTACTTTCTTCTGACATCTTCAATTCCTTCTAAAAGTGTAGAGTTTCCTGAATAATCTCTCTAGACATGGACCCAGGATCTACATGCATCTGTTAAGGTACAACAACAAATATGCACACGGTGTTGGTACTTGCATCTCTACATGAAGCTGGAAATTTCCTACCTCACTCTAAAATTTTCATGTTGCCATTGAGGTGGACTTGAAATGCCATTTTAACTCTCAGAAACTCATATTGCTGATTTACTGTCCCTGGAAGCTGTTTCTGGATTCATTTTTCTTTGTATGTTTAAAATTTCATTTATTTCTTAAATTTGTTACAAATATACAAAATTTAGCCTCCATAATAAAATTCTCTAAGCCAACTTCTGATGCAGTTTCTGATTATAATTTGGCTCTGATGACCACAGCTTTCTGCCATGTCTGTCTGTATCTTATCTTGCTTGTGTCTTCATCCAACAGATAGAGAAATAGTCTTATTTCTTCTCTTTTCAAAGACCCCAACCCTGGAGGAGTGCCCATATTTTGCATGATAAGTAATTCTAGTTATCTGGACATTTGCAAATGTGAGGTGATCCACATAACTTATAAGAAACAGATGGCTGACTTACTTAGGTTTGCTCACTCATTATCATCATGTGTTCTATTAAGACTAAGCATGTTTATGTATCTGAATTCATATCCATGGACCCCATGACCATCATAAATCAACATAACATTTAAGCATCATGGACACAATTAATTTCAAGAGAGAATTTAGTCATGGTGTACTTTAAAACAGATTGGCCATTGCAATTACAACTAGAGCCTGGGGAAAGATATACATTACTTAAACAAAAAGTTACATGAATTAAAATGGTTTGCCTTCAAGATCCAGATAAAACAGATTGTGAAAGACTGCTTACAAAAACAGTGAAAATATAACGTGTACAGATCAAAGACATAGAACATAGTGTTTAAAATAAATTCCTGGACATAAATAAATATACCAGCTTAAAGGACAAGCTTGGGAGTCACATTTTAACATTTATTTGCTGTGTGATACTGAGAACAATATTAGTTTTCCATGCCTCCATTTTCTCACTTAGAAGATGGGTGTCAAAGTACTTATATCATATAGTTAATAGGATGCAAAGTAATGTATAAAAATTGCTTGGTGTGGAGCATAGCAAATAGTAAGTGCTCAAGAAATAGCCTCTCTTAGTATGGTAGTCTCCAGTAATTCTTAACAACTTCCTATTCTACTGATCAAAGAATTTAACTTTCTCTTCATGCATTATTAAAGGAGAGAGAATTACCATATGTTTAAATGTTAACGACTTCAGGAAATTAGACTCATTTAGCATTGAATAATTTGAAGAATGAGACTAAGTTTGCTGTCATTTTAAATTTACACATTTCCCAGCCCAGCCACCTTTTTCAGGGCCCCCTTGACCTCGCTGTTCCTCAGACTGTAGATGAGGGGGTTCAGCACAGGGGTGAAGATAGTGTAGAATGCTGACACGACCTTAGCAAGTTTAGCTGACCTGTAGGATTTGGGTCTCATGTAGGTGAAAATGGCAGCTCCATAAAAGAGTCCCACCACAGCCAAATGTGAGGAGCAGGTGACAAAAGCCTTCTTGCAGGCTTCTCTAGAACGCATCTGGAGAACAGCTGTGATGATAAAACTGTAGGAGGTCAGGATGAGGGAAAAGGGGACCAGAAGCATTAACACACAGCAGACGTACATTACATTTTCGAAGACTGATGTGTCAGCACAAGCCAAGCGCACTAGCATGGGGGCCTCACAGAAGAAATGATCGATCTCATGTGTGCCGCAAAATGGGAAGCTCAGGGTAGCAGCAGCCTGCATGAGCCCATCAGCTGCCCCCAGGAACCAAGACCCCAAAGTCATTCTCAGGCATAATTGCTGGCTCATGAGGACAGGATATCTCAGTGGATGGCAAACAGCCACGTAACGGTCATAGGACATGGCTGCTAAAAGGAAACTCTCCCCACCACCCAGAGTGAGTGAAACAAAGATCTGCAGCCCACAACCAGCAGGGGAGATGGACTTCTTGCCAGTCAAGTAGTCAGCAGCCATTTTGGGCACGATGGTGGCAACCAGCATCACATCCATGAGGGAGAGTTGGCTCAGTAGGAAGTACATGGGTATGTGGAGCTGGGGGTCCCAGTAAATCAGGAGAAGCATGAGGGCATTGCCCATCAGAGAAGCAATGGCCATTGTCAGCACCACCATGAAGAGAAAGAGGTGGGGTCCTGTGTGTTTAAAGAGTCCTAGAAGAATGAAGTCTGAGGTTGTGTTTCTCTTCTCCATGATTTCTTCTGGTGTGATTCTACAAATGGAAAAATAGAGAAGGAAGGGACTTTGATCATCTAAAAACCTTAGTTTGGCTTCAGAACTTCTGGACATGTGCTGGATATGGAATCCAAGGTCCTGACTCAAAGCCCTACATCCCAGTTAAGATGGTTCTGCTTGACCTATTATTCCACTTCTCTGTAACTCAGCCTGTTAATGTTTTAAATAATGTTAGTCTATATATTTCACACAATGATATATTGGTTGGGTGGTATAATAGATCAAAATGAATCAAAAGTAGAAAAAAAAGCTTTCAAAGATTATAAAATTGTAAATAGTTAATTTGGCTGTTTTTTATATTATTTAATAATTATTACTATTGTGCTTTCCTTATGTGTACTGAAACCAAAATTAACCAATTTAGAAAATAAACACTTATTTAAACATTTTCTATTTATATTTCTTTGAGTCTTAGATGAATTCTTTTCAAATTTTGGAAATTTTAACATACTCAAATTAGTTATTTTTTTAATAAACAAAAAATTACAGCTGTTTCACTGCGGGTTACAAGGGCCACAGAAGGGAACAGATGAGTATAACAAAATTTCCCCACTGAAGGAACATAATATCCCCAATAATTGATGAAAATATTACTTCCTCTCATTAAATAACTATTTTTATTTACCTGATTTTTAAAGTGAGGCTCTTCTAGTTCATCACTCTCTGCTCTGAAACCTTCAGTCTATTTCCATCACACTTGGAATAAAATGCACATTTCTTTCCCCCGCTTCCTAGGACTTGGAGCCATGCCCTGCACATCGTTTCATGACACAATGTACTGTCATGGAGACTTGCAATGATCAGGTGAGTATGAAAGGCAAGCATGAGAGGACCTTTGATGTCAGTAAATGCTTGGAGAGAATAGCAAAAACTATAACGATGAGTAAGGTGATTAAAAAGTAAAGGAAGCAGTTTTAAAACAACCTTATTACATGAAACATAATTATTAGTCACAGGTAAAGTATAAATATATCTGAGAGGAAAAATATTTTAAAATGCTTAAATTACATATTTGGTCTATCTTCTGAGGATAGTTGCTTAATATTTAACAAAACAGATATATTTTCTCAGGAGACAAACAAAATGACTGAGCCCACAGAAATGAGCATGGCTTTACGAGGAAGGGTTCACAGGTTGAGAGCTGTTATACACTGAACGTAAGTAAGATTTTTTAGTGTTTGACATTGTTTAAACTCCATACTAAGAACAAAACTTGTAAATTCATAAAGAGCAGAAGAGCATATAGGTGCAGTGAGCCAATTCTCCTCTTTTATTAGCAGAAAAATGCACAAATTTACCACTTTTGTTTATGGACAGGTTTGCAGACCTCTTTATTTCTGACATGGACAGTCCAAAAATATTTCATCCAAAGCGTGAGAGACACAATAATCTCTGAGCCTGTTTTCTGGAATTGTCTGGTAATTGATTGGTAATTGATTACTACAGAGACAGAGGTAGCGATGATGCTTTATAACCTGAAGGGTTTGATTTTGTGAATACTCTAATGCTATAAAAATTAGGTGGCAGACACAGCCCATGTCTTGCAGAGCCGTATAACACATAGGCACTCTCTTTAAGAGACCTGTGGAAAGTCAGTGCTAATGGCTCATTAAATTGCTACCTTCACCACGTGAGCATTCATGTTTGAACGGACACAACAACACACAGGAACACCAGCACCTTTGCAATGGATTGTTTAACCACTGACACCAGACACATAAGCAGTCTACCTAATCGAGGCCTTGCCAAGCCTTGGTGATTTGCACTACCTCCTATCTAGTGCATTCAGCTCCTTGTTTTATATTCTATTTAAGATATCTTTCTCCTCTTATCGCCTGCAGGCTCTCTCAACCTCCATTACAACTTTAAACCACCCTCAGACTAATCTTATCGATGTGGGGATGTATGGATAAAGAACTCTGGGCTCGAGATACAGAAGTCCTGGTTTGAGAATCATTTTGTTTTCTATATATGTGATAAGGAGTCAGTTACTTAACCTTGCTGCATTTATATGTTTTAAATTACAAAGCTTCTTAACAGATTACTAAAATAATTAAGATATTTTGTGCATGAATGAATTTTGAAGCAATTTCCCAAGTCATTTTGCACATTGAAACAAAATTATTAATTTCAATTTTATTTGTTGGTCTATATCATTAGTTGCTATTTTTTCCCACATAAACAATAGCTAGAATGCCATAGCACAAAATGTAAATTTGACCATTTAACTGAATACTCTGTAAATGTGAAGATGAAATAGATAGATGATAGAGAGATACACGCATGGACACACACACACCCACGTGTGTGTCTAAATAAATAACAATAAATTTGGAACCATAACTCTTTAAAAAGAAAATGTAGTAAATAAATAAGTAACTCTGTAATATCTTCCTCTATTGTGAAAAATTGTGATGCATGGTATTTCAGTAAATTAGGCTTTTCAACATACTATAATAGATAATTTAATAGGAAGGTCAATATAAGTGTATTACTTAATTTCTTGTACATAACTAATGCAGCTTGATCTTTTTCACTAAATATCATACAAAGAATTTTTAATAAAGAATTTATTGGCTTTATGGATATACAAATGCATTCACTTGCTAAGTGAAACATTTAGCCTTTAACTAAAATTCCATATTAACTCAGTAAATTATGAGAATATTATAAGTATTTCTTCTTTACATCAATGTGGACCAAATTAATGTTAGGCTATTAAATAAGGTGACTGAAATTGAGTGAAGTCTTTTTTTAAATGTACCTATATATTTTCGTGAAGTGAGAGAAATACTTCTCCTCCAGGAGTAGGTTATGGATAGTTTTCCAAGTGTACATGTACACATCCTTCAGAGAAAGAAAAGGAAACTGTTCTTCATTATTCTTAAAGTAACAAAATAGTTTGCTGCCAGAATTTTTCTTATTTCTTCTAGGCCCTTTATTTAGAAAATGTTTGAGGAATTCTGTGTCTATTAATCCCAAAATCACGCCCTTTCTGAAGCTCGTAGGGAAATTGATTATAGTCTCCTTCTCCATATTCGCACTGACTTGTAAGCTCTAGTAGAGATCATCGTCATAAACTTTTGGAGTTTCCTTCCACAATCTCCTTTTCTCTTCCTTCTGCCATTCTGCCCTCAACAAAGAAAGTGCCTCTATGTCCAGAAGATATTGATACCACATGGTTAATTTCTTGAAACAGCCACACAGTTCACTGAAACAATCCACTATTATGAGCTCAGTAATTTGAATGAATTGATTGCTTATTCAAGAAGCTCTATTAGCCTACTGGTTTTGGGTGGACCAGCCCACAACTTACGTCTTCAGAATGTATGTGGACAATGGGGAGACTATTATTTTGTATCATTTGTGAATAAAGTCTTACAAAGGTTACTCTGCAACTCAAAATTCAGATGTGGAATACTAAACACTTCATAAATATAAATCACTTGAAATTACTTACTAATATAAAGGAAAAATAATTCTCAAATTAGACTCACCTCTATAGTAGAGAGTCATAATCCGCGAGACATCCATATGGTGCTGGGTCTTTTTAATAGGTTGACTACAAAGGCTCATTTACAGCAGTGTTGAGGGCACTACTTTCTCCTCCTGGCCTCATGCCATACTTATTTGGAAGTCCTACATGACCACTTAAAGTTTCCTACACCTATAAAATACCTTCCCCGGGGCAACGACATTTTCGAAGGCAAGTCACCTTTGGTAGGGGAACACAGATTTAATGGTTTCTCAAGAGTAAGTGATGCAATGAACTAATTTAACACCCAGGTTTTGCTAAAGGCAAAATAACCCTGAATGGGAAGGTGAAGAGATGAGGCACTGTAAGGATAACAGCGAATGCAAGGCCTTTTCAAAGGCAAAACAGAAGTTCCACTCCTTGAACTGAACAAATGTGACTTAATTGCCTGAAATATAGATTGCTCATTTTACTAACTGATAATAATAATGGATTTTATTTATTAATCAAATATGCTCAGCATTTTACATATATTCCAAGCATTTTATTTAATCTTTAAAACAGCCCTTTGAACTATGAACTTCTGCATTCTACCAGAATGCAAACAATATTAATATTTTTAAGCTACATACCTATATTTAATTGTCCTGAGGTAGCAGAATGGAGGAATTTATGTTTAAGTCATCTCAGTGTGTGGCTCTCAAACTTTAGGGAGCATTTGAATCACTCAGAGGGATGCTTAGTTACACGTTGAGAAATATGTCCTTAAATAAGTCATGTAAAGTTGAATTTTGACTCTATCCTTAACTGGTCTTCAGTGCTTTGGTAGCCTCTAAACTCATTGATTTCCAATTTTTTAAACCCTTTTTCTATTCCTTATGTATTTCATGATCTTGGATTAGCATTATAAGTGAGCATCCTGTTCCTCTTCTATAAAATATGCCTAATAACCTTGCTTACTTTGTAGCATTATTAGAAGGATTAAATAAAATATTTGTAAATTATTTGGAAGAGTATCTGGCCCTTTGTAAATCCAGTATAAAAGTTCATTGTTATCGTCATCATGATTGTTTCCAATGGGGTGTCTTGAAAGCAGGGCTTATGTTGATTCTGGCCCAAGTGTTATGAAAAATTATCTAAAAAAGAAAATAAGCAAAGGGAGAGCAGTCTGTCCTTTCAGTGTTATACTTGGTCATTGTTTAACAGGACTGCTCAAAGATTATTTAGTTCTCTGGGTGAATGCAACTGTGTTCGGCTTACTATTTATTAATAATCAGGGCCCAGAATCTGTGAAGTTGCATATTAGTGTATATATTTGTATCCAGTACAGATGCAAATAATTTATGTCTGGTAATAAAGTAAGAAATCAACCAGTGTTACTTAGCCAAAAACAAAAACTCAAGTAATGAGAAGGTTTTTTCCTCCTGACACCAAATGTGTGGTGTCTTCCAATACCACTTTTCCAACACTCTGACAGCAACCACATAGCCTACAATTTAATCAAATCTGACACTACCTGGAGTCAGTGCAGACTCCACAGGCTTGAGGGCTCAGTCCCATAGACTGCCTCCTTCAGGTGCTCGTCACAATTGTCAGGTTTTGATGCTTCTGTCCAACTTGGCTACAAAGAGCTCCTAGGACCCTCTCCTCAGGTTCTGTAATTTTCTAGAATGACTCACAACAGTCAGAACAATGCTATTATAATGATTACAGCTTATTATAAAGGATAAAAATGGACAACCAGATAAAGCGGTTCATGGGTGAGCTTCGGAAGGCTCTTGAGTGCAGGAGCTTCTATCCTCGTGGAGTTGGGTTGTACCATCCTCCCAATCAGTGTTTGTGCACAGAAGCTCTCTGAACACTGTCATTTAGGAGTTTTATGGAGGTTTAATTACATACTCATGATTGTAGCCATTGGTGATTAACTAAATTTACAGTCTTTCTCTCTTCCCTGGATGGTGGGGAATGGGACCAAAAGTTCCAAACTTCTAATCATGGCTTGGTCTTCTGGCAACCAGGTCCCATAGTCAAGCTATATAGGGGCCCACCAAGAGTCTCCTCAGAACAAAAAGGAGCCCTATCACATTTACCACTCTGGAAGTTCCAAGGTTTTTAGGAGTTCTGTGCCAAGAACCTAGGACAAAGACCAATTATTCTTATGTTATAAAACAACAAGAAAAAGTGAAAATAACAAATAGCATTTTTTCCAGTGTGGCCTTCTCAGAGGTCTATAAAAAGCCCTGTTCAACTCAAACACTTTTTGCACGAGCTGTAACTCCCTCTTTGTCCCCTCATGGATAAGTTAAACTTTGAATGGACATTTATTTATTTCAAATTTTTGTGAGAGTTATATATTTAACTTTGGGAAAATTTAACTTTTGCAGAAGGTTCCTCTAAGTATGTCTCAAAATGGATCAGCTTTAAAGTGAATCTGCTAAGAGAGTAAGTAACTAGTGCATAGGCCTTGTAGGCATACAACTCACTTTCCCATATTCCTCATGCGGAACCGTGGTACCATCTGACCCTATTTGACCTCAGGTATGAGGAGGAATGTTTGGAACATGAGATGCCACTGCATAGAACACAACAACCACCTGAGATGCACTGGGAATTGGGTTGGTAATGTTAAAGGATGTTTTCATTGCTAAGGTTGCCAGACTCTGGAGGGGGCAACACATGAAGACATTTTGACCTGTTCATTGTCTGAACCCTACTGGGAGAGCATGGTGAGGACTTGGTCTCACAAGGCCAAAATCAGTCTGAATGGGAGGAAAGGAAAGATGAGGCACATGAAAAATACTCTTCTAAGATCTGTTGACAGACTGTAGGCAACCTACACGAGCTCTCCAAAACAGGATCACCCAGGACCCAAGAAGGAGATGTCGAAACACAGAAAGGGAAAAAATTAAGTAATTAAGGGACCACTGACCCATGAAATAATTTGTATTTAGGGGTGAGTATACTCCTTTAAAGGTCCTCAAAAATGGATGAAAGACTCATGATTGTTTCAATGAATAAAAATGGGAGGGAGACTTTAATGGCCGATGGTCTTTGCTGCTAAACAAACCACGCATACAAGATGTTCCAACCTGCTCGAAATGTCAACAGAAAGCACTGTGAGTACCGCTGCTCACAACTACACCTGCTGGATTAAGAAACTCTAATTGTAGCATTTATCCATCACAAATAAACAAATTATTTGAGGTGTATGAAATTATGTATTATTCTACATCCTAACCAAAGCTTGAAATTGGCAAACTTTCAGTTTTACCAATCTCTTGACCATGGAGAAAATAATATTTTACATATAACTTGTATTTGCTGATTTTCTAATGAGGTTCAATATCATTTCACTCACTCAATTGCAATTCATGTTTCCTTTCCTGTAAAACTATTTATTCTTGCCATTTATCCATTTGTTCTTCTGAGATTTAAGGCTATTTATTTGTAAGTATCCTTTGATTGGAGAATTTAATCCATTTACTTTTACAGTGATGATTGTTATGTGGGGACTTAATGCTGCCATTTTAATTCTTGTTTTCTGGCTGTTCTCTGTTTCCATTGTTTCTCTTCCTTTGTATTTCTGACTGCCATTTCATTTTGGTGGTTTTCTGAGGGAGATTTCTCAGTTTTCTCTCTTTTTGTGAATTGTGGCTCTGCTCTGATTTTTTGTGTAGTGGTTATCATGAGGATTGTATGAAAGATATTCTCTTTTAAGTTGTAATTGAGTCTTTGCCTCCCTGATCTGGTGGAGAGCTACAGGTTTCTGATCATGTCTGTCTATTTATCTCTTGCTCAGAGCTTTGTAGACCTTTGCATTTTTGTTTCTGGTGTGATGGCATCTTTAATTATTTCTTGTCAAGAAGGCCTAGTGGTGATGAACTCCCTCAGCTTTTGCTTATCTGGGAAAGCTTTTATTTCTCCATTGTATCTGAGGGAAAGTTCACTGGATAGAGTATTCTTGGTTGAAAGTTTTTGTCTTTCATTATTTTGAATATATCATTCCATACTCTCTTAGCCTGTAGGGTTTGTCCTGAGAAATCTGCTGAAAGCCTGATAGGGTTTCACTGGTAGGTTATTTTCTTCTGCCTTGCTGCTCCTAATATTTTGTCTTTATCATTAAATTTTGCCATTTTTACTATCATATGCCTTGGAGAAGGTCTTTTAGCATTGATGAAGTTGGGCATTCAATTAGCTTCATTTATTTGTAAATCTGAAACCATCCTCAGCTTTAGGAAGTTCTCAGCAATTATTTCTTTGAACAAGTTCTCGGCTCCTTTCTCTCTCTCTTCTCCCACTGCAATACCTATGATCCTTATGTTGCTTTTCCTAATTGAGTGATATATTTCTTGAAGAATTCCTTCATATTGAAAAATCTTAGCTCTGTCTCCTCCTCCACCTGTAGAATTTCTACATTTTTCTCCTCTAGAACACTATTTACTCCATAATATCAGTTCTATTTCTTAATGATTCTAGATTATTTTTGTTTTATTAATTGTGTTTTTCACATCCAGAATTTCTGCTTTATTTTTTAAAGTTTCAATCTCTTTGGCGAAGAAATTCATTTTATTGCTGATTTCCTTGAATTGTCTTTCTGTGTTTTCTAGTAAGTCATTGAGTTTCTTATGATGGCTATTTTGAATTCTCTGTCATTTAGGTTGTATATTTCTGTGTCTTCAGTGTTGGTTTCTGGAGAATTGTCATTTTCCTTCTGGTCTGAATTGTTGCAGCTGTTTTCTCATGGTGTTTGATGAACTAATCTTTTGTTGGGGCATTTGTGGTATTCTTAGGATGTGGATTCCGCCTGTTACCACTAGGGAGAAGCAGGAGCAGCGTTTCTGGCCCCACCCCATCTGCTGGAAGCTGTGGGCCTATTATAGGTGCTTTCCCTGGCCTGAGGTGAATTCAGACACTTGTGTGGACTGTCCTTGGCAGGCTGGGCTTCCTTGCTGGGCTAGGGCCCTGCTTTGGTGCTTCAGGGGCACTCTGAGCTCCCCATCTCTACCAGAAAGTGATCACCAGTGGGCTCAAAGCTGCTGCTGCCTCTTCCCACAGCCACCCAGGACATGTTCTTTATCTGGGGGCTCAGCAGCACTGTGAGTCCTCATGTGCATGCCTGAGAAGCATTTGCCCCAGCACGTAGATCTGCTGCTGTCTCTGTTTACAGTCCATTGGACTGTTGTGTTTGGTGGGTGGGGCTTCCTCGCTGGGACCCCAGCTATGGCTGACCCTTGGGTGGCACAGGGGCATGGTGGGCTCCCCCTCCCCACCAGGAGAGTGAACACAAGCACAGGCTAAGGGTTACAGCTGGCTCCTCCTATGGTCACCCTGGTGTGTGTTCCCACTGTCGGGTGCTTGCCCCAGGTTGGAAAGTGTTTGTCTGCATGCACAGGGCTACCAGGGGAGAGCAGGGTGTGTTCACCCATCTCACTTCCCCAGTGGCCAATCCACCCACCCTCAGATGTACAGCTGCGTGTGTCTCTCAGGCATCCTGTTGTGCTTTGTGGGTTTCCTCCATTGGTCAGTGAACGTCTATTTAGTTGTAGTTCAAAAGGGAGAATGATAAAGGGAACAGCTCACTCTGCCATGTTGCTGACTTCATCCTCCTGTATGTTTCTTAGCAGCATTCCAAATAGTTGATGACACTATCTAGAGCTTGGTTTGAAAAACACAAAAAACTCTTGATTTTCCTTTTATTTCACTTGCTGATTGTTATTTATTACTGCAAATCAAACCACCCCAAAACCCAGTGGCATAGAATAACTATAATATTTCTGTTGCAATTCATGAGTCTGAAATTTTGACAGGGCTTTGCAGGAAGAACTAATCTCTGCTCCATGTTCTGGGTGTAAGTTCCACATGCAAAGCTGCATTTGCTGGGTGTTTGGCTCTGGCAGGATGACCTCATTCACAATGCTGGAGAATGGCTGGGTTTTGGTGAGACCTATCTCTCTCTATGTCATCTGTCATCATTCGATATTGTGGTCTGAAATTCTTTACATGAAGCCTAGAGCCCAAGAGAACAAAAATAGTAGCTTCAAGGCCTCCAATGACCTGGGCCCAGAATTGGTACAGTATGAAATTGCCACATCTGTTGGCCAAAGCAAGTCACATGGCCAGAGCATATTGAAGGGCTCGTTTCTGGATGGAAGGAGCAGCATATATATATATATATATATAGTATATATATAGTAGGGGAGAAACTGTTAACAGTCATCTTTGCAAACAATTTACACACTGCCCATTCTAAAATGTTTTGCTCGTCTCTTCCTCTGCCTGATTTCTAAATATTAGTTAATTTTTGTTGTTGAGAAAGATTGGCCCCAAGCTAATCTGTGCAAACTTCCTCCACTTTATGTGGGATGCCGCTACAGCATGGCTTGGTGAACAGTGCTAGGTTTGAGCCCACTTTGAGTAACTACCTAATTGTTTAAATTACAAACCTAGAAATTATTCTTGATTTTAATCTTTTCTCATCCCACAAGTTCCATTAGAAAATACTCTTGGCTTGATCTCTAAAACCTGCCCCTGACTTACAAACGTTCCCTTTCACTGATAATTCTTTAACGCAAACCATCATTTACTACAGTAGGCTCTTTTGCTTTCACCTTTGTCCCATAATATCCATTCTCTGAACAGCAGATGAAGTGGACATGTAAGATTGTAAATCGGATTATCTAACAAACTTTTTTTTATGCTTGCACTTAGAGTTTCTACTCTTTAACATGGCTTTACAATACCGTCCTTACTCTGGACTTTTTTCCCTCTCTGATGGCAGCTCCAATTGTTTTCTCCCTAGAACTTCACTTTAGTAACAATGGCTGTATTTATGATCTCCAAGCATGCCAAGCTCACTGCCATTTCAGGAAGTTTGAACTTGGCATCCCTTCTCCTGGAGTGATTTGTGCAGGGTTTTCTTTAAATCATTAAGGAGCAAGTAAAATATTATTTTATCAGAGACTTTTCTAGAACATCCTATCTGATGCTTTCCCAACTCCATGGTTACTTCCCATAATATTAGTGTATTTTATTTTATTTACAGAATTTATCACTAAATGGTAGCCTTATTCTTTGTTATTCGTTGTCACCAGCACACACATTAGCAGGTAAACTTCACAAATTTACAAACCTTGTCAATCTTGATCAGAAGTTTAATCCCAGCACCTAGAACATTATCAGGAACAGAAAAGCCGTTCAATAATTGTTAAGTGAACAAATAGATAAGAAGAAATTGTGGCCACATTTTGCTAAGAGAATGTTTTTTGTTTCTTTTGGTTTTGTTGTAGGATGGTGAAAGTGGGATACAAATTTTTGCTCATGTTAATAGTACATGATAAAGATTTGTAAAAGCGAATAAGAAAAATGAAATAATCATTGTGATTCAAGTAATGGGTAAACATTTCAGAAAGTCTGAGTGAGAGAAATTCCATCACTACATCCTCCCTTTTCTTTCCTGCCTGATTAGAAAGCACGCCATTGCTCACTGTCCCAAGCTTTTTAGATCAGTATGAGAACCCTCCAGACACACGTGCATTAGTGATGATCAATAGACTATCTTGAAAGTATTTCTTTTTAATTTGAAGTGTACATCATTATATTTTAACCTCTGTAGAGACCACATCGTTTTCACCACCAAAAGTCTAGTTTCCATCTTTCACTGTTTCACATCTTCTTTATTCTTTCATAGGCACCTATGTTGTTTTCAAGTCTAGGCTGTCACCTTACTCAATATGCCATGTAACCAGGAGATTCTGTCTATTGGAAAAGACACCTGCGGAAAGACTCTCTTCAACCTCACTAAAAAGGCCTCTCATTGAAATGGTGCTGTTAGCTGACCCTTGTGCCACCAAACTCCAGGGATAGACTCTTGGATTGTGACACACCTACCGAAACACCAAATGCACGTCATCTGGTGACCTGAAAGTAAAGATTTTTGGAATTGAAGCAGATGACATCTGATGAGACAACTTTCCCAAGATGTCCAGACCAAGCCTTTGGAAGTTTGTCTGCCAAACCTTTGGTGACAACATAGCACTTCAGATGATCTCCAATGCCTATGATCTTGACAGATGTATTTTATAAAAAAGGGCCTGGGGGCTGGCCCCATGGTTGAGTGGTTAAGTTCACGCACTCCGCTGCAGGTGGACCAGTGTTTTTGTTGGTTTGAACCCTGGGCGCAGACATGGCACTGCTCGTCAAAGCACGCTGAGGCAGCATCCCACATGCCACAACTAGAAGGACCCACAACGAAGAATATACAACTATGTACTTGGCGGGGGGTCGGAGGGGCTTTGGGGAGAAAAAGGAAAAAAAAGGAAAAGAAAGAAAAAAGGGCCTGAAGGTTCTCCTTCCTATCCCATATTTGTTACTCAAATGTGGCCACAAGAGGTTTCCAATCAGTGCACTTTCCCTCCAATGTGGGACATGACATCCAGAAAACTCCTTCCTGGCATCAGGGGACAAATGCTTGATGAAACCGGAAAACTCTGACTCTTGATCAGTGGTGCTTTCAGAGAAAGATCCTGATCAAAATTGGAGAACATGAAAATTAATCAACAGGAGGCCAAAGGGGGAGATGTCACATCCTACATTGATAGTGGAGTCCAACAGGACTTCCTCTTCTTGACTGACAAGAAGCTCAGCCAATGAGACACCGCGACAAGTCATCCAATGAAAAGCCACCATACATCAACCTCTCAATTCCTGCAATAGACACTTTATTTATAAAAGTCCTCCCAACTTCTCCTTCCCCTCTATAAAATAATTTCTCCTCACCTTTGCTGCTAGGAGGTTCCACATTGATCACTGTAGTTATACACCTTGAGGCAAATAAACCCATTTTACTGAGGAATGAACTGGCTGTTTATTTCTTAAGATCACTAATTGCTACCCCAGCTTTCTTTTTGTTTCCATTTGCATGAAACATATTTTTCCATTCCTTCACTTTCAGCCTGTGTGTATCTATAGATCTGAAGTGAGTCTTGTAAGCGGCTATATGGGTCCTGTATTTAACCCAGTCAGCCACCCTATGTCTTTTGATTTGAGCATTTAATCCATTTACAGTAAAATAATTATTAATGGATATGTACTTATTGTCATTTTTTAAATTTTTTCTGCATGTTTTTGTAGTTATTCATGATTCCTTTAGGATTCCTTCATTTTTCTGACAGACGAGTGGTGTAGGTCTGCACTTGAGAACCAAACGTGGGCCCCCAAAGTGGAGCACGCCAAAGTTAACCACTAGCCCACTGGGACTGGCCCAAAATTGCTCATAATTTTAACTAGAAAAAATATACTTTGGTTTTAGAATGAATATTTCTCTATGTCCCATTTTAGTTTCAGTTTATATCTTCTTTTATATTTTTAAAAAGTAATTTCTCTAAGGTTAATTCTTCTTCATACCCTCTGTATTTTCCTTTCAAGTTTCATTGTTTTCTTTATTTTGGCCTGTATTTCATGAAAGGTGATTTTTCTCATATATCTGATGATTCTTCTCTGTCCATATATATGAGTTAGCCACTCAATGGAAGTTCTGAGGAGAGGGAAGATTTTTTTAAAATATAGCCAATATATGTTTCAAGAGGGGACGCTATTTGATTGTGAAAAATTTAAAATATTAGGGCCTGTGGCTCTCTTTTCTTGAGCTGACCAGCTTCTATGAAGAGAAAATTTCAATTAGCATGGCTGCCAGTATCACCAAGCAAATGGGAATGAATTGGGCCTGCAGTTCAAGATGTGGATGATTACACACACTTCTATTGTCAAATTGGTCATCTGTCTGCATCTGTCACTGGTACCCACTCTGGTTCAAAGCCTCTAAAGGGAAGCTTCGTGTTTCCATAAGAAACTACCAGTCATCTAAATCTGAAACTCTTCACACATTCTCCAAAATGGAAATACTGAAAATGAAAGCAATAAAACCGCCCAATTTTTATGTCAACATATACATAAACATCTTAAATTAACAAAGCCGATTTTAGGGACACACTGGAACTGTAGGTCAGTAATGGACAATATAGAAAAGAGAAGAATGCTGTATGTTAGAGAGTTTCTGATTCAATGTAGTTATCAGAATTCTAAGATAGACCATAATGACACATGTCCTAGCATAATCTCCTTCTTTTAGTTTGATTATGACTGGTTATCACGTCATGATTAGTTTCTGTCAAAATGGAAGGGATTTTGCAGGTATAATTAAAGTTGACCTAATTCAACTATAATTCTACTTTTCAGTCCACTTTTAATTATATGCATATAATTGTTTAGGTGTATCTTATAAATAAAAATTTTCTAATTATAACAGTAGTTGCCTAGGAGATGTGATGTCTGAATGTCATGCATTAACAAACTGGTTAGAACCAGATCAAACAGATAAAGTAGAATAAGCTGCCAGTAACCTGGTAAGCCGTCCTCACTGGACTTAGACACTTTTGCTCACTTGATTTAACAAACTGTGTACAGACTTAAGGACACGTGTCCCAGAATGCTAGTTTTCAAAACTTACTTGGCATAACCACAGTCTTTCTCTGTAAAGTAGATAACATATAAAAGTAAACAGTTCTGACATAAGATGTTATATATATATTCAAAAAACTTTTTTATGGTAAAACTGCATATTGGGAAGACATCAATTCTAGGGAAAATAGGGCTAGACCATTTAAAACTTAAAACTAATGAGATATTAATCAGAGCATAAACTCCAAATATTTAAAAATTAGTAGCATAGTTAAATTTCTACTTGCATTTTAAATGAGCATCAGTTTTCTCTATGAGAAAGTAAGCACTTCCTCCTCTTCAGAGCTTAATGATTTCTTCTGCAAATTAAAGGTCCTTGAATTCATTTACTTTCAATGAAGATTATTTAGTCAATATTTGACATCTGATTTTTGGTTTCTATTTTTGTGAATTAAGTTTTAACACCAGGGATTTAGCATTGCAGTTTTGTAATTGTCATTTCTAACCTCATTAGATAGCCAAAAGTTGTGAAATTCATAGTGTGTATTGAAAGGAAATCAGCCACTACTTGTTGCAGTGACAAAATTTCTGTGAAATTTTGTTTCTTAACGTAGTCATATATTGCTTAGGTTTTCTCTCAGGGGCCAAAGAGAAGAATTGGATTTTATTCTAGAGTCCTGGAAATGTGGTGTGGGGGAAGGAAGGGTTCACACGTCCACTCTGGAAGCAAGGGTTGAAATTGGTCTTCCTGACTAATCAACTTTTCCAATAACAGTTCTCATCTCTATAAACAGGATTCTTAATTGCTGGTAAATCAAAGTGGTCTTTGCCACAGTGTGTGACACTGAGCCATTCTGGTACCGATTATCTGTATGAAAACTTCTTCTTACCAATGAAATTACATTCATCTACCCACTAAGAAAGACACCCCAAAGTTCCACCAAACCACGACACCTGACAAAAGCACAGGATCTCTGGGTAGTTTCTTGTCCTCTCCTTCAGGCTTAGATGTGATTTCTTGCTCTGGTTTTGGATGTTGGTCTTTGGGACAAATCCCTTGACCCAACACTGTCCATGTTCCCTGATTGTACCCTCGGGGAGATCTTTCCTTGTCTGTTACCACCCATGATACATCTAAAGTGGCCGCTGGGGTCTCTGCCTCATTGGCTCTCAGCAGTTCCTATTGCCTGCTTTTCAAAGAGAGCACAGCTTTACCATCACAAGCCTTATATATTGGATTAGTGGCTTATGTATTATTACATTCGCATCTTTTCTATTTTTTTAATTTTTTAAAATTTTTTTATTGTGGTAGCAGTGATTTATAACATTACATAAATTTCAGGTGCACATAGTTATATATTTTGAATTCTCTGCAGTTTACATCATGTTCACCATCCAAAGACTAATTACAGTCCATCACCATACACTTGTGCCTAAACACCCCTTTCACGCTCCTCCCTTCCCCCTCCTCCCTTCCCCCTGGGAAGAACCAATCCAATCACTGATTCTATGTGTTTATTTATCGTTGCTTTTACCTTCTACTTGTGAGTGAGATCATATGATATTTGCCTTTCTCCTTCTGACTTATTTCACTTAACATAATGCCCTCAAGTTCCATCCATGTTGTCACAAATGGCCAGATTCCATCATTTCTTATGGCTGAGTAGTATTCCACTGTGTATATATACCATGTCTTCTTTATCCATTAATCTCTTGATGTGTACCTATGTTGCTGCCTAGTCTTGGCTATTGTGAATAATGCAGCAATGCACACAGAGGTGCATTTATCTTTATGCATTCATGTTATCATGTTCTTTGGATAAATACCCAGCAGTGGGATAGCTGAATCATTCGATAGATCTATTTTTAATTTTTTGAGGAATCGCCATACTTTCACCATTATTATTTAACATAGTGTTGGAAGTCTTAGCCAGAGTCAAGAAAAAGAAATAAAATGGATCCAAATTGGAAAGGAAGAAGTGAACCTATCACTATTTGCAGATTACATGATTTTATCTATAGAAAACCCTAAAGAATCCACTAAAAAACTTTTACAAATAATAAATTAATATGCTCAAGTTGCAGGATAGAAAATCAACATACAAAAATAAGTTGCATTTCTATATACTAACAATCAAGTGGAAGAAAGAGAAATTAAGAATACAATCTCATTTACAATCGCAACAAAAAAGAATAAAATATCTAGGAATAAACTTAACCAGAGAGGTGAAAGATCTGTACACTGAAAATTATAAAACATTGTTGAAAGAAATTGAAGAAGAAACAAAGAAGGGCAAAGATATTCCGTGCTCTTGGATTGGAAGAATTAACATAGTTAAAATGTCCATACTTCCTAAAGCAATCTACAGATTCAATGCAATCCCTATCAAAGTTCCAATGACATTTTTCACAGAAATAGAACAAAGAATCTTAAAATGTATAAGTAAAAACAAAATACCCCAAATAGCCAAAGGAATTCTGAAAAAAAGAACAAAGCTGGAGGTATCACACTCCCGGATTTCAAAATACACTACAAAGCCATAGTAACCAAAACAGCATGGTACTGGCACAAAAACAGACACATAGATCAATGGAACAGAATTGAGAGCCTGGAAATAAACCCACACATCTATGGACAGCTAATTTTTGACAAGGGAGCCAAGAACATACAATGGAGAAAGGAAAAATCTCTTCAATAAATGGTATTGGGAAAACGGGACAGACACATGCAAAAGAATGAAACTAGATAACTATCTTACACTTTGCACAAAAATCAACTCAAAATGGATTACAGACTTGAATGTAAATCTGAAACCATTAAACTTCTAGAAGAAAAACTTAGGCAGTATGCTGTTCAACATCAATCTTGGCAGCATATTTTCAAGTATGTCTGACCTGGCAACGGAAACAATAGAAAAAATAACCAAATTGGACTACAGCAAACTAAAAAGCTTCTGCACAGCAAAGGAAACCATCAACAAAATGAAAAGACAACCTAACAACTAGGGGAAGATATTTTCAAACCATATATCAGATACGGGGTTAATATTCAAAATAGATAAAGAACTCATACATCTCATCAACAAAAAAACTAACAACCCAATTTAAAAAAGGGCAAAAGATCTGAACAGAAATTTCTCCAAAGAAGATACATGGATGGCCAATAGGCACATGCATGAAAAGATGTTCAACATCACTAATTATGAGGGAAATGCAAGTCAAAACTTCAATGAGATATCACCCTACATCCATCAGAATGGCTGAAATTAACAAGACAGGAAACAGTGTTGCAGAGGATCTGGAGAGAAGGGAACTCTCATACGCTGGTGGTGGGAGTGCAAACTGTTGCAGCCACTATGGAAAACACTCCTATCTTTTCCAATGTTTTTCCCTCTGGCCAGTTCTGAGCCATCAGTCACATGCCTTGTTCTTTCCAAGACCTAATTCTCAAGCCTGTCTCCTTGCAAGGCCTCCTTTAAACCATGCATATGGGTTTAAGGTCACTTAATTTGCTAATCCTCAGAGGGGGGATAATACCCTTTATTTATACTTTGTCTTAGGAGTGTCTTCACAGAATTCATTTTCAGACACTTACTGGGTTTCGTGTACAGTATGCATGCACCAAGTCTAATTCTTCTGTGTTTCTGAAGATTTTGTAAACCACTAAATCTTTTTTAATATATTTCTTTTTTGTTTCAATTGTGATACATTTTTTCCTTTTGCTTTCAATTTAGAACCCTGGCTGATAGAATCAGACTCCAAATGGCAGTTTCGGCTTAAATGGAAAACGATGGAAAATAAGGGCAATGATTACAAGGATTGAGGAGGAAAAATGTATTTAAAAACATTTAGGAGACAAAATTAAGAGGATTTCATGATTGTTTGTCTTGTGGAAATGAGACAAAAGTGTTGAGAATAAGGCCCAAATGTCAAATTGGCTCCCCATTTGTGTGACACATCCACCTTTGTGTTTTCTACAATGTAGTAAGTACTCAGTATTTAACGACTAATAAGTCATGGTCCAAGCAGCAGCTGTCTTTTTTTCCTCCAGATTTTACATGCAACTAAGTGAGTAGTGGGGCTGAACTAATTTTTACAAGAAAGGAATTATTATTTTGTTCCATATTTCACGATTGACCTACACTCCATTGTATGGGAAAGATACTCATCCCTCAAAATAGGGAGGGAAAAAAATATTCATTTCCCTTTCTGTAAATCAAACTTTGATAATTTACTACATAATAAAAACTAAAGGAACACAGTGTGCATTATAAAAGCATCCAAATAGAGACCATGTGCTTTAAAAATTTGATCTTCTTGCCATGAAACAATTAAAGAATGAATGAGAAGTGCAAGATAATAATTACTAGTTAATAACTGGATGATAATATGAATGGCTAAAAGGAGATGTAATGAAAAGGGAGCAGTGACCCTGTAGGAGGAGGAAAACTAGGGTAATTGTAAGCTTCAGAGTCGTCATTGTCCAATTTTCAAAATTATCTGAAGTAGATTCTCATAAACAATGGAGAAAATGGTAGAATATTTGAGAAATTTGTCTTCTTTCTGTATTGCTCTTCCTAATGTTAAGAGCTTTTTTGGAGAAGGAGTGGCCTGTGGGTGCAGACACAATATCGGTGGAAATTAACTTCCTGCTTTCCTGAGTCATGAGCCTACTGGAATAAAAGATTTCAAGAAGGTCATTTCTGGTAGCATGGAGTGCTCAGTATTTGCTGGTGATCTCTTTTTCCCCATTTTCAGAGCTGTTGGCAAGAAAAATTTAATTATTCTTGCTTTTGTAAGAATGTCATTAAAAGTGACTTCAATGATGCCATTAAAGGGGAGCAAAATTTGCCACCGTAAAATATGCCTCTTTGGCATAAAGATTATTTTATGCTGGTTATTTTTAAGAATCAACGGACATAGGACAAGTTCCGAAAACTGGAGTAGAAGTTACCTTTGTGTAAAAGACATTTACGTTTATCAGGGAAATTTTCATTTGTAAGGGTGTCTCACTCTCTGTACCAGGACGTGGAGAATGACCAAATTTCTAGAAACTCTTATCCGTGGGGAAGGCAGCAACTTAAACCTGTATTACAACCATGTCCTAGTTTACTATGCCTTTCCTGGTAGCCTCCAATAACGAACGGTCTTCCCCTTCCTCCCGACATCTTTGTCTTTAGCTGAAGATGACATTTAAGGTGAAGACTTGGCCTATTTCAGGGAGCTGGTTTTCCTGGGTCTCTCCCATGTAGGTAGGAGTATATATGTTGTGAAACTTTGGTGGTTTTTTTTTTTTCCTGTTAATCTGTCTTTTATTACAGGAGATGTCTTTAGCCAAAAATCTAGAAGGGTAGAGGACAAATTATTTTTCCTCTCCTACACTATTTACTGACACTATACGCTAAAATGCCTCCATATTGCTTTTCAGCAAACTAAATCCAAAGATATGGCATGGTTTCCCCTAGGTCATGGTGTGCCACGGCCAAAAATAGATACAGATCTCTTGATTATCTCCATTATTTACTACCTGAAATGGGTAAGAAGTCTGAAATGGGTGTCTCTGCTCAATTCTACACTCCTTAAGATTATTTCCAATGATAACAATGAAAACAGCAGACATTTTCATGATTTTCCTGATTGGCATGACACCATTCCCTTCCTACTCACTCATTCTACTCTTCTTAGGGCTGGTCTCGTGGGCATGTGGCCTGTGAACTCGCACAGCATCTCAATCTCAGAAAGGATCCTTGCTTTGTTTAATACTCTGTTGTTGAAATCTTACAATTCTTAATAATTTTATCTCTGAGAAAGCAAGGGAGTGGAGGAGCTGTGCTGGGCAGAAACATTAGCATGTGGCTTTGGTCCAGCCACAATACCTGCACAAGTGGGCTCAGGCAGCATGCACAAAGAACAATTGGCCTGGCCTCCCCATGTGTGCACACACACAACTGTTCAAAGCACCACAGGACCCAGAGGGAGTGGCTGGGTTGGGACCTGGAACTCAACTGGTGGCAGTGATGACAGCAGCAGCTGCAGGAGCAGCAACAATGGTGGAGGTGGCTACTGCCCACTAAAGAGGAGGATCTCTGCCTGGCAGGAGCAATGGCCTATGATGGGGGCAGGGGCTGACTTAGCCTTCAGTCCCAGAGCCCATCCCTGTGTCATTTAAAAAATTATTAACTATCTCACCTGAGGGTCAGGACAGGAAATGCTAGGAGCTTAGGAAGTAAACTTTGTCAGTAAATTATTTTAAATGAAAGTGTACGCATGGTCATTGCACTAAAGCATATAAGGGAGCTATTAGAAATCATCAGAATCCAGAATCTATGGTTTTCAAAGCTGCTGCAACATTGCAAAACAAATATCCACAGGATGAGAAATAGAAAGAAAATTTAAAGATAATTTAAAGATCTAAAATTTAATATGAAAGATTATTCATGGAATAGAAAGTTCTTTTCATATGAAGTTTCAGAAACCAATTATTAACAAAAAGGATAAAAATAGCATTGATGTAGTCTGTAATTGAAAATATAATGATAAAATGAATAAATAAGCATTTGAAACATGAAGCCACTTTTGCTTTCTTATACAAAGTCCACAAGTTACCAGAAATTTGAGAGAAATTGTTAAAATGCCATTTATTAGATTTATATTTAAAATTAAATTCAGATTTACATGAAATTGACTTATATGGATAGGTTGAAATTTATTCATGAGAAATTATTTCTTATAAAAAATTCTCCTTGAGAATCATTAGCTCTATCTTTACTGTAATTTATATTTTTATATAAGTTATCATAAATTCAGTCCAAATTTTCACAACCCACAAACACTCCTAATATCTCCGATAACTTAAGCAGATTCTTCTCAAAATTAAAAATCACCAAAACTTAATTGCAACTTAGCATTTGCCACCAGTGACTGACAATATTTTCAATCATATTGACAGCAAATGAAGTTCCTAAAACTATAAATTTTTATGAAAATAAATTTGGAGAAAATAGTTCCAGAAAAATCTTATGACCAATATTGATATTACATAATAAAGTATATCTATTGATTATATATAAAATTATAATACAAAAATATTGCTTGTAATTTGTATTTCATTTTAGAGCTAATAAATTAATTTTGAAGGAAGAAACTTTATAATTTAGCACTAGTAGTGGTAGTGTTTCCTGCTTTTTGAACAAGAAGCCTCATATTTCCATTTTGTGCTGTGCCCTTCAAATTCTGTGGAGTATGACCCTTCCCCTCCTGCCATATCTGAGAGGGTAAAGAGCATTCCTGCACTCATCACTGATGGGCATTTCACCCAGGGAGTTTCCTTGAGCTGATGGATTTTTATTGGATGTAATGGTGGGATCTATTTGTGATAGTGACTGAGCCATAATATCAATGAGTAAAACTGATCCATAGATGTTGGCTTCTCTCAACATATTTCAGTAGAACTATGAGATGCAGTAATGGGGAATAAAATCTCATCTGAGAGACATTATCTAATGCTACGAGTAGCAGTGGCTACTGTTAAAAAAGAGGCAACAGGTTCAGAATGGAGTCGTTTGCGCCAAGCCCAAATCACAAAACTGAGACTTGATATCAAACTTAATTACAATTTCAACCTTCCCCAGGGTTGGAGTCTCAAACCAGTCAATCTGGAATTACCCCGTCAGCACCAGTGAGATAACCCACCTAATGGATCCCTGCCATCCCCCAAGAGAAGGTGACCTTGCCTGAAACAATCAGCTCTTTGCAAGAGTAACTTTCTTGCCCCGCCTCCTTCTGCCTATAAGAGTGTTTCATTGTGTAAAGCTCTTCAGAGCTCCTTTCTGTTTAGTCGATGGGATGCTGCCTGATTCATTCAGTAAAACCAATATAACCTTTAAAATTTACTCAGCTGAATTTGTTTCTTAACATTACTTAGGATGCAAACAGCATATGTAGAAAACCAGGGATGGGTGTGGGAATGTCCTTGACTAATTAATTCACACTAATTTGACTAAACCTTTGACCCACTCATCTTATAATTAACTGCACAATTTCCTTGACCTCTGTTAGCACCTCCACGTTTTTATTGTTGATCCTGAGGTATACCTGAAATTAAATCATTTCCTTAGCATTCATCACCCTGTTAGAGACATAAACTTGTCATATTCCACTCAGAGTAGTATAAGGAATTTTGAACCCCTGATGAAGTCTTGAAGTCTCAGCTAAATACCTATAAGGATAAGTTTCTTTAAATTAAAAGAAAGACTAACTGGTATGGTAAATTACAGGTTTACTATGAGAATAACAAGAAGTCTTCTGACTTTCAACTAGATCTTGACATTCAGGAAACATTTATTTTTGTTTTAGATATTTTTGAAAATAGTAGAACTGGTATGCTGATTGACAACTTCAGTTAGTTTCTACTTTCGTTGCTGCATGGCAAACAATAATTATCAACATCATATCAGCAAAAATAAATTAATTTGGAAATTAATTTGAAATTGATGGGAAAAAGCATCATGAAGAAAAAAGATAAGGCTTAGAATTTTATATATGTATATATACTCACATGCATGTATATTTACAAGACAATTTTGTCCAGACCTAATTTATAATCTTCTTCTCTAGATTAATTGTGGTCCTTGCACCCTAAACATAAAATAATATTTTTAATCCTGTATGCTGATGAATGAACTTATATCCAAGTCCTGGCTACACGTGCAAAAAGCTCTGTCTGTATTTTCACAGTGCAGATTCTCTGAATCACTCTTCTGAGGGCCCCCAGCACCTCACTGTCTCTCAGGCTGTAGATGATGGGGTTGAGCATTGGGGTCAGGATGGTGTAGAAGACAGCCAGAACCTTGTCCTTTGTTGGAGATCTTAGGGATCTTGGGTATAGATAAGTGTAAACAAGTGGAGCATAATAGAAAGTCACCACAGTCAAGTGGGTGCTGCAGGTGGAATCGGCCTTCTTCCTCCCTTCTGCTGAGTGCATGCAGTGGACAGCAAGGAGAACTCCGCCATAAGGATATGCAATGCCAATGAAAGGAAAAACGAGGAAGAGGGTGGTGCTCACAAACACTGTGTACTCATAGACCCAGGTATCCATGCAGGCCAGAGTCAACATGGCCGCGACCTTGCACAAGAAATGGTTGACGGCCCTGGATCGACAGTAAGGGATATGGAAGGCATATGTGGTGTGGGCACAAGAGTTGACAGAGCCCATTATCCAAGATCCTATTATCATCAGCACACACATTCTTTTGCTCATACGAATGGGATAGTGGAGAGGAAAGCAAACAGCTATATAACGATCATACACCATAGACGTCAAGAGCAGTGCTTCCGCACCTGCTAAAGTCAAGAAAAATAAGCTCTGAACCCCACATCCAATGAAGGAGATAGATTTGTTTCCAAAGAGAAAATTAGAAATCATTTTGGGGACAATGGTGGAGATGTGATTCAGGTCAATGATGGAGAGCTGACTAAGTAAAAAATACATGGGCGTGTGGAGCTGGGTGTCCAGGAAGATGAGGAGAATCATGGACAGGTTGCTAAACAGAGCCGTTAGGAAAATGAGAACAACGAGAATGAAGAAGAACAGGCCAATTTTTGACAGTGGAAACAACCCCCATAAAATAAAATCAGTTGATGTTAGATTATAATTTTCCATGGAGCATTAATATGATTTTTCCTAGAGATAGACACAAGAGTAAGTGATTTGAGTATAAAACTATAAGCTCTTTGTAACTTAATATTTTAGACTGTGTATTATTTAAAATTTTGTAGGTCTTAAATGAAGAACTGAACTTATCTATTTTGGGAGAAATAAACTTTATTTTCTGATCCAGAGATTAAAACGTGAAAATGCGAATATTTGTGGCCAAAATGTCTTCTAAGAAACTATTAAAATATTTTAAAACAAGATTTATATTTTGACCTCCTTAGGACAAATATGTTTTACTGCCCTACACAAACTCAGATATCATTAAAATCAGTTGTTGTATTCAAAATTCATGCATAGAAAATGTATGTAAACCCATGTATTATAGAGTTCTAGTATCAATAAATGTTTATGACCCTTAAGGGATGTTTTTTCTTTCACATTTTTCCCTAAAACTTACATCTAAAATTGAAGTAGTCTATCAGCTCTTGTTTGAGAAGCTTTATATCTTTCTTAAATCTTCTTTTCACAATAATGTCAAGTCAAGTTTTCCTGAAGTCAGGTATTATCACTTGGTTCATCTGTTCTGAAATATAGCATAAATCGTTATTGTCAAGTTCCACTTATGCAAAGTCATTCTCTTCTGCCTCGTCACTCAGGTTCTGAATGCTGCAGTTAAAGAAGACCCTCTACTCAAACGTCTATACACATGCTCATTGTGGCTGTCATGACTCTGCTCAAGATCTCCCCTGGAGCATGTTTTCCATCTCTCTGCTTCTCTAACATGTATATAACATTATACATTGATTTGCGACACTTTGTCTTATTCATTTTTCCCTTTTTTTGTATTTAAAATTATCTCCAGTTCTAGATAAGTGTGTGAATTTAAGCATATATACTTACCATTTCTCTCTTTTAAAATCCAATTATGATGATGATAAACAACTGGATGTGTTATAAATTAAAAGACAGCAGGTGAGCGAAAGGCACAGTGAGAAATGAAACAGTTCAGGATTCTTTGAAAGAAAGAATTTGGATAGAGAAATGCTCAGTTACTTAAATGGAGAAAAAGGACTTGGCACCTTGACAGTCTTCACGGAGGTAGGAGGAGGATTCTCCTCCAGAGACATAGGAAGTGAACAAGCTCCACACAGTGTGTGATGTTTTAGTCTTAAATATTATGTTAGAGCCCAATGTTCCCAGACGTTAAGGAAGTTCCCAACATGAAAGAGGAAGATGCACAAATGTGCACACATACACACACAAACACACACATGTATTCACACACACCCCACACAAATATAAAGTGTGTTACACGTGATTGGGAAAATGCAGAAAGACAACACATTTTTAAAAATCAGGATTCATATCTTTAAAGAAGTATGAAACATTATTATTCCATGATATATTATTAGATTAATTTAAAAGTGTCAGATAATAAGAAAGGTTTGCAAATTAAAAAATACATAATAATTGATCAAATGATTAAGTGAAAATTTCAAAGACAAAGTGAAAAAACCTACCAGAATTAAAAGAAAACAGCAACAACAAAATAAAAATATTGCCATTTTGAAAAGTTAGGATAATTAGAGAGTTAATACAGGGAAACCAGTGTATGCTTGTTATTCCTAGAAATGCAATTAGCAAAATAATACTGGAGTTAATATTATCAAAACAACATTTTTCAGAATTGATATATATGATCCACCATATTCAAACATCATGAACAGAACACAGAAAAGTAAATGAGAAATATTTTATTGAAAGATACTTCTTGAAAATTCTAAATGTCTTCTTGAAAATACTGTCTGAAAATTGTCAACATTGCTGATAAATTTATGACCTGAAAAGTGCCTTGACAGAGTAAATAGTCATAATAATGAAAAGAACTATACAAAGAAATAGTAACTAAGTTATCATTAGATTTTATTGTAGTTTATACTTTCATATTTTAGCAATGTGTACTGGAAGATGAAACAATGTTGTCAACTTTGCCCCCCAGACCCAAAGCGGTATATAACTATGTTGAAAGGATGGGAAATGGAAAAAGAGGTGGAAGTGGGTGGCATGCAGAGCAGGAAGGTTTCCATTCTAAACTGTCCACAAATAAAAATCTGTTAGAACTAACAAGTTCAGCAAAGTTGCAAGATGCAAAATCAGTTGTATTTCCATACACTAATAACATACAATCCTAAGAAGAATATAAGAAAACAATTGCATTTATAATATCATCAAAAAGAATAAAATACTTAGAAATAAACTTAACAATGAAAGCAAAAAATATGTGCACTGAAAATCATAAAAGATCCTGAAAGAAATTGGAGAAGAGACAAATAAATAGAAATGCATCCTGTATCCATGGATTGCAGAACTTAATATTATTAAGATGTCAATGCTACTATAAGTAACTTCAGATTCAGTGAAATGCCTGTCATAATCCCAATGAGATTATTTACAGAAATGGAAAAATGCATCCTAAAATTCATGTGAAATCTCAAGGTGCTCTGAATAGCCAAGATAACCATAAAAATGAATTGGAGAACTCATTTTTTTTCATTCAAAACACTAAAAAGCTATTATAATAAAAAAAAGTGTTGTATTGGCATAAAGACAAGCATAAACCATAAAATAGAGATACCAGAAAAAAATCCTCACATGTGTGGTCAAATGTCAAATTTTTGACAAGGATCTCAAAACCATTCAATGGAGACAACTTTTCAACAAATAGTGGTGAGAAAACTGGATATCTAGATACAAATAACAAAATTGTACTATTAATATACACTATACACAAAAATTAAAGGAACAGAAGAGCTAAATATAGAGCTAAAAGTATGAACTCTTAGAAGAAAACAGAGGAAACATTTCATGATATTGGATTTACCTGTGCTTTATTGACTATGATGCCAAAACATGTAAAACAATAAAAATATAGATGAACTGGACTTCATCAAAATAGAAAATTCCTGTGCATCTAAGAATTTTATCAGCAGAGCGAATGAGCAACCCACAGATGGAAAAATATTTGCAAAATATACATCTGATAAGGGATTGATACAGGGAATATGTAAAGAACTCCTACAACTCAACAACAGAAAATTAAAATTTAAAAAGAGTGGAGAGTAAAAGAGCAAGTAGGAAGCAACACTAAGATCACTATGGGTGCCATGTAATCACTCTTCTTTCAGGGGAAAAAACTATAATAAAACAACAGGAACTAAGAAAGGCTATCCATTACAATCTTTATTGAGGATATGGACCATTAAGTGTTAGGTTTATTCTTCAAGTTTCACTTGAGCACATCCAAAGCACACTCCAATGTGATTAGTCCCAACCTCTTCCCATGACCCTCATCTCACTTCCCATCTAGAGAGCGCATTTATGGATCAGCTCCAAAACCACTTTCTCTTGTCGATTTCATACTCTACAATTCCTTCTGAACAGCATCGAAAACGTGCAGCCACTCCCTCAACCTCAAACTGCATTTCAGATCTTTTACTTCTTAACTTAAAACTCTTCCATGGATTACATCACTCATTTCTAAACTGCCACCTTAAATTCTACGTGATTTCAATACAAATGGTAACCAACACTGCCAAAGTGGCTAACATTGAAATCATGTTACCCACACTGCTGTCAAGCGGTTTTGACTTGGCTTCAGTATTCCCTGTTTCCAGAGGATACATCACAGACTGTGGATACAATGCATCCTCTCTTCTTCAGTGAATATTCTTTATCCTGCAAATTCATTTTTTCTATAAATGTCTTGAGCCAGTTATGGCCAAATAAACTCTTCTCACATTTGAAGTATCACTTAAATTCATATAAACTTTTATTGTATATTGTATTATAGAATATCGTAAGTATTTTCAATTATATTTCAGAATATGGTATTGTTGCATCTAGGCCCATGTATTATTCACCATAGTTCCAGAACGGTAGTTCATAGACAATATCATCATCTGCCTTTCTGTCAATTTTACCATATTTTATTGTCATTTCATGATCAATTGTTCGCAAATAGATCAGTTCTCAGAATTGTATAATATCACATTTTAGATTTATAAAGAACTCATCTGAAAAAATGTGAACAAGTTTTCAAGCAGCCCATCCATTTCTTATTTTTAAGGAGAAAATATTTATAGATCTTATTCAAACCCACTATATTCAAGTGGAATTTTCTTTTTGGAGTTCCCTGGTTAATGAGATGTCTGAATGTATCAATTGCTTATTATAAACAGAAGTACTTAATTCTGAATAAATCTCTCTTAAGCACTTGCTGAAGAGTTCCTCTTAAGTGCCTAATAAAGATAAACATACAATTAAGATTAATACCTTTAATTATCTCCACACTTTCACAAACTCACTGGCTTGGTTAGCTGGCAGCAGTCCAACTGTCATAAAATGAACAAAGTCATTTTCTGTAAATTTCCTTGAATATTTTCCAAGCAA
Organism: Equus przewalskii; assembly: GCF_037783145.1. Taxonomy (NCBI): domain Eukaryota; kingdom Metazoa; phylum Chordata; class Mammalia; order Perissodactyla; family Equidae; genus Equus; species Equus przewalskii. Next base: position 223,632 of record NC_091855.1, read on the forward strand.
ACATACATATTAAACTTTCATCGCTATACTTGAAATTTTAGGTACCTCCAATGAAACTCAGCAGCAACAATGATTCTAGGGCTTCTTTACCTGGAGATTTAGTCTAATGCTCATTTTGTTTTGTTTGGTTTTGGGTTTTTTTGGTATTCACTTGGGTATGTTCTCTGAGGCTTGGAAAATGTAAGCTAAGTCACTAATTGCCCAGGATGGCTGTAAGCCAAGTTTGGAGAAGGAGTTCTGATAATTTCTTTAGATGTTTCCACAGGTGTGTTAAGGGTAAATTCAGTGGGGAAAGAAACAAATATATTTATTCACATTCTTCCAATATTATTACATCTCTAAAGTTTTATGGATCGTATATTTCATACATTGTTGTTCAGTAAGTGCACAGTAAAGATGTGTCTGCATATATTATTTCCCAGTTTTGATTATATTGGCCTACAAATTTATTAAATTAAATGAAATTTAGTTAGTTTAATAAAAATGTATACATAAAACTTCTTAATGTATCACACATATGTGTATATTTAATTTATTTTAGTTACTACATATTTTCCAATTATTTCCATTCTGTTGGAAAAACCCATTAATACTATAAACAGTTCAACTTAATAATGAAAATAATAATAATACTCATTGGTATATTTATATTTGCAAAATATTTAATAAAACAATGCTATTGAAGAACATAGTCTAATTGTTCTTATATTTCTCATGATTTCTAGTAACCAAGTTAATTACATCTTTTACTTGGGAAGGAATAATATTGGCCTGGTTAAAATTGTTTAAAAATATTTTTTAAATATTTGAAGTTTTGATTATAATATGTCTCAGTGAAGACTTCTGCATGTTCATTCTGTTTTGAGTTCTTTGGGCTTCATGGATCTGGATGTTCTTTTCCCTCAGATTTGGAAAGTTTTTTGTCATTATTTCTTTAAACAAGCTTTCTGCCCCTTTCTCTTCATCTGTTCCTTCTCGGATTCCCAGAATGCATATATTGGTGTACTTGTGGAATCCTGTAAGTTCTGTAGCCCTTTTTCACTCTTTTTTATTTTTGTTCTGTTGACTGGGTAATTTCAAATGACCTGTCTTGAGTTCACTGATTCTGTCTTTTGCTTGATTAAGTCTAGTGTTCAGACTCTCCAGTGATTTTTTTTTCAGTTCAGTCATTCTGTTCTTCAGTTCTAGAATTTCTGTTTGGTACATTTCTCTATATTTTTCTTTTACCATGGCATCTGGTTTATCTTAAGAGAAGAAAGAAGAATGTGAAACTTAAATAAACTCCTCAGCTTTTTTTTTTTAAATTTCTGTATTCAGTCCAGTTAAATTATTCATAAAATCACACAGCTCTTACATGAATAATCACATTTATCTATTTTGAAAAAGAAGCCCCATTCTGAAAAATGCAAGATTCAGATGACAAATATTTTCATAAAATTGTTTGAAAATATCTACAAAATTATAAAAGAAAAAAATTTCTATACTAATTTAATAGAATATGGATGTTTCAAGCCTTTATAAATTGACATATACACGGTGAGATATGCTTTTTTAATAAAACGAGTCAACTTGGAAAAGATTTTTTCTTTCCACAAATTATCATCCAAATGGTATGCAATCTCATTCAAAATCCCAATTTTTTGGTGGAAATTTTATAAACTAATTCTAGTAATTATGTGGAAATGCATTGGGCTAAGAATGACTGAGACATGCTTTGATGTGCAAATATTTTGAAGGTAGAACAAATACTCAGTAAGCAAGATCTGGGCATATGGAAAAGAAAAAAGCAAGCCATTGACGGTTAACAGTTAATGGCTCATGTATACCAAATCATGTGGCACATAATAAATATATACAATTTTTATTTGCCAATTGTACTTTAATAAAGCTGATAAAAAAAAGGTGAACATAAGCATGTCCAATGACTGAGAACTTCCACTCCTAGGTCTTTTCCAACAGAATTTTTTAATAAAGTCTCCAAAGGGCACGTACAAAATATTCATAGCAGCAACATTTGTAATAGTTAAATCCTACAATATTCACATATGTCTGTTAACAAAACTGAGTTAGTAAATAGAGGATAGTTACCAAATGGAGTATTCAGTAGCAACGTGAATTAATGATCTACAAATGTACAAATGACTGGAATGAATTTAACAGACATAATGTGAAGGAAAATAAGACAGATACAAAAAGGCACATGATATATGAATAAAACATTTACATGACAAAATTAATCTATGCAATCAGAAGTTGTAAAATAGACTACTTTTTGAGTGATAGATAATGAAAGAGAGCACAGGGGTAGCTGGTGAGGTTCTGGACATGTCTGCTCCCCAGTCAGGACGCCAGTTTCAGTGGTTCCTATTTGTGAAAATCTACCAAGTGCTTGTAAATCATATTTTAAAAATTTTTTAAAGAAGAAAAATAACAGTTAATGGTCCATGGAATGACAGTGAAAAAGATGATTACAATATGATGATGACATGTTTTATTTGTAGGATATTCGCATCTATGCAAGCAGAGAGGGAGGATACAGCTTCCTTGTGTAAATGACTCCTGATCTGATACTTGAGATCAGTGAGAAATAGGAATTATCCAGTCAAAGAACTTTTTGTGAGGATTGTGGATAATATATTGAAGACACAGGCCGTTGTATCCCTGATACAATTCTGACTTGTCAAAACATTTCAGAGAACTCCATTCAATTTAGCATGAAGAGAAGATAAAGTTTTAGGTAGGATATTGTACTGTATGATGCTGCAAATGAGGGGGTTTACAAGCTAAAGGAGATAATTACTTACTATACTAAGGAGATTAACATGATCATATATATATTGTAGCTAAGAAATTCTAGAAGAAATTCAAGCCTGTCAGGATATAAAGGGAGATGAGAAAACAGACTTGTGCTGGGGGACTGCAGTCATAATAACACAATCAACTCTAGATTCTCTTAGCTTATGAGAATGGCTATTGGGATCCTCCCCAAGAAGACACCATTCTGGAAAATTTGAATGGTGCAAGAGCTTTGAGATACCAAAGGAAGTAAGAGACCTTCCTGTATTGTTGCCACCATATTACATTCACTACTGAAATGTAGATATGGCCTTTCTACACAGCTCTGAGGCACATTAGATCACCAGTCTTTAGAGGCACCAATATTCACACATGAATGTCACAAACTTCATGATAGGTGCTATCTCTCTGTGACCATTCACTGTATCTACCCAAATAGAGTCATAGGAAGTCTTTGTGAATTAATCAGGAAGTAGAGATCGAATCCTTTCTATTTTTCCAATCTCTCATATTTATTTCCCCAGACATTTTAACTAAGACAAACTCCTCACATATCCCTATATCTCACTTGTGACGGGCTCATGTAAATAGATAAATGAAGGGCCACAGGACTTCTGGTTAAGCAGAAAGTCTAGAAATCATTTATCATCATTTTTTATCTGAGCTCGTTTGAGATGTCTTACAAAGCAAACATTTCCATATCTATGATAGAACCTAAATGCTTGCTTCCTTACTTGATGTACAGCTATGGCCAAGACATATTTCCACACTATGCATTAGATTCTTTATCTGCAGGATTTAACTTGGGAGTGGGTCATTCAAAGAACCAGGGCAAGTGCACAACCTCTAAGGGAATATGGATGCAACAGAAATAAACTCATGAAGTTTCTAGAGGAGCTCGTCACATGTTTCTGAGGCTGTCAATGGCACCCAGATGGGGCAACAGAGGTATCGTCACAGGACTCATCCTCAGGCTCATATTGGACATTCTTCATGGTTGCAGTCTTCAGACAAGATTCACCTCTATTTCTGAAGATTCTGTAAGTCTTTCAATCATTTTTAGTGTTATATTATCAGTTTATATTGGACTGAATTTATTTCTCTTTTTCCACTTAAGAACCCTAGCTAATAATATTCAATTCCAAACTCCATTTTAATTCAGTTAGAAAATCTTGCTAGGAAATATTCCAGTAAAGAGAGAAGGAGGACCTAGAGAAAGGCAGTGATAACAGGAATTGAAGAAGAGATCTTAAAAATGTTCAAGTAGAAACATTTAGAAAATTTTATGACTGAATGGTTTATTGTAATGCAAGAACAAAAGGCTTATGCTAACTTGCAATTGTCATTGGCTCACCATTTAGTCTGAAATATGTCTTAATGTCCCTCAAAATGTGTGAAGTGCTTAGTAAGTATTTGGTCACTGGTCTTAAGCAACAATTGTCTTTTTAATATTTTTGCATATTTTTAAATATTTTTCAAATTTCCCCAATTCTAGAAGCATGTAGTTAAGTTGGATGAAGTAAACCTTTCAACAACAAGCAACCATCACGGTTTTTCACATTATTATGACACTTTCATCCTGTTCCTTGTGAAGAAATAATTCCACTTAATTTAAATTTGGAGAGAAGCAAGTTATAGCCAATTACTATTCTACAAGTCAAACTTCTAATAATTTAGTGTTCTAGTAAATGCTTAATTGACATGCATATAAAATGTCAAAAATTATATCATCTATTCACATCTCTCCCACTGTTGATGGAATGCAAATTGACACAGTCATTATGAAAATCAGTTAAGGCTCCTCAAAAAATTAAAAATAGGCCCACCATATGACCCAGAAATTTCACTTTTGTGTGTATCTCCAAAGGTAATGAAGTCGTTGTCTTGAAGAGGTATCTGCTTGCCCATGTTCATTGTACCATTATTCATAACAACCAAGACATGGAAACAATCTAAGTGGTTATGGATGGATGAATGGATAAAGGGAATGTGGTAAATATAAATACAATGAAATATTATTCAGCCTTAGAAAAGAAGGAAATCTTGTCACTCACTGTGACAACATGGATGAACCTGAAGGATGTTACACTAAGTGATATAAGGAAGACACAGGAAGAAAAATACTGCATGTTCTCACTTATATGTGAAATATAAAAAAGTCAAACTCTTAGAAGCAGAGGGTAAAATGACACTTACCAGAGGATGGACTGTGGGGGAAATGGGGAAATTTTAGTCAAAGGATACACAACTTCAGATATGCAGGATAAAAAGCTCTGGAGCTCTAATGTAGAATAGGGCGACTGTAGTTAATAGTGCTGAATTATGTACCTGAAATTTGCTAAGAAACTAGGTCTTAACTGTTCTCAACAACAAAAAATTAACTATGTAATGTTGTGGACATGTCAATTAGCTTGATTGTGATGATGGTTTCACAATGTATATGTATATCGAATCATCCTACTGCACAACTTAAAACAATACAATTTTATTAGTCAATTGCATTCAATAAGGTTGAAAAAATGTAAATTATTATACAAATAAGTAAAATATTTGGTTCCAATTAGAGCGGGTCCATCCTAAGTCGTTTATTGTTCTTTGGTCTTAATTTACTAATTTTGAGAGATAAAGAATTGTAGAACTGGTATGCTGAATGGCATCATGTTTATGCATTTTCCATTTTCATTTATACATGTTAGTTAATCCCCTTTGCCCATGAGTTAGAGGAAAATCCATTCCTTTAATATTGCTGAAAAAAGAGGTTCACAAAGAAAAACAAAAATTATGCCTTAGAACATACAATTATTATGTGAAACCTTAATTTTTTGAATCTTCTAGATTAATTTTAGTTCCTTCACTCTAGACATGGAATATCAGTTTTCTTCATGACTGGACACAGCTGAAAAGATGTGTAACTGAGACTTGGAGACTAAGACAGATGGTTTGTCTACCTTTTCACTGAGTGGATTCTCTAAATCACTCTTCTCAGGGCCCCATCACCTCTTTGATTTTCAGGCTGTAGATGACAGGGTTGAGCCTTGGGGTCAGGAGGGAGTGGAAGACAGCCAGAACAGTGACGTCTGTAGGAGATTGGCGGGATCTCAGGCACAGGAAGTGTAAGCAAAAGGCACATATTAGAAAGTCATCACAGTGAGGTGGGTGCTGCAGTTCGAATAGACTTCTTCCTCCATTCTGCTAATTACATGTGGTAGAGATCCAGGCGAACCCAGACATAGGGACACACAGTACCAATAAAAGGTACCACAGGGGCCGGCCAGGTCGCCCAGAGGTTAAGTGCGCATATTTCACTTCAGCAGCCCGGAGATTGCCAATTCAGATCCTGGGTGAGGACATGGCACCATTTGGCAAGCCATGTTGTGGTAGGAGTCCCACATATAAAGTAGAGGAAGATGGACACGGATGTTAGCTCAGAGCCAGTGTTTCTCAGAAGAAAGAGAAGGATTGGCAGCAGTTAGCTCAGGGCTAATCTTCTTCAAGAAAAAAGAAAAAAGGCAACACAAGGAAGAGGGTGGGACTCATACCTTGTATACTCATAGAGCCAGGTTTCCATATAGGCCATAGTCAACATGGCTGGGACATCACAGAAGAAATGATTGATGGCTCTAGATCAGCCATAAGAGAAATGGAGGGCATATACAATGTGAGTACAAGAGTTGATAGAGACCATTATTAAGGATCCTATTAACATCAGCACACACACTCTTTTCCTCGTATGAATAGCATAGTGGAGAAGAAAGCAAACAGCCATATAACAATCATAGAACATAGAGGTAAATAGTAAGCCTTATGCTCTTGCTAAAGTCAAGAAGAGGGTCTGAATATAATACCCAATGAAAGAATATACTTATTTCCAAACAGAAGATTAGAAGCCATTTTGAGGACAATGGTGGAGATGTAGTTAGGGCCATGAAGGAATGCTGTTTAAGTAGGAAATACATGGGTGTGTGGAGATGGGTGTCCAGTAGGATAAGGAAGATCATGGACAGATTGCCAAACAGAGCCATCATGAAAATGAGAACAATGAAAATGAAGAACAGGCCAATTCTAGATGGTGGAATAATCTCAATAATTGACAATTTTCCAAGGGGTTTTCATTAATATTTTCCTAAAGACAGACACAAAATTGTAAGTATAGAGTAATAAGGCATTTCTAATTTATAATTTTAGTCATACTATTATTTATTCATGAAAAATTGCAGCTGTTAAATGAAGAACAGAATTACCTATTTTGAAAAAAAAACTACAGTTTTTGACTCACAGATAAAAGCTTGATGAGACAAACATCTGTGGCCAAAATATTTTATAGACATCTGCAATGTAAGAAAAAATGTATTTCTTTAATGAATTTATCAGGATGTAGATATATTCCCCAACATAATTCCAGCATTACTAATTCCAGACCTTATACTTTAAATGTATAGGAAAAAATTCAATGCAAATGCATAAAATATAGACCGATATTTGAATACATTTTTATGACCCTCGGGGAATGAGCTTTTCTTTTATAGTGAAGCCCTGATACTTCTCAGACTGCAGCAGCCTATCAGCTCACGTTGCAGACCTAAACTCATTTTTTTGAATTCTCCTCAAGAAGTTTGCCAAATCAAGCTGCTTAGACATCATTTCATTATTTGCTTCTCCCTTTCAGAAATCTACAATGAATCTTTATTGCCAAACACCATTCATGCAAAGCAATTTTCTTCTGCCTCCTCACTCAACTTCCAACTGCTCAAGTTAAAATAGACCCTTTTCTTATGAATCTATACTCCAGTTTCATTGTAGCCTCCATGACTCTGCTCAAGTTCTCCCAAAAGACATGCATTCTGTCCATCTGCTTCCCAATGTTCATAGAGCATTGTACATTTCTTTCTGGAATCTTTTCTTACTAATTCATTTTTTCCCTTTCGTTTTTATGTATTTAAAACTCTTCTATTTGTAAATGAGTGTGGGAGTATAAACACATCTATTTATCACATCTCTGCCATAAAACTCGACTAACATGATAATAAAAAGATAAATGTTATCATTTAAAGAAAGTGTGGATGAGAGTAAAGGAGGGGAATCAGAGATGAAAGAGTTCAGGACCTTTTGGAAGAAAGAATTTTTAGAAAAATTCAATCACTTAAATGGAGAAGGGGAGATGGCATCCTGAGAATCTTCTTAGGGTTAATGAGTGGGTGAATTCTCTTTCAAAGAGAATAACATCAGTGAGCAAGCTCAGCATGCCTTGCCCAAAAAGGGGCTCTAGGTCTTCGGTCTTATAATACTACTGTAAGACCAAAGGTCGTCAGACTTTTGAGGAAGTCTCCAAATGAAAGAAGGAGATACACACACAGAGACGCACAGGCACACATACTGAGTTAAAAAATGATTGGTAAAAATGCAAGAAATCTTTACAAAATAATTTCACATTCAGAAAAATATGAGAAGTTAAACCCAGAGTACAAATATCAAGAGTAATATGAGGAAATGAGAGATGACAATAAAGGAGTTCTAAAAATTAAAGATATAATAATTAATATAATAGATTCAATGAAAGCTTTTAAAGATAAATTGGAGGAAATGGATCAGAAAGAAAACAACCACAACCAAACAAAAGTCTGACATTTAGAAACGATAGAATTAGAGAGTTAATACAAGATGATACAATGTATACTTATGGGCATTCATGTTTCCTGCTATTGAGTCCCTCTAGTGACTTTTTCTTTTCCAGTATTGTATTTGTTATTTTGGATTGGTTCTTTTTTATATTTTCCAATTCTTTGTTGATGATCTCACTGCCTTCATCCATTCTTCTCCCAAGATTAGTGAGCATCCTTAGGACTTTTTGTTTGAAGTCTCTGTCAGGGACATTGTTTATTTCTGTTTCATTTAGTTCTTTTTCTGGGGTTTTGTCCTGTTCCCTTGCTTGTAACATATTCCTTTTCCTCCTCATTTTGCCTCTTTCTCTGTACTTATGTCTGTGTATTAGATGGATCAGTTGTGTCTCCTCATCTTGGAGAAGTGGCCTTATGTGAGAGACACCTTTTGAGGCCCAACCGTGTCCTTCCCTCTCATTGCCAGTTCCAAACTTCCAGGGGTTTCCCCTATGTGGGCTACGTATGTCCTTGTGTTGTGGCAGGGTTGCTTTTGCTGCAGATTCTCATGGCATCTGGGTTGTCTCCCTTGCCCAGCTTGTTGTAATGCTCAGGTGTGTGTGGCTGATATGGACCCTTCAGTCAGTTTATTGGGTTTGGGGAGCCCCAGCACAGTTGGCTACAAGATCTAATAGCACATTCCTGTTGCAGTTTTTATGTTAAGTGAGTATGCCCCCAGTGTACCTCGTTGCTAGGCTCAGGCGCTTACAATTGCTGTGGGACTTGGGCCTGCAAGGCTGTTGTCAGCTCTCTCAGGATTGTAGCTGAGTGAGGCTGGGCCCAGGCACAGGAGCACACAATTGTTTCAGGCTTTGGAAGGTGGGCCTGATCACCTATGTGGCTGTTTGCAAAGCCACTGATAAACCCCATGGCCCATAGGTCCACACACACTGTCAACACAGTCCTGGCCCATGCACATGTCCTGACCCCCTGGAGTGTCCATTCATGGAGCTCAAGGTACATCCATTTTGTCACAAATGGCAAGACTTTATGTTTTCTTATTGCTGAGTAGTAGTCCAGTGCTATATATATATATATATAACCACATCTTCTTTATCTATTCATCCATGGATGGGCACTTAGGGTGTCTCCAAGTCTTACATATTGTGAATAATAGAATGAACATATGAGTGCAAATATCTTTTCACATTCATGTTTTCACATTTTTTGGATAAATACTCAGAAGTGGAATAGTTGAATCATATGGTAGTTCTCTTTTTAATTTTTTGAGAAATCTCTATAGTGTTTTCCATAGTGGCTGCACAAGTTTACATTCTCAGCAGCAGTGTATGAAGATTCCCTTCTCTCCACATCTTCTCTAACACTTGTTTCCTGTTTGTTAATTATAGTCATTCTGGTGGGTGTGAGCTGATATCTTATTGAGGTTCTGATTTGCATTTCTCTAATAATAGGTGATGTTTAACATCTTTTCATGTGTCCGTTGACCCTCTATATATCTTTGGAAAAATTACTGTTCAGACAGTTCTTCTGTGTATGATATACTTTCCGTCATATTTTCAGCTTGGATTATATCAATTATTCCTGATCTCAAGGTTTCTTTTGAAAAACCTACCTGTAGGCTTGTTGATGTTTCTTTGTATGCGTAGAGTCACTTTTCTGTTGCTACTTTCAGAAGTCTCTCTCCGTTTTAAAAGTTTGACAACTTAATTATAAATATTTTTGCGTAGACTTCTTTATATAGGGAAGAGGTGGAGCTGGATTGCAACTCTGACTCAGAAAGTCCCCTTGGGGCTTCTGGAAGGAAAGGCCTGTATAGTGAAAAAGGGTATGACAGGGCATATTTTCTCTCACTCTCTGGACATTTGGGGCCAAGAATAGAATAGTCTTGTGACAATGGACAGAACACTCTCACTATGAGAGAAAATGAAAATCTACCACTCCTGGAGTAGTCATGAGGTTGTTGATAGAGCCCTTTCATCCTTGAGCCACAGGGGCTCTTGACACTCTGTTGTGGGAGATAATGAACTCTGTATTGTTTTCTTAAATTAAGGTAAAATTCACATCACGTAAAATTCACTGTGAAAAGGTGAATCACCCACAATTCAGTGGGGCTTAGGACATTCCCAGTGCTGTGCAATCATCACTTCTGTCTATACCAGAAGATTTCATCATCCTAAAGGAAACCCTGTACAAATTAAGCAGTCGCTCTGCATTCCACCCTATGCCCAGCCTCTGGCAACCAGGAAGGGACATTCTATCTATTGATCTGCCTTTTCTGGACTTTTCGTATCAACAGAAACATAAAGATTTCTCCTTTTGTGTCTGCCTTCTTTCACTAGCATAATGTTTTTAAAGATTGTACACATACCAGCTGTTCACTTCTTTTCATGGCTGATTCCTATCCCATTGCATGGATGTACCCATTTTTGTTTCTCCCTTCATCAGTTGATGCACCTTGCACCTTGAACTATTGTGCACAGGGCTGATGTGAATATTCCTATACAAATTGTTGGTTGTATACCTGTGTTCGATGTTAGGGGGTAAATATCTAGGAGTGGAAGTGCCAGGTCATATGGTTATTCTACGTTTAACTATTTTAAACAAACTTCAAATTCAGGTTGAAATTTACTCCACAAAATTGAGTTTCAGCACCAAAAACAACAGCCATATTTTCTGTACTATTGGTAGAAAAACCCAAAAACAATTGCTTTTGTAGGTTTTCCAGGTTTTGCTTGTAAAGCAAGATGAGACAGTAGATATAGTCATGGAGAAAGACAGAAGAAAATAGACAAATCAGTTGCTGGTATCCATGACATCTGACTCTGTCTTACCCTGAAACAGAGCTGTTCAGCATCCCTGAGACAAGCTTATGAAGACATAAGCTCAGCACAGGAATGTGAATAGCAACAAGCAGACAAAAGTTTCTGCAATAACCTCTCAGTGCTTCCTCAAGGGCCCCTTCTAATCATTAAGTTTTCCTCTGTATGAGCCATCCTTCTTTGTTTCTTTGTATGCCCTGCAACTTCTTGCAGAAGACTGAGTATTTGGAATAGGATGATGTGACAATTGTGGATATCAGGTTCTCCCCATGCCCAGCGTTTCTTGTTTCTGCTTATTACAATAGTTCTTGTTAGTTTCTTTAGTGAATTTTTGGATCCACTCCTGCGAGTTCTGTATTCTATGTCATGTGTGGCCCCTGAAGTCTTTGTCCCATTAGCCCAAGGGTCAGCTAGGGTTTCTGAGTTTACCGGGTATTCAGATGTCCTCCTTGGGAAAGAGGGTGAGTGAATTCTCTATGTGAGAGGGAGAGCAATCATATCTTTTGTGAAAAGAAAGAGAGTGTGGTGGTCAGCATCCACTTCTACTTTCACTCTGGCACACAGAAGACTATGTTTCCTAGACCTCTTGGTTGTAGAAAGGATGCGTGGCACCTTCCGACCAATGGCATCACTTTTAAGCCAAAGACTAAAAGAGGATGTGTAAGACCCTAGGTGCTCTTTCTGTCCTTTGGTGGCAACTGAAGCAGGCATCAGTTTCAGATGGTGTACCAACAAGATCGTGGGGCCTCCATCAACCTTGCCCCACGTGACTTAGGAAGCAGGGGTCCCTTCACCTCAACTATCAATGTATGATGTAAATCTGAGGAGAAATACATCTTTAGTCATGAATTTCTCAATTGTTGCATTTATTACCAGAGCGTTACCTAAGTTATCCTGGAGATTACAATGACCTACCCTCTCCGATCGCCTAACAGATAATTCTTCCAGAACAGCATTTGCCGAATCTCATGCTGCTGTGTTCTGCATTAATGTCTGCTGATTGCCGCTTGTCACAGATGGGGACCTGGAAAGAGACTGTGAGGGGGAGGATTCCATGTGGAAGGTTTAGGGAAGTGTTCTGGGGAGATATCCCTACGGAAGTTAGCAAGGCAGGGATAGTTGAAGGAGAAGCTGAAGCACAAGACACTTGCCACTGAGTTTCTGCCAACCCTCAAGTATCTCTGGAGCTGGGACGGCCCTTTGGTGTTGTCCCAAATTGAGAGCTGGCTTCTTATTCCCTTATCGGCCAGACATGGGCCTCTGGCTGTCCCTTGAGAGGGCTGTGTCCTAAGGTTAGGTGGTTCCCTATGCTGTGGGCATGTCCTGTGAGGGAAAGAGCTGTGAGCTGTCCTCAGCCAATGTTCGCAGGAGCAGTGTGATGGATGCATTGGCCTTGAGCATGACCCTGGGATGAGTCTCAATTTTCCAGGGCACTTCTCCTTTACAATCATCTTTCTTCCCAAACCAGTTAATAATCTCACAAACTGAGATGTCCTCGGGATGACATACGTCGAGCTTCTGCCTTTCCCTATGATTGGATGAGAGAACTTCTGGTGAAGACCAGAAGCTCTCTCTCCAGAATCCAGACCCCTTACCCAGGGGCTTTGGTAGATCTCCAGAAGTGTTCCAACCTTAGCTGCAAATACTGAAGTTGTTCCTAAAACAGTGGCCACAGATTTGCTCTAGTCTGGTGGTTGTAGTTAGAGAGAGTTCAATTCCCTAAGGAGAGTCAGAGTGGTCTCCAAGGTCTTGTGGTCACTGGGACAGGCAGTGTAGACATCAAAACCTAAGGGCAGGTTGAGGAGTCAAGAGGGATTCTCATTAGTCTCCTCAGTGGTGAAGGAAAGGCCAGTACATCTTGGTACTTCTTCCAGAGCCACCAAAACCGAGGGGGCAGCAGTCGGGTGAATGGTCCAATCATGTCATTCAGGGACAAATCCTAAGGGGAGCCAAGGGAAAGGCAGTGTTTGAGAGTCAGGTTTCCCATTCAGAGATCCTCCTGTCTTGGCAATTGGAGGTGGTATGAATATGGTTCCCAGGGCTCTGGAATACTCTGGCATGAATCCCTCACTGTGATGAGACAGATCACCAAGAGAGGCTTGCAGGGCACTGTGAGTGGGGTGAGGTGGCATTTAGCTGGATGGTATGGCTGTCAATGGGACAGATTTTTTGTTAGCTCCTGTAAATGGAAGATGCATCAATGAATGGACCACGTGGCAAGATATTCTTGAGGTACGAGAGTGAGGAGTACAATCCCATGTCTTACACCACTGTGAAAAGACTGAGTTCACTCCTAATGTGATCTTGTTTTCACTTACACTGGAAGACGAGATGCAAACACCCATCCCCACCTTACACCTGCAACAGTTTAAACAGAACCCGGCTTTCCAGTTCCTAAATACTTTGAGGATTTCTCTCTGACACTATATGCACCTGAGGCATTTCAAGAGATTCACATTATTTTCTCTTCCCTTTAGTTAGCTCTTAGGAAGCCAGTTTTGGTAACTCATATTTTCCTTCAAAAATAAACCTGTCATTGTAGCCGCCCCTGACACAGGAAGGGTTAATAATCACTGGAAAAGGCTTGCCAACAAACTGTGACCCGGAGGTGAGAAGGACGGTTAGCCAATGATCGGTAAGACCTCCAGGGTGGGGCAGCCTAAGCCAGGCGGCGGCCACCCGGGGACACATATGGAGAAACGATATCGATATTGGGAGCAGGAGGGACTGTTGCCTAAGAGACCTTGCCTGCTCCGAGATAAAAATATAGGAGCACAGCAATAACATGATAATATCAAAACAGAGGCCAAGGGAGGGCTCCTTGAGAAATCACTAAGAATTCTTGGCATTCGCTAATTACTTCATCCAGAACACCTGTGTATGTTTAACAGATGTAAGCTATGTATATATTGAAACGCTGGTCATAATAAACTCAGAGTGGCCATCAGCCCTCTCCGCATCTATCCTGATGTGTACATTGGATTGCAACACCGACAGTCATCCAGATTTTCTAACTGCTTTACTCACGGACTTCAGCAAACAATTTCCAATTTGGAAACCCAAAGATGGGAAAAATTGTCCCTCCTCTGCCACAGCTGTACCCATGTGACTTACTGAATGTTGCTACCTGCCAGGTCGGCTCTCAGGAGCACCCCAGTCCTGGAGGAGACACTCTTGGGACACCCGTGCCTTCATCCTGGCCCTGGACTAGCCCTGGGACCTGCCATGACTCTTTCTCCCTGGAGGGACAACACAGCCTTCCCCACCTTCCTCTGGCAAGTCTCTTTCCTGGGTGGCTGTGCTGCATCAGCAAGGGCCTGGGCTGCCGGGAACCAGGATTTATTCTCAGCTTCTGTCTGTCCTGAGTGCCGGGAACCAGGATTTATTCTCAGCTTCTGGCTGTCCTGAGATGGCCGCACTGGCAGAGTCCAGCCTGCAGAGTGTCTGAGTGACACTTGCAGCCATCAGGAAGGAGGGGATAACTCATAAGTGACAAGCGATTCATCTGGTCCTTGCTTACATGGTGTTTCCTGGGGATGAGGCTCTAAAGGCTGGGTGGTCACCCTTTAGCTGTTGGTTATCAGGCAAGTTCTCCAGTTGAGCCAGGCCAGTGTCTGTTGGACACCCACATGGGGAGCATTTCCGGATTATACTTGGTGAGGCTGTGTCCATGCACATCCACAGAAAATTAGTTTGGTGGCATTGCCGGCAGGACCCCCAACTCACACCCTTCTTAGGCCTCATCTTTCCAACTTCCCAACAGAAAAGGTTCACACCTCGATGACAGAACCACAGCACAAGACTGTGGAAAAGACGCCAGTCACCCAGGGGCTACATGTTTCATGGGCTTGGGCCCAGCTACCACTTTAGGGAAAGCCAGTCAAATTACACAAGAGTGTGTAAACTGGTGATTGTCCAAGACCATGGACCTGAGACCCTCACAGGCCCAGAGGTCACCCTGGGCAGCAAGGAACACTGTGGGGTCATTCCTGGTCAGGATGATGGTCTGTTATCCTGGAAAACCAGAGCTCACCTGGGATCCATCACGTCCAGCCTGGAAGGAGTGGCCACGATGCACCTGACAGAAAGGCTAGGGGCATCTAGGGAATTTCTGCCCTAAGAAAGAATTGCATGCAGAAGGGCAGGGATGCTGAAAATCCTAGTTCACGGGGAGCACCAGGTTCATGGAGGGAGACCCGGCTGTGGCTCTAAAAGCTGCCTCCCCAATCTTTTGCCTTGCAGAGAAAATAAGCAGGAAATGGGAATCAGAGTCACTGACCCGAATCCCAGGAGGACCAAGCCCAGGTCAAAGGTGAACAGGGAGACCCTAGAGGGGCCCAGAGAGGGAGAGTCCTGCCTGCCCTTAGTCCCTTTGCACAGGACCTTCCTCTAGCCTCGCCCTCTCCACGTGCACATTTTGAGGTTTTACAGGATTTTCCCCTCTTACGGTAGATGCAATTCCAGGGACTGAATCAGAAAACAAGTTCCTCATTTAGGCAAGAGGAACTGGGAAAATGTTCCCTCGTCCTCCAAGTACAGAAAAGCAGCCACGGTCCTGGGCAGGAATTGTGCTAGGCACAGGCCAGGGCCAGCGTTTTTGTTGCTGAGGAATGTTAGCTCTGAGCTAACATCTGCAGCCAATCCTCCTGTTTTTGCTTAGGAAGACTGACCCTGAGCTAACATCCGTGCCCATCTTCCTCTACTTTATACGCAGGGCAGCTGCCACAGTGTGGCTGGACAAGTGGTGCGTAGGTCCACACTAGAGATCTGTACCAGCGAACCTCAGGCCACCAAAGGGGACCATGGGAACTGAACCGCTGCACCACTGGGCTGGCCCCAAGCAAGCTACTTTTAAAGACACCCCCATCTCCGTGGCTGTTGTTCTGCCAGAGAAAGTCTCTCCAACATCTCAGCCCCGGAAGATAGGAGGGGCCGCTTCTGCTCCAGGACCAGGTGAACCACACTGCAATGATCCTGTCCTCTGAGTGAGGGGGACACGGGACTGTCCTTCAGCAGCCAGGGACGGCACTGGCACTTCTCCCTTCACCACATGCCCTGAGCTGAGGACTCTGCGAGGTTTCTGAATTCAAGGAGGAATGTGAGATTCTGGATCTCATTTCCATGAGCACAGAGAGTGAAAGAACCACACATCCACTCCCAGGCTGACAAAAAAACAGAAATTTAACAGAATACCCAAACTTAGCATTTATCATTGACAACAAGAACATGGCCCCTCCAAAGAGGGAAATAGGCGCTGGGGAAAATGTGTCAGGGAGATGGGGGTGGTCGTCCACTCCCTTGTGGTCTTCAGGGACCCCAGGAAATGGATCACAAAGTTTTCATTCATATCAGCATCTGAGAGGTGGCCCCGTGCACCTGAGTGTCCCCGCTTTGTCCCTGATGTAGTTCAGCTGGTCTAAGGAGCGTCATCTGCCACCACCACTGGGCTCTTTTTTGGGGGCCTGGTGTCTGGATAGAGAGAGGAATTTCCTAGGGGGCCTCCCCCAGAATTGCAGCATACTCTCCCTGCTCCCTGCACCCACTGTACCCTGTGCCCCAGCCCCGGTGCTGACTGCTCGGTCAGCCAACAGCACCCCATTTGTCCCTGACAAAGAGGCTGATATTTAGTGTCACCCACTTCACAGAGGAACAAACCAGTCCTGGAAATGCGAGGGGAATCTCCGGTTACAGGACTGCTCAGGGGTGGAGCTGGGGCCCCAGCACCACAGCTATCTGACTCCCATGGCCAGACTTGGCCTGAATCTGTACTGAGCCCCTGGATTCAGCCACTGCCAGTCCAGACACTCACTCAGCCCTGGGCAGGAAGATGAGTGGCTCTTCTTGTCTTTGAAGAAGAGTGGAATCTTTCTGGTCCACTGGTATCGTGGCTCCAGCTGACAGGACAGGCTGTAGCTACAGGACAGAGTGGAGCTGTGGGCTCCCAGGAGCCACACCTCATCTGTGCTTCCCAGAGCCTCCCAGCAGCTGGAGTCCCAGGGCCCCAGGGGTCACCATGCAGCCAGATCTGAGGCTGACCATGAAGCCACAACCATGGACACTGGAGCTGCTCTGCAGAGAGAGTCTGCCCTGCCCTCACCCAACTCCTGCCCTGCCTCACCTCACCTCCTCGCTCAGGGGCTCCACGGCCTGCAACCAGGCCCCAAAGTGCTCATCGGGCTGCATGGTGTACAGATTTGCAGCCTTCTGTACCAGCTTGATGTCCTTGATGAATTTGAATTCCTGGGACAGAGAAAGGACAAGATGGAGACATGGCCTGGGTGGGGGACCCTGCAGGGCTCTTGGAGGGGGTGTAGGGGGGACATGGAGCCAGTCTGGGGCCTTTGCCAACTTGGGAACCCTCCTTCCCTGCAATTCCAGTCAGGACGTGCCTGTTCTCACAGTTGGCCCGAAATAGATCCTCTACCAGGAAGGGGTCCTTGATGCCAGCCCTTCCCCCACCCGCCAACGCCACAGGATCCCCAGCTCTGTATATTGAACTCTGCAAATAAATGTCTGACCCCAGGGATTGGGCTTGAGGGCTTCTTATGAAAGGGGGGCTCTCTGATTTCCACACACCCACTCTCACCACAGTGAGGCCGCAGCTCCTTACCTCATTCCGACAGCTGAGCACATTGCCCTGGAAGGCAGACAGCCAAAGTCCAACAGAAACAGCCCCCTTAGCCCAGAACTAGGCCCCCTCCCACTTCTTCCAGTGTTGCACTGGTGCCAGTGGGCAGGCCCTTCCAGAGACCGGACTTGGACCTGGGCCAGGCTCTGGGCTCCAGACCTTGGGGCAGAGGAGCTGAGACCTTGTAATCTAACCCTCTCTGATGACAGATGGGGAGACTGAGGCCTCAGGCAGGAAGGGACAGCTCAGCCACTGATGTGCTTCCTGACTGGGAGGGGCCCGACTTCTCTTCCCTCATGGGCAGGGCCAGAGGGAGAGGCTGAGTCCAGCTCAGCCACCACCTCCTGTGGCCACACAGCCAGGCAGCTCCGAGCCTTAGCCACCCAGGGAGCCTGGATGGCGGCCTAGGCAGGGCCTCCCATCACTCGTTGCTGAGATGGGCCTGATGCCCTGGCTTCCACAGGAGGCTGGGAGGCTCTGCAGAGAGGACCTTTCCAAGTGTGAGAGCTCAGGGCTCAGGCAGGTCTCTCTCCTCCCAAACCCTCAGGAGCCTGATCCCACGGCCCCACCTCCAGGCTCACTCACCTCCACATAATAATCCGTCTCATCATGCAGCAGCTACAGGTAACTGAAGATCATCTCGAGGGAGGGGATGACACCCTGCTCCATCAAGGTGGGGATGGTGATGAGTTCCAGCACTCAGGTGCCCCCATGAACCCTCCCCTGAAACCCCTTATCCCAGCCCCCTGCCTACCTCAGGCTCCCACATACAGCAGCCTAGGACCCTCAGGAGCCCCCACCACACACAATTCCCTCCTCCCATCCCCTCCAGGAACACCAAACTCCCCCAGTCACGTCCCAGGGCTGGCTGTTGGCCAATCCCAGGGTGTGTGGCCCCTGCCCCTCCCCACCGCAAAACCATCCTGCTCCCAGCCCTTCCAGACCTCCTCCTGCTCATTGCCAATGAAGGTACTTCATGCTCAGCGGCCACAGCAGACTCACTGGAGGAGGAAGGACCCTCTCCTGGGGGAGGCCTCCAGTTGGGAGGGGAAGCCCCCTCTCCTCTGACTCCTGGGAACCTGCCCCCCAGGCACCCTCACCTGCTGCCACCGCCTCTCCCAGGCTCCATGGCGGGCCCTCTGTGCAGTGGCCAATACGGAGTTCGCCTCCTGTCAGTGCCGAGGACAGGGTCAGAGAGGCCCTGCTCCCCTCCACATGTCCCCCAAGGGCCCTGACCTCAGACCCTGGCCATCTGGCTCCAGTCCCCCGCTGCCTATGCTGATCCTGCCTCCAGGGTGCTCTGATTCTAGACCAGTCTTGGCTCCAGGACTCACTCCTGTGTGACCTTGGGCCTGCCCAGGCCTCCCTGAGCCTCTTTCCTCATCAGGAAAGAGTGAGGGGAAAGCCACCTGCCTCCAGCGCTCTCCTGAGGACTCTGTGTCATCTGACTGTCATCACTGCTCTCCCCTCACCTCTCGAGGAGGAGCCAGCACAAATCTCCTCCCATTCCTGTCCTCCCTTGGACGGTATCACCCCGCCGTGAGGCCTGCACCACGTCATCTCCCTCCATTTCCCAGAGGAGGAGACTGAGGCCCATAGAGGGGCAGAGACTTTCTCAAGGGCCCACTGAGGAGAGGCCACTCTCGCTCCCAGCCAGATCCCTGTCCCCGCTGCCTTCACCTCTCGCCCTGCCCCACCACTGACCCCGGTCGCGAACTCTGCACTCCCAGAGTGTGTCCCAACAACAGCCAAACTGAGACATGGAGGGAGACGGCAGTGGGTGTTGGGGGGGCCGTGCAGCATCTCCTTCCTGCCCCCCTGACAGGGGTCTCTGAACCCCAGGATGGCCTTACCATAGCCCCACTTCCTAGGATGCCCTCAGGATGTTCCCGGCCCCCTCGCTCACCCCTCCTCCCAGATCTCCAGCCCCAGGTTACCTTCAGGAACAGTCTCCTGCTCACTTGCTGCTCTCCCCTGCACCACTTCTTAAAGGTGTAGGAACACTCCCTGGGGGAGTGGGGAGAGAAAGAAAGAAAGACTATGAGATGGTTGAAGGGCAAATCCTGTTTGTTTGAGATCCCAGAAGATCCAAACAGCCTTGGGCCTGGATGAGGGATTTTGCTGGGTTGCTCTGAGCCCAGAGGTCCCCACTGGACTGGGAAGGAGCCTCTCCTGTTGTCACCTGGGGCCTCCATTCCTATATCTACCACACAGATGTGTTTTGAACACTCTTGGTTTCAGCTGGATGGAGATTTCTCTTGCTGCAAAGGAAACACTTGAGAATCTCCAACTGGGCTCAAGTCAGGATCTGATATTGAAGGAAATGAATTCCTGGGCAGAACTGCTGGCCTAAGGGCCCTGAGAGACTCAGAGACCCAGGAACTTTATCAGTCTGTGTCCCAGGCATTCACTGTCTCCCAGGTGGTCTCAGCTGACTACGGGGGCCATGGAGACCCAATGCCGGCTGCCGGTCCACCTCACCCTCGTGGTGCTTGGATGGAGAGCAGCCTACCCACCTGGAAACTTGTCCCCAGGTCTCTTTGAGACGCTTAATGGCAGGGCTCTGCAGAGCAGAAAGGATCATGTGGAAGAAAGAGAAGTTTCTGAGGCCTCGGCACCCCTGGGAAAGGGAAGAGATTGAGCTGTGAGGGGGTGTTGGAGCTCTCCAGCTCTGGATTCTGTCCCCTCATGGACTTCTCCTGTCCTGGATGAGACAGATGCCCAGGAGACCCAGGCAGGGCACACCTGGGACCCAACAAGTAACACTGCCAGGCACAAGGATTTTTAGCTGAACACAAGGAAGGAGCACAGGAAAGAAGTGAGATTTCCACCACCAGGACCTCAAGTCAAGGTCAGTGTGGCCCTGACAGGAGGGTCTAGGGACAGTGCAGGGACTCAGACCACAGACTTAAATTTCGAGAGCTGAGAAACAAGAGGCAATTCCCACGACTCCAGACAGGGCCTCCATGGGCCTCCCATGACATACCTTGGCCACCTGAATCCACAGCTCCACCACCCTGGCCCTTTCCTGGGCTGTCATGCCCGGGGCCCCGAGGCATGTAGCAATGACACTGTTGGACAAGGTGTTCGTGTGTGCCACAGTGTCACGGATGGTGGGTGCCAGGTACTCGTGGTCCCTGTTGTCTCGCTGGGACCAGATGGAGCCCAGGCAGTTGACAGGCACCAACTACTTGAACAGCTCCAGAGGAAGATTCAGAGTGTTGCCAGCACTGCCTCACCCCAGCTCGGCATCCATGGTCCCTCACAGTCCCAGGAGGGGTAAGGACAGAGCGGGAGCTCAGGAAGCAGAGGATGTGATCTCTGAGGTGTGTGGGACTCCCTGGGTTTTGTCTGTGTCCACTGAAGGTGCCAGCACAAGATGACCCGGGACACAGTGCTGTTCAGAAGGGAGGGCATTTGCTCCCAGCCCCGTCTCACTTCCTCCAAGCTCCGGAACAGAGCCCTCACTGGCCCACCCCAAGGGCCATCTTCCACCCATCCCTGTCCCCCTCGCGTCCCCCTCGGGTCCCCCTCTGGTCCCATGCACATTTCCTCGAGGCAAGGAGAAGCACCGGCTTTGTGTGATTGTCTCCACTGGAGTCAGTACACATCATGTGCCTGATAAGTGCTGAGGATGTGAAGGCCCCCTGGGCACATGCGTGATCGACCCAAGGACCTGTCAGCACTTCAGTGAGCTCCCTCCCGCACCAAAGGGCCAGACGCTGCCCAACTTCCACTCTGTTCCATCTCATTCATCGACACAGCCACCCCGTGTAGCAGGTGCCCTTAGTGTCCGGCTCTGCTGTGCACGTGGGGACAGCGAGTGCTTGGGGTTAAGAAAGTGCCCAAGTCACAGTGTTGGTAATGGGGAAGCAGGAATGTGGACCCAGATCACCAGATTTTGGATCAGGGAATGGCAGGTGTGGGACAGCTCATGGCACAGGAAGGCAGGTGCCCCCTGCCCTGCAAGCCCCGCTGCTCACCGCCTCCATCCTTGTCAGCTGCTCTGCCACCAGCTGGGGAGGGAAGTCCAAGAGGTTCGGCTTCTCCTCCCTCAGCTGGTTTTCGGTGGTCACAGCCCAGGATCCAGTGGACTCTAGTGCAGGAGCTGGCACTGGGGCTGAAGTTATTGGTGGCCCTTCCTCCAGCCTTGTAGGGTCCGATGCAGTGGCACTGGGGTTGAAGTTATTGGTGGCCCTTCCTCCAGCCTTGTAGGGTCCGATGCAGGTGATGCTGGCTTCAACCCTGCCACAGGTGGTGGGGCTTGAGCTGGAGCTGGCTCTAGCCCAGGGGCTGGCTCTTGCTCTGGCTCTGGCTCTGGATGTGGCAGGAGCTTTGGAGCTGGCTCTGGAGCAGGATAAGGAGAAAGTGTCACCCACACACCTGACAGTTCCCGTGCCTTTCCAAAGACAGGAAAGACTCCACTGCCTTTAAGGAAATTCCAGCCCATGAACCCCAGCACAGACAGTCTTCCCAGACTGCAGTCCCCTCACCTTTCTGCTCGGGCTCAGTGGCCTTGAGAGGCTCCAGGTGGCCCGGCAGATGGTAGGCATGGCCCTCCAGGTCTGAGCCACCAAAGCTGATGTGACCAGTGGCCAGCCTCATCATCCGACAGAGAAACTGCAGGGGCTCCCTGAAATCCTGCCCTTGGTCCAGCCAGCTTCCCAGGATCACATAGATAGCACTGTGGGAGACAGATAGGCCATAGAGTCAGAGGCCCAGCCTTTCCTTAAACATTGGCCTCCCAAGGCACCCTGGTTAGCATCTGGGCCCCTGTGCCAGCCCATTCCCTCCAGAGGAGAGCCCAACCCCAGCTCTGATCCCTGGCTGGCCATCCTGGCAGTGGCAGGACTGCTCATCCGGCAGGTTGAACACACAGTCTGTGGGAGTCTCTTGTTCCCACTGACACTCTTCTCCCAAAGGGTCTGGACACAGCCCACCCCACCCAGCCCTCCATGCACGTGGGCAGCTGGACTGAGGATGGAGGCAGACTTTGAGCAGCTTGCTCAGGCACCTCCTGCTCTGGACCTGGTGGTGGTGGTCACAAGGGGTGGATGTGGAGAAAAGGAGCCAGAAGGAGCTGGGAGTCTGGTGGGAATGTGTCTCTAGGGAACAACTCAGCCCAGCCTCCATTCTGTTTCTGAGGGGCCCTGGGACCATCCACAGCTCTCTATGACTCCTGTACTCCTGGAGTGGAAGCCACCAGAACTCAGCCCTCCCATGGAAATATAAAGATGAGTGAGATGCAGGGTTCCGCCAGGCCTGCCACAGCCACAACCTCCATCCTCTCCCCCTACTCTGTTATCTAGAGACAGGAGGTCCTCCTTCTTTACCCAAAGATCACTCACTTTTTTTTCTGATTACTTGTGAATTGATGTTATGAGAGTTTACAACATTGTGACGTTTCAGCTGTACAGTATTATTTGTCAGTCATCTTATAGTTGCACCCTTCACCCTTTGTGGCCACCTCACTTCCCCTTTCCCCCAGTAACCACTAATCTGTTCTCTTTGTCCATGTGTTTGTTTATCTTCCACAACTGAGAGGAACCACACAGTTTGTCTATTTCTCTCTGCCTTATTTTGCTTAACGTGATACCCTTAAGGTCCATCCATGTTGTTGTCAATGGGACGATTTTGTCATTTTTCACAGCTGAGTAGTATTCCATCAGACCACTCACTTTTTTAGGTTGGTCCTGTGGACAATCATCCCACTCATAAGGGAAGAAGGTGCTTCCAGAACTCCCATAGGGTATGAGGGGATCACACGGGATTGATGGTGGACGGGACATGCGACCAAGGCCAAATGTGACTGTCTGACACTCAGACTAGACTTGAAGCCAAGGGAGGGTGTCTCCTTCATTCAGTGAGTTACTCTCAGTGTCTCCAGATGTCATGCCAGAGTAGGTGCTTTATATACCTTGTTGAATGAACTCCATCCAGAAATATCCTAGATATATGGTTGTCCTGGGAACACCCCATTCCCCCAGAGATCCGTAAATGTCTATACTAAGGACAAGCAGCAAGGCCAGCAGGATGGAATCTCAAACTCCTTGACAGGGTGCTCTGCATGTGCTTTTCCAAACTCAGAAAGGCCACAAGCCAGCGATGGCACAGGAAGACTACTTTTCATGGGATACAGAGAAATAATCACCAAAAACAACCCCAGCATGGCCCACAGCCCTCTCAGAGTCAGACAGCAGGGAAGTTCTGGATGGCTGATCCCATTCATCCCTGGGAGAACCCTAGCAAGTTCATCCTACCCCACCCCACTGTCCACAGGAGCCAACCGAAGCTCAGAATGATGTGGTGACATTCCCAAGACACCCAGCTGACAGTGGGCAGAGTCACCACTGTGCTGAGGAGGAGGAGGGCAGTCACCTGGGAAACAGCTGGTCCAGGACCCGGTGGGATGAGCCGAAAACCAAGTAGTTGCTCATGGATGTGGTACCACTGCAGATGATGACTCTACCTGGGAAGGCTGGTACCAGGGACTCTGACAGGTGCTCCATCCTGCCTGCCTGGAGGGCACGCATCCTGCAGGCCTCGTTTAGACAGAAACTGAACTCACCTCCACTCTGGGTGGGATGAAGAGAGACATAGAGTCAGTGGCACCACCGTGAACCAACAGGAGCCTCGAGGTCTGCAGCTCACCCGGGAACTCCTAGCCCCTGCCAGACGTGTGCCACAGGAGAGACAGGGGCTCCCACACTCAGCAAGGTTCTGGGCTTTCAAAGTACAATCTGACTTTGGGCGGTGAAGGATTCAACATTCACCTCCCTTGAGGCCATTTGCTCACTGAGGAACAACAGACCTCCCTCTGTGAAGAGCACCAGCCCAGTGAATCCTCAACAGACACCCCCTCTCTAGAGAGGAGAATAGAGGCTTAGGCATGCCAAGTGGCTTCTCAAGGTCCTGTGGGTCAGAACTGAGAACCGGCCCAAGTGAGGGCTGAGAGACCTTCCCTCTAACTGCCTGAGGCTTCATCGGACCCTGACATGGAGGGAAATGTTATGTGGCCACCTCACCCCTCCCCGGTCTGGAAACAGTGCACAGGGCAGTGACACGCTCTGAGAATCCCTTTGACTTCCAAAACACGCTGATGGTTGTTTCTCTTACATCAAAGGGAGTTTGGAGACCCTCCTTATCGAGGTTCCATGTTCCAAAAAAGGCAAAATTCAAAGATACTCAGGGCCTAGTGGGAAGTGACAATGACATCAATGTTTTCTCTAATCTTCCTTGGAAATTGCAAGGAGTGCCCTCCTACCCTGCTATGTAGCTGGTGGGGAGAAGAGGAAGTCCAGATTCCTTTGGGAATGGGACTGTGGGACACTCAGGGTGGACAGCCCTGTTAGGGTCCCAGGAGAACGGCAGTTTGAGTTTGGATTCTGGGCCAGCCCTGGTCATCTCAGGGTCCTGGGTGGGAAGACCCCTCCGTGCCCACTCTCACCTCAGAGCAGCCCTGGTTATTGATGGTGGCGAGGTTCAGCTGCCCCCTGTCCAGTGAGATGGAGTACCCGAAGCCATCTGTCAGCTCTTCGACCACCTCCTGTGTGCAGCTCTGCAAAGACAGTGCCCGAGAGCCAGGCCGGGAGGTCTGAGGGGCCTACCTCGGCTTGCTCACAGGAAGAAACCCCAGCATACATCAGGTACCCAGCAGCATCTACATAGACCTCCAGCAAGGGAGGGAATGAGATGACACCCGGATGGCTCGGGACTAACCTATGGGTAGAGGCGCTTGGTCCCCAGCACCCACTCTCCCATCCTGCTAGCCACCACCTAGGCTGGGAACATGACACCCTGCCAGTCTTCCAACACAGAGCAAACGGCTCCTGCCCAGGGTGGGTCCTCGCTCAGCCCCGCCGTCCCTCACTCCACTCCCCCCAACACACAAGGAGGCTCAAAGGGGTGTGGGGGTGGCACCCAGTTGTGGCCTAACCCGGTTGGCCTGCCCTGTGTTACCTGAGGGCTCCTCCTGACAAATGGCCAGTGGCGGTACAGGTGAGGGCCAAGCCAGTGTCTATAGTGACTGAAAAGGCTCTTTTTCTTGGCTTTCCTGAAACCAGAGCCTCGACAAGTCGGGAGACAACAGGAGAACATGCTATTCTCTTGAATGTCTCCACTCAAGTGAGCTCGATAGGAGGCTATGTCTAGAATGTGGGCGCCTGGAGGCCAGTGTGCTAAGTTCTGTTGGGGTCTGTCTCCAAGGAAGTGAGGTGACGTCCTCAGGGTTCCCTTACCTGGGCACCTTCCTTCAATCACACCCACCAAAAACCCCTCTGGGTTCTTGGCTGCTCACCCTCCTTGCCCATATCATCTCCATAACTGCACACAAATACCCATCACAGTGCCCCACACAAGACCTTGAGATGGAACCAGGGTTCCAGCTTGAGGACATACAGCTGAGTTCCGACCTCTTTTGGCCTACAAGCTCTTTGTACTGGGAACGCCATTGTGCATCCCAGGGCCTCCTCAATCACCCAACCTGCACGAAGGGGATGATGCCAGAAATATCTCCCTCGGGACGTCCTCAGGTGTAGAAGAGACAATAGCGACAACACCTGTGGTCTGGTTTCCATGTGTCTGATGCACGCACTTAGAGATGAAAGAATGACAAGAAGGGGTGGAATGTAGTGTGGAGTACCCCTCAAAACAGGCTGGGTTCCAGCTCTGTGACCTTGAGAAAATCACTGCCCTTCTGGGCCTCATTTCCAGGTCTGTAGCTTTAACAAGTGGAAATTATGCAAAATTCAGATATTTCCATTCACTGGCATGAAACCTTGGATGGTCTCCTGTTTGGCTTAGAATCAGACCCAAGTGCCTCATGTCGGCCTGCATGGTGGGAAGCCTCCACCATGGCTCCCGGTGCTCACTGTCTTCTGCTGTGCGCATCCTTGTGGAACCACACAGTGGTTAGGAACTGGCTTCTGAACAGAATGCAGCCAAGGTGATGGGATGGCACACAACCCAGGATTAAGAATAAAAATCCTGGCCCTTCCTTCTTACTCATTTTCTCCAGCCCCCTCCCTGTTTCCCTCCTCCTGTTTCCATCTTTCTCTCTCTCTCTTCCTCTTAATTCTCTGGAACTGGGGGAGCAAGTGCGCATGTTTTCAGTTGCCATATGAAGAGGCTCTATAGGAGAGAACGGAGGGAATGATTGGCCAACAGACAGGCAGGATCTCAGATTTTCAGCCTCTGCTTCAGAGAGACCTTGAGGCAGAAGCACCCAGCCGAGCTGTGCCCCCTTCCTGGCACACAGAATTTGTGAGATGTTAAGGATTTGTACTTTTTGGGTTCAAGCTCTTGGAGCAATGTTGTCAGAGAGCAATGGCAAAAAGCACAGTTTACCAGTTCCCACCACCTGGCCCTGCTGTGCCCCCATCTGCCCTCCTCTCCCTTCTCAGGCTCCTTCCAGCCACACCGCCACCTTTCTGCCCTTCTCTGGTCACATTCACTTCTTCCTGTGAGTCTCTGCACCAGTGGTGCCTTCTTGACACTCAAACTGTTCCCAGACACAGGCAGACATGCCTGTCATCTGTCACTCTGCTCACAGCAAATGTCACCACCGTGAGGCCTTTCAGAGCCTCCCAGGCACAGTCTCCACTGTCACAGATCTCCCACCTGCAAGGCCATCTCATGATGTCCTCCTTCTTAGTCTCATCTGGATAAAGTGAGTCCATGAAAGAGGGCTTTCTGCTTGGAGGACGCAGATGCAGCTTCTTCCGGTTTCCTCAGGAACATGACTGTCTCTTCTGGGCTGAATGTTTCCCCTCCCAAGTCCATTGTGAAAGGAAACCCACATTCCCTCGCTTTCAAGGGTCTGGTTTCCCCAAGAACACAGGGAGACTACCCTCTCCCTCGAATGCAGCACCAGCCCCTACACCCACAGCCAGAAAATTAGCACCCAGCTTGAAACACAAGCAGATCCTGAAGTCAGTTCCTGCTGAGGCCTCCCATCCATTTTGTAATCCCATGGGAACTCCTGAGCTCACCTTTCCCCTCAGACCCAGCTCCCAGCCTCCCCTTGGCTTCTTAGAGAACCGTGGGATTTCCCAGAAGCACTCCCAGCCTGGGCAAGAAATGTTTTGAAATGTTCTCTATGTATTTTCCAGGACATGGGATATGGGGAGAAGTCATTTTGGTTCTGTATGTGCAACAGTTTTGATGCGAATAGCATCTTTTTCAGACAGAGATCCAAGAGTGGGGCTACTGGTTGTAACAAGAAAATGGATACACTGAGCCAACTTCTTAAGGTGTCAAATGTTAGAAAGCAAAGAACATAGTTAAGAGCAGAGAATATGGAGCCACATCTTATGTTCAAATTCCACCTCAATCACTTCCTAGATATTGGTAGTGGGCAAGTTACTCGCCTCATCGATGCCTCACTTTCTTCATCTGTTGTCGGCAAGAATGATAAGTGTACCTAATTCGTGAGGCTATGGAGAGCATTAAAGGAGTTAATGTTTCAAAACGCTTGCAACGTCCAGCACATTACAAGCACTCTACCTATCCATTATAAATGAGATGCAAATGTTCTTCTGATGCTATCTGTTTGCTCCAGAAGGGAAACTAGTGCCTGGATGGATGTAGACAGCTATCCCTGAGACAGGACGGATCGATGAATGAACAACACTGTTGAATGCATTACCAATGGCACATCCGCCTCCCTACGGACATTCCCAAGCACAATCACACCCAAGCATCCCTCCTCTGTCCTGCATCGTCTTCTGGGATTCTAATCAGGAATCACCGGGGCTTCTTGAACCCTGGGACCCACACCCACTACAGGTTCTCTTCTCTCTGGCAGCAAGCCCCAGGCCTTGTCCTAATGGCTGCAGCCCACAGGCTCTGCAATCTGATCATTTTCTTCACTTGAGGGAGAAGTGCCATCCTCAGAGCTGGGCACACACAGTGTGAGCCTTGGAGGGAATGTCTCCCTGGCCAGTGGCAGGTGGAAGAGTGCCGTGACGGGGTGGGATTTGGGGAGAGTCCTCCAGGTGTGGTCAGAAGGGGCCCAGCCAGGGTATTTGTCAGCAAGTACTGGTCTGGTTGGTGGACCTTGGTGGCAAAAGAGTGGCGGGGGCAGCATGTTTCAGAGGTCCTGGCACAAGACAATCCATAGGATGATCATGAAGTCAGAATCAGCCTAATGATGTCCAACTCAATCCACGGTCATCTGTTCCCTGACTGACTCACTAATCCAGGAGTGATTTACAAGCGTGATATTCGTGTTCTACCATCTTTTCATTGATTGGCAGGAGCTATTATTCTCTACACAACTTGTATATTTTTACATAGGAAAGGGAAGGTAAGTTCTGTAACAAGGCTTCTTGCAAAGTTCTCCCTAATATATTGAATCACTAACAGAATCCACCGCTGGGAACCTCTAGAAAGATCCTGACCTTTACTCTCTGGTTTTAGATCTTCCTGATTGGTAAATTTTCTTGACTCCTGGCTGCTTTCCTGAGGTTCGTCCACTTAGGACAATGTAGGAGTGCAACCTCTTGCCACTTGAGAAGAGTGGTGCAACTCTATGATGATGTTGGTCTTGTTTTCTATGTGTGTGTGTGTGTGTTTGTGTGTTTATGTGTGTATGAGACTGTTTTCTGCATCTTGCCCTGTGGGTCAGATCGACTCCTTTCCTGGGAAAAATTGTCTCTAACCACTTTCTCTGGGCTTTATTCTCATGGCTTGAACAGTGCTATACGACAGTAGAATTTCTCAATCTGTCTTATGGAATTTAATTTTTTTTAGTAGCCACATTTAAAAAAGTAAAAATAAACAGGTGAAACTAATTTTAATATTATATTTAAACCCATTATAACCAAGCTATTATCATTTGTCCATGCAATCTATATAAAAATTAATAATGAAATAGTTCACATTCTTTTTCTTTTTAATTGGGATCTACAAATCCATTTAGAGCACAGTCTTCATTTGTAAGTTGTATATTTTCTCATCTGCAGTATCTGTATTGGGATACTATAATGCTCACAGTTGTAACCTAAGATTCACATATCTAAGGAGCTCCAAGCTTATCAAAGTTTCCCACTGAATGATCATGTCAGATGAATGATGAAAAGCCCCTATTGGTCTAGTAATAAAGGAGTCAGTGTGGCTTTACAAGGGAAGAACCTATAGAATGGTGAGGGCAGATGGAGCATGGGGTCTTCTGAGGAGGTTTTTGGAGGTGAGGCCACAGAAACACATAAGGTAGATGACCTTTTCTCACTGGTTCATGTCAAAAGGGAAGGAGAAGAGACAGCAATTTCTCTGTGAAATATCAGGCAAGTTAAGGGACCCTGAATATGTATGAAGGAAAAAGAAGTGTGGGGAACATTGAAAACAGGCTTTGTGGAAAATCAAGGAGTAAATATGCCAATACATAAAAGAAATTAGAATTTCCAGGCATTAGGGATGCTTCCCAGTTGATGCAGCTGATTTTGCATTTACACTGGTACCAAAAAAATCATGTTTTGTCATAGAATCATAAGATTGGCAGCAGCTAAGTCATGGCAGATAATCAGGATCTTCTCGGGTTGAAATTTTACAAGACAGATATGATGAGCAGTAAGAAATTTTGGATGGCTCCAAGGGAATTACTGAGATCATAGACCACAGATTGCAGCAATGGCAGGATAGGGGAAGAGAAATTAAGCTGAGAACACGGTGATGTGGCATCACTTCCGATCTTGAGGAATGAGTATCTGTTGTTTGAGTGTTTGAGCAAAATCCGGCCATCAGGGATTTGTGGTGGGTTAATATGTTTCTGAATTATTTATTTTTGAACATGATCCTTTGGGTTAATGGAAACATGTGGGACAGGGGAGTCAGTCACTCAGAGTTGGGCAGATGACAATTTCACAACAGGTTCAAGCTCTAAAGGAGCTATGAACACCAGCTGGCCAATGGGAGACACTAACTGCACAACAGATCCTTAGCAAAGCACACATATTTATAATATCCAAAGAGCTCTTACAACCCAATAGTAAGAAGACAAGCGACGCTTCCCTGCTTACTAGGAGACAGCAGTTCAGGCATGTGATGAGCACCAGGAGTCCTGCTAAGCAGATGAGGATGATGGCCCAGAAGGGGAGGTCTGGGGAGACAAATGCTGGCCTGAGCCACCTCCTGCTATTCCCCCAGGGCTCCTGCTGTTTGCCCACTGTGCTCAGCTATCCTTGACATGGTCTGGACAGCTTTCATAATCAGCCAAGACCCTGTGTGCCAGGTGCTCTTTGATGAGGCACAGCATCAAGATATGAAGCACAAGCCCCACCCTGGGCTAGGACTTCCTTGAGACTTACTAGAATTCTCAGTCAAGGCATCACTTCTGTTGGTAAAGTACCCTGGAAGTCAATAAAATGGAGAATACATGTGAATGTGTTTTACTTTTTTAAATAAAATTTTTCAAACAGGTAGAAAAGTAGAACAATATTGGAAACATCCATGACCTATATTTAACAATGTAAACATCATCCGATTAAAACCATATTTCATCCAATGTGTAAATTATTCAGACCTGCCACCCATGCTTTCTCCCATATTTTCACTGAAATATTAAAGTCAAGTAGACATCCTGATATTTCACCCCATTTCAGTTTGCATATCTGAAAAATTAGGACACTTTGCTACATAATCCAAGGCCATTATCACATTACAAGAGTGTAACAAATTAAATCAAATTTATACCTCTGGGCACAGAGGACTGAAATTGCACCAGGCCATCTTATGGTGGTGAGGGGGAGAACGGCTCATCAGTTGGCAAGACCATGGGACCTCTTTAAATTTGTAAATTCCCTCTCAAATGATTTCTTCCCTATCTAGAAACACATTCATCCCCTTCTCCTTTACCATGTGTTTCATATTCATATGCCAGGATTCACCTACAATGGAATTTCCTTCAGGATGTTTTCTCTTATTACCACTCCAAAGTATGGAATGGCTCACATCAAATCATTTATAACTTTCAATCATCTATTCCTGTTATTGCCAACTACGCCATCTACTCTAGAGGGTAGAGACACAGAGCACTCATTGGGCACCAGGGGAGGGTTGCTGGTCCCTCTACTTGTGCAACCTCTCTCCAGGTCGCTTCTTAGAGATGTGTTGTCCAATATGGAGCAGCAAATGCTCTTTTACATTAAAATTAATTCTAATTGAATAAAATTAAAAGTCTAGTACCTCAGTAACATTAAAAATCAGTAACCATAAAAACCAATCACAATGCTGCCCTTCAAGTACTCAATAGCCACATGTGTCCTGACAAATGGAAATGGCGAGCTATAGGATATATTGGAGTATATGAGGAAGCCATTTGGTGTAAACCTAATTTGGCCTGACTTTCTTTTCCCGAAGGGGCCTGACATGGTCATCAAGCATGTGTTGTATATCTGCTTTAAACATTTCCTATGGCAAGAACAAATGCCCTTAAGATAAAGGTGCAACTTCCCCCAACACTGGCCTTTCTCTTAAGGATAAGCATCTTTCCTTAGGCTAGGAGATGATTGTTGTGCTCACCTTTGACCACCCAGCTCACCTGTGACCACCCAGCTAAAAACAACAGACCTGCCATTCTGCTGTGTCCACCAAGACAGCAGACCTACCTGCTGTGTCCATCAATCGCTGTGCCGACAAAGCAGTCTTGTGACCATTCAATCATATGTGAAACATCCTGTTTGGGGGTATATAACCACTCTGTACACACCACTTCTTTGATGCCCTTCCTTCCTCTGGGAAGAAAGGCCCTGGGCCACGTTCCTCACATTTTAGCTCAGAATAAACTCACCCAAATTTTCATTTATAGATTGGTTATGGATTGTTTTTGTTGACATTTCGTGGCATAGTCGTGGCAGGATTTCAGAGAAACCCACCAGAGACCACCTGAAATCTACACTGAACCAGCATTTGGCACCAATAGGGGCCCATTGAGCCCCTTGATCACTGCATGCTTCAGGTGACCCTGGTGAGTTATCCTGAAAGCCAGACCTCCTTATTTTATGTTGATAGTCCAAGAGTTTATATTAGCTCTTTAAGGTCTTAAGACTAGGTGTCTTAAGGGGTACTGGTACATCCCCTAGGTAAGAGGAACCTAGGAGGAATTTGCTAGGCCAGAGCAGCCTAGAGGAACTTTGGAGTGAATGGGGAAGGCTGACCTTTTTAATTTGGCTTTAAAATTGGAAAGAATTGTGTTTGTAAAGTCTGAACAAACTGCTTGATAGAGAAATGAGAGACTGCAGGTGTTCAGCTCCGAAGAAAAGGGACACCTGCTCCTCCTGGCCTTTACCAAAAGGAGTCCTTAGGTGACTAAGGGCCTCAGCACGAGTGTCAGAGGATCAATCCTCAGGAAGTGCAGTGGTCCCATAGGGAACTCTATTATCATTCACGTTACCTAATTATAGGCCACTCCTTTCTCCCCCTGTCATCCTACCACTACCAGCCTCAAGTCAAGGCAAGCCTGCAAGAGTGAGAAGAGCCAGCTGCAGCCACCCACCCTACCCAGGGGAGAGCCTCTGGGAGACCAGCCACCCTGATCCCAATGGAGCCCGGCTGTGACACTCAGTGATGATTGGCATGTATGGTTTTAGCCTCCGAGCTGTGGGTAGATGGGATGCAGCTACAGACAAGAATGAACGGTGAGGGCCTGGTGCTAGAACAGCCCCATCTTCACCCCAAAAGAGGGGGACAGCGCTGTTTGCAGGACGCTGCCCCGAGACTTGGTTTGAGGCATTTTCTGAAGGGCCCAAATCGTCTGACCCCTTAAGCCCTCTCTGATGACGCGTTATCTCCCCAGGTGTCTGTGACTTTGTCCTCATGCTCCGTGCTAATTCCGCACTTTTCCCCAGTGTTCAGGCTCCCTTGTTTTGTGCCGAGCCAGGTCATGTTGGGGTGGCCGTCTGCTGCCTGCGGGGAGGATTCTGGGACCTCATCCCAGCCCTGCGGGAGAGCTCGGCGAAGGATGTGCAGCATCCCGGGCACAGCCGAGGATGCAGTGATGACTCCCAGCACCAGCCACGCTGAATTAGAGAGAAATGCGTGTTGTGCAGGTAGTGACATAGCAATAAGATTAACGAAGTGTGTTTGCCTCCAACTCTTCGAGGCGGAGTCTGAGTGAGGCTTTAGCTCCTGGAAGGTGATCCCAGAGACAGGGGGAC
The DNA here is from genome assembly GCF_037783145.1 of Equus przewalskii. Classification (NCBI taxonomy): domain Eukaryota; kingdom Metazoa; phylum Chordata; class Mammalia; order Perissodactyla; family Equidae; genus Equus; species Equus przewalskii. Next base: position 257,641 of record NC_091855.1, read on the forward strand.
CAGGTAAAGATGAGGAGGCAGAAGCTGTGTGGGGCTGTGGGTTCACTGGTGGCCCCCACAGACCCTGGGCCGCCATCCCTCACACCTGCTGAGGGGCATGTGGACGACCTGCCTCTCAGCAGCATCACCCAAACAGCCGCAGGGAGCCACGGGCAGCAAGTTACGCAGTGGCAGGATGTGACTCCCCACTCGTGGGCTGTGGTCCTGCCTGTGGCCAGCGAGCTAGTTGGAGAAGCTGTCCCTGCTTCAGTGGCTGGAACTGCCCGTCCCTACCACTGGGGTTGCAGTTGCCTCCGCTGACTCAAGGGGCCCAGCACCATGGTGTCAGCTCTGATCTCCAGAGGACAGCTGACCCTCTCTGCACACTGACCAGCTCTGCTGCACCTCCACCTCGCTCACTGAAGACCACCCTTTGTGGGCCAGGACCTCAGCAGGGAGCATGGGCCAGCACAGCCGTGTCACCAACCCTCATCACCACCTACCCTGTGCCAGTCCTTGTGGGTCCACCTGCCCTGTTTCCCTGGGTCCTGATGGTTTGTGTTCTCTGGGTTTAACCTGTTTGTTGGATTTCTATCTGGCATTGTGCTGGGATCTGACCCTGGTCATTATTCTAGAAGAGCGGGGGGAGACCAGCTGAGGTGAGGAAGACGATGCTTACACAAGCCCAGGGAGGCCTGGCATGACCTCTGGCCTCCAGGTAAGGGGGCCTCTGTCCTCTGTCAGGGAGAGGGACTGCCCCTTCCAGCTCAGAGAGCCCAGGACTCCAGGGGAACCTGCCTGAACATCCCTGATGAGGCTCCGGGTGCCCTCACTGCCTGTGGGGCCTGGCCGCGGTGTGGAGGGCTGTGAGAGCCCACAGCTACCACCCCGTGGCTCAGCCACTCACTGGCCATGCCAGGGGAGCAGCTGCAGCTGTTCAGCCTTCACAGCAGGCCCCCATGGATGCCATGCTCTGTCTTCAAGGCTCTGCAGCTGCCTTCCACAGTCTTTCACCGTGCCGCCCCTCACCTGCCCAGCCGTCTACATCACCAGGAAACCCAGATTCCCCTCCCACTCCCTCCACCGAGATTCTCTGTAAATGGGATGTCACCTATGATGGGGTGATCACCACCTCATCTTCTAGGGGCCAGGGCCCTGTCAGCCCCTGAGCAGAGTGCCCACCCGCACAGTCCCTTCCTGGGGCTCTGCCCTCAGTTCTCCACCCCAGAATCTGGGCTGAGATGATGCCATCTAGAGAGGGGACCCCAGGGAGCAAAGGTGAGAAAACAGCCAGACAGAGGTGGAGAAGTCCAGTAGATGGTGTGCTGCATTCAAGCAAATCCCAGCTCCTGGCTCTGGGCTCCAAACTCCTGGACCTGCTGAGAAGCCTGGAGAACCACCCTCAGAATTGCCGATCTACAGGGAGAAGGTCTCCCAGCTCCCACCAGTGGAGGGTGCCAGAGAGGCACCAACACCCCTGCACTTGAGGGCTGCACACGTGAGTGTTAGTTGGCTGCTGTCACAATGATGCTAAGTAACCACCCGCCCCAGTGCAGCATCTTAGATTACAGGCATTTATTGTCACTCCTGGGTGGGGAGAGACCAGCGGGGATGGAGACAGGGTGTGTGTGGGGTGGAGCAGGTGGAATCCCAGTGAGGACCTGGAGGAGCGTGTGTAGGGGCCGCCAGGCCCGGCCAGCATAGCATCAGAGAGAATGGTCATGCAGGCACCTTGGGGACATCCCCAGGACAGACACAGTCCTTGCATGTGAGGATCTAGCCACCTTGGCTGCTGTGTTGAAAACTGAGAAGGCAGAGACAGGCACAATCTGCATTTAAACGAAAAGGATACAGAAGTAATATCAGAGGCAGCCCCACCACCGTGGCCTCTATTAATACAACTAATGACTGGATTAGCTGAGGCTGCGCATTGCTCTCCTCATTTTTTTCTACTTAGATAATGCAGTTGCCAAACTTTGCTGCCTACTGTGTGGGTGAGAGGTCCATGCTGAGGGGCTCTGCCTGGGAGCCAGGCGCTCAGGACGCTGTCAGACACTGTCTGGTCCACACGCCCTCTGATCCACCTGAGCATCTGACCACACCTCGGCGTGTGCATCGGCCACCAGCCTGGAAACCAGATGTCCACCTTCAATTCAGCCTACCTCCTCCTTCAGATCACTCGCTTGACCTCATGCTGTGTTCTTTTGTGAGGATTTTCTATCTGACTATCTGCATAGCAGTCATAATTAAAATATGATTTTTGATACTATCTTTAATATTTATTCTCTATGCCTATTAAAGAGGAATCTCAATATGCCTTATTTCTATCATATTAATCTATGCATATATAAAAGTTGAACTTTGCATGGTTTTTTAAGCCCATTTGAAAAATGAGTTAACCATTCTCCCAAAATAACATGATAGCACATATTCATAAGTAACATGATTGGTTTTGAATTGAAGCTGTTCTACAGAGAAGCTGAAGGACTTCTGAATGCTCTGCGCCATGTAAGCATGTTTCATATAATAGGTTTGGAAACCAGCCTACGGTAGTCGCCTTTGACAGACAACAGCTGAGGAGCAGCTGCAGGATGAGAGGAGGAGCCATGGGGACACTTGACTTGTCTCACTTTCCCTTGAGGGGAACTCGCAGGATTTTCTACCTATGAGGTTCCATCTTCCCCAAGATGAGCCCAGGCAGACAGACTACACGACGGGGACGACTGTGAACACCCGGCTCATCCGGTGCCAGTTTTACATTGTCGGTGTGTTTGTTTATACCCTCTGTTAAGACTCTGCTGGTCTCTTCAGAAGGTACAAAGTAGAATAATTCACAATCCCATGCCTAATAAAAGTGCACTTTGGTGATGGGGAAAGGAGTGCCTGCCTGGCTTTTACTTCATGTTCCTGAAAGCTGCTCCTTTTCCTCATTACTCTGGAAGACTCAGGGACCAGGTCTCACCCATCCCTTCCCTCTAATTCTCCATCATCGCCCTTTCCACATGGGGCTTCCTGACATCCACGCTAGTGTCATTGAATTGACAGCCGACATGGGGAGAAGAGGCATCGTACACAGTGCTGAGTCCTCCTATTTTGTAACAGTCAAGGTTCAACAAGAGAATCAGAATCAGTAGAAAGTGACCACAGGTGGACTTTTCACAAGGAGTCAGCTTTCGCGACTATGCAGACTGACCGGGCAAGTCCAGGAAGGGAAGGCTGGAGCTCTGGGTGCAGGCTGGAGCCGCTCTGCACAGGTGGCATTCCTTCTTCCTCAGAGAAGACTCAGTGCTGCTCTTAAGGCCTTTGAGCTTATTGGACCCGAGCCACCCAGACTACCCAGCATAATGTCCCTTCCTTCAAGTCAGCTGATGTTGACTTTGATCCCATCTGCAAACACCTTCATGGCAACACCTGGATCAGTGTTTGACTGAATAGCTGTCACCATATTCTAGCCAAGGTGATACACAAAACTAACCATTATGGTCCACACATTTTCAACTTGGCACCCATTTGAATCTCCTTAAGCCATACTTAATCCCCTAATAAAGACAGTAAGAAAGGCATGCTTTCACCTAATATGATATTACTGTCTTTTGTATAACCAAAAACGCATTAACCTTTTCCCCAGAAAAGGATGCAGAGTCCTTGGGTGACACTCACTCTTCTCTTTGATGTCCTGTAACCTAAATGTTAGAACATAAAATTGACTGTTATTAACACATCTTACATTAGATGATAATGGAATAAGAAAGGGAAGAAAACAAATACGTTAGCTTAATTGATCTGCCTGTCTATCATCTATCTATCTATATCCATCTATCTATGTACACACACACAGACAGACAGACATTCATGACAAAATAAGGAGGAAACACTCTTGTTGATTACAGTCCTCATTTCTGTAACTGGGGTCACGTGGTCATAGCTGCCATCATAAACAGATTCTTCCACCTCCCACTCTATATTCCCTTTATGCCTGTAAGAACATCAGCTGGTCATGGTCTTTACCTGGTGTGGTGACCAAAACCTTCATTCCTGAAGGATCGGGGTCATGATGGGCAGCCCAGGCTGCATGGCCCATGGTCAAGCGTTCAGTCTCTACTAAGGCCCAGTAGCAGGCCAACTTTATGTATCAAAAAGATGATTACACTTTTCGTGAATACGGCATATCTCTCCACTCACATAGGTCTTATGTAATGTCCATAAAATAAAGTTTTATAATTTTCTCCATTATATTTTAAATGTTTTTTCAGAAACACCCAAGTACTTTATATTTTTGTTGTTATTATAAATGGCTATTTTTTAATTACACGTTTAGTCATTTTGGCATATAGAAACATGACTCATACTGGTGTATGGATCATATACCCAGCCTTTCTGTTAGATTTTATTGTTTATGATAATTTCACTGTGTTATTAGTTTTGCACTTCCCTTTGTCTACGAATTATGACAGTTCTCCATCGTCCCCCTGATTTTTAGACACCTTGATCCCTCTCCTTTCTCGTTGTGCTGTTTGGGTCACCAAGAGAAGTCACAGTGGACATCCTATTGTTTTCTAATGCTTCTGTCCTTCTCTGTTAACACTGGGGTTGGCAATGTTTTAGGTTATGATTTTCCAAAGGGCTGTAACGAGTGTGTTAACCTGAATTCGGTGTTTCCCCCTGGCAGATAACTATGACGAGCCACTAGTTTCTGCCCTGACCCGTCCTCCTCCAGCAGCTTCTCTGAACTGTCCAGCAACCACAGTCCTGGGTTTGTAAGACTTAACCAAAGAGATGGTAAGTCAACTTCCTACCTCCTATTGATCGTGTTAGGCCCATGATTTTCAAAATCCCTGCACTTCTTTTGACAAAGTATTACAAGTGAATTATCTATTGCACAGAAAATAAAATTCCAAACAAATATTTAAACAGATTTACAAGCATGCTTCCATTTGAAATTTATAGTGTGTAGATATTGTCTATCTGTTGATCACCAAGAACGGCAAAGCTGGTTTGTCTCCCTGCACATTGGGGCCATGGAGCGAATCATGGCTGAAATTGTTTGACCTGCGTGCACATAAATATTTTGTAGTCATTTTACCATGAAAAGGTTTAAACACCTTTGGATATACTGTGGGGAACTGGAATTGCGCCCCCCCTCCCCAAGATACCTCTCTGGCATGAGGATTATTTGGGGCTGGTTACTTTTAAAAACTGCAGACACGAGAGAAACTCTGAAAAGTAGAATTTACTTACCCTTTGTTGAGAGACATTTACATTGTAAAGCAAATCTCCACCTGTAAAGGTGTCTCCCTCTCTGAACCAGGAAGAAGGAGGGATGACCTTATCTCTAGAAACTCTTAACAATGCAGAAGGCAAGGACTTAAGTCTGTATATAATCTTACTCTTGTTTACTGTGCTTTTTTGGTAATCTCCCATAACTGACTCTCTCCACCCCCAACATCCTCCTTTGCCTTTAGCTTAGGATGATATTTAAGGTGAGAACCTCAGCCATTTTGGTGAGTTACTCAGTTTTTCTGGGTCTCTCTCCTGTATACATGTTGTAAAGCTTTGTTTAATTTTCTCCTGTTATTCTGTCTCATGTGAATTTAATTCATTGTCTGGCCAGAAGGACCCAGAGTGGTTAGAGAAAGTATCTTCCTCCCCTACAAAGGTGTGTAAGGTTCTTATTGCCTCCATAGCAGACCCCATTAAAAATTCAGTGGCTTAACCCAGAAATAAAACCACACATCTATGGACAGCTAATCTTCGACAAAGGAGTTGAGGGCATACAATGGAGAAAAGAAAGTCTTTTCAACAAGTGGTGCTGGGGAAACTGGAAAGCCACATGTAAAAGAATGAAAATTGACCATTCTTTTTCACCATTCACCAAAATAAACTTAAAATGGATCAAAGAACTAAAGGTGTGATATGAAACCATAAGGCTTCTATAAGAAAATGTAGGCAATATACTCTTTGACATCAGTATTAAAAGGATCTTTTCAGACAAAAAATATTTGCAAGTCATACATCCAACAAAGGCTTAATATCCATAATATATAAAGAACTCACACAACTCAACAACAAAAAATCAAACAACCTGATCAAAAAATGGGCAGGAGACATGAATAGACATTTCTCCAAAGAAGGTATATGGATGGCCAATATGTGCATGAAAAGATGTTCATCATCGCTGATCATCAGGGAAATGCAAATCAAAACTCCTCTAAGATATCATTTGACACCCATTAGAATGACAAAAATAACTAAAACAAATAGTAGCAAATGTTGGAGAGGTAATAGAGAAAAAGGAACCCTCATACACTGCTGGTGGGAATGCAAACTGGTGCAGCCACTATGGAAAACAGTATGGAGATTCCTCAAAAAATTAAAAATAGAACTACCATATGATCCAGCTATCCCACTACTGGGTATCTACCCAAAGAGCTTGAAGTCAGCAATTCCAAAAGTCCCATGCACCACAATGTTCATTGCAGCATTATTTACAATAGCCAAGACGTGGAAGCAACCCAAGTGCCCATCAACAGATGATTGGATAAAGAAGATGTGGTGTATATATACAATGGAATACTACTCAGCCATAAAACAGAACAAAATCATCCCATTTGCAACAACATGGATGGACCTTGAGGGAATTATGCTAAGTGAAATAAGCCAGATAGAGAAGGACAATATCTGTATGACTCCACTCATATGAAGAATTTGAAAATGTAGACAAAGAGAACAGATTAGTGGCTACCAGGGGAAAGGTGGGGTGGAGGGCGGGCACAAAGAGTAAAGGGGTGCACCTACAACACGACTGACAAACAATAATGTACAACTGAAATTTCACAAGTTTGTAACCTATCATTAACTCAATAAAAATTTTAAAAAAAGAGTGAGACAGCTGGCTCTCAATGCCTATAATATGTTGACTTACTGGTCACTGTGAAATGTATTCTTTTTTTAATTAATAGAATTTTTTTTAGAACAGTTTAGGTTTGCAGTAAAATTAAGCAGACAGTAGAGCGAGTTCCCACATACCCCCTCATGCCCCCACCACATACACACACACGCAGAGTTTCCCCTATTATTAACATCTTGCATTAGTGTGGTGCATCTGTTACAACTGATGAGCCAACAGGATATAATATTATTAACTGGAGTCCACTGTTGCCATTAGGGTTCACTATTGGTGTTGTACATTCTATGGATTTTGCGAAATGCGTAATCTCACGTCTCCACCATTACAGTATCATACACAGCAGTTTCACTCTCACAAAAGTCCTCTGTGCCCCACCTGTTCATCCTGCCCTCCTCACCCCTGGCAAACACCGATCTTTACAGTCTCTAGGGTTTTCTCTTTTCCAGCATGTCATTTAGTTGGAATCATACAGCGTGGAGCCTTTTCAGATTGGCTTCTCTCACTTAGTGATGTGCATTTAAGTTTCCTCTGTGTCTTTTCATGGCTTTACCACTCCTTGGAGCCTGGCTCTGGCCCAATGGTGTGGGTCTGAGGTGGGCTCCACTTCACAGTTCAGCTCCCCGCCCCTCCCCTGGCCTCTGTGTCATACCCACAGCATCCCGCTGTGTCCCCCCAGGTTCTCTGCTCAGGGCTGGGGTGACGGGGAGCACCGGGCTCTGTGCTCTCTTGCTGCTGTTTCTCCTCTTGCCCTCTGTCACTTTGCCATCTATCAGTTCTCTGTGTAGGATGCTGAGGTGCAGTTTGCTCCATGAGGCCCCCCTCACTGCCCTGCAGGGCATTTGCCACGGTTCCTTCTGCCATCACGCCTCCCCCCACCCCCCATGGATCTCACCAGCAGCACCACCCCTGAGTGAGCTCCTGATCCTGCTTCAGATGCCCTGATTTTAGTTTCTCCAGAGTCTGGGAACTCCTTGCAGCAGGGCTGTGTCCTAGTATCCTTGTGTCTCAGATAGACATTCGGCTCCACTGTAAGCTAGCTGCACCGCGACGAGTCCTGTAAAGTGTTAAGGCTTGATGGTGAGCACCCCAGCACGAAGGCCAGGGAGACACTGGTTCTGAGAGTATATGGCCTCACTGGGTGTCCATCCGTCACATGGAGCACTTGGACCCTCAGTGGACACTTGGCCTCCAGTGTGAGGAAGTCACATGACCCGGCAGCACACAGATGATTCCATTCAATCCTTCATTATGTGATGCATATAATCACGAGGGCATTTATTCTAGATTTAGAGATGCACACGTTCTTGCCCGGGTCTCACCTCCTTCCAGACACATTCTAACATTTCCTCCTCTTCCTGTGTCCTTCCTGTTTCCTCTCCACCAACAAGAGCCGGGGGCTGGATGCCGCTGGTGTCTGACAAGAACCAGTGGCTGCAGATCGACCTTGGAGAGAGGGCAGAGGTCACCACGGTGGCCACTCAGGGCCGGTCCGGGAGGTCCGACCTGGTGACCAGCTACCTCCTGATGTTCAGCGACAGCAGCAGGAACTGGAAGCAGTACTGGAAGGAAAGCATCTCCATATGTCCCATTGGTGTGACACGACTCCCGGGGCCACTGCAGGGCGACTCCTCCCCCAGCCACAAAGGTCTCGAATCCAGCAGAGAAATGGAACCTGCAGAATTACTTTGCCGAGCTTTTTGTGCATTTTCAGATGCATGACACATGCATAACTTAGCAGGTCTCCAAAAGTGAAATCATTTTAGAGCATATTGGAAAAATTGAAGAGAAAGTCCTTTGTTTCACTGAACGTGTGGACAGCGTCGCATGTAACAAGCTGTGTGCCACAGCACAGAGGCCGCACTGTCTCCGAGTCATTTCACACGCACACAGGGGCCATTGTCTTCACTCCTTTGATCCCAAGTTTCTGAAGGGCACCACTGAATGACCTCCGTTCCTGGCATGTGCAGAAATGCAGAAATTGCCACATACAGTCTGCAGGGTCTGTCCTTCCTTCTGTGGCCACGTTTAGCGAGTCTTTGGGTAGAGACCTCAGTGGGATTCTGTGACCTTGTGTCTCTGAACACCAGTGCTTCTTTGGGACAGAGTGTTTTTGTTTGGTTAACTTTTGTGACTTAGAAAGTTATACAATTGACTGCATCTCTTTTATTACAGGATCATTTAAGGAACCTTTGCTAACCTTTCTTCAACCTTGCCTATCTCTGACAATGGTTTAAAATGTTGGATTTTGTGGCTGGGGTGTGGGCTGATAAAGGACGGACTGGCCATTTAAAGAGGCAGGTTATTTAAAGAAGGCAGTGATGACAAAGCCACAAATGGGAAAGTAGCACTGAGGGAGCAAGCTCCAAGGAGACTGTCAGCAAAAAGACCTCCTTCTTTTCTGATCTAAAATGACATACAAAAGTTAGTCTGGGTTTGTGCCCACCAAGTACCATGTCGCAGCTGGATAACCCTTGATTCTTTGTTCTGAGCTGTCGTGACGAGGGGAGGATGCAGAAAGTAACCATCAGTGATGAGCAGACAGCGAGGGGACCCATCCTAATGTGTGTAGGGATGTGGGGTGGTATCCCATTATGGTTTTGATTTGCATTTTCCTTTTTTTTGGTGGGGGGGAAGATCAGCCCTGAGCTAGCATCTGATGCCAATCCTCCTCTTTTTGCTGAGGAAGACTGGCCTTGAGCTAACATCTGTGCCCATCTTCTTCTACTTTATATGTGGGACGCCTACCACAGTGTGGTCTGTCAAGCAGTGCCGTGTGCCCACCTGGGACCCGAACCGGTGAACCCCGGGCCGCCAAAGCAGAGCATGAAAAGTAAACTGCTGCACCACCAGGCAGGCCCCTTTTAACCAGAGCTGGTTTTACTTTAAGAGAAGTAAAATCTTACAGTTAATAATTACTAGTTTTATCCTGTTGTACTCACTTAAGTAAAACAGGCTGCTCCTGCTGTCTCCAGCACTGTCATTTGTGTTAGTTAGCTCCTTTATAATAAATCAACATCTTATTAGAAATACTGCCTTTTCCATATGCATTTGTTTTAGATTGAAATTGTAAAAGTCAGAAGTAGTTAAGTATTTACTTTCATCCCTTAAAATATTAACACTCTTGTTAATGAAAATAATATACTTACCCTTACCCATGTCAGCATGTTTGTAGATCTCTGACTTTTTAAATTATTGTTGGTGTCTGTGCCTTTGAAATGAGGAGTCTTTGGATAAATACCCAGTAATGGGATAGCTGGGTTGTATGGTAGTTCTATTTTTAACTTTTTGAGGAATCTCCATCCTGTTTTCCATAGTGGCTGCACCGCTTTCCATTCCCACTAGCAGTGCACGAGGGTTCCCTTCTCTCAACAACCTCTCCAACACTTATTTCTTGTCTTGTTAATTATAGCCATTCTGATAGGAGTGAGGTGATATTTCACTGGAGTTTTGATTTCCATTTCCCTAGTAATTAGTGATGTTGAACATCTTTTCCCGTGACTGTCGGCCATCTGTATATCTTCTTTGGAAAGATATCTGTTCAGATCCTCCGCCACCCCCCGCTTTTTTTGTGTGTGAGAAAGATTGGCCCTGAGCTAACATCTGTTGCCAACCCTCCTCCTTTTGCTTGAGGAAGATTGCTCAATGCTCCTTATGGACCTTCTGTCAACAAGAGAGACCCGTCTGAGTGGAAAAATGGAATAAGTCAAAGAACCAGGACCTGGCAGGTTGCCCTGAGCAAGTGAACGGTGAGAATCTAGGGGTGTTTTCCTGTTCTCTCTTCTCTTGCTCTCTCTCGCAATCTCTCTCTTTCTTACACAGAATTTTTAGCATCTGAAAACACCTGATCGATTCTCCAGCTGCCATTTCTCTTTAATGAAGGTTCCCATTATCGCTGCCCCATTTCTTAGGAGCGGGCGCCTTAGCCCCAGACCCACCCCAGGCTTGTTCCCTAGCACAGACATGAGCTTGGGCTCTGAATAGGGGCACAGAGCTGAAGGGGCACGGGGGAGGGGGAGGAGGAAGATTTGGAGGAGGATGAGGAGGATGTGGAAGAGGAGGAGGATGTGGAGGAGGAGGATGTGGAGGAGCAGGATGTGGAGGAGGAGGAGGGTGTGGAGGAGGAGGAGGAGGACGACGACGAGGATGTGGAGAACGAAGTGGATGTGGATGGATAAACAAACTTTTGTCTACTCAAACAATGGAATATTATTCAGCAATAAAAAAGAAATGAACTATCAAGTCATGAAAAAAACATGGAGGAATCTTAAATGCATATTTCTTAGTGAAAGAAGCCAATTGGAAAAGGCTACATACTATATGATTGCAATTATATGCCATTTTGGAAAAGGCAAAACCAGGGAGATGGTAAAAAGTTCAGTAGTTAGCAGGGCTTGGGCAGAGGGAGGGAGGAATGAATAGGAGGAGCACAGAGGAGTTTTAGGCAGAGAAATTATGCTGTGTGATACTGTAAAAGTGGGCAGATGTCCTTATACATTCGTCAAAGCCCATTAAAGATAAAACACACAGAGTGAACCCTAATATAAGCTGTTTACTTTATAATATTGTATCAATGTTGGCTCATCAAATATAACCAATGTATCTCACAAATGCAAAATATTTTAACAAGGGAAAGTGTGTGTGAACTGGGATATGAGGAGGGATATTGGAACTCGTGCTGCCTGCAGAACATATATATATATATTATATATATATATATATATTTTGGTCAGAAAGATTGGTCTTGGGCTAACAAGTATCACTAATCTTCCTCTTTTTGCTTGAGGAAGACTGCTGCTGAGCTAACATCTGTGCCAATCTTCCTATATTTTGTATGTGGGACACCACCACAGCATGGCTTCATGAGTGGTACATAGGTCTGCACCTGGGATCGAGCCTGAAAAATCTGGGCCACCAAAGTTGAATGTATGAACTTAACCACTATGCCACCCGGCCAGCCCCATGCTGAATTTTTCTATAAACTTAACACTATGCTAAAAAGGAAAGACTATTAATAAAAAAATTAAATTCTAGAACAGGAAATTATTTGAGTACTGATAAATAAAATAATGAGTGATATTAATTGGTAAGTCCCAAATATTCATAAATATTAAATAATTTAGATTAAAAGAAACATCCAAAACGTATGGGTTTTTTCTTTTTACATTTTTGAATTTCCTATTACAAAGGCAATGCATGTTCAATATATAAAAATAAGAAAATAAAGCATAAAATAACATGAAATACTCATTATTCTGTCACAGCTATTAAATGGCACAATCTAAACTTGGATACATACGTTCCCAGATGCTTGGTAATGAATATATTACAGTATATCCCCTCCTTTGATACCTTTTTAATGCAAATTTAATCTACTTAGTTCATCAATTTTTAGATAAGTAGATTTACCAACAAAGTATTTGATATAGATTTTGTGCTAAACCCAGAGACCAAGAGGAAAATACTAGATTAGAAATAGAAACAAAAAGCAAGAAAATGGAAAGTATTCTGAAAAAAGGAGTTTCACAGGACCACGTTTTGAAACATAGAATCTGAGATATTCATTACAAACGGAATCCATCCCTTTGACTAAACTGTGCTGTGGAACTATTTGCCCAGGAAATGGGCTCCTAAACTCGTCCATCCACACCAACCTACAGAGACAGCACAGGTTCTCAGTGTTGGAGAATGCAGGGCTGAGGAGCAGTGATGGGCACAGCAGCTCTGGGGAGGCGCTCGGCCCCCAGTCCTCCAGGAACACCCACAAGTGGAAACAGTATCCAGCATCCTTTCCATCTCCTTCTCCTGGCTTGGGATACCAAGAAGGGCTGGGAGAGTTCATCCTTGAGAGGTAAAGGGGAAGGGGATGAAGTGGATTTCTAGGGAGGTCAGAACATTAGCATCCTTTTGGCCAGAGCCAAGCCCCAGGAAGATAGAGAGGGTAGCACAGAGCTCCCACCTGGGGCACACTTTGCACATGCCAGCTTCAGCACGTTTGACCTAGAAGGTGCTGGAAGGTAGTGGTCATGGCTCTGAACTGGAGGGAAATGGGTAGAGTAAATGTAAGACCCCAGATCTTGGTCTGCTCTGGAGGGCTTCTCAGGACCTTGCTGCTGTTTACTTGTTCACTGCCGTTGTGACATAAGGGATGTTTATTTCCTTTTTCCTTACTTGGTGGTGAGGTTAGCACTAAGAATGTCATTCTCTGTGGACAAAGCCACTGACAGCCAGGCCTCACCTAGTTCCCCAAGACTCATACTCCTGGATGACTCCTTGCACCTTCTTGGTAAAGCTGACTGTGTCCTCCTCTCATGCCATAACGTGGAAGGAAAGACAGAAATTTAAAACTCACCATGAAAACACATGGTAATAATTGCTGCATGGATACATGTTAAAATTAGAATTTAAGAAGTCAAAAGATTTTGTGCATCCTCAAGTTAACATCCACAAAGTACTTACTTAATTTTCTGTCATTACAAAAACACTTCCTGTTTTTCCAAAGAGAAAGATAATCACATTATGGTGAATAAATCTGGCAAAAAGTCAACCAATGTGATATACCACATTAGAAAAATGCAGAATAAAACTCACATGATCATCTCAATAGATGCAGAGAAAGCATTTGACAAGACCCAACAGCCATTTGTGATAAAAACTGTCAATAAAATGGGGATAGAAGTAAAGTACCTCAACATGATAAAGGCCATATATGACAAATCCACAGCCGACATCATACTCAATGGTGAAAATCCAAAAGCTATTCCTCTAAGAATGGGTGCAAGACAAGATGCCCATTCTCTCCACTCTTATTCAACACAGTGCTGGATGTCCTAGCTAGAGTGATTAGGCAAGAAAAAGAAATAAAAGGATCCAAATGGGAAAAGAAGTAAAACTTTCATTATTTGTGGATCATATGATTCTATAAATAGAAAACCGTAAAGAATCCACCAAAAACCTATTGGAAATAATCAACAAATGCAGTAACGTTTCAGGATACAAAATCAACATACAAAAATCATTTGCATTTATATATACTAATAATGAACAAGGCAGAAGGAGAAATCAAGAATGCAATCCCATTTAAAATCAGCACAAAAAGAATAAAATACCTAGGAATAAATTTAACCAAGGAGGTGAAAGACCTGTACACTGAAAACTGTAAGATATTATTGAGAGAAACTGAGGAAGACATAAAGAAATGGAAAGATATTCCATGCTCACGGATTGGAAGCATAAACATAGTTACAATGTTCGTATTACCTAAAGCAATCTGTAGATTAAATGCAATCCCAATCAGAATCCCAATGACATTTTTCATGGAAAAACAACAAAGAACCCTAAGATTTATATGGAACAAGAAAAAACCCTGAATAGCCCAAGCGGTCCCGAGAAAAAAGAACAAAGTTGGAGGTATCACACTCCCTGAGTTCAAAATAGACTACAAAGCAATAGTAAACAAAATGGTGTGGTACTGGCAGCAAAAGAGACACACAGATCAATGGAAAAGAGTTGAGAACCCAGAAATAAAACCACACATCTGTGGAGAGCTAATCTTCAACAAAGGAGCCAAGAATATGTAGTGGAGAAAGGAAAGTCTCTTCAAGTAAATGGGGATGGGAAAACTGGACAGCCACACACAGAAGAATGAAAGCAGACCACTATCTTACACCGTACACAAAAATCAACTCAAGCTGAATTAAAGACTTGAATGTCAGACCTGAAACCACAAAACTCTTAGAAGAAATCATAAGCAGTACACTCTTTGACATCAGTCTTAGTGATAACTATTTTGTGTGTGTGTGTGTGAGGAAGATTGGTTCTGAGATAACATGTGTTGCCAATCTTCTTCTTTTGGCTTGAAGAAGATTATCGCTGAACTAACATCTGCTCCAATCTTCCTCTATTTTATGTGGGATGCTGCCACAGCATGGCTTAATGAGTGGTGCTAGGTCCGTGCCTGAGATCTGAACCTGTGGACTCCGGGCTGCCGAAGCAGAGCATGCAAACTTAAACACTGTGCCACTGGGATTGCCCCAGCTATATCATTTTGAATACCATGTCTCCTCAGGCAAGGGAAAGAAAAGAAAAAATAAACAAATGGGACTATATCAACATAAAAAGCTTCTGCACAGCTAAGGAAACCATCAATAAAATGAAAAGACATTCACCAACTGGGAGAAAATACTTGCGAATTATATATCCAATAATGGGTTAATATCCAAAATATATAAAGAACTCATACAACTGAACAACAAATAAATGAACAACCTCATCAAAAGTGGGCAGAGGATATGAACAGACATTTTTCCAAAAAACGTGTACAGATGGCCAACGGGCACATGAAAAGATGTTCAACATCACTAATTATTAGGGAAATGCAAATAAAAGCTACAGTGAATATCACTTCACACCCATCAGAATTGCTATTATTAAAAAGATAAGAATTAACAATTGTTGGAGAGGATGTGGAGAAAAGAGAACCCTCATATACCGCTGGTGGGAATGCAAACTGGTGCAGCCGTTATGGAAAACAGTATGGAGATTCCTCAAAATTGAAAAGTAGAAATACTACATGATCCAGCTATTCCACTTCTGGATATTTATGCAAGAATATGAAAGCATTAATTCAAAAAGATATATGCACCCCTATGTTCATTGCAGCATTATTCTCCATAGCCAAGACTTGGAAGCAACCTAAGTGCCCATCAATGGGTGAAAAGGTAAAGAAGATACGAAATATATATACACAAAGGAATACTTCTCAGCCATTAAAAAAGATGAAGTTGTGCCATTTTGACAACATGGATGTATCTTGAGGGAATTACACTAAGATAAATAAGTCAGACAGAGAAAGACAAAGACCGTATGATTTCACTCATATGTGGAAGATAAAAAAACAAACACACGGATACGGAGAACAGATTGGTGGTTACCAGAAGGTAAGGGGGTGGGGAGGGCAGAGGTAAAGGGGCACATATATATGGTGATAGATGGAAACAAGAATTTTGGTGGTGAACACGAATGCAATGCAGTCTATACAGAAGCCAAAACATGACGCACACCTGAAATTTACATAACGTTATAAAACAATGTGACCTCATTAGAAAAATAAAACAAAAAAACAAGTATAACAAAAACAACAACAAAGAAATCAGGCACACACAAACTTAACTACAGGATTCGAGTTAACATCATCAGTAAGAAGAGAGATTAACTTCACTGATCCCTTGATACGATGCACCGCTGAAGGCACATCATCTTTGTGGTTCTTCTCAAAAATGTAAAATCTCAATCTAATCATAAGAAAACATTAGAAAGATTGAAAGCGAGTCTAACAAATAACTGTATTTCAAAAGTGTCAACATCATGAAAACAAGGAAAGACTGAAAAATTGTCCCGGATTGGAGAAACCTGAGAAGCCATGACGGGTAAATGCAATGTGGGATGCTATTGGAATATTTGAAGTGAAAAAGGACGTTAATGGATAAATTGCTGAAATCCAAATAAAGAATGTTATTTAATTAATTATTTTACACTAAGTTGATTTCTTAGTCTTGGCAATTGCGCTATGTTTATGTAAGATGTTACATAAGACGTATTAGGGATGCTGGGTGAAAGATACGCAGAAGCTTTGCTACTTTTTAACAGCTTTATTGAAATGTAATTCACATAGCATACAATTCACTCATTCACAGTGTAGAATTCAGTGGCTTTCAGTGTATTCACGTATTTGTGCAACCAACACCACAGTCAACTTAGAACCTTTTTAATACTCCCTCCAAAATACCCACACACCTGTTGGCCATGACCTGCGTCCTCCCCAGCCATAGGCAACCACTAATCAACTTTTGAGTACTATAGATTTACCTGTTTTGGACACTTCATATCAATGGACTCATACAGTTTATGGTCTTTGTGACTGACATCTGTCACACAGCATAATGTTTTCAAGGTTTATCTCTTTCGTAGCTTGTATCAGAACTTCATTTCTTTTTCTTGCCAAATGATATTCCATTGTATGGCTATACTAAATTTTTTATATTCATTCATCAGTTGATGAACATTTGAGTTGTTTCCACTTTGGGGCTATTATGAATAATGTTGCCATGAACATTTGTGCACAAACCTTTGTGGGGACATCGGTTTTCATTTCCATTGGGCATATGCCTAGGAGTAAAATTGCTGGGTCACATGGTCACCACATGTTTAGCCATTTACAGAGTTGTCATGTTGTTTTCCAAGCACCTGTGTCTTTTTACATTTCTGCCAGCAGTGAATGAGGGTTCCAAATGGTATAAATATCACTTGTTATTGTCTGTCTTCTTAAATTATAGCCATCCCAGGGACGTTGAAGCAGTATTTCATCGTGGCTTTGAATTCCATTTTTCTGATGGCTAACGAGGTTGAGCATCTTTCCATGTACTTTTTGGCCATTTATATATGTCCTTTGGAGAGGTGTCTATTCAGATCTTTGACCCATATTTTAGCTGGGTTATGTGTCTTATTTTTATAGAATTTTAATAGTTCTTTATATGTTCTAGATACAAGTTTCTCATCAGACACATGATTTATAAACAGTTTCTTCTATACAGTTCATTGTCTTTTCACTTTCAGAATGGTGTCCTTTGAATAGAATAAACTTTGATGATATCCATTTTAGCTAGTTTTTCTTTTGTAGTTTGTGCTCATTGTATCACATCTAAGAAACCATTGCCTAATCCCAGGTCACTATGATATATGCCTATGTTTTCTTCAGATAGCTTTGTACTTTTAGCCCTTTCGCATAGGTCTTTAATCCACTTAGAGTTTGTCTCTCTGTGTGCTGTGAGGTAGAGATCCAATTTCATTCTTTTGTGTGAGAATATCCAGGTGTCCCAGTACCATTTATTGAAAAGACTATTTTTCCCCAATTGAATTTTCTTGGCATCATTATTGGCAATCACTGTAAATGTGAGGGTTTATTTCCAGACCGTTAATTATATTTTATTGAACTCTCTGCAGTATTTGTGCCACTCTGATGTTGCAAAGTCTAAAATCATTTCAACATTTAAAAAGTAACCTTATCCATTTTGGGCTTGTAGCTTTCATTTCATTGAATTTTCCCTATGTTTACTTACTTCTGCTGGTTTAAACTCTCAATGACTGGGGGAAATTTAAGGAGAACCTTAAAGAACATCATTTTATGTCAAAACTTTCCATTCAACCTCATAGATTTGCCCATTTTAATTATATGTTACTGGGATGTAAAATAAGATACATACAATTTCAGAACTATGACATCTTCCTAGTGAATTAAACTTTTTATCAATATATGTGATTATTTTAAGTCTACAGTCATCCTTTCAAAGTAATGCCTATCTTCTCTGATCCCAAATTACATTAAAATTCTCTTGCTTTAGCTGGTATGATTTTTATCATCTGTTCCATTGCAACCTCTTTCTCCTCAAGCTTTAGACGTTACATGTTTAAACACCTACACTTGTATTTTTAAATTCATATATATCCTTCTTTTACATTTAAAAAGAGTTAATCCATTTAAATTTACAGTGATTATTGAGAAACATGAATCAGTTATAGCTGTCTAATATTCTTCTTTTATATTTCTGCTAGTTTCTTGTTTTCCTTTACATTTACTTATTCTTTTTCAATCCATTTTTTCATCTGTCACTTTGGAAAATATTCACTCCTGTTCGATTGTGTAGGTTGTTACCATAGAAATATACCAAGCATTTTAAGTTAAGAAAGTTGAATTTTAATTATTTCTACCATTTTCCACACACCTGACATTTGTTAGAATGCTTCAGCTCCAATCCACCCTGACAACTGTGGCCATTGTGTAGTTCCTTAATACTTTTTTCTTTTATTTTTAACCCAGCAAATTAGACATTACATTAGCACTTTTTCACATGAAATAGTAAGATATATACAGGACATACAGTAGGAATAGTTTATATATTTTATATGCAATCTTTTATATGTATTACGACTATCTACTCCTAGTCTGTGGTCTAGCTTTTCCCTCTCCTGACAGTATCTTTTGAAGAACAGAAGTTCTTAATTTTAAAGAAGTCCAGATTATCAATATTGTCTTTTGTGGATTGTGCTCTTTGCTTTCTCTTTCTCTTTGTCCTACCCCAGGGGATATTTTCATATTTATTCTTCTAGAAGATTTAATGTTGTAGCTTTCCCATTTAGGTTTGTTTCGAATTAATCATTGTAGTCATTCATATTTCCACCAAGGAAAATTTTCCCATACAGATATCCTTTTGTTCCCAAGAGCATTTTTTTTTGCAAGGTTACAGTTACCCCAGTGAAATCCAGTGGTTCTTTTACCATAATCAAGGGCTTTATATGTGTTGATCTATTTAAGGACTTATTATTGTGTTCCTTTTGTCTATTTATCTAAACGTTTGAGTGGTATTTGCATGTGTTCTTTGGAAAAATGTCTATTCAGATCCTTTGACTATTTTTTCATTGGATTGTTTGGATTTTGCTATAGAGTTGTATGTGTTCTTCATACATTTTGAATATTAACCTCTTATCCAATAGATGATTTGAAAATATTTTCTCCTGTCCATAAGTTGTCTTTTCATTTTGTTAACCATTTCTTTTGCTGTGCAGAAGATTTTTAGTTTGCCACAGTCCCATTTATTAATTTTTGCTTTTCTTGCTTGCACTTTTGGTTTCATATCAAAAAAAATTCATTGCCAAGACCAATGTCAAAGACCTTTTTCCCTATGTTGTCTTCTAGGAATTTTACTGTTTCAGTTCTTATGTTTAATTCTTTGATCCATTCTGAGTTTATTTTTGTGAAAGGTGTAAGATAGGGACCAATTTCACTTTTCTGCATGTGGTTATCCAGTTTTCCCAACATCATTTACTGAAGAGGTTATCTTCTTTCCATTGAGTATTCTTGGCTCCGTGGTCAGATAACAGTTGGCTATATATGCGAGGTTTATTTCTGGGTTCTGGCTTCTGTTCCATTTGTCCATGTATCTATTTTTATGCCAATGGCAAACTGTTTCGTATACTATAGCTTTGTAGTGTAATTTGAAACCATGAAGTTTGATGCCTCCAGCTTGGTTTTTCTTTCTCAGAATGTATTTGGCTATTTAGGGTCTTTTGTGTCTCCATACAAATTTTAGGAATTATTTTTTTCTATTTCTATGAAAAATGCCATTTGAATTTTGATATGTATTGCATTGAATCTCCAGATGTGTTTGAATAGCATGGACAGTTTTACAACATTAATTCTTCTGATCAATGAACATATGATATCTTTCCATTTGTTTGCATCTTCTTCAGTTTTTTCCATCAAAGTCTTATAGTTTTCAGTATACAGATCTTCCTCTTCCTTGGTGAAATTGATTCCTAAATATTTTATTGTTTTTGATGCTATTGTAATGGAATTGTTTTCTTCATTTCTTTTTCAGATGTTTTGTTATTAAGGTATAGAACCACAACTGATTTCTGTGTTGATTGCCGGAGTCCAGCTCCAACAGAGTCCAGGTTCCTGAGGGATGAATGGCATTGGCGAAGAGATTGAGACTGCACACCAAGTTGGTGAAAGCAAGTCTGAAGTCTTTATTGGCAAACGTGCATTTATATATATTTTGAGGATTACATAAGCGTCTGAGGTACATCTATTTTCTCCCCTGAAGTAGCTTGATTTTTCCCCATGATATCATTTTACTTCCTTAATTTATTTGGGTCATCAGCAATTTCTAAAGGTTACTTCCCTTATTCAGTCTTGGGAAACAGCCGTTCTTTCCATTTTCTGGGTAAGTGCAGTTAATATTTGTAGATCTCTACAGTATTCTTTGTAGGGGGTGAGACTCGGGTTATGTGGGAGGACGGAATAAGCCTTGGGGCAAAGGTGAGCCAAGGTACATTTAGACCAGGCACATACAGGTCCCCACATCCTCTTATATAACTCCCACACTGAGACATCTGACCCTTTAACCCTCTTTCCTCAGCAGGGCCCAGGGGATGTTGAAGGAGTGTTAGTCAGAAGAGGATCTTTCTTGTCTATTACAGGGGGATTCACCTTTCCCAGAAGATTCCCCTGGGTCAGCACAAGCGTCATGAAGAAAGCCAATACAGCAACTGGTAACAGCAGATTGAGCAAGGAGGACCCTTGGCCGTTCCTTCTGGGGTTGCTTTGCAACTCACGTGCTTCATATGCCCATCTGTGTCACTGGGCTGCAGCGGTTGCAGGACGGTGTCTGGCAGTTGATTTTGGATCCTGCAACTTTATTGAATTCTTCGATTACTTCTTACAGCTTTTTGGTGGAGTCTTTAGGGTTTTCTATATGTAAGATCATATAGTCTGCAAAGACATTTATAATTCTTTCTTTCCAATTTGGATGCCTCCTATTTTTTCTTTTTTTTGCCTGTTTGCTCTGGCTAGGACGTCCAGCACCAAGTTGAATATGAATGGTGAGAGTGGGCACTCTTGTCTTGTTTCTGATCATAGAAGGAAAGTTTCCAACCTTTCACTGTTGCATATGATGTTGGCTCTGAGTTTGTCATGTATGGCCTTGTGTTGAAGTATATTCCTTCTATACCCAATTTGTTGAGAATTTTTATCATGGAAGGATGTTGTATTTTGTCAAGTGGTCCTTCTGCATCTGTTGAAATGATCATTTGATTTTTTTCTTTCATTCTATTAAAGTTGCACATAACATGGATTGATTTGCGTACATTGAACCATCCTTACAACCCTGGCACAAATACCTCTTGAACATGGTGTATGCTTCTTTTAATGTGCTGTTGAATTTGGTTTGCACAGTTTAATTTTAATTTATTTACTCATCATACCATTAGTGTCTGGAGAGTTGCTTTTCTACCTCTTTTTCTCTACATGTTTAAAATAGTTTCCTGTAGAATTAGATCTTGAAAATTTTCTGTTGCTCATTTTATATGAATTTAGTTTCCTGAACATTAGAAGGAAGCGTGGTTCAGGAGAGTTCTTTCTGACTTCACAGAGCTACAAATTCTTCTGTTTTAGTGACTTGCTAACAAGCATAGCAGCATCTCCTCTGAGAGTCTGTGGCTCTGTTTCCAGCCCCATCATATGTCTTCTCTTCCTTTCTTCTTCATTGTCCATGCCCTGCTCAGTTGTGATTCTATTCCCAGAACTTTCTTCTCAGTGTGGGGTTTCATGCACAAAGGGAAATTTGGCTGGTTGTTCTTCAGAATTTATGAGGCCCAGATTGCTGAAGTTCCTCTCAGATCTTACTCTTGACCCCTTGCACCTCTCCAATCCCTTGTACCCACGTGGTATTAGGTTAGGTGTAAGCCCTCGCATTTCCACTGATGTTCTCAAAATCCTTTCCAAAATTCCCAAGTATGCCTGTTGTCTCTTTTTTGTGGTTCTCTTGTTCTCGGGTACACTAGCAGCTCTCTTATGCTCCTACTCACTTTCCACAAAGAAGTTAATGACACGGTGGGTAGATGTTGAGGTTTTTATTGGTTTGTCCTACTCCATTTGTATTTTGCATTTTGTGGCATTTTAATTTCTCATATGGTTTTGTTGTCAATGATCTCCATGGGCTTTTTATTTTGTTTTCTATTTGCTCTGCAGTTTTTACGTGTTAGTTCAGAGAGATTAACAACTTACCACTACCACCTCCATCTTTCCATCTTTCTAGAAACTCTCACAATTTCTCATTTTTAATTTAACTTATGCTCATACAATAAAATGTGCATCTTTTATGAACAGTAATGGGGACCACTGTAGCTGATCCATACACAATTCATCTTCAGATTGGTTACTATATCAGAATGGTCATGAGTCGAAGGCCCTTTTGAAACATTCTTTGCAAAAGCATCTAAATACAATTGAAGTTTTGAGTATTGATCTTATAGCTGACAACGTTGTTGAACACCTTAATAATTCGAATAGTTTTTTATTGGTTCTCTTAGGACTTTCTATATACAAGGTCAAGTCATCTGCAAGTAAAGATTGTTTTCTTCTTCTTTACAAATATGCATGCCTTTATTTCTTTTCCTTGGTTAATTGCCCCCGCTAGAGGCTGTAATACAATGTTGAATAGAAATGGCAAAAGCAAATAGCATTGTCTGTTCCTGATGTTGTGGGGAAGGCATTCAGTCTCTCACGATTAAATATGACGTTAGCCATGGGATTCCTAGATGCATTCTAGCAGGTAGGGAGGTCTTCGTCTATTCCTACTTGGTTGAGTGTGTTTATTATGAAGGATTGTTGGATTTTTATTAAATACATTTTCCACAATATTGAGATGGCTATGTGGTTTTCTTCTTTATTCTATGTATTCAAAATATTTCACTCACTGACTTTTGTATGTTGAACATCACTCTTGTGTTCCTGGGATAAGTCCTACTTGGTCATGGTATAAAATCCTCTTAATATGTTGCTAGATACGATTCGCTCATATTTTTTGAGGATTTTTGCATCTATATTTATGGAAAATATTGGTCTGATGTTTTCTTTTCTTTGGATTTTTTTCCTGCTCTTCCTATTCCTAGTACTGGACCCACAGCATGATTTGGGAAATGTTTCTTCTCCTTTTGGTTTTTTAGAAAGCTCTTTATAAAATTAGTTCTAATTATTTTTTAGACATGGTAGAATTCACTGTAAAGCAATCTTGGGCTGAACTTATCATTGTGGGGATTTAAAAAGTATATTTATTTAATGTCTTTACTCCTTATAGGACTACTCAAATTTTCTTTCTTTCTTTCTTTTTTTTTTTTTTTTTGAGGAAGATTAGCCCTGATCTAACATCTGCTGCCAATCCTGCTCTTTTTGCTGAGGAAGACTGGCCCTGAGCTAACATCCGTGCCCATCTTCCTCCACTTTATATGTGGGATGCCTACCACAGCATGGCTTGACAAGTGGTGCCATGTCCACACCTGGGATCCAAACCTGCGAACCCTGGGCTGCAGAAGTGGAACGTGCACACTTAACTGCTGTGCCACTGGGCCAGCCCCCAAATTTTCTATTTCTTTGTGATATAGTTTCAATGGTTTGTGTTTCTTTAGGGACTTTATCATTCCATCTAAGATATCTAAATCATGGTAAAGTTCATAGTGTGTCCTTGTGGTTTGTAGTATAGATCATAGTATAACATATGGTTCATAGTATGCACTTATAATCATTTTTATATCTGTAAAGTCAGTAGTAATGTCATCTCCTTTGATCCCTATTTCAGTAATTTGAGTCTTCATCCATTTTTTTCTTGGTCAGTCTAGCTACCGGTTTGTCAACTTTATTGATGTTTTCAAGGAAAAACAACTTTTGGCTTTCTTGACTTTCTTTATTCAGTTTCTATTCTCTAGTGAATTAATCTCTGCCTTCATCTTTAGTATTTCCCTCTTTCTGCTTGTTTTATTTTTAGTTTGCTCTTCTTTTATTGATTTGAGATCTTTCTTCTTTTTTCCCCTTCATTACCCCATTCCTCAGAAGTAAGTCACTCTGTCTAGCCTACCCTCATGGGAGAGATGCACATTCCTGAATTTTTAAGGTTTGTTAAAACATTTTTTTAAAAATTGTGTAAAAATATACAGGACATACAATTTGCTATCTGTGATCATTTTTAAGTTTTATACAATTCCGTAGTGCTAAGTACATCCACACTGTTTGTGCAACTAGTCTCCAGGAGTCTTTTCATCTTTGAATATTGAAAATCTATCCTCATTAAGCAATTCCCTGTTCCCTCTGTTCCCCATCTCTTGGCAACCACTTTCTTCTCTATTGATTTGACTACTCTGGTAACTTATATGAATAGAATCATGTAGGATTTTTTTTTATGTGCCTGGCTTATTTCACTTAGCATAGTGTCCTCAAGGTCCATCCATGTTGTAGCATGTGTCAGAATTTTCTTCCTTTTTAAGGTGGAATAATGTTCCCTTATAAGTGTATACCACATTTTGCTTATCCATTTATTCCTTGGTGGAAAAATGGGTTGGGTCCACCTATTGGCTGTCGTGAATAATGCTGTGTTGAACATGGAGGTACAAATATTTCCTCAAGACTTTGCTTTCAATTTTCTTGGGTGTATACCAAGAAGTGGAGTTGCTGGATCATAAGTTAATCCTATTTTTGGTTTTTTGAAGAAATGCCATACTGTTTCCCATACTTCTGTTCCACATGTTACATTCCCACCAACAGTGCACAAGGGCTCCCATTTGTCTACATCTTTGCTGACACTTTTGGATACTAATCTCTTATCTTATCACATATATGATTTGCAAATAGTTTCTTCCATCCTGTAGGTGGCCAGAAGTTTTAAAATTCTGATGCAGTCCAAATTATCTATTATTACTTTTGTTGCCCGTGCTTTTGGTATCATCCCTAAGAAATCACTGCCACATCCAATGTCATGAAAATTTCTCCCCTATGTTTTCTTCTAAGATTTTAATTATTTTAGCTCTTATGCCTATGACTTTGATGCATTTTGAATTATTTTTGTATATGCTGTGAAGTAAACATACAACTTCTTTTTCATGCATGTCTAGTTTTCCCAACACCATTTCTTAAAAAGAATGCCTTGCCCCATTGAATGCTCTTGGCAAGATCTTTCTTATTATTTAATATATTTATAACATGTATTTAATGTAATTTAATGCATTAATTGATAATTAATGTAATAATATTTTTAAGTGATATGATTTCTAAATATATAAAATATATTTATGGCTACAAATTAATTTCTCTCTAAACACAGCATTAGCAACATCTCATAGGTTTTGGTATACTGTGTGTTCACTTTCGTTCACCTCAAAGTATTTTCTAATTACCTTTGCAATTTCTTCTTTGACCTTGATCTTTTAGGAATATGCTGTTTCATTTTCACACTTGTGAGTTTCCCAAATTTCTTTCTGCTATTGATTTCCAATTTCATTCCATTGTGATTGGTGAACATATGTTCATGTTGTCAAGCCTTTTAAATTTGTTGAGGCTTGTCTTATGGCACATCAAATGATCTCTCCTGGAAAATGTTCCACGTGTACTTGCAAAGAGCATGTATTTTACTGCCATTGGGTGAGTGTTCTATAGATGTCTGTTAGGTCTAGTTCATTTATCGTGTTGTTCAATCCTTCCAACCGTTTGTTCACTTTCTACCTAGTTGTTCCATCCATATTGAAAGTGAGGTATTGCAGTTTCCAACTATTGCTGTGGCATTCTCTCGCTCTCCCTCCATTTCTGTCAGCTTTTGCTTTCTGTGTTCTGGTAAACTGTTATCAGATAGTTCTACATTTATAATTATTACATACTCATGGTCTAACACTTTTATAATTATAAATTATCCCTCTTTATTTCTAGTAACATTTTTTGTTTTAAAGTCTATTTTGTCTGATATTAGTGTAGTCACTCTAGCTTTCCAGTGGTTGATGTTTGCACGCTAGGCTTTTTTTCAGTTTTTTAAAACTTTCCACATTTTATTTATATTTTGAACCTACTGTATGTATCTTGTAGACAAACTATAGTTGAATATTGTTTTCCATTCTTTCTGACAGTGTATTTTCATTGGACTATTTAATCTGGTAAACATTAATGGTATTGATTCATATATTAGGATTTATGTTTTCCTTTTCACTTTCCGTTTTATATGTCTTATTCCTTTTTTTAACCTCTATGCCTCCTTCACTGCATTTTATTGGCATAATGAGTGTTTTCTAGCGCAACAGTTTAAAATTTTTAATGATTCTTTCTACTGTCTATGTTTGGAGTTATTTTCTTGGTTGCTCTAGGGCTTACCAGGTATATCTTAACTTATTAGAATCAACTTCAGATTTATACTAATCAATTTTCGTGTGATATACAAATATTATTCCTAGATAGCTCTTTTCCCTCTTCCCCTTTGTCATGTTATTAGTATTATACATATAAATTCTACATACATAACAACCTCAACTATATATCATTTTAATTATTACTTTATGCTATTTTATGTCTTTAAAGAAACTGAAAGAAAAGAGACAAATATACAATTATAGTTTGTTATGCTAACCTTCATATTTACCATTTCTGGTTTTCTTCATTTGTTCCCGCGGATTTCAGTTACTGTCTGGTGACATGTCCCTACTCCAGTACAGTTTTGTTCCCACCAACCTCCTTCTGTACTCTTATTATTTAATGCATCACATTGTTCTACTTTATAGGCCCAAGAATTTGATTTTACAAGTACTGTTTTATTTAATTGCTTTTGAAATCAGTTGAGAGAAGAAAGTGGAAGAAATGTGCATTTAGATTGTCTTTTCTGTTGACACAAACACCTTGCTGATAGCCTTTGTTTGTTTGTGTGGATTCTAATTACTGTCTAGGATCCTTTGTTTCCAGTCCTTTGCTTTCAGCCTGAGAAATTCTCTTTGGTATTTCTTGTAAAGCAGGTCTGCTAACAATGAATTTTCTCATTTTTTGGTTTTCACTTTATTTCACTGTCGTTTTTTAAAGATAGATTAAGTGGATATGAGATTTTCCGCTGACAGTTTTGTTCTTACGGCACTTTGAATAAGTCATCCTACTGCATTCTGGCCTCTGTCGTTTCTGAGAATTTGGAGTGTGGCCTTTACAAGTGTCCCTGCTCCTCTTCTAGATTTAGTGCAGGACCTAGCACAGATGCCTGCCCCTCCCCCAATGCCCCAACAGTACAGAGTTTTTCTTTTCTTTTCTTTTCTTTTTTTTTTTGTGCTGGGGAAGTTTTCACCCTGAGCTAATATGTGTTGCCAATCTTCCTCTATTTTTTTGCATGTGAGCTGCCGCAACAGCATGGCCACTGACAGACAAGTGGTGTAGGTCTGCACCCGGGAACTGAACCCAGGCCACTGAAGCAGAGCACATGGACCTTAACCACTAGGACACCGGGGCTGGCCCTTCTTTCTCCATTCATCCCCTTTAATGAGTTTCCACCATCTTCCTTAGTCCACAGTGTTGTCAGAATTCTCCTTGCGGATCAGGACCTTTGTAGCACAGGTGAGGTGAGTCTGGGCAGATTTCAGCAGTGGCTGCTCTTCCTCCCCCACTGTTCTCGCCCTGGGGGAAGCTTTCTCAGGCTCTCCCTGATCCTCCCTGTGGGAGGGAATGTTGGTGGGGTTCCTGGAGGAAGAGCCCACAGGACAGTGTGAACCTCCCTATGTCCCTGGCACTTGGTGCTTCTCACTCTCACAGTGGCCCACACTTGGCCTTTAGCAGTTCATTAAAAATTTCTAGATGCCACATTGTACCCGCTTATATGGTGTTCCGTGGCACCTGTCCCAGGAATCAAATGCTTAGGTCTTGTTTCTCCCTGAAGGGGCCTGTCTCACTCACCAGATGTCAGGTTTGTTGTTTGCACTGTGACCTCAGATCTTTGACGGCTTCAGGAAAACTCGTGAACTTGCACTTTTCCAGCTTTTTTCTTGTTGTAAATATGGGAGCAATGTACTTTCCAGCTCCCTATGTCTCCAAGCTAAAACTGGAGCAACCTGTCCTCTTGTTTTAAACCCACAATCCTCCACTTTATCACTTGAATTTAGGCACTCAGAGCAGAGTGTGGGCTAGCACCTTGTCGGAAACCCTCTAAGATAGTCCCCTCTTGCCTTCCCATCAAGACCTTATCTTCCTTCCAGAAAGTCAGACAGCCATAATTGCTCTTGAGGGAGCATGAAAAGCTCACTGTGAGTAATTACTTGTAGGCTTCTACCTCATCCTCAATTTTGAAATTCCAGAGTTTGGATTTTTATTTCCCTCTTTCCTCTGTACCTGACTAAGAGGGCAGCAATGTATCCTGGCCTATTGCCTAATTGCGAAGAGTTGTTGAGGACCAGAAGGAGTTCCAGGGAAACCGCAGTAGGTGGCATATCACAGCATTTTCCTCATATGCATGGAAGTGACCAGTGATGCTGATGAAGCAGCTGTGGAAGCCTGTGAACAGTATAAAGAAAACGGAGGTGTTGAGCCTTGTTTCAATTGAGGAGAAAGAGGCTCCTGAAAAAGATTCTGGAAGTAGCAGATGGACTGGATTACTCAGAAAATTCATGAGCAATAAATCCAAGAGCTGATTTAACAGGAGAGATAAGTGATTAAAGGAAACCAGAATATATCACCCCCAGATATGCCTCTTTGACATAAAAATTATTTGGAGCTGAAGGAAATTGAGAAGCTGCAGATCCAGAAAAAGCTCCCTGTTTCCTGCCTCTAGGAACTGGGTACTGGGGACCCACTCTCATCAGCTCAGAGAGGGCACCAGGGGAATCTGCAAACGGACCTTTCTCCATTCCTTTCCTCCCACATAGTTACCTTCCCAGTTTGCTGCCCTTGCAGCCAGAACTCCTTTCCCTGTCATTCTTCTACAAATGCATTGCTCTTCCTTGCAGATGTTCTATAATCTGCAATTCGTAAACAGTCATTTTGAGTTACTTTTGCTTTGGGTTTCTCCTGGGTGATGCGCTGCTGCAGGCATTAATAAACTGTTTTTCTCTTGTTAATTTGTCTTTTATTATGTGGATCTCAGGCAAGAGCTCAGAAGGATAGAGAAAAAGTTATTTTCCTCTCCCACAGGATCAAGAATTTCCTAGGTTGTGATCTTCAATATGATTTTTGACTATTTGTATTTGTGAATGGAGAATTTCTCGTCTTTGTTCCTTTTCCTCTTAGGGTATTGACCAATATTTTTTTAAATGAAAGACATTAAATCATTACCTATTTGTCCACTTACTCTGTTACAGATATTTCCCCCAAATTCATATATGTTAAGTTTCTGGGTTTGCTTTATTTATTTTTACCATTCAGATATTTTGGATATTTATAAACAACTATTAAGACTTACGAAAAATGATCTTATCAAGCTTCTCGCTCTATATCGTAATATATTTGGATTTCTCCCCTTTGATATGTTTGGAAAACTCAATTTCTTTAGATCGTTTCTTGCCACTTTTAATTATTCAGCCTATCTTTAATGTGCCCAAGGTGAAGACTGTAATGCAATGAATGTAATGTAACTTCACCGGCATATGATGTTAGCCCATTTACTTAAGACTAAATTGGACAAGTTAGGCCTTTTCCAGTGGTATTAAAAGTGGTCACTCCCAATATTACTAAACAGGATGTCATTATTTCAGGGGCCGGAACAGACCCGGGGTCCCACGTCCAGGAGTTCACACCAACACAAGCACGCGTGGTTCGCCGAGTCGCATCACTGGTCCCACAGCCCAGCCCTCCCACCCAGGCCCGAGGCCTTGGACCAAAGGGCTCCGCGGGCCCCCTCCTCGGAGCGCCCCCTCGGCCCGCCCAGATGCGCCCCTCTCGCCTGCAAAACCCCCGCCCTCGCCCTTGCCCTCTGCTGGCTGGGCCGCCAGCCCTGCGGAGACCTGCGCCTGCGCAGCCAGCCCCGCGGGCGCCTGGAAGCCGCGGCTGTTCTAGAGTCTCGCTGCGCCTCGCTGCGGCCCCAGCTGGGGCGGCGGTGGCACGTGCACGAGGAGACCCTGCAGCCTGGCCCGCGGCGCCGGGGCGCGGGCTGTGCGGCGGGGCGGAAGGCACGTCTGGTTCACGGGCGAGGTCACGGCGGCGCCATAGGGCGTGTGGCGGCCCCGGGGCGCGGGGTCTCGGCTGCCTTCGCCCTCCTCCCAGCCGCACGGAGCTGCTGCAGAGGATGCGCCCGCCCAGGCCGCGCTGGGACCTGGAAGGGTTTTGGCGGGAAAGTGCAGCCCTTCAGTGGGGATGGTGATTGAGGTCAGGGGTGGCCCCTGAGACAGGCTCCCAGGACATAGGGCTGGAGACTCCCAGCGCGGCCCCCTTCCCGGAGCTGCCCTCCTGGGGTTCCTGGGGCTGGCCAGGTGTCTGAGAAGGAAGGCATGCCTGAGCGCCTGGGGCGGGAGGTGGTCTGGCGCTCTGATCCTGACTCTGCGCTCTTCTTCCTTCCTTCTGGCTGAGGACGAGGCCCCAGCCGCTGAGCCGTGGGGGTGGGACAGCACAGTGACTCAGCATTGTGGGCAGTGACTCGTCCCCTTCAGGTTTGCGCAGTTAAGATGCAAGAAGATGTGCAGTTAGTTGTGATGCATGGTTGCAAGTTAAGGGACTGAGCCGGAAGTCGTGTCCAAAACAGGAGTTCTTAAACAAGGGGGCCTTGGTCTGTGTGCATGCGGGCGACGGGCGCCATGACCTCCTGAAATTGTGTAGAGGTGGTCTATATATTTGTGAATTTCCATTTTTCAGTAATGAAAAGATACATGCATAATTCAGAAGATTTAGACCTGAGTTTTTATCTGGAATCAAAAATTGTTATACCTTGTTATGGTTTTGCACAAAGTTAGTGATCAAGATAATGAGAATGGGGCCGGCCTGTAGCTGAGTGGCTGGATATGCGCATTCCACTTCCATGGCCCAGCCTTCAAGGGTTCGGATCCTGGTTGCTGACCTAGCCCTGCTCCTCCAGCCACACTGAGGCAGCGGCCCATCATAGTAAAACCAGAAGGACCTACACTAGGATACACAACTATGTACTTGGGCTTTGGGGAGGAAGGAAAAAAGGACAGGAAGATTGGTGACAGATGTTAGCTCAGGGCCAATCTTCCTCACCAAAAAGCAAAAAAGAAAAAATAACTTAAAAAAGATAATAAATGCTAAGAAAAGCACATGATACCCATGAGAGAATATTATGCAGATATTAAAATTCCTGTTAAATAAGAATTAGTCATTGTAAGAAAAAATGGCTGTGATCTGCTGTTAAACCATCTTCATGGTTGTGGATAATAATTAAATTATACGTGTTCATTTTAAAAATTAAAATATTGTAAAACCCTCTGGCAAGGATTGTATCCAAAATAATATTTTAATTAGTTATTCAGAGAGGAATGGAAGATGTGTAGTCACATTTATTAAACACCTTCTGTGTCTTCAAAACTTTCTGGCCCATTTTGCCTACGTATTCTCATTAATCTGCAAAGGCCACTTCCCTTTCTATTAATGGAAGAATCTTTATAGTGCGATGTGTCTGATGATGTCAGTGTGGAGCAGTTAAAGGAGATTCAAGAACAGGTCAGTGGTGTTTGTTTCAATCACCTTGATTTTTCATGGCAGGCCTAGTGCTTAAAAATTTTGTTTAAAGACAAAAGTATAGCCTCTGCCATAATGATGACTTAAAATATTTTAATACTTTGAAATATCTTTATGTTGCATTTATGATGATGGAATTAATGCAGACACTGCAAAAATATTAATTTTCTAAGGAACTTTTGAAGAAGAAAATAAGAATACTCTTTAATCCCACTGCCTAGAAATAATCACTTTTAATCTTTTGGTGTATATGTTTCTAGGTTTTATGTGTGAACATTTCTGTGTCGTTTTGTTTTGATAGAACATAACTGGTCAAATGAAGGGGATGAAGAGTCCTGCTCTTAGTTTGAAAAGGAGATCTGACCCAATCATGGGTTTCCTTATATGTGCCTTAGGGAAAAGGATGCACCAGGAAGCTCTTTGAAAAACATTCTCTTTTCACCTTTTAGATATTAGAAATTTTATTTAAAATTTAATTATTGTGGCACCAAGTTGCTAACTGAGACATCCTTTCAGACTTAATAATCTAGATATCTAAGGTTCCTTTCAGAGAAAATAGCACTAATTTCTTACTCCAATTGTCTTGCAAGTACAAATAATAAATAATATAATTTCACAAATAAAAAATGTGATATAAATCTCCATATCGTGCAGGAGAATAAGATTCGCTTGTTTGTTAAGATTCTGCATTTTATCACATCCTGTTGTTTATATATATGTAGGTTTGTGATGCTGGATGGAGTTTTTCTTGCTCGCTGTAGCTGCTGGGGACTGAGGAAGGGGACATTTTCTCTTTCCCTGTCTGGCAATTTCTCTCTTTTGTTACTAATAATTTTATTGAGAAGAATTATATTTTCTCAAAGATAGGAACTGGAATTTGTAAAATTAAAGATAAAGTCCAAGAAGCACAAATTTTCTATAAGACAAATGGTGCAGCAAAATTCACTTGCTCGTGTAATAATGGA
The DNA here is from genome assembly GCF_037783145.1 of Equus przewalskii. Lineage (NCBI taxonomy): Eukaryota > Metazoa > Chordata > Mammalia > Perissodactyla > Equidae > Equus > Equus przewalskii. The sequence continues at coordinate 290,504 of NC_091855.1, forward strand.
TTAAGGGGCGTCTACTGACTTTCACCTTCAATAATGGTAGATAATTATGTATTAGCCATTGTGATAAATCTTTTTGTATTTATATGGACTATCTCGCTTAGTCTTCAAAACAGACTTATGTAATCGGTGATATTCTTATGCTTTGTTTGCTGATACAGAAAAAGAGGTGCTGAGATATTACTAACTCTCACAGCTTTAAGCTCATTTTGAATTCCTAAAAATCTCACAACAGACCCTGTGTTCTTATTTTCACAAGATTTCACCTCTTAGGTTGTGCATACCTTTTTAAACCTGCCTTCTTGACTGAGTTAGTATTGTTTTCCAGCATTTCATATGGATTAATAATCAGTGAAGCCATAGTATGTCACCATGGTGCAGACCATAATATGTTTAACCTGTTCCTTGCTGTGAAATAGTTGAGTTTTTAATTTTTGTTTATCAAAAATTATTCTCTGTGGCCTGGCCTGGTGGTGTAGTGGTTAAGTTCGCTCACTTGCTCGCTCTGCCCTGGAGGCCCAGGGTTTGTGGGTTCAGATCCTGGGCATGGACCTACACACCAATCATCAGCCAGGCTGTGGCAGCATCCTATGTACAGAAGAGAGGAAGACTGGCACAGATGTTAGCTCAGTGCAATCTTCCTCAAGCTAAAAGAGGAAGATTGGCAACAGGTATTAGCCCAGGGCCAATCTTCCCCACAAAAAAAAAAAAAAACCCAAACCCCAAAAAACCCCATGGTTATTCTCTGATGAACATCCTTGTGCACAAGTACTTCCGTAGTTATTTCCTTTAAAAAAATTCCTTGAAATGAAATCTTGTGGTAAATAGACTTTTATGAACTAGCTACAATATGCTAGGCCTAGAGATTGTAGGATTTGGGGTAATACAATCACTTAAAAGACATCATTGCTTCCTTTATGATGCGTATTATCTAAAACGAAGGTAAAATCTGAACGGGAATAAGCGTAAGGCAATGTGTGATGATGAGCACTGGAGAGATTTAGGTGACTCACCTGTGAATTCAGTCTGTCTATACAAACAGTCAGGATATGAACAAAATATACTGATTGTGTGGAATATCTATGGAGTAAATTGATTTTCTACTGTGACTTTTATATTTTCAGTTTCCCTTGTAATTTTGTTAGGTGCAAAGTGAAACTAACAGGGTATGATAGTTCAGCAGACGTCTGGGGGACATTATGGCTTAGCTGATAGGTTTAGAAACCAAATAAACCTGTCTGTCAAGAGGCCCTGGAATAAAGCTGTATTGAGATCATCATCAGTTCACACAAGAGGTTACACAGAGACTGCTCCCTATTTTTTCTAGACAGAACTCTGTCAGACCTGAGAAGAAAGGATAGGGTTCAGATATTGGATCCAAAGGAAACGGACAAAAGATAAGCCATTCAGTAAGACAATCTACATTTAGATAACAAGGAGTTTTCTTGAATTCTCCTCCTTTTGGACATCTTCATGTTAACAAATAAAGAAAAAACACACACAGATATATTTCAGGTTAACCTATGGTCATTGTTACAATAATTATGAAATAAGCTTTATGAGGAAACGTCAAGATTAAAACAAAAGCAGTGTTATTAGGTGGTCCATAACCTTCCAGACTTTTTTGTCTACTGATTTCAATTGTCTGTTTCTCTGCCACTCTTTCTCTCTGTTGATTGATACATTCATGTATTTGTCAAGAATACATAATTCATTCTAATTATTATATTGATAGCATATCTGGAATATTTCCCATATCCATAAATATTTTTCCCAGCTTCACATTTGACACCTGGTTTGTATTGTAGTACAGCGATGGTTTGTCGTAGATTTAATTAGCAAGCTTTGCAGGACTCAAAATACTGAGCACTGACTTTCCATCTCCAATGTTTTAACCAACATGACCCAACTCCAAAGGCACAAAAGAGGTTCTGGCTAGAAGGCTATGGGCTCTTTTCAGTCTTAGAAGGTGTTAATAGAAGGAAGAGGATCTGCTCAGGGCATGACTGCGCTGGACGTGCTTAGGTCTGCACCTGCCTCACCAGAAGGACGCAGTGGCCGGAAAACTTCCTGCTGACATATCTGGGTCTGGCTTCAGTGCAGAAATGCCTCTGTTCTATGACTTTTTTCAGCAGAGACCCCTGGGATTTGAGGGAGAAAAATGGATTTATCTAGAATCCTAATCTGCTCAAGTCATATGGGTGGGAAATAGTTTGGAACCTGGCATGGAAGATCATAACAACGTTATTAACTTGAGTCCCATTGGGAACACTAAAGCAGAACTGGTCTCAAGATCCAGCTCTTCCCCCAGCTTTGGCTTTCTGAAACTGTGCTTTTCTGATAGAGGAACCCTGAGACTGATCCGCTCTTGAAGGTCTAAAACCATGGCCCATTTGAGTTGGTGTTTCTCTCCTTGAAATACGTTTGGTTTGTTTTGTTGTTTAGGTCGAGTATTTTTATTAGTTTTTCTAAAGTTTACAACAGAGATGGCCCTCAAATAACCTGTGTCCCACCTCTTGTTCTAGTGAAATGTGATAGCAAATTACCCAGGATCCTCTCTATGTAGCCCATTCTAAACTAACTAGTGTTCATGTTATTACTGAGAAATTACTGAACATATCTTTTTTTGGGGGGGGTACCGAATTACTTTATTTGAAGGAATGGTGCAAATCCAAGAACTTAAGTAGATGTTTTGGTACAACTTATAGAAAAAGTAAAGGTGACCCCAACATGCATGCACTGCCTCGGTGGATCAGTCACCCGGTGGCTGGGGGAAGCTGGCCTGCGACTTAGCTCTCATCACTGTCTCCCAGGGTGTGCTTTTCAAAGAGATACTCTGCCATGCCAGATTCGGGGGCCCCCATCCTGCGCAGGTTGGTTCGTGGTCACCCAATTCTTTGATGGCTTTCACCTGCTCATTCAGGTAATGAGTCTCGAGGAAGCCACACAAGTGGGGGTCATTTTTGTCAGTGGCCAGTTTGTGCAGTTCCAATAGTGACTCCTTCACATTTTTTTCCAAGTGTAATGCACACTCCATTGTCTTCAGCCCATTCTCCCAGTCATCCTGGTCTGGTTTATTGATATCCTGAAGGAAGATTGGCTGCCTCGTTGGTTCTGCAGCTTCATCAGTTTCTCTGCATGTTCCCTCTCCTTGTGAGATTGGTGAAGAAAATATTTGGCAAAGTTATTCAAAGCCACATCATCGTGATCAAAATAGGACATGGCCAGGTAGACTAGGAGGCGTGGAGCTCCAGGTTGAGCTGACGGTTGATGGTGGCCTCCGAGTCCTGGTGGTAGTTCTGGTGGACCTGTGAGGGGGCCACAGTCATCATAGCGGATGGCTGAGGAGAGGAGGGGACAGTGGTGGCGGGGAGGCGCTGGAGCTGCAGCAGGAGCCTTGGGTGGGCCCAGGGCGCTGTGAGGAGGTGACGGAGGGCTGGCTCTGGGTGGTCGGCCAGGGCGGGGAGCCAGCGCCGGTTCCATTGAAGCACTGTTGAAGCAGGAAACCATGGCAACTCTGACGAAGACTGTGTTGAACATATCTTAAGTGTCCATTCTTCTGTCAAGGGCAACGATGGAGAGTGAAGGAGATAGGTCCTTTGAAGTAAAGATTGATGCTATTTGAGTCAGCTCTGTAGTTTGGTGAGATAGAGACGATGGTTATGTTTAAACATCCATGAGAAGACTGAAGTTTTCGGCAGACTTGAGATTTCCAGGTCGGTAAGATAGAAATTTGGTATTTAAAGACCTACATCTCAGTGTAGAGTGAGATCTCGTGGTTTGTGTGGATTAGTACAGGCATATTTGAGAGACATTGCAAGTTCAAGTTCCAGGCCACCGCAATAAAGCAAATATTGCAATAAAGGAAGTCACACAAATTTGTTGGTTTCCCAGTGCATATAAAAGTTATCTTTACAGTCTATTAAGTGTGCAATAGCATTGTCTAAAAAACAATGTATACACCTTAATTAAAAAATACTTTATTGCCAAAAAGTTCAAATCATCATCTGAGACTTCAGTGAGATATAGTCTTTTTGCCGAGGGAAGGTCTTGTAAAAAACACAATATCTGAAAAGCTCAGTAAAACAAAGTGCGATAAAGCGAGATATGCCTGCATATGATTGAGATTTGCAAACTTGGAGGTTGTGAATCTTGGCAGGAAATGTCTGAGAGATAAATATCAAGACTAGTTTATTGTTGAATGAGACATACTAAATTTGGATGACATCTACATAATTCGTTATCGTTCCTCAACATTCTTTACCTCAACGTATGAGTTATCTATTCCTGCATGAAAAATTAACTTGACACTTAGTAGCTTAAAGCAGTAAATGTTTATCTCACAGTTTCAGTGGGTTGGAAATCTGGACGTGGCTTAGCTGGACTCTCCTGCTCTGGGTCTCTCACCAGGCTATCAAGACTTTGGTCAGGGCTGCAGTCTTCTTAAGGCCAACATTGGCTGCCTCTCGTCCAAGCTCGCCCAAGTGTTTTTTGACTGGATTTAGTCATTTACGGGCTGTTGGCTAGAGGCTACTCTGTGTTGACCAAGTGAGACAGCCAAAGAGGGCAAGCAATATGGAAATCATAGTCTTTTGTAATTACTATCAGATGTAGCATTTCATCACTGTAGCTATTTTCTGTTTATTAAAAGATAGTCACTGCTTTCATCCCACACACATGGGCAAGAGAGCACACAGGGGCATAAATACCAGGAGGTGGCCCTCGGTAACCTAAGTAGTAGCTGCTTACCACGCTCGCTGTAAGCCACGTGCTCAGGGACAGATGGTGGACAGCAACAACAAAAAGTCCTGCAGTCAGTGAAGACAGACTCACAGAATTGGGGAAGACCTCACAAATGGTGTGCATCCTACCTGTATAAATGATTAAATCGGATGTGTCCATAAAATATAATGTCGTGTGCCAAAGAGTACATGGATTTATCAAAACAAGAAAAAATGCTTAGGGTACGGTCTGACATCATGAACTATTTAATGCTTGAGAGATTCTTATTTTTAAACAGACCATTTTTTCTAACATTAAGACTTTTTACTGCATTTCAAAAAGTATGTGATTAAATTTTCTCTTCTCTAAAAAGTAAAAATTTTCCTGAGCAACTCACGTTTACTGGGAATTTATGTGCCAGGTCCCAATTAAGCATTATGCTTGTATTCACTATTTAATTTAATAGTAAAACATTATTATTCTATCTATTCTCAAATGGTTCAAATATGTAAGAGTGTGCCAGGAAATTTTGTCTATTCCAGCAGGCTTCGTCAAAAACGTACGTTTTTGTTTTTGCTCCAGCCCCCCCTCATACTGTAGATTTTTAGTCTACATCCGTGCTATATTGCTCTCGCCCTGCAATGCAGTCCTCATCTCCTCTCCTTCCATCTTCAAAATATCCCTTTAATTTCCCCAGTAACGCATGGGTGTGTTTGCCATTTCAGAGATCTGTGACGTTCAGCAATGTGGCCTAGACTTCTCTATGCTGGAGTGGGAATATCTTAACCCTGTTCAGAAGAAATTGTACCAGGATGTGACGATGGAGAACTGTGGCAACTTGGTCTCACTGGGTATGCTTGTCAGCTTCAAATGACGTAGTTTAATTTAGAATCTGCTTTTCAAGATATATATTTTTTTCCACTGTGATTTTCAGGTCTGCTTTTCAAGAAACTAGTTAAATTTGTTTGTTCCTTTTTTCCAAAGAAATGGTTTGAGCTTTGTCACGCTTGAAATGGCAGCTCCATCAAACACCTTCCTCTTCCCTGTCTTTCGGTCACACTCATACCTCCTCCAATCTTACTCATAGTTCCCTCTCTTATTTTGTGCATAGGGTCTAGTTCAGATTTCTTTGGTGTTTATTATAACCATTGTCAGAGGATCCAGGTTTCCTATTTACTTATGCTTAGAATTTCTATAGATATTTCATCTTAGTATCTGATCCACTTGCAGGGAGACTAGCCTGACACAGGGGCCTGAATTGCTCTAAAAGAGCCTCTACAGTTTACGTAGTGGTGGATTTGATAAAGGGAATTAATTGAAAACTGAGGCATATGCATTGTATTTTGTAAGAATTTTTTTTCTGTTTTGTGGTTGAAAGTTGTAATCTATGAACATTACATTTAAAATGAAATGAGTATCCTATAGATATCTCTTCTTGTGTACTCTTCATAAAACGACAATATCGATAGTAATGTTAATAGTTAACATCGTGCTTAGTATATAATAGGCAGTGCTCGAAGCAATTTCCATCTCTATATCAACTTGTTTAATCCTCCTGACAGACTTCTGACTCCTGTTCTACAAGTGAGAATACTGAGGCACAGTGGGTTTAAGTGACTTTCCCGAGGTCAGACACACCTGGAAGCTGGCAAAGGCAGGAATTGAACCATGGCTCCAGAATCTCTATTTTTAGCCATGACATTATGCAGTCTCTCAAGACAGAGGATGTATGAGTGTATATGTTTAAAATATCCTTACCCTACCTGATTTCTTGTTCTTTAGTTCCCTTACCCCCTTTTCTTGGAAATCTTATTCAATATCATTTTGACCTTTAGTTTATTATTATTGTAATTTTAAGTAAACAATGTTTTGTTCTACATCATATGCCATTTCTTTCTTTGTAAGCAGGGCATTTCAATTCTAAGCTGGATGTGATTACATTATTGGAGCAAGGAAAGAGGCCTGCATGGTTGTGAGGGAAGAAACAAGAAGATGGCGTACAAGTAAGTATGAGCAAGTCAAGCTGTGGGAATATATTTGGGTAGGTAAAAGCCCACGTGGTTAGGGAGGAGACACGCTTGAAAAGTTGGCTGGAAAGCTCCATTCGCACTGGGGAAAATACTTGTGATCTAGAGAGGAGACAAATACACTGCATGAGTGACCCGGTGAATTTCATCTTCCCCTCATTAACCACACACTTTGTTACTCTTCTCACATTTCTGCCCCAGTTCAGGGGTGGGTGCTGTTCTTCTTCCTCACGCACCATTTTATCTGTATTTTGAACTCAAACACTTTCCAGATTCTCTTGTGCACTTAGATTTATATATGTGGTTTCATTGCTTAAAAATATATTCATTCCTATATCTGGCTAATAAAATGGAGTTTGTAGTATACTAGGTATGACATATAAATAAACATGTAAACAAATAAGAAGATATGTAACATCACATAGTGAAATAGAGTGTGAAGGAAACTAAGCAAGAACAGGGCAAGTTTAGGTAAGGCAATCTGGTATGAACCCTTTTCTGAGGAGGTGATATTTGAGCTGAGACATGGATGGCAAAGGGCCCAGGCCATTTGCGTATATGAGGGAGAGTGTTCCAAGAAGGGTAAACAACAAGTGCAAAGGCCTGGAAGGGAGCCTGAGCACTGTGTGTTCCAGAGCAGCAGGCAGCTCAGAGCAGGGTTACTGAGGGGTGACTAACAAACCATGAGGTCAGTGTGCTAGGAGGGACCAGATCATGTAAGGGGTTGTGATTCATTAAGAAGAATTACAATTTTTTTCTAAGATAATTTAGGAGCCATGGTCTGATTATATTTTTTTATCTTTAATTTTCAAAAGTTCAAACTTTTTGTTAATTGTGAGACTTATACAGAAGTCTAGGTAAAATAAATATAGATTGATTAGTTATTTGCTTTCTCTCATATACTTTTCATATATTTCTTAATTTTTGTTAAAAACAATTTTGTCCTAATATTAAATTATTTGGGTTGTTCTTGTATATTTCTAGGTTAATATTCTGAATTTTTTTTCTTTTATGTCTACTGTATTCCTGACCTTTGTCACTTCATTTCTGATTTTTTCTAATTTTGATTTATGTTGTTCTTTCATTTCTTGTAGCATTTTCTTAAGGTCAGAATACTTAATATTGTTAAGATGGCAATGCTACCCCAAATCTGATTGGCTTATGTGCAAAAATTCACATCCTGATCATGAAACTCATATGGATGTGCAAGGGATCCAGAATAGCCAAAAAATCTTGAAAAAGAAGAAAATAGGATTCACACTTTCCAATTTCAAAACTTACTACACACCAAAACTTATACGGTACATTGAATGTGCTGCTAAATGGGAAGTTTATACCTGTAAACACCTACATTAGAAAGAAAGATTTCAAGTCAACAACCTCACTTCATACCTCAAGGAATTAGAAAATGAAGAATGAACTACAGCCAAATATAGCAGAATAAAATAATAAAGAGTGGAGCAAAGATAAACAAAACAGAGAACAGAAAAGCAATAGAGAAAAATCAATGAAACTAAGGGTTGGTTTCTCAAAAATATCAACCAAAATGAGAAAAATTTACCTAGATTGACTAAGCAAAAAGAGAGAAGACTCAAATAACTAAAATCAGAAGTGAAAGAAGGGACTATAAACATTTTTATGCCAACAAATGGGGTAACCTAGGTGAAATCTTGAAAACACACAACCTGCCAATACTGAATTATGAAGAAATGGAAAATCTACTCAGTCTTATACTAGTAAATAGATTGAGTCAGTAATCAAAAACCTAACAAAGAATAGCCCTGGATCCAATGGCTTCACTGGTGAATTCTACTAAATATTTAAAGAATTAACACCACTTCCTCAAAAACTGTTCCAAAAAATTGAAGAGGAAGGGATATTCCCAAAATTGCTCTATGAGGCCAACATTACCCTGATACCAAAGTCAAAAACACTACAGGAATCTACAAATGAATGTTACTGATGAGTATTGAGGCAGAAATTCTCAACAAAATACTAGCATACCAAGTTCACCAGCACATAAAAAAGATTCTAAAGCATGACCAAATGGGATTTACTTCTAGAATGCAAGGATGGTGCAATATATAAAAATAAATCAAAGAAACACATCACATTAACAGAATGAAGAGAAAAACCAGATGATCATCTCAATTAATGCAGAAAAAGCATTTGACAAGATTCAATACCCTTTCATGACAAAAACACTCAAGAAACTAGGAATAGAAGGAAACTACCTCAACATAATGAAGGGCAAATATGCAAAGCCCACAGCTACTATCATACTCAATGGTAAAGACTGAATGCACGGTATTTGCTGCATCCCTTAAGTTTCTATATGTTCTGTTTTCATTTTCATTTGTCTTACAATATTTTCTAATTTCCCTTGTGATTTCTTCTTTAACCCACTGGTTATTGAAGTATGTGTTGTTTAATATCCACATATTTGTATATTTTCTAGTTTTCCTTCTGCTACTTATTTCTTTTTTTCTTTTTTTTAAAGATTGGCCCCTGAGCTAACATCTGTTGCCAATCTTTTTTTTTTTTTTCCTTCTTCTTCCCAAAGCTCCCCCAGTACATAGTTGTTTATTCTAGTTGTAGGTCCTTCTGGTTCTGCTACATGGGATGCCACCTTTGCATGGCTTGATGAGCGGTGCTAGGTCTACGGCCAGGATCCAAACTGGTGAAACCCTGAGCCACCAAAGCGGAGTGTGTGAACTTGACCACTCGGCCTCGGGGCCAACCCCATGCTACTGATTTCTAATTTCATTCCTTTGTGATCAGAAAAGATAATTTCTATTATTTCAGCCTTCTAAAATTTGTTAATATTTGTTTTGTGGTCTATCTTGGAGAATGTTCCATGTGCTCTTGAGAGGAATGTGTAGTCTCCTGTTCCTGGGTGGAGCGTTCTCTTAATGTCTGTTAGGTCCAGTTTGTCTATGTTGATCAAGTCCTCTACTTCTTTATTGATCTTCAGCCTGGTTGTTCTATCCATTATTAAAAGTAAAGTGCTGAAGTCTCCTACCATTGTTGTATCGCTGTCTATTTCTCCCTTTAATTCTGTCAACGTTTCCTTCATATGTTTTGGAGCTCAGATGTTTGGTGCATAAATATTTATAATTGTTTATCTTCCTGGTGATTTGACCATTTTATCATTATATAATGTCCTCTTGTCTCTTGTGGCAGTTTTTCACTTAAAGTCACCCCTGCTTTCTTTAGGATATCATTTTCATGGAATATCTTTTTCCATCCTTTTACTTTTACTTGTGTGTATACTTAGATCTAAAGTGAGTCTCTTGTAAGGAGCAAGCCATTGCGTTCTGGTTTTTTTTAATCCACTCGACCAGTCTGTGTCTCATGATTGGAGTGTTTAATCCATTTACATTTAAACTACTGATAGGAAAGGGTTCATTATTGCTGTTTGATTACTTATTTTCTGCTTTCTTCCTGTGGTTTTTTTGACCCTCATTTCCTCTCTTACTACCTTCTTTTGTGTTTCATTTTTTTGGAGTGACTTGCTTTGATTCCCTTCTCATTTCCTTTTAGCAGTATTCAGTAGATATTTTCTTTGTGGTTACCATTGTGATTGTATTATAAATATTAAAGTTACTACCATCTATTTTACACTGATAAAAAGTTCAATCACATACAAAAGCTCTACTCATTTATAACTCTGCTCTCGCCCTTTATATTATTGCTGTCATAAATTACATCTTTATTTATTGTGTATCCATCAAAATATATTTGTTTTCTTATGATTTTGTCCTTTAGATTCTATGCTAGAATTTAAAGTGCGTTTATACGCTAAAATTACGGTAAGACAAGGTTCTATATTTGTCCAAATATTTACCTTTATTGGAGATCGTTGTACTTTTCTACGGGTCTGTGTGGCTTTCTGATGTCCTTTTGTTTTAGCTCAAATGATTCCCCATAGCATTTCCTGTGGGCAGATCTAGTGGGAATGAATTCCTTCAGCTTTTGTTGATCTTGGAAGGTATCAATTTCTTCATTTTTGAGGGAGAGTTTTTCCAGATATAATATTCTTGGTTGGGGTTTTTTTCTTTCTTTCAGCACTTTGACTATATCTTCCCAGTCCCTTCTGGTCTGCAACGTTTCTGCTGAGGAATACACTGATAATCTTATGGTAGCCCACTTTTATTAGTTGAGTTGTTTTTCTCTTGCTGCTTTCAAGATTCTTTATTTGTCTTTGAGTTTCACAGTTTTGTTATGATGTGTCTTGATATACAGCTCTTGAATTGTCCTAGTCAGAGTTCGCTGAGGTTCTTGAATTTGTGTATCTATTTCTTTCCTCATATTTGGGATGTTTTCAGCCATTATTTCTTTAAATAAGTTCTCTGCTCTTTTCTTTCTTCTTCTGGGACTCCCATAATGTGTATATTGGTCCAGCTGACATTCTCCCATATGTCCCTTAGACACTCTTCATTCCATTCTTTTTTTTTTCCCTCTGACTTGATTATTTCAAATGACCTTTCTTCCAGTTTGCTGATTCTTTGTTCTGCCTGATCAAGTCTGCTATCGAACCCCTCTAGTGAATGTTTCAATTCAGTTATTGCATTTTTCAGGTCCAGAATTTCTGTTTGGTTCTGTCTTATAATTTCTCTTTGTGAATACTCTCATTTTCCTCATGCATTGTTTTCCTGATTTCATTTAGTTGTCTGTCTGTGATCTCTTTTAGCTCACTTAGCAGCTTTAAGACAGTCATTTTAAATTCTTTTTCAGAAATTTCATAGATCTATACTTTTTTAGAGTCAGTTTCTAGAGCTTTGTTGTCCTCCTTTGATTGGGCCATGTTTCCCTGTTTCTTTGTGTGCCTTGTGATCTTTTGTTGAGATACTAACTTTGAGAAACCAGCTACCTCTCTCAGTCTTTACAGGCTAGCTTTGTCCAGGGGAAGACCTTCACCAATCACCCCAGCCAGGGTTCTGTAACCATTCACACCTTTTCCGGGGATGTGTCTTTCTTTGGGTTGTGTGTGTGCTTTTATTCTAGTATATATGGCTGCTTACCTGTATTAATTGAATTTCTTCTCAAGAGTTTTCAGTTTCTGTTGTATTCCTCTACGCTAAATCTTTTGCTTCTCCTGGTGACTGCCTGTGGAACTATATAGTCTCTTCTCCTGTAACACACTGTGGTGCTTACCTCTGTTCTCAATGGCCTCCAAATTGGTATACACTCTATGCCACCATTCCATCGGCACCACAAGCCAGGAGAGACAGAAACCAGTCCCTCCGGCAGCACCATGACAAGCCAGAATGCTGGACAACGTTCCACTTTTCTTTCTGTCCTAAGGGCAGAGCCAGAAACTGGGAGCAGCTACTCTCCCCTCAAGCCTTGTCACACTGGGGGGCATGAGGGACCACAGTGAGAAAACTATGACCAATTCTTACCCTTCTTGCCTGTCTCTTCCCTTGTTTATGTGCTTACTTGGGTGTTTCTTGTAGCTCCTTACATAGTCTTTCAGGTTTTCCAAAGTTATTTCGTTACATATATTGCTGTTAATTCAGTATCTCTGGGGAAAAGAAGGACCTGCATCTTCCTAGTTTGCCATATTCCTAATGTCCTATTCACACTTTCTTTTAGTTCTTCTGTTTCCCATTTCCTATCTTGTATTTAAATTTTTTGTACTATTCATTTTAATTTATCTATCGGCATTTTAGCTGTTTCTCTGCATATTTATTTTAGTGTATGCCATAGGGATTGCAATATACAAGATACCTAAGCTTTCACAATCTACATAGTTAATATTATAGTATTTCCTATAAAATGAAGACACTTTGCATCTTCAGTACCCTTTATAAATAACTTTCCCTTCATAATTCTCATGTTCATCACATCTACATACATTGAAAACACCAGCAGGTTGTGTTATAAGCATTGCTTTCAACAATCATACATATCTGTAAGAACTTAAGTGGGGAATAGATGATCTTATATATTTACCCGGATATTTTTCTTTCATGATACGTTTCCTTCATTCCTGAAAATTCAGGATTGTCTTTTATACCATTTTCCATCAGCCTAAATGACTTCATTTAGTGTTTTGTTCTTTTCATCAAATATTTTTTGCCTTTGTCTCTTTCTCTTTTCCTTTTCAGATTCTAATTACATCTTTGGAAATATTACCACAGAGCCCTGAAGCTCTGTTATAAAAACTTTTAACCTGTATCATCTATGAATTTCAGCTTGAATAATTTCTATACATCTATCAAGTTTACTGACTCTTGCCTCTATTGTTTCCATTATGGTATAAGCTCATTCAGCAATTTGAGAAATTATATGTTTTAGTTGTACAATTTTTCTTTTCTTTTTTTATGTAGTTTCTTTTTCTTGTTATATTTCCTATCTTTTCAATAATTTCAAGTGTTTAGGTTTAAGGGTTTTAAAAATCTATTAGAGTGTAGCTAAAATAGCTGCTCTATGTCTTTGCCTGATAATTTCACCTTTGGGTTGTCTCCACTTTAGCATCTGAGGTTTGCCTTTTCCCTTGAGAGCATTTTTCTGTTCTTTTTATGATGAATAATTTTGAATTTAATTGTAGACATTGTGAGTGCTGTATTGTGTTGATTCTGGGTTTTTCTCATTTCTCTGGAGAATACTGATATGTTTACATGTTGATATTTTTATTTTAGGAAGTAATCAATGAAATACAATTTAGACTATACATTTGTCCTACTGTTTGTGGGCAGTGGTTTAATTCTCAGTTTGGTTTGCTGAGGCCTTGCTTCACTGGTTTGTGTCCTTCTCATGCGTGTGTAATTCAGGTTTAGACTAAGATTTGCACTGATGTGTGCCCAAAATTAGGGAATCTTCTCTGAATATTTCCCCTCTAGGGTTCCTCCTTTGCTTTCCACTTTGGTAGTGTTCCTTGCCATGACTCTTGTAGCAAGAAACATGTCGGGGCCTTTGCAGCCCATTTCTCCCCAGTATAACTGGGTCCCACCCCTGCAGCAAGGCTATGAGTGATAGAGAAAATAGCAAGAAACTCAGCCTGGGGTAGGTCACTTTTTAAGGTTTTCGCTCCCCTGCCCTGTCCTCCTCTTTTGTTTACTCTTATTTGCTGACCTGAGATGTTTGATTTTTTCTTGTGTCAAGCAGTTTTAGTTGATATCAGTCAGACAGAGAGGGAGATGGACTTTAAGAGGTTTACACCACGCTGATGGAACTAGAACTTCTTCAGTTAAGGATATATTTAATGATGAAAATGATCTTTTCATTTATTTTCTCTTGTATCCTTGTGGACTCATTGATTTTTTGTATACTGTTTGTATCTGTCACAATCGTTTTTATGGTACCATTTGTACAGTTTTGGCAGTCACGCCTCTGTAAGTGTGGTGATGTCATATCTTTTTACCATAACATTCCTAGGCTCACCTTTCTTGCCCCTTTCCAGAACGGTCTTTTAATCCAACTATCCTGTATCCATATAGTGGACATTGATATTTAGAAAGCATACTTTAGGAGTTAAAGAATGCTCGTTTCCATTGTCTTTTCTGACAACTTGCTTTATTTGTTCTGTGGCAATTGATCTCTTTAGGCTTTCTTTTCTAGGTGGTTTATTTGACGAATATTGTAGTCGTTTTCTGGAGAATTTTCCATTCCATATATACTTTCAAAATTACTAATGATGTAGTCAAAAATATGCATAATATCAATAAAATTCATTTTAATTTTGTGTTTACTCCTTACTCATTTCTTTCTTTTTTTAAATTGAGATTTATAATAGTTTACACAGTCTGTCTTCTTAGTTACCTATAAAAGAAGCAAATTTATATGCTTGAGAAAATGGCAAAATTTCTTTCTCCTTTTCTGATGTGTAAGATTTTACTATGATATTAGTGCTCCTCATCTGGTTATCACACTTTGAGATCTGTAGAGAATCCTGTATTTCACATCCAAAAATATTCTTTTCTGTCTTAAATAGGGAGAATTCTTTCTTTCTGTGAGAGATAGTAAACTTATCTATATAATAAAGTAGTGGGAAGAAGTTAAGGAGGAGTAAGAAAAAAAGTTCTAGGAGCAGGAGTGACTGAGGTTTTTATGGAGGTTTTGAGGAGAAGAGGTGTGTAATCAAGTGTCTGACTCCATTTTGATGTTTGACTACTCACTGCTTTCAAACTCTCCTACTTTCCCTCTGCCTTTTACCCTAAATCTGGTGAAACTGATAAGAAACCCACTGCTCCACCCTTTGGTGCCAAAAGGGAGTTGGAACAACTAAGCCTTTTCCTGCAGGCAGGAATCCTCACACCAGCCCCACCCACTCACCACAGCACAAACCCCAAGTCCATTCACCATTCGCTGCTCCCTCAAGTCATTTCAGACCAGCTTGGGAGCTCACAGTGGTCTCCCCAGAAAGCCTCATCCCTTGAGCAAGAGTCTTTTTATCCTCTCTTGTTGGGTGTGTAGTATAATGAATCTGGACATCTAAAGCAAATTTAGATAGAGAGGTTCATCCATTTCCGTGGAGTGACTACAAAAGGATGTTAATTCACCTATGATCTGCAGACATTCAGTTTCCTAGAGACTGAAGAGAAAAATGAACATTCTATTAAATTAATCCTTGCTGTTATGAATAGCCATCATAACAACAGTTTGAGACAATCAGATGAAAAGTTTGAACGTTAGTGATTGGGAAATTCCTTAAACTGCTACTAAATGCAAGGTCCATGAACTGAACATTTATTTTAAATAAATTCATAATTTTAATATGAAACCAAGGTGACAAATATTAAAGCAAGTATAGCAAATAATCAAAGCACATATATGAGTCAATCAATTTTTTCCCCAAAGAAACATTAAAATGCCTCTGTATTCTAGATTCTTTCATTGACTAATAGATGAAAAAGTGATCTACATTTCAAGGGAAATAATTTGGTCCCCAAACACTAAAGAGCAAATAAGTGCCTATTTTTGTATATATAATTACATTGCATTTCAATGCTTGTTAAAAATACTGTGGCACCAAAAAAAAATTTCCCAAGGGACCACGCATCACCACACACACACACACACACACCCCAAAATAAAAGTTGTCCCATAATACCTAGGTAATTTTAGATGGTATTGACATCATAAAGAGTCCTTTCAGGTGCACTAGACTATTTAGGGGTTTGTAGTTGAACTGCATGACAATGCAGTGAATATCGAAAGACATCAGATAGTAGAAAAATATATACATAATCTATCTTGGTGGGAAAAACTTTGGACCTTTATAGCTATAACTTTTTTTCACTTAATTGTTTACCAGTTATTGACCATCTTCTTTGAACTGGATACTATTAGAGGTAGGTGATGAAATTGGATCTAAAATAGAAACATTAGTGCTTAGAAATAACAGCTTTAAGTCTAGGATGTGTTACAGGCATGTTAGCAGTTGGTTGAAATATAGTGTGGTAGGTGCTGTAATAAAACAATCAGTGGATGCAGAAACACCCCATGAGGAGCACTTCACCTGAGCTGAAAAGTCATGAGAGCTTCCAAGAGGAGGTGACTCAACAGAGGACAGAGAGTTTAGTAGAAGGAAAGTCAAGCAAAGGAAATGATGGTGGAAGAAAAGGGTTCTAGGCAGAGAATAAAGCATTTATAACATTCTGGCTCTTATTTGACTGTGTGTGGTGGTTTGGAACATCTGCTGTATCGAGACCATATGAGGAATCTCTCAAGAGATGAGCCTGATCTGAGACACAGAAACTAGATTTTCAACTTGTATCAACCATGTTAAAGAAGGTGGAATTTATCTTAAGGACAATGAGGAAACATTGAAGGAGTTCATCAGGAGAGTAAAAGAATGAAATTTGTGTCTGTAAAAGTTCATAGAAGCTGAACTGTAAGGAAAAGAGAGCAGTAGGGAAGATTGGATGAAAGAATAAAATCATGTCAGTTGCCAAAAACCAAAACAGAACAAAAAGGCATTGTGGTTGGATCAAGGAAACAGCATAAGTAAATAGATTTGAAAAGTGTGAAAGATATAAAACTGTTAGGAATTGGGGACAAACTGAATATTGTCATGAGGAACAGGAAAGCATAGTAAACGGTAATTGGTCTCTTATTTGAAAAACTGAATTGGTAATAGCACTATTCATTGAGATAGAAAATATATACTCCAGGTCTTGAATATTAGGTCCAATGTGCAGAGATGTCAAGTTCTTTTCTATATGTGATAATTTTGATGAACATCTAGACTATCCAAGTAACAGTTTCTGGGAGGCATTTAGATTCATAAAGCTAGGGCAGAGAAAAGAAATCTGGAATAGAAATATGTATTTGTGCCTAATCAGCATGTAGATGATGATCGAGAACATAGGATTGGATAAGATCGTTGAACAAGAAGGTATAAAGAGGAAAGTGTGGGGGCTTTGGAGAGAGCCTGGAGAACACACTATCTAAAGCAGGGATAATAGGAGCAGAGCCTCCAAGTTACAGAACAAAATGGACAAATAATAAACTCAGAGACTGCTTTCTTCTGGAAACTAAACGTCTGTTCAGTAGAGTTCAGTACTGCAGACCTGCCAAAGCAAAAGCAGCTTTTTTGGATTTTGGAATAGGGAAATTGACAGTAAGCTTGGTGAGGGGATTTCTTGGTTTAATGGGAAAGGAAGGTTGATTATACTTGCTTAACTTGTAAACATGATTGAGAAATTGGGTGTAGATGCCCTTTCTAAGATGGTTGGTTGGTGGTGAAAGGGAAAGAAAAGATAAAGAAGTAACCCAGATAAAGTCTCCAAGGAGATATCAATCAAAAGTTAAGGGAGAGTGCATTTCATATTTGATTGCATTTTACCTGTCAACCATCCATAAGGTGCATGTGAAGAAACATGAGACAATCTAGGGAGAAAGTTGGAAAATCAAGTTGACATTGCTCTGTTCAAGAAAGGAGGGGGGTGATTGCAATTCTGCTAGTCTCAAGCATTCAGAATCCAGCTTGGGTCTATAGAAATGTTCTGTGGAATTTAGTTCATCTAGACACTGCCCAAATGCTATCCACTTTGGACCATTTAGATCCTTGAAGATAGAGGCTAAAGAGATGTCTCTTAATCACTTAAAGCTGTTTTACCATCCGGAAAATTATTAGCCACTATGTATTTTGCCAAAAGACAGAGCCAGAAAACTCACAATCGTACTTTTCCTTAATGTCAACATTATATGCAAATTGAAAAACAATAGGAAACAGAAATAAGCAAAAGGAGAAAATTTTAAAATAATACCAAACAAGATGCCTAAAGATAGTGTTAATATTTTGATTTTGACTTTCATTTTATATTTTCCACACTTGACTTTGGTAATTTTTAATGTTCTGATGAAATTATAATTTCATGAGATAAACTTTCAACTTAAGAAATGATTTTGATGTATGTTGTCAAAGCCACTTACATTCTTAATGTTGTTTGTTTTCTTTATATTTAAAGAAAAGTACAACACAAACTTTGCTATTGCATTGATTATAAAATTTTAATGGAAACACTCTCTTCTTCTACAGCTCCCTAGTGAATTTTATATCTTGGAACTTCTGCCTGGACCAAATCCTTTCAGACTGAAAGTCTAAGTAAAATCCACACGTAACTAAGAGTGCTTATCATCTTCAACGGAATTTGACATAATATCCTGGTGAGCCAGGGCTATCTTTTCACATTTAACTGATTATTTCTTACAGAGTCAAGATTACTCAGAGAATGTGCTCTGGAAGAGTTTATTGTAGAATTGTTTTTCTATTTCATGGCACAGGCAGTCATTCTGCAGTCACTGAGTTCATGCTCTTGGGCCTCATAGATAACCCCGAGCTCCAAGTCATTCTCTTCTGTGTGTTTCTACTGACTTACCTAGTTACTGCTTTGGGTAATCTTGGTTTGACTGTGCTAAGACAAGTCAGTCCTCAACTTCAGACACCCCTGTATTTTTTCTCTGTCATCTGGTTTTTGTTGACTTTTTGGTACTTCTGCCATCATGCCAAACACCCTTGTGAATTCTTTATGTGAAATTATATTGTGTGTTATTTTATCCAGGTGCCACTCAACTGAGTTTCTTTATCACATTTTTAGTTTGGGAATTATTAATGTTGTCTGACATGGCCTGTGATCGGTATGTGGCCATCTGTAAGCCTTTACTCAATGTAGTTCTCATGCCCAGGAATCTGCTCAAATGGTCTCTAGCTTCCACATTTATGGATTCACCGTGGGACTCATACAAGCAGTGGCTACCTTCCACATGTCTGTCTGTGACTCTAATGTGTCACTAGTCCTACTGTGATGATGTTTCCTTGATTGCTCTGTCCTGATCTGATACCCAGGTCAAAGAGCTGAGGTTGTTAATCATTGCTGGGTCCAATGGGTTTGGTTCTCTTATCATTGGTCTCACATCCTATGTATTCATCATCTTTATCATCATGGGATCCACTCTGCTGTGGGAAGACAGAAAGCCTTTTCTATCTGTGCTTCTCACCTGTTTTCTATTACTATATATTATGGGACCCTCAGTTTTATGTACCTGAGGGCTTGTGTGCAGCCCAGATCAAAACACTCACTAGATAAAGACAAATGTGCCTCAGTATTCTACGTAGTGGTGATTTGCATGCTAAACCCATTGATCTACAGCTTGAGGAATAAAGAGCTAAAAAAGGCTTTGAAAAAATTATTGAAAAGGTGTACTCTAGTAAACAATAATGAATTGTGTCATTACTGAAGAAATAAAGAAATGCTGGATACAGATTTAGTTAGGAAATTCTATTTATTTATTTAAATCACTCACATGTCATTTTACTATTTTCTAGAAGAGGCATTTGCTCCTTTATAAAAATGAGCTAAGGGGAGACAGCCAACTGAGGGGGTTTTAATTGGAAGAAGTCCCCTGCCAGAAACAGTCCTGAGTGTTTACCTCTGCCTTTCAGGAGGGAAGTCTGAATTTTATCTTGGGGATGGGGTGAGCGTGGGGAACTGTGGTGAGGGTCTTCTGGCCTTGGTCAGGTGACAACACAAATCATAGTGCCACTCAGGTTCCACAGCTGTGGATGGCTTTTGGTGTGCCAGATGTTTGGAAAGATGGAGGGAACAGAGTACCCCAAAAATACATACTATTCCCATCCACACTCTGAACAAATAGACTGGAAGTATTCAGGTTGAGGTAACAAATTCGACCTGTTGTGTGGGTGTAGGTGTTTTTTTAGGTTCTCCCAACAGCGGCACAGAAGAGGATATGCTGTGGCACGCACCAGTTAATTTCCACTGTCCTGGCTGATGGACATTCTGACAGTGCCTGGTGCTGGCAGATCGGTTCCACATTGGCCCACAACCATCGCATGTTTTAAAGTTAATTTTTATTGAGTTTATGATAGTTTACAATCTTGTGGAATTTCAGTTGTTCGTTATTGTTTGTCACTCGTTTTGTAGGTGCACCCCTTCACCCTTTGTGCCCACTCCCCACCCCCTCTTTCCTGTGGTAGCCACTAATCTGTTCTCTTTGTCTACATGTTTAACTTCCTCATATGAGCAAAATCATAAAGAGATTGTCTTCCTCTGTATGGCTTCTTTCACTTAAGATAATTCCCTCAAGATACAACCATGTTATTGTGAGGGGGACAATTTTATTCTTTGCTATGGCTGAGTAGTATTCCATTGTATATATATATATATATATATATATATATATATATATATATATATACCATATCTTCTTTATCCAATCCTCAGTTGATGGGCACTTAGGTTGCAACCATCCCATTTTTAAAAACCAACATCATCCTAGTTCCTTCCTTCTCCCTCACCATCATATCCTGAGCCATGGGAATGGGTGTTTTGCTTGTGTTTTAAAGTTCCCCTCCTTTGGATGGATGATCATACATTTTAGAAATTTCCCTTTGGATCTCCCAAGTAATTTCATTTAGGCAAAGATAACAAGAGTTTCTGGTCTGCGTGACATGTCCACTTGTCTAAATTCAGCTCTCACAATCTAGGTGGGCTTGCTTCCAGGCTGGTTTGTGTGCTGAGGTGGTAGAGACAGCCAGCGCCTCCTTCTCACTGTGAGATGGCATCGCAGGAAAAAGTCTAGGGCTGCTCCTTCCAACACCCGTGTCACCTTGTCCTTCACAAGTACTCTAACTCTCACCCTCATCCAGTAAGCCCCATTAAGATGTTTCCTCTTCTCCTGAAGAATTTGCATAATTAGTCACTGCCTTTTTCCTAGAACCAAATGACAGTAATGGTTTTCTCAATCCAGTGCCCCACAATTCTCGATTCCCTCAGACACACTCACTACTGTTTGCCCTTAAATTATTGCATCATGGTAAACATGTACAGACGGAGAGAAAAGGCACACTTTCAACAGAGAAGTACAGGGGGTCGGGGCTGAAGTGCAGGCAAGGCAGAACAGAGCTCAATCCCCCAGGTCCTACCAGAATGTGAAGATATCGCTATATTGCAGAATAAGTTCCCTAACTGTCATAATTTGTCCCTGAAGAAGGTTAAACCCTAAACATCTGCTTCAAAAAACCAAAACTAAATAATCAGGGGAAAAAATACCCCTCCAACTAAATTAAAGAAAGAAAGAAGAAAAAGAAAAGGAAAGAGAAGAAAACAAAAAGAAACTTTAAGCTTAAGGGCTTAAAAATTAGAGGCATAGCCTTTTCTCTCTTTTCCATATTTATATGAAAATAATCCATGCTTCATGCTAAATACATTATTTACCCTAAAAGAAACTTATTTTTGAATTTAAAAAAAGTTTACGTTTTGTGATTTTTTTTCTTTTTTCAAAGGAATTCCTGCATTGTGGATCAGAAATTTCTACCAGCTAAACTGAATGTGGAAATCATTGATTTTTGCCAAGTTGAATCCTGACTGACATTAATTGCAAGCTCCATTTTGAGGGAAGTATAGGAGTCTTTTCCCCTATTTTGTAATGGTTTGAATTTTTTCCCCATCAATGTGCCTTTAATCTTTTAAAAATATAACACAATACAAATGGTAGGTTCCATAGCACTTTGTTTTCATTTTCATTTGGATCAAACAATTTTGGCAGACAGAAAAAGCTGTGTATCATTGTTTCCTTCCTTCACAGCTCTTATAATTCTTTGATCTTGATTTTCACTTGGGCAGCGAAGACATAGCGTGTTTTCTGTATCAGTTCTCTCTCTCTCTTTCTCTCTCTCATGTGTCTGTGTGAGTGTGTCTGTGTGTGCAGAGTCAACCGTCAGGCTTATGGCTTGTGGAACATTTTCTTAATGTAATATAGAACAGAATTCAGTGGTTGCCAACATCACTAAAAACTGACCCCGTTTCTTCTCATCTGTCATTAACACCTGGTGTGTATGACTGGGCCAGCATCCACCTCGTAAGATGTTATTAGGCTTTGTGGTTAATAAGAACAGGGGACTAGAGACCAACCACCCATGCACACTGTGTGGCAATGCCAAGGGTTTTCCTGGCACTATTTGATGCTACGGACCACAAGCTTGGGTCTACTTCTAGAGGGATGAGGGTGATTCCTTCTTGCCAGTTGCCTTATGCAGAGTCACTCAGTGAACCCAACTGGGTGAACATCCAGACCTTTTGAACCTCGGCATTGGGCCTGATGGACGGTTACTTTGCACACGTGCCTTCTGGGTGCTGAGTGTGTATCCCATGGCATTACCATTGACATCCCTGCAGACTCAGCCACGTGCTTCTGACATGCTTGGGGAAGCTATGGTCATTCTGGGTTTTTCAGTTTTGTCTTCAGATATTGAAAAGCTTTCATAAAACAGCTGAGTGTCAATATAAGTTCTATGGCTTCAATCTCCTTTAAAAATAAAATTCTTAAGGGTCCATAAAAAGGAAAGGGGCAAATATTTTTTAAAAAGGATGAAAAGAAAGAAAATCAAACCAGATAATAATAATAATAAATTGCTGATATTGCCATAAATCATTAGAAATCTCCTGACATGCTGAAACCAAATGGCTGTACATTGAACACAAATCAGTGACTTCAATCTTTTGTGGTTTCCTTTTGCTCTTTGGGCCGCTTTGCTGCCCTATTGGTGATGTTATTCACACAGGACCAAATCCCCGCCAAGTGCAGGAGTGCCCCCGCTGCCTCTTTCATCTCCTGTCATCACTCTCAGGGGCTTCTCTGAGCTTCTCTTTTTGAGGAGCAGCATGTCACTGGGGACCTTCCTCGCCTTGGTTAAGTGCTGGTGCTTCTTGTCCCGGGATGCATAGCTGCTGTCACGCAGGACATCCTTGGCCTCCTTGGGGCTGTGTTTCCAGTCATCCTCCTCTCTCGCTGTGGCTCTTAGGGCTCTAGAAGCCTCCCTCACCGCCCCCCTGGCTCCCCTTGGTGGCAAACTCATAGTGGCCATGGGCCAAGGAGGATGAGACTGTCACTGGGTAGTGAGGAGCTCCCAGTGGTGGAGGATTTGGTGCTGCTATAGTTGTGCTCCTCCTTGAGATCTCCACTGACCACTGGGCAGCCGCATGATGGCTCGCTCTCAGTCCTCATCCAGCAGCTGGTGAGACCATTCCTCATGGCTGCTGTCATTCCAATGGGAGTGACTGGCAATGGCCACACTCTGGGAAACAGCCCTCAGCTCAGACCCCGCACTGTGTTTGGTGTCACTCCTGGAGGAACTCGCAGACAGGCTCCAGTTCTCTTGAAGGCACTGCCGGGTGAGAGGGGTGGGCCTGATGTGCTTTGATGCACCTGAGGAGACAGGGAGGTGTATTGAACACTGTAAGCTTGGCTGATAAGGTGTCTTTTCCAAAGCCTGAGTTAGATTTTGTCTATACCGCATCCACGCACCACAATGCCCTTTCCCAGTACCCTGACTCCTCTCATTGCCCACTGTCCTAAAACGCTTATTCAATGACAAATTATGTCTCACTGATCTTTTCCATCCAGCAGTTGTGTTTGCAAAATATAGAAAATGTTCCAAGATCCATTTGTAGATACATTTACTGGCAGGTGCTTGGTTGAAAGTCTTTGATGGCTGTAAATCTGAGGCCGTTAAAGAACAGGGGGGGTTGCAGCTGGGGTTCTGCTGGGTAAGTAGGGCATGTCAGAGAGGGTGGGGGATGGGGGTCCTGGAAGGAGCTGGGAGTCCTGGGCGGGGCTGACGCTCTTAAGGACCCGCCCCCTTGTAATCTTATACAGAGTATTTTCACTTCCCTAAAAATTCTCTGTGCTATGTCTATTCATCTCTTCCCCACCACCCCGACCCCTGGCAGCCACTGATCTTTTCATTACCTCCATGGTTTTGTCTTTTCCAGAATGTCATAGAGTTGTATTCATACAGTATGTAGCCCTTTCAAATTGACTTCTTTCACTTAGCAATATGCACTTAAGGTTATTCTGTGTCTTTTTCTGGTTTGATAACTCATTTCTTTTTAGCTCTGAATAATATTCCATTGCCTGGCTATACCACAGTTTATCCATTCACCTACTGAAGGATGTCTTGGTTGGTTCCATGTTTGGACAATTATAAATAAATGTGTTATAAACATTCGAGTGAAAGTTTTTGTGTGGACATAAGTTTTCAATTCCCTTCGTTAAGTACAAGGGGGGCACAATTGTTGCACTGTATGGTAAGAGTGTGCTTAATTTTGTAAGAAACCACCAAATTGTCTGAGCTGAACATTTGAATATGATGATTCAAGCATTACCCCTTCTAGATTTCCGTCACATTCAGGCAGCACTTAACTCTGCTGATTATTTCCGGGTAGAGTGACACAAACTTTATTCTACATTGTTACTAAGAATGTAATTGCCCTGCCTTTGTTAGTTTCTAGTTTTTACAGTTGCCCATTGACAGTGACATTATCACTGGGCATGGAAGTTATAAAGATGCCCTGTGATTTCCTGTGTTCCAGACATTCATTTCCTGGCCCCATTGTGCATTGGCACCCATTACTTCCTCTGTTAATCATAGTTGATTCCCTTAGCCAGCACGCTAATGCCTTCCTTGCCTGATGGTCCACTGGCATTAAGTAGTCACAGATTCCATTTTGTTAAAACACTAATTGAGACCCTCTGGAAATATTTGCCCTCTGGAACCCTAAACCTATAACCCAGAAGAGCCTAATATTGTAGGAATAGGAGGCACAAATTCAGAAACTGGGTCACAGAGTGTAATGATGAGAAGGGACAATCCTACTACAACTCCTTCATTTCCAGACCCGTGATGCCATGCTCTTGGAGACACTATATTGCCCATAACCTACATTGCCACTGGTTTGTGACCTACAGTGAATCATGGAGGATGGTGCTCCAGTGCAGCAAGTTCTTTTCTGAGCTGGTGACTTAGCTGAGCTGTCAATATTCCACTTGGATCTCCTATCAAGCCAGCTGGTGGTTGGTGATGAGCTACACATTAAGATCATTCATTCTATGGCATGGTCATGCCAAACCTGTGTTGCTGTAAAATGTTTTTCTTATTTTTAAGAAATATTGTGTGGTTTACTATCTAAGAAATAATATATCCTTTAAGCTGTAGGAAGGTGATATTCCCTCAGACAGTGCAGGTTGGTAAGGGAAATGCCTACGCCACCTATTGATTTCTGCACGGACAAATTGCTTCCCTCCAATATTGCAGTGATCTGGTACAATCGGCTTATCACTGTGTTTCTGGCTTGTCTTTCAAAAAATGGTGCCATATGTAGGACTTGGCATAGGTCTCTGCTTCTAACAGATGGGACACTCAATTTTGATAGTAGTAGAAGGTGGCTATGTTATTGGATACATGTACATATAGGCTTCATTCCTGCCACTGTGGCTACTCTGTCCATGGTGTCACAGCATGAGCCCTGGGATTGCAAGAGAAGAGAGGGTGGCTGCTATCTATCCAATAGGTTCTCCAGTCCTCCTCACTGTCGCAAATCTTTTCTGCTATCATTACCCTTTAGTAGTTAACAATTAAATCAGCATGTTTTGTGCCCACTCATACATCACCTAAAATCCTCTGCCCCAGAATGCCACGTCCTTGGAGACTTGCTACCCCCAGTCCCCTAACCAAATTTCCAGCGTGACTTATCACTGTGAATAGTGAATGAATGAATCAGTGTGCAGTCACGTGTCACTTAATGATGGGGACTCATTCTGAGAAACGCATCATCATTGTGCAAACGTCATAGAGTGTAGTTACACAAATCCAGATGATAGGTATAACCTAGTACACACCTAAGCTATTTGGTACTAATGTTTTGGGACCACCATCATATATGTGGTCCATCACTGACCAAAATATCATTATGCGATGCATAACTGTATCCCTCAGGCCAAATTTTCTCCATGGCAATTGGAAGGCCAAATGTTATTTGCACTAGGACAATTTGCTTTCATCACTGTCCTCCAGTGTCACCTCTTAGTGGGACTTTAACGTGGCACAAGTCCATTTCTGACTACGTCCTGCATAATGGGGTAACTCTTCTTTGCACTAGGCCTAAATCTTAAATGGAACTTCTTCAGTTGGAAAATCTACTCCATGAAACCACATCATGGACTGATGGAAAGGAGTCTGTGCAGCAGGGATGGGTGACATAAAAATCTGGGCCACTTGTTCATATAATTTGTTAGTGCTATTAAAACTCCCAGGTTGTAAATCAATCATTTACACTTACAATGGATCGCTATTGCACCAGCTCAAAATGATGTGTTGGTAGATCCTATAACACTCAACACATGATAGATAGCTGATGCTGAATTTTCATTTGGTGTCTTTTCATCCAGCACTTAGTTTCTACTGGGGTGCAGTAGAACACAGAAAACTATTTTATTTCTTCCTCAGAAGGTCTTGTTTACTCCATGGTGAATGTAGTCATGTGGATTTGGTCTTTCCAAAGACTCACACATCATTCTTTTCCAATACAGGTATCTCTAGCATCATTGGATCACTTTCAAAGTGTCCCACTTGTCATTTGACTTAAAGCAAATGTACAGAGGGAGCCATTGGACTCACAATCATTGTGGGCTTTTTCTCCCCTGCTTTTGGCTCCTACATGTTACTAAGGCACCAAGGAATCTTGCCACTCCCAGTTCATCAGTACAGTTAGCAAAAGTCTATCACTGTGCTTCATTCGCATAATGTTTTGTGAAATATCCAGATGATTAAAGCCCCCATGGTCAAAATTTATTTTATCTTTATTGAGGTATAATTGACCAAAAAACACCCAAACTGTATATATTTAGGGTGGGTGACTTGATGTTTTGATATATGTATACATTGTGAATTAATGGCCACAATCAAGCTAATGAATATATTCATCACCTCACACAATTACCATTTATCTTTCCTTCTTTCTTTCCTTCTTTATTTCTTTCCTTCCTTCCTTCCTTCCTGCCTTCCTTTCTCCTTCCTTCCTTCCTTCTTTCTTTCTTTCTTTCGCTCGCGTGCTCTCTCTCTCTCCCTCCCTCCCTCCCTTCCTTCCTTCCTTCTTTCCTGCCTTTTATTACTGAGAACACTTAAGATATACCTTTTTAGCAAATTTCATGAATAATACACAGTACTGTTAACTACAGTTGACTGTACATTATAGCTCCAGAATTTATTCATCTTGCATAACTAAAAATTTGTATCCCTTGACAAACATTTCCTCATTTTCTCATCCCCTGTTGAGCCTCTGGCAACCATTCTAGTCTCTGCTACTGAGAGTGACTTTTTTAGATTCCACATATAAGTGAGATTATGCAGTGTTTGTCTTTCTATGTCTGGCTTATTTCACTTAGTATAATGTCTTCCTTGTTCACGGACAAATTTTGGAAGTCAAGGATTCACGTATCCCTGAGGAAGTCTGCTATAATTTATTTATTTTCTCTTTTTTGTCAGAGGAACTAAGGGTAAGGAAATTATTTAACCTATAGAGTAAAACATTTGATGTCAAATTAGGGATACAATTTTTCTAAGATTTTTACTTAGGTTAGACTGTTAATTATTGGTAGATTAAAAAAAAACTTTCTCTTTATAAGAAAGTGGCAAGTTGGTCCATATCACTAAATATGATTATTATAAAGCAGTTAAGCTTTATTGATCCATATTACCATATATATTATTCTCAAGATAAATAATTATAGTAAGCTTGTGTGGTGGGCATTATCCCCATTTTATAAATAGCTGAATCTTGAAGAGGATAAGGGACCCATTCAAGAACACATAGCTTGTATGTGGCAAAGGTATGATGTAGGGACAAATGCTTCTGAATTCAAAATTCATGTGCTTTAATACTCTCAGACATTGACTAACGATTCAATGTATCATTGAATTTTTGTTTGTTTTTATTTAAATATCTTGGGGCAGATTCAGGAAGATCATGGTTGTGGTAGATTACTACCAAATAACCCAAAAGAATCCCTCTGTCTATAGCCACACACTTGTATAGTTACCTCCCTTATGAACTCTGGCCCCATGCCTTGCTTTATATAACAGAATGTTCAAAATTGATGTGTAAAACTTCTAAGGCTAGACTCTTTTTTTCTCCATGGGATTCCTAAATGTTGGGAGCTAACCACCACGTTTTTGGAAGGCCAAGCTAGACACATGGAAACAGCACATGGATAAGAGAAAGCACTCCAGCTGACAGCCTCATCAGCTGTCAGTCATGTGATTGAGATTGCCTTGGATCCCACAACTGTCCTACTGCCCCAGGTGCCACCACATGGAGAAGGATTGTCTAGTTAGCCCACAGAAACCTGAAAAATAATAAGTCATTGCTGCTTTAGACCTCTAAGGTTTGGGGTGGGTTTTTATGTATAGCAATAGATAGTTGAAACAATAGTGAACACAGAATAAATTGAAATTTTTTTTAAAAGTTAAGTTATCTTCAAGAAGAAATACTGAAAACAGCTTTTACAATTTTGACACAAGGAAGAAGTTTAAAAGCTTTCTATAACAATTGATACACATATTCTCAGAGGTGCATAGCTGTCTGCATGTTGATAGATGTCTTTCAAGATTTCCTGAATTTCTTTCAAGTCTTTGAGGAAAATCACACACTTAGTATAATTGTTACAGGTTAGTTGCAAATAAAAGTACAAAAAAATATGGAGGGTTCTGTGCAATTTATGTTTAACATTTTTTGTTACAGTTGTTTTAATTCTGATGGCAGAATGGTATTATTAAAAAGTAAGAAGAACAGTGTTCATAGGATAAAATGCCCACATTCAATAAAAGTTAATTACTTGTTCTTTTTTAAATGAGCAATTGTTTGTGATTTTTAAAATCTATATATCTTTCTATTTCTCATGATATACATACATGCATGTAGAATGGGGATAAACAGAGTTTTGGAGAGTCTGAAGAGAACGAGTGTTAATTTCTCTGTGATTTGCATGCCTTTAAATGCTTTCGAAGAGACTTCAGGGAACAAAATGGAGTTCATTTTAAATCATGTTCCTCTTTGAACAGAATTTTCAAACAATTTTCTAAGATTTAACTAAATGTACCTCCAGGTTGATAAGAAATTCATAGTTTAATTATTATTTGCTTACAGCTCCACAGACTATTGAGTTTCAGATACAGGGTTGGACCTTTGGTGCAATTTATCAATACTTGGTAGCTTTGCAAAGTCTGATGCATACTGTGAACACTTACTAAAATTCAAAATTTAATAAAATCCACACTAAAGTATAAAAAGTAAATAAAAATAGTTAAACATTTTTTCAGTTGTTTTCCCATGTTTTAAAACAATCTTTGCTGTTAGTTATTAATTCTTTATTATACTTGGTTTCAGTAGAGTGATCTGAAATTTCAAGTGATTCCTCCTTGCCTGTTAAGCTAACTGGGTCCCAAAAGATTAACCATTTCTTAATTGTTCATGCTTGTGAGACGTCATTACCTTTGTTTTGTTCAGCAATTGCTTAAAATGATGTAACATGATAAAAATGTTTCAAGGAGACCAATGAACGTTATGTAATGTTATGCATTGTTGGCATTCCCAGTGTTTGCCTCAAGATCTATTGGATTCCTTTGGATTATGTTGTGGATTACTCAAAGGCAGCATGTGGTAGGAAAAAAATCAAGGTAATTGAGGTAGCAAAAACGAGTTTGGAGTAATACAAACTTTGTATTTATTTGTTATATTTGGAGCATCTACTAATTGCTGAGTACTACTTGTTTCAAATACAGCAGCTCAAAGAGTCATGACCTGGAGAGAAGTAGGTTCTCAAGAAGAAGCCAAGTTTCAGTTGAAGGAAAGGATACTAAAATGATTGAAGATACGAGAGAGTTTGGTTATATCAGAGGAAGAGCTACACAGGCTCCAATACATCAGAGAAACATAAGTACTAGAAAGGATAAGAGCCAAGAGAGGCATTGAATTCAGATCACAAGTTAGTGAGGCAATGGAGGAACACTCCAAAATATTGCAAAGAGAATAACCTCCTACAGTCATCAGTATGATGGGATTACACACAAGTTTCTGCAGAGTAAGCCTCAGTCTAAATACTATTAATACTATTGAAAGCTAAAATTGACTTCTTTATCTCAAAGTGTAATATAGGCAACACTCTACACGCTTCCTATGGACAAACTCATAGATTGCCTTTGCAAAATTGCCTTGATCTCTGGTGAATGGGAAAGTTCTTGCTCCCTGAAAGGTGAGCATTTCTATAAACTATGAACTGAGGTTAGAGAATCAAGGGCTAGTTTAATGAGTTATTCTGCTTCACCCCACCCTAATCATGAAGCAAGAGGAGGGCTTAAACTCTCACCCTCAATTTCCAGATCTGAAAGTGAAGATGATAGCTATATTACCAACTGATAGGGCTGATGTACAGATAATCTGGGATAAAAATCTGGGATAAAATTGTGAAAATATAAAATCAAATTTATCCCTTTTCTGCTCAAATAAAGATCATTGAAAGCAACTATCAGGTAATTAGCCAGAAACCACTTTGTATTTCTCCAAACTCATCCTAGAATTTTTTTTCTTCTCCTGCTTTGCATTTGGATGTTTGAAGGTTCATGATACATGTATTTTCTGAATCACTTAATGTATTTTTAATCCTGTTATGCTTGTTTCAAAAAAAGCAAGACTATCCACATTCCTAAGGGTTTTTTCCTCCCTTTAATTCACAAAAACTACATAACAATAGAAGAAAAAATAGGAATCAAAGTAAGTAAGGGAAAAAGTACAATAAAAATCATCCTGAATATTTGATATAGAGATCATCAGTATTCAAAACTTTGTTTATAACCCCATATTATTTCTTCTGGAATGAATTTTTTAATTTATTGTTTCTTGTTAATTAAAAATTTTCAAAGGAATTGTTATAATTTTTAAAGTATTCCAACAATTTAAAACATTATTTTTATCTGTGTTCAAATAACTCTCAATCTTTATTTTTCTTAATAAAAATAGATATGGGATGGATTATTCAATAATCTAAAATTTTAGACAAAATATTATTTTTCTATCTTTATAAATCTCCAGAGTTTCATGCTTTGCAGTTTGTGCCTAGAACAAATCACTTCATTCTGAAACCAGAAGTAACATGAAGATTCTTCTTTGCTTGTGTTCAACATAAAATCATGCTGTGTCAGAACCAGCCCCTAACATCTTGAGTATCGCCAGTGGAGACAAAAACACACAGAATATGTGCTCTGGTGGGTCTTAAAATCTAAAACACGTTCAAATCTGTTCCATAGCCCAAGGCAACTATTCAGCAGTGCCTAAGTTTATACTTTTGGGACTCACAAATGATCCAGAGCTTCAAGCCTTCTCTCTGGTGTATTCCTAGTGATCTATTTAGCTAGTGTCATGGATAATCTTGGTTTGATTTGCTAATCCAAATCAGTCCTTGCCTTCACACACCCATGTATTTTTTTCTGAGCCATCTGGCCTCTGTTGATTTTTCTGTCACTTCATCTGTAACCCCAAACACCTTGGTGCATTTTCTGTGTGAAGTTAAATGTATAACAGTTTATTCGTGTGCCATTCAGGTGTTCTGCTTAATCAAATTTGCAGTTTGAGAACTGTGTTTGCTTGCAATCATGGCATACGATCAGAATGTTGCCATCTGCAACCCTTTACTCTATGTCATTCTCGTGCCTAGAACAATCTGTTATGGAATGATTGTTGGCACATATATTTATGGATTCACTATGGGTCTTGTCCAGACAGTGGCAACATCCCACTTGTCTTTTTGTGGCTCCTGTAGTCAGCCACTTCTACTTGGATGATGTTCCCTTGATTGCTTTAGCCTGTTCTGACACTCATATCAAAGAGCAAATGTTACTAATGATTGCAGTATTCAATACACTTTGCTCTCTACTGATTGTGATAATTTCTTAAGTCTTCATCCTGTTTGCCATTCTGAGGATCCATTCTGCTGAAGGAAGATAGAAAGCTTTTTCTACCTGTACTTCTCACCTGAACTCTATCACAATATTTTAAAGAACAATCATTTTTATGCACCTACTTCCCAATTCAAGCCATTGTCTGAACACAAATAAATGTGTTTCTGTGTTTTATGTGGTAGTGATTCCCATATGACATCCATTGATCTATAGTTTGAGAAACCAGGAAGTAAAAATTGCATTGAAAGGAATTAAAGAAAAGTTGTGTTTGGATATGAAATAACTGAAAACTTATTGGACAGGGAGAGAACAGGGGACTTTGAGTTGTGTCTTATCTAGAATCACAATGCTGATAAATGACAGAGCCAAATTCCTCACTTAGAGTGCTCATATTCACTCAAGAATATGTCTCACCAACTTTTTCATTCTCAGTGATTTCCACATGAAAGACGTGTTTTATCTTATGAGTAGTTGAATTGTAAAAGAGGAGAGAGAGAGATCTGAATCCTGTTTGACCACAACTTCTTCTTCATAATTAAAGAAACAGAAATTGGGAAATAGAGGCTTTATCTGAATTCTGAGCCATACTGAGAAATTTGGGTAGTACTGAAATAGATCAACATAATCAATCAACATCTGGTATCTTGTATTTATTTCATCGGAGCCATTTCACACCATTATAACTCACTGCCTATCCTACATAAGTGTGTGTTTAGGAACATGGGGTCTACATTCACACAGTTTGGGTAACAATTTTAGCTTTTCCACATAGTAGCTAATGTCAATAGTAAATTATTTCACATTTCTGTCTCTTGGTTTCCTCATCAGCAAAAGGCAATAATAGTTTCTTTCTCTTGGCCTCATTGTGAATATTAAATAACATTACAAATATCAAAGACACTGTTCCTAGCATAGGGCAAGTACTTCAGAAATGTGGACTATTACACTTCATTATTAACATTGTTTTTGGATCCAGGATCCCTCTCATTTGGCTTCAGGCAATGGGGTAATAGCCTTTTAGAAACGGTTGGCAGCATGATGTGTTTCATTTTAAATCAATAAAATGAAAATACAAAGCTGAGGAGTCATTTTACTGTGATCTTTAAAGCAATAAGTTCTTTTAAATTTATTTGTGGGTGTGTCTATGATCATATTTTAAACTGAATCTTTTTTTACTGCTATTAAAATAATCATCTTTTGGTGATGTCAGGAACATGGAGGAGTGAGCTCTTCCTTTTGTCTCTCCCTCTTTTGAACTACAACTAAATGGACATTAACTGACCAATGGAGGAAGCCCACAAGCACCACAGGATGCCTGAGAGACACACAGCTATATATCTGAGGGTGGCTTGACTGAACCCCCCAAGAAGTGGCAGAGAATGATGAGCAATTCCTTCTCTCCCCTGGTAGCCCTGTGCATACACATGAATACTTCCCAGCCTGGTGAAAGTGCCCCAATGTGAGGACATGCAACAGGGTGGCTGTAGGAGGAGGTGATGGCAGCCCTTAGCCTACTCATGATTGCTTCCCCAGTGTGGAGGGGGAGCCCACCAAGCACAATCCACTCAAGTGCTTGAATGCATCCGAGCCTGGGGCAAGTGCCCATTGTACCCCCACTGCTTCCAGCAGACAGGGTTGGGGCAGAACTCTGCTCCTGCTTCCACCGAGAAATAACAGGTCGAATATGCAACCTAACACTACCACAAATGTCCTGACAAAAGATTGGTTCATCAAACACCATGAGAAACTGCAGCAACAATTCAGACCAGAAGGAAAATGACAATTCTCCATAACCCAATCCTGAAGACACAGAAATTTACAAACTAAATGACAGAGAATTCAAAATAGCTGTCATAAAGAAACTCAATGATTTACAAGAGTGCATGGAAAGACAATTCACAGAGCTCAGGAATAAAATGAATCTCTGCACCAAAGAGACTGAAACTATAAAAAAAAAATAAGCAGAAATTCTGGATATGAAAAGCACAATTAATCAAATGAAAGATTATCTAGAAACATTAAGAAATACAGCTGATGTTATGGAGGAAAGAATAATTATGAGGATAAAAATATAGAAATTCTACAGATGGGGAGGTGACAGAACTAAGATTTTTTTAAAATGAAGGAATTCTTCAAGAAATATCTTGCTCAATTAGGAAAAGCAACACAAGGATTATAGGTCTTCAGGAGGGGGAAGTGAGGGAGAAACGAGCAGATAGCTTGTTCAAAGAAATAATAGCTGAGAACTTCCCAAACCTGGGGGTGGTCCAGATTTACAGATAAATGAAGCTAATAGAATGCCTGATTACATCAATGCTAAAAGACCTTTTCCAAGGCACATAACAGTAAAAATGGCAAAAGTCAATGACAAAGAAAAAGTATAAAGAGCAGCAAGGAAGAGGAAAATAAACTACAAAGGAACTCCTATCAGGCTTTCAGCAGATTTCTTTGCATAAAATCTACAAGCTAGGAGAGAATGGAATGACATATTCAAAATACTGAAAGACACAAATTTTCAGCTAAGAATACTGTACCCAGTGAAACTTTCCTTCAGACACAACGGAGAAATAAAAGCTTTCTCAGATAAACAGAAGCTGAGGGAGTTCATTGCCACTAGAGCTCCCCTACAAGAAATAACAAAGATGCCCTCACAAGGGAAATGAAAAGGCAAAAGTCTACAAAGCTCTCAGAAAGGAGATAAATAGACATAATCAGAAAACTGCAGCTCTCTATCAGAACAAGGAGGCAAAGACTCAATTACAACTTATAAAGGGAAAGAATGCAACAAAAGTAATGATAACACCTCAACAACTCACAACATTAAAAACAGAATAATTTTTAACAACAATAACTCAGAAGGAGAGAGGAAAAGGAACGAATCTCTTTAGGTTAATGGAGATAAGAGGCTATGAGAAAATGGACTATTTCATCTATGAGGTCTTTTATGCAAACCTCATGGCAACCACTAAACAGAAAATCAGCAGAGTCATAATACACAAAAAAAAAGAAAAGTGATAAAACTTCCTCAGAAAGCAACCAAAATGAAATGACAGAGATAAAAAGGAAGAGAAACAATGGACACATAGAACAACCAGAAAACGAGAGATAAAAAGACAATATTAAGCCCTCATATATCAGTAATCACTCTAAATGTAAATGGAGTTTCTCCAATCAAAAGGCAGAAAGTAGCTGGATGGACTAAAAAACAAGATTCAACAATATGCTACATGCAGGAAAGATTTCTCAGCTCTAAAGACAACGATAGGCTTAGAGTGAAGGGATGGAAGATGACACCCCAAATTAATGGCAAGCAAAAGAAAGCAGGTGTTGTCATACTTATATCAGACAATGCAGACTTCAAGTTAAAAAGAAGGGCAGTATATAATGATAAAATGGACTTTCCAACTAGAGGACATAACACATTAATATATATGCACCTAACACAAGAGCACCATGGTACATAAAGCAATTATTAACAGACTTAAAGGGAGAAATTAACACCAACACAATATTAGTAGGGGGCCTAAACACCACTTTCATCAGTGGACAGATCATCCAGATAAAAAGTCAATAAGGAAATAGGACATTTAAATGAAACTCTTGATCAGAAATACTTAAAAGATATATGGAGAACATTCCATCCAAACATGCAGAATACACATTCTTCTCAAGTACACATGGATAATTCTCAAAGATACACCATATGTTGGGAAACAAGGCAAGCCTCAATAAATTTAAGAAGATTGAAATCATCCCAACCATGTTTGCTGACCACACTGCTATGAAACTAGAAATCAACTACAAGAAAAAAAATGGGAAAGTCAGAAACATATGGAGACTAAACAACATGCTATCGAACAACCATTGGATCAATGAAGAAATCAAAGAGGAAATTAAAAAATACCTGGAGACAAATGAAAATGAAAATACAACACTAACTCTTTTGGATGCAGCAAAAGTGGTCATAAGAGGGAAATTCATAGCAATACAGGTCCACCTCAACAAGGAAGAAAAATCTCAAATAAGTAATCATAAAATGCACCTAACAGAACTAGAAAAAGAAGAATAAACAAAGCCCAATGTCGGCACAAAGAGGAAATAATAAAAATCAGAGCAGAAATAAAATAGAGACTTAAAATAGTAGAAAGGATTGGTGAAACTAAGGACTGGTTCTTTGAGAAGACAAACAAAATTGACAAACCCTTAGCCAGACTCACTAAGAAAAAAAGAGAGAAGCCTCAAATAAATAAAACTAGAAATGAAAGAGGAGAAATTACAACAGATACTTCAGAAATACAAAAGATTATAAGGGAATAGTATGAAAAACTATGTACCCACAAATTGTATCACCTAGAAGAAATGGGTAAATTCTTAGACTCTTTCAAACTCCCAAAACTGAATCAAGAAGAAATAGAGAAAATGAATAGACCAATCATAAGAGATTGAAATGGTAATCAAAAACTTCTCAAAAAACAAAGGACCAGGACCATATGGCTTATCTGGAGAATTCCACCAAACATTCAAAGAAGATTTAATACCTATCCTTCTCAAACTATTCCAAAAAATGGAATAAGATGGAATGCTTCCTAACTCATTTTATGAAGCCAACATCAGCCTGATACCTAAACCAGACAAGGACAACACAAAGAAGGAAAATTACAGGCCAATATTGCTGATGAACACAGATGCAAAAATCCTCAACAAAATATTGGCAAACCAAATATATTAAAAGGATCATACACCACGATCAACTGAGATTTATTCCAGGGATGCAGGGATGTTCGTCATCTGCAAATCAATCAATTTGATACACCACACAAACAAAATAGGGAATAAGAATCCCTTGATCATCTCAATAGATGCAGAGAAAGCATTTGAGTAGATGCAACATCCATTTATGATAAAAATTCTCAATAAAACCAGTATAGAAAGTATCTCAGAATAATAAATGCCATATATGACAAGCCCACAGCCAGCATCATGCTTAATGGTGAATAAGTAAAAGCCAGCCCTCTGAGAACAGGAACAAGACAAGTGTGCCCACTATCACCACTTGTATTCAACATAGTACTGGAGCTTTTTGCCAGAGCAATTAGACAAGAAAAAGAAATAAAAAGAATCTATATTGGAAAGGAAGAAGTGAAACTCTCACTGTTTGCACATGACATGATTCTATATATAGAAAACCCTAAAGAATACACCAGAAAACTATTAGAAATAACAAGAACTACAGCAAAGTTTCAAGGTATAAAACCAATTTGAAAACACCAGTTCCATTTGTATACACTAACAAGGAAGTAGCAGAAAGAGAAATCAACAATTCAATTCCATTTACAATCACAACAATAAGAATAAAATATCTAGGAATAAACTTAACCAAAGAGGTGAAAGCCCTGTTCACTGAAAACTATAAGACATTATTCAAAGAAATTGAAGAAGGTATAAAGAAATGGAAAGATATTCCATGCTCATGAGTCAGAAGAATAAACATAGTTAAAATGTTCATACTACCTAAAGCAATGTACAGATTCAATGCAATCCCAATCAGAATCAAAACAGAACGGCATTCTTCACAGAAATAGAATGAAGGTTAAAGATTCATAAAATTTATGTGGAACAACAGAAGACCCCAAATAGCCAAAGCAATCTTGAGAACAAAGAACAAAGCTGGAGGCATCACAATCCCTGACTTCAAAATATGCTACAAACCTATAGTAATCAAAACAGCATGGTACTGTCACAAAAGCAGACAGACAGATCAGTGGAACAATGAAAGCCCAGAAATAAAACCACACATCTGTGGACACTTAATCTTCAACAAAGGAGCCAAGAACATACACTGGGGAAAGGAAGGTCTTTTCAACAAACAGGTGTTGGGAAAAATGGACAGGCACATGCAACAGAATGAAAGTAAACCATTATCTTGCACCATACACAAAAATTAACTCAAAATAGATTAAAGATTTGAATTTAAGACCTGAAATTGTAAAACTCCTAGAAGAAAATATAGGCAGTGCACTTTTTGACATTGATCTTAGCAACATCTTTTCAAATACCATATCTACTTGTGCAAGGGAAACAAAAGAAAAAGTTAAAAAAAGGGATTAGATCACACTAAAAAGCTTCTGCAAAGGAAATGAAACCATGAACAAAATGAAAAGACAACCCACCATCTGGGAGAAAATATTTGCAAATCATTTATCTCACAAGGGATTTCAAAATTCAATAAACTTAAAAGTCATATAGAGACAAAATTACCTCTGAAAGTCTAAGTGCTCATAAAATACAGCAGTCATGATTTTGCATCTAGCTTATAGACCTCTAGAATATTTTATCAATTCCTCTAATTGTTTTAAAGGAATTTTTCTTCACAGGCTCCAATTAGTTTCTGTAGGCTGTTCTGAGGCATCGCCATCCCACAGTATCACCATTTATTCAGTCATTTCCATACCTCTGTCAATTTTGAAGAAAAATCCTTAAAATCATTGACACATTTTACCCAAAGATTTCCTTAATAAGCACTGCTGTTTCTTGTTTCACTTCATCTTTCCTAATGTGAGTTTTGTCTCAAATTTCACTGCACATTGGAATCATCTATGGAGTTTTTAACATCTCAATGCCCAGGCACCCCCTGCTAGATTTATCAGTAGGTCTGGGTGGCACCCAGGCTTCAGTATTTTTAAAGTTCCCCAGGAGGTTCCAATGTACACCATATTTGAGAACCAGGAGTCTACAGAACAAATTCAATGGTTAGAATGACAAGCAGAGCTCAGCCATACTTTCAAACTTATTTATTTCTATTTTATTTTTGTTTGCCTAACCTACAGCTGTATTAGTTGAGTACATGACTCCACCACACCAATGGAATTCAAATTGGAGTATGCCTGTTCATGTTCATATGAAAAGACTCACCAAGCGTTATGAGGGCAAGAATACTTTTAAGAAAATTAATGTTCGGTTCTTCCATTTCCATGTCTGTTCCTTCCTGAAAATGATTTGCCTGAGACAGCACCTATGCTCTTGTTTTGTTTTTGATTTTTTTTGGCTTCCATTTTCAAAATCCACCATTTTTCCACTTTACAAAAGAAAATATTTCTCACTCATCTGGAAGCTTATGATTCCTTGCTCCAAGACGCAAAAACATTCAGTGTTTTAAACAGTTTGGACATGTATATAATTCCTTTCATCGAGACACTCTCATCTCATAATAAGACAAATGTCAAAGGAAAGTTAATTGTATATTTAATGCTTATTCATCAAAACTGTGATTATAACTCAAACAGAAATATTTTACTAGTATGGTATAAAGAATCTATAGAACTTTATAGTTACAAGAATAAAATTCCAAATTGTGTGTGTCTGTGTGTGTATTCTAGGAGATCACATGGTTAACTCAATATGAGGTCATTTAAGAAGTGCATATGTGTAAGTGAGAGAGAGAATTGGAGGCGGGTGTAGTAGAATTTTAAGTACAAATAGATATCCTTTCGAAAGTACTGAAAAGCAGAGTATGAAAGTAAGAAATGCAGTCAGCATGTTACCAGTGTTATCGCTAAAAGCAGACTGACTCCATTTAATACCACAGCTTACCGAGGAGACGGGTTTCTAACACGAAGCTTGCTTATGGGTGGAGGGTTGGCCACGGACTCTGTGCACAGCCGCCACATGGCTCACCTGCCTAGCGATGATCCTGGCTCCCACTGGCTCACTCTGAAGTTCTTTGGGGGTTTAATTGTTCTAGATCCTTTTGGACCCCTAGAGATATCTTGACTTGAACCTCTAGAGGTACCTGAAAGCTGTACTATTTCCTTCCCTGTTTCTCTCAAAGTAAGATGAGCTGGACAAATTATATTGCAGGTTTTAAAAAATTATTTTAATTATATGCCGGAAAAAAGCATTCTTCCAGTGTCCCATTCAGACAATTTGCATGAGAGCAGAGATAGGCTAGACTACTGGAAACAGCGTGAAGAGACCATAAACCCTGGTTCTTTTGCATAAGAACTCAAGTTTCCTGAAAGGAAAAGACCAGCAGTTAAATTCTGAGTTATTTACTCAAGAATATGCATATTCTTTTTAATTCTCAATTTCTTCAGTTGTAAAATCAAGTAAAAATGGTACATCTTTCATGTTTTTGTGAGTATTGAATGACTTAATGTACATAATGGACTCGGTAAACTCTATGGTATGTGTTGAAAAGATATTTGCTTAAAAAGTTAGATAAATTAGAAGTATAAATAAATCAAAATACTTCAAAAACCTACCTGAAAAACAGAGCTGCTTCTGTCACAGTTTCAGATTCCATCTTGGTGAATCTACACAAGAAGGGGATGTGTCAATATTAGTGGTGAAATCCAGTCTCTTCATAAGTTTCTAAGAGTAGATATGAGTGTGTGTGTAAAACACAACTCACAGCAGTAGCCAAAATTCTTGTAAAAGCTGTCTACTGCTTCCAATTTCTCATGACCTTTACCCTTTCCAATCCAGCTTCTCCCTCCACCATGGAAGCCAGTCCTTTCTAGCTTATCTGACTATCATACTATGGATAAGTACAGTGAATATTTTTTCAAGTATTAATTGGATTTCCTCTGAAATTTGAAAATGCTGTACATGGTCTCTCCTCGTCATTTGTGATACCACACTTTATTTTTTTCTTTCTTAATTGTAGTAAGAACACAATGTGAGATATACCTTTTAACAAATTTTTTAGTGCACATTACATACAAAATGTTGTACAACAGATCTCTAGAACTCTTTCTCTCTATAGATCTCTCTATTTGTATCTATCTGTCTATCTATATATCTCTCCATAAATCTCTAGACTGTTTTAGATACCTCATATAAGTGGAATCATGCCATATTTGTACTTCTATGACTGGCTTGTTTCACTTAGCATAATGTCCTCCAGGTTCATCCATTTTGTCACATGGGGCAGGATGTCCTTCTTTTTTAAGCCTGAATGACATTCTACTGTATGCATATACATCTTGTACATACATTTACATTTGTATATATATTTGTATACATACCTATATGTAGTATGTATGTATATATATTTTCTTTGTCCATTCCTCCATTGGTGGACATTTCCATAGTTTCCATTCCTTAGCGACTGTGAGTAATTCTGCAATGAGCCGGGGAGAGACGATGTCTTTTACAGACTCTGATTTCCATTACTTTGGGTAGATGCCCAGAAGTGGGATTTCTGAACCATATGGTGGCTTTATTTTTAATTTTTCGAGGAACCTTCATAATGTTTTCCATAGTGGCTGCCCCACTTTATATTTCCACCCACCATGTATAAGTGTTCCAATTTCTCTGCCTCATCGCCAACATATATCTTTTTTTAAATATGTATAAATAATAGACACCCTAACTGGTGTAAGGTAATAACAAATTTGTTGTTTTGATTTGCATTTTCCCGATAACTAGTGATGTCGACCATGCTTTCATATATCTGTTGGCCATTTGTGGTCTTCTTTGGAAAAAGGTCTATTCAAGTTCTTAGCCTGCTTTGTAATTGGGGTATTTATTTATTTTCACTATTGAGTTGTAGGAGTCCCTTATATGTTTTGGAACTATCCCCTTGCCAGATATATGGTTTCAAATATTTTCTCCCATTTTGTTAGCTACCTTTCACTCTGTTGATTGTTTTCTTTGCTATGCAGAAGCTTTTCAGGTTGATATAGTTCCATGTGTCTAATTTTGATTTTGTTGCATGTGCTTTTGATATCACATCCAGAAATCATTGACAAGCCCAATGCCATGACGATTTTCCCCTGTGCTTTCTTTTAAGAGTTTTACGGTTCCAGGTCTTACATTTAAGTCTAAAATTCATTTTGAGGTGATTTCTGCATAGAGTATAAGATGAGAGTTTAATTTTCTTCTTCTGCATGAGGGTTGTTTTTGCCATTAGAGTCCTTTGTAGATCCATATGGATCTTAGGATTGTAAAAAAATGTCATTGGGATTTTGCTGGGGATCGTATTTTCTTTTTTATCTCTTGCTTCACTGATTTCAGTTTCAGCCTCTACTTTTTGCTGTTATTATTTTTGGTTCCTCACTCTGTTCTAGATCCTTTTCTGTGCTCAGAAGTTCAGTTATTAATGAATCTCAAATTTAATTCTCAAATTCCCTACAATAGCAGGATTCTGCATGATCTCACCCAAGTTTTCCTCTCTAGCTTGCCTTGCCCTCTCTTTCTAAACCACTTTTGTTTTAACCATACTAGTTTTATGTCAAGTCTGCTTGTAAGTTTCCTCCTGCCACAAAACTCACTATATTGTTCTTTCTCTCTTAAATGACGTCCCTAACTCCCATCCCTTTTGTCAATCTTTACTTGAGAATTTAAACTAAGTATCATTTTCTAAGGGATGTTTTACTGAGACTTGAGGTATGTTGGGTTCCTCTATATATTCTAATCACCATGTACCTCTACTTAGAAGGAATGATCACAGTTCATGATCATATGCTCCCTTATGTAGTTATTTTAAGTATCTCTCCCAACAGATTGTAAGCTCCATGAGACAGAGATCATGCCTATCTCGCTCAGTTCCTGAATTTAAAACAAAAAAAAAACATATTAAATAAATATCTGTTAAATAAACATATACAATTTACCAACTAAGTACACTGAAAAATATGTTACGAGCACACACAAACACAAACTACCATCAGATGGCAAGAATTGTGTTCTAACCCTTGCCTTCAATTTCCCAAGGTCTTACAACTACTTATTTGCATCACCCCCATTCTAGACATTCGAGGTCATCCAGCCTAACATGATCAATTAAACAGATGGGGAGAGGAAGGCTCCTCAGCCTTATATAATTTCCTCTCTCACTTTCCAGCTGAGTGAATAAAAGAGTATCAGAGTATTTAATAACAATAATATCCACAAATGCTTATTTAGGGTCACCCATACTGTGCCAGGCACACTCCTAGCATTCTATATATTCTATATATATATTACTAAATGTGCTATATATTAGCACATTTAACCCTCATAACAATCTTGTGGCATAAGTACTTTCATTATTGCTATTTACAGAGGAGGAAACTGAACTGAAAGACAGGAAGATCCGGCACCTTGCTCAAGGTCACACACTGAGTTAAGTGGAGGGGCCATGTTTTGACTGACTCCAGAGACACGATCACTAATTTACGTTTCTCATCCCTGTTCTGCTCCAAGCATGGGCATACTGACTGCATCTCCCAGGCATGCTTGATGGCTAGATCCAGTTGAATGCAGCCAGTAGGAAGTTGTGACAGGAGACCAGATGGTGAAAGGAGAAGGAGGATTCTTTGTCCCTGCTGCTGCTCTCTCCTTGCTTTGGCATCATGTCTCTGGCAGTAGATGTGTGCCTCTACCCGGCTCTGTCCAGGCAGCTTCTCATCTGTAGCCCTGCTCTCATTGGGGTCCTAATTTTTTCTATGTCCTTCAAGCCCTTCAGGTGATGATCAGATTGCACTGTTGTTAAATTCTAAGTGCCTCACTATTTCTTGGTTGTTCATGTCTCTTCATTTGAATTATGTGCATAGATTCTCACAAATCTAACCAATAATTCTTTAACTCCATTGCAATTAACCCCACTTTTTCTTGATAACTAAATATGTTGGGAATTCATTAGAAAGAAAGATCACCTGTATGTATTTAAGTGAGGGTGGCTACATTCCAAGACCTTTCAAAATATGAAACACTTAAGTCAGTACTTAAAGGATGGCCAAGAGTGCTATTCTTAGAAATGAGGAAATGCTCTGCAAGGTGTATGGATCTTTGCTATCTATGTAAAATATTAACTGTTTACATTTCATTCACGTGATCAAAATTACATGTTTGAAGTGAAGTATGTGTGGATGTGAGGAAGGGAAAACTTCTCTTGTCAACTGTCTGCTGGGATCTGGTCTGGCACTAAAAGCTAAGCTGTAGAATTCTGTTATAGAGTATCAATAATTTCACAAAATACCAACATGAGAGAACTTTACTTGGCAGTGGTGATGAAGCACGAAAAAAACAGGATCACTCAGTACTGATGTCAAAGCAGAGACAAAATCAAGAACACTGTCTAAACCATGATGAAATCCAGCCGTTTGTGACAACATGGATGGACCTTGAGGGTATTATGCTGAGTAAAATAAGTCAGAGGGAGAAAGTTAAATACCGTATGATCTCACTTATAAGTAGAAGATTAAAACAATGAAAAACAAACACATAGCATTGGAGATTGGATTGGTGGTTACCATAGGGGAAGGGGGGAGGAGGGAGGGCAAAAGGAGTGATTAAGCTCACATGTGAGGGGATGGACTATAATTAGTTTTCGGGTGGTGAACATGATGTTATCTACACAGAATTTGAAATATATTATGATGCACATCTGAAAATAAACAAATAAATTAATTAAATTAAAAAAAATGGTCAAACATCCTTTTCACCTGGCTAATATGAAGGACATTGCTTCCTCTCCAATTAAAGCTTCAGCTCTCCTCCAATTTGTCTACATTCTACATGAGAACCATTAAGGTACTGAATCATAAAAATGATGCCACTGTCTGAAACCACACCCATCCAGAGTGCATCCATGCTTTGTTGAACACTACCCTAATAAACACACCGGTGGAAATCCTGTAGCAAGCCCGGTCCTAAGACCTCTCACTGAGACGCTTCTGTTTTCCACAGTTGACAATCTCCCTTGTTGAAACAAGCAACAGCAACACAACTTTGACTAGAGATTTGTTTCTGGTGGTCTTTGCCTGGAGAACAGCAACAAAAGAAATGATGTGTAATCTGGGATTTACTTCAAAATAACTCTGGGCTCAGTGGGTGGGGCAAGAAGTATGGATGAAATATG
Source organism: Equus przewalskii (assembly GCF_037783145.1). Taxonomy (NCBI): domain Eukaryota; kingdom Metazoa; phylum Chordata; class Mammalia; order Perissodactyla; family Equidae; genus Equus; species Equus przewalskii. The sequence continues at coordinate 335,355 of NC_091855.1, forward strand.
TCTGACCTTGAATGGACACATTGAAGCTGGGAAACTATTATAGAGGGATTATGCCAATTCTTCCAATTTTGTATATGTTTGAAAATTTTCATAATAAAAAGTTTTATTGTATAATAATTTATTTAGTAAGCAGGTAAAAATGTTAAAAATTTGTAAGTAGCTGTATCAGTTTGGGGCTTGGGATATCAGTACATCTCTACTAAAAGTATCATTATAGAGGTGAGCAAATCTGCACAAAGGAAATACAACAGGTGTAGTTTTTAAAAGGAAGAAACAAAAACATTTCACAAATAATGTGATTAGCAAAACCCAAGGAAATCAATGAATTGCAATAATAAAATTTCATCAAAACGGCACCCTACATGCTAGAAATGTAAAAACCACAATGGAGAATAATCTACATATAATAACATGAGATCTATTAGTTTTGTGTGTATTGAACTAAGAAATCCATTTAAAGTATTCAAATAAAAAAAGCACTAAAGAAATACAATTTTTAGCTTACAAGTGTAATGAACATGATAATATTCTACTATGTTGCTGCTTTTCTTTTAGACAATTTTGGTCAAATTAGTCCACTATTTACTGAAAATATTAAAAACAATAACCCGTGTTGCCACTCTGTGCGCAACACTGGAGTTAAAGGTGTGACTCTGTCAAAGTCCCTGCCCGTCAGGCAGCTCAAGGGAGACAGATGTGAAAATACGTATTAGAATACAGCACGAAAAATGTAACAGTGACACAAGGAAGCACAGAGTGTACTGAGAAATAATCCATCAACATTCTTTTTTCCCATTTGGGGGATCAGGTAAAGAGAAGATTGAGCAAATTTGGTGAAAATCCTACCACGATGTTAACTTTTGAGCCTGAACTAGAAGGATGAGAAAGACTTAGATGTTATAAAGGGAGGAAAGGCTGCATGAAAGCATTTCAGTGACACACAATGTACAGAGACAAAAAGTACAGCCATGATCAATGAAGGAGAACAATTGTATGGTGGACAAGGAGGGAAAAAGCAGAAGTTAGAAAGACAGTCAGGACCATGGTCTCGTAGAGCACTGTGGGTCACACTAATGAATTTGGGCTAAATCCTGTAGTAGAGGGAAATTATAGAAATGTCTTATATACAAGATTAGTGTAAACAGATGCATTTCAAGAGCTCCCGCAAACAAGATAGTTGATTAAACAAGATATCTTAATTATTATGTTATGATAGAATAACATGTAGTGAATTTGAAAGAGGCTCATATGTAGAAAGATTGGTAGAAACAGTGTGAAATTCAAAATGAATGAACAAAGATTACGTGGTATAGGTGGTATGTATGCTCCTTAAAAAATGAATTTAGAAAAACCTTTTATACTTTACTATTCTGCAGGTTATGTTGGTAATGTGATATGGAATTCATAGTTAGAATGGGATTCTTGTTTGGGGGGAGAAAAAGAATTGCTTTAGTTGAGATATACAAGACAATTTAATAATATATATATATATTATTAAATGTATCTATGTTGCTGGGAAATAGGGACTTTTGAGACCTGCAGTTTTGAATAAAGAAGCTGTTTGGAAATTGGCATCACTATCAGTGGGAAGATTTGTTGATGACTGGGCTTCAGGGTATGGTTCCCCCTCCTGCCTCCCCCCACCCCCGACCTGGTTATAATAACTACATGGCACATGCTGGGAGGATGCCGGGTGGCCAACTCAACCCAGGGGACTCAGCTGGGGAAGGACAGAAGATTCATGTATGCACAGACTCTGTTTTAACTTCTGAGAAGACTAAGGGGCTAGGAGGGACCAACTAAGGGTAGAGCTGTTTGAAAGAAATAGGCCTGCAGGAGAGGAGGGGTGGGGTGGATGGGCAAAGTCCTAAAGTAATCTTCTAGTTCTACAGGAATCTAAGAACAATAGATTTGTGTTCTTGCCAAAGCACACACTAAAGAAGAAAATCCAGAGAAACTGCATGAACGTGTACAGCATCATATAGCATGAGTCCACGGGGGCAGCTGAGTGTGGGCTGAGTGCAGCTTCAGGTGGGGAGTTTGGGTTCTATTAGGACAGAAGACTTGTAGGGCTTTCTCTGTCCATTAGAAAATATGGGTCCAGTAAATGTGAGTTACCTGAGAGAAAGAGAAAAAGGGGTGGCAGGGGTATGGGACCTCCATACACTGTGACTGCGGACACTGGTGTCTCCCAGGAAGCAGGTACTCTCATGGGGGCATCAGGCTGGTGCATGAGGCAAACAGGCATTAAGCAGTGTTATGTGTGAATATTATTCATTTTACTTTGTTATTTAAGTTTGTCTTAATATCTGTCTTAATAGTTATGTTAAATCACATACAGTCAGGGGTCGGCCCAGTGGCACAGTGGTTAAGTTCGAATGTTCCGCTTCTTGGAGGCCCGGGGTTCCCCAGTTTGGATCCTGTGTGTGGACATGGCACCACTTGGCACGCCATGCTGTGGTAGGCATCCCACATATAAAGTCGAGGAAGATGAGCACAGATGTTAGCTCAGGGCCAGGCTTCCTCAGCAAAAAGAGGAGGACTGGCAGTAGTTAGCTCAAGGCTAATCTTCCTCAATAAATAAATAAATAAATAAATCACGTATGGTCAAAATTACCCTTGGCTGCTGTTTCTTTGGTTGAACATAAGATGAAGTACTGAAACTGAGAATGAAGAAGTTAAAAAGTGCTCCCTGGAGCAAAAACTTTGAGATAAGCTTTGCTAACCACAGCTGCGTATATTCAGCGTGATCAACTGTTGTTGAACTAACCTGGTCTTTCTGTTCCTCCTTAGTATCTGAGTGAGCTGTCTTTCTCACGAATCCAAGGTCCAGACATCAAGATTCAGCCTCACAAGCCCAAACAAGGGCTGAAGATGAAAAGTAACTGGATGTCACAGTCTAGATAACCAATATCCACTGAGGAAGCTGTCGTGATCTCGCGGCCATGTGCCATAGACTGGTCTTTGACACCTAGCTAGGAGATTCACATCAACAGCCTTTCTAGAGCCCAGCAATCTCTGCCCTCCCAAACCCTCTGGGAATCAGCAGATGATCATTTCGTTTCTCCATAATAAGCTGCTCAAGATCAATTGCCCTGAGGAGTTTTGCTTTAGCCGGAGACTGGCAGCAAATGCCACCCCCACAAAGCTGGTGATGAAAGGAGTCTGAAGGGAAGTGACATTCATTCGTATTGCACATCAGAGCTCAAGGGAAAATTTAAGGAGAAGAGGCCCGAGGTCTAACACAGTGCCTTACACACAGCATGTGTGCAATGAATGTTTGTTGATTGAGAAAATGAATGGAGAGCAGTGAAAACATGGCCCGATTGGATAACCCACTGATTTGTCTTCTCTAATGTGGTGACCAGCAAAAAAATAACAGAATATGAGCTCACAAAGCATGGAAGAAAACAGATAGACTCTTAGAGGGCAAATGTATTCCAAAGCAAAGTAAAAGGGGAAAACAGGAAAATCTTCATTTTCTGCTGTGTTTGGGGTGTGTCTGGAGCTGGATATTTTTGTGAGCTACAAGCTAGAAGAATAAGATGCTGGATGGGAATTGATCAGATCTTTGGGAAGAGAAGAAAGGTCATAGGATTGGGAGCTGAAGAGGCTGGATTAACAAATCTCAGTGATTTTGTCTGTAAAATGGGGGTAAAGGCATGAGGTGGGAAGAGGAAAATGAGACTAACAGGCCAACCACTCTCCATACAGCCCTGCCATCTTCTAAAATGCAAATTACTCCAGTTGCATAAGCTCCTTTCAGGGCCTCCATCATGCTTAGGGAAAGGCTCCAGATTCTTCCAGGATCCCACAGTCTTGTCTGGTTCACGCCTGTCTGACACTGTTCTCTGCAGCCACTCAGGAGTCTCTGCATTGTCAGGGGGAGCCTTCCCACCTCCTGCCAGCCTGTCCCTCTTCAGGGAAAATGTCACCCACCCAACCAGAACAACCCCTCCCCAGACAAGCCTCTCCAGCTCCCGACAGACACCACCCAGGGACCCACACTCTGGCAGCACTCTCCCCTTCCTGGAGGGACAAAGGGACTTTTTTCAGCCTTGTCTGTAGTAGCAAAAGACTGAGACAACCTAAATGAGAGGATAAGCCAAATAAATAGATTTCTCTGCCACCATGAGGAAGAATAGGGATTCTTCTGCTCCAATAGGAAATTATCTCTGAGATATGTTATTAAGGAAAAAAGAACAACGCTGAGCAACAGAAAGTGTGTATCCCTTTTACAGGCAAGGAAACAGAGGCCCAGTGTGGGTAAACCACTTGCTTAGGTCACACAGTGAATCTGTGGTAGGACTAGAACCCAAGATTAGTCTCCATCTGACCAGGCCAGTGCCTTCCATGCCACACACTCTGTTTCAGGCCCTCCAGAATGATCCCCAAGGAGGGTCACTGAGGACCCAACACAGGCATCAAGTCTGAGGTCTGAGGTCTAACCTCAGGGCCTTCAGTCCTGTGACTTTCCAGGTGGCTGGGATGGGCAGAAGGGAGGTAGGCCCTGCCCATCTGAAGGACAGGACCACCTGGAGAGTGGGACAGCTTTATCCCAAGACCAGTGACTTAACTTTCCAAATAGTGACCATGTGGAGTCTGTTCTGAGACATTTTCCTCAAAGCACACCCAGAGGGGCATCCAGTGGGCAGATTCATAAACTGACAAAGATCTGATTTATCTGAAAAACCAGTATTTTCCGGCACTGACAGCTAACTCTATGCAGACTCTGTGTCCACACACTGCACTGAGAAACCACCCCAAGACCCTGGAAGTGCAGGTTCCTGAGCGACCCAGACCCACTAGTCCAATCCCAGGAAAGGACTCCAGGAAGCTGCTCCCCCAGGGGCATCAGAAGCAGAGCCTGGGCTGAGAGTTTCAGGGCAGAGACCCCTGTCCAAGGGAGGGAGGGAAGAATGAGAGAGCTCAGATTCTGATAGGCCAGCCTCCACAGGCTCTGGGCACACCAAAGTGCCTCTGGTGCCAAAGAGCAGAAGGAGGGACTGCAGGAGGTCACATCTGGGTCCAGACTTCCTGTGCACAAGCCTGGGTAAGTTACATCAAATCTTGCAGACTCAGTTTCCCAATCTGTAAAGTGAGGCATCAACACCATGCCACTGTAAGTGCAGAACCTGGCCCTCCTGGGTGCTTGACACATTCATTCCAAGGCGGGAGGGATAATCAGGGGAATGTAGTCAATGAGGATGGAGAGGGTGACTCTGAGGGTAGGGGTGGGGGAGGGGTGCCGTGGGTGGGGAAGACAGGTGTTCCAGAGTTGAGGGTGGGGAAGGGGGTACTTGGGGTGGGAATGTGAGGGAGATAAGGACTCTGGGGAGATGGGCATGGGGTGGGGGGATTCACTGGGAGTGTGGATGAGGAAGGGACACTAGGATTGGGGACATAGGAGATGGGGGCTCTGGGGGTGACCATGGGGGCAGAAGGGCTTTATGTTGGTGGGGACATGCAGGGAGAGGCCAGGCTGCAACTTCCCCCAGCACCACCCCTGCCCATGGTGCTGTAGGGAAGGAAGAGAATTCCTCTACCCTATTTAGGTCCTTCTGGCTGGCCTAAGAATTAAACTGACAGGAGTCAGAACAACAGAAGAAAATCAAACAAAACATTATAATGCGTATACATGGGAGAAACCCAGGAAAACTGGGTAACTCAGCCAGAATGGCTGGAGCTGTCATCTTAAATATCATCTTCAGCTAAAGACAAAGGAGGATGTTGGGGGTAGTGGTTTGAGGCTTCAAAGGCAAGACCAGGAAGGCAATTCATACGGATGGAGAAGCACATGTTTGGTAGACAAGTTGGGCTTAGCAAGGACCCTCACATTCTATGGAAACTCAGAGTTATCTATGTTGATGCGCTATCCTGGGGACAGGCCTTTTCTCTTACATTCTTTTAGGCAGTTAGGGAGAAGGTCAAAGTTTTTTTCAGAGCCTTTTGTCTTTAAAACCAAGCCAAAGAGACACATTTTGAGGTGGCCAATTTTGATGCCCCACAGTGCAGACAAGAGATTTTCACACACTGAGGTAAATGGGGCAACTATTTGGGTCCAAAACTGACTTGGCTTGAACTAACAAAGCTTGCCTTATGGTCTATCAAATATACATCATACATGTGCTTTAACCATTAAAGTAAAGAATGCATTCTCTTAAGATAAGAATGCATACTTCCCCTCCTAAGCCCTAATGGTAACACCCTATTGGTAATGCCCATATTAGCCCCTTTCTTGACATCAGGGTCATGTTGACCTGCTAATTTGCAGTGGAATTTGTCTATGAAACTTTGATGAATATGTATCCTGGGTGTTTTTAATGTATGTTCTTTGTTCTAAAATGATATAAGACTGTACTGAAAACCATGCTTCTCCAGAACGTTTTCTTCCTTTCTGAAAAAGTTCTTCCCAGTTATAATCTTCACTCTGGCTCAAGTAAAACTCATGTTCTCTCTCTTATCTATAGAACAGCTATTGATTATTTTGCATTGACCTTTCTTGGTGTAGTGGGAGGATTACAGAGAAACCCACTGGAGACCACCTTTGAACTGGTGCTTGGTACCATATAGGCCCATTGAGACCCTCTGGCTCCAAGGCGCTCTTCAAATGCACTCAGTGAGTTTCTCCTAAAGGCTGGACCTCCTTATTTAAGTCATAGATCTTGACTTTTACTTGATCTGTTTCAAGTCTTAATACTAGACTTCTCAAGGGGGTACTGGTACATTTCCCAGGTAATGATGAGGACTATTTCAGGCTGGTTACTTTAAAACACTGCAGAAGAGAAGGAGGCTCTGAGGAGTGGAGTTTTCTTGCCCTTTGATGAGAGACATTTGCATTTGTGAAGTAAGTCTCCATCTGTGGGGGTGTCTCCCTTTGTGCACCAGGAGGAAGTGGGGATGGCCTTATCTCTGGAAACTCTTCATGGGGAAGGCAAGGACTTAAGTTGTTTACTGTCTGGTACCCTCATGAAACTGACCCCCCACCACCAATAACATCCTCCTTTGTCTTTAGCTAAAGATAATATTTAAGGTGGTGACTTCTGCCATTTACTTAAGCTGGTTTGATTCTTATCTAAAAGTTATAGGACCACCCAATAACCAGACCCCACCTGCCCTGATACCATTTTAACAACATTTTTCACATGTTCTTTCCTTTGTCTTGTAAAGAGATAACTCACATACCTATGCCTTAAATTTACCCCTACTCTCAACCCATGTTTGCAGCAGCAGCAGCAGCAGCTCCTCCTCTCCATGGTTCCCGTCCCCACACAGCAGCTCCTCCTGCCCATGGGTCCTGTCCCTATGCAACAGCTCTGACTGCCCATGGGTCCTGTCCCCATGCTACTCCATACAATTCTCTAAATAAAAGAGCACTACTACCAGACCTTGAGAGTCCAAGGAATCTTTCTTTTAACTCTTCATCTCGCCAACCCTGCATCAGTAAGAGAAAACTAGCAGGAATGTACTTGGGCATAGGAACCTAGGGGGACTTTTGGAATGAATGGGACAAGCTGACCTTTTAAATTTGCCTTTAAATTGGAAAGAACTTGTCCATAGTATCTAAATGAATTGCTTAATAGCAAAATGAGAGACTGAAAGCTCAGTCAGCTCCGAAAAGAAGGATACCAGCTCCACCCAGTCAAAGGAATTCTCAGGTGACTGAGAACCTAGTGGGAGTGTCTGAGCTTGAGCCTCGTGATGCACAGCAGTCCCATAGGGAATTCCATTGTGATCATGCACTTTAATTAACTGATAGCTCATCCAGGGATGTGCACATGAGGATTGGATATCCACACACTCTGAACCCCCGTGGTAGTTTTAGTCTGCTGGCCAGAGAAACTGAGACACATAAGAGAATGTTCATGACATTTTTAGGGAGCGGCACTCACAAGCAACACACTTCTGACCAATTACTCTGTCCTAAGAAATTGTTCAGACTTTATAGTAAAAGGAAACTAAACAAAAAATGGAAAATCAGTCTCCCAAACAGGCCTCCTCCCCCTGGAGCTCTGGCTGGCTTCACACATGATACGTGCAGAAAATATACTTGCAAGTACCTAACAAAGCAGAGATAACTGTAAATGGTTGGGTCTTTAGATCAAGATAAGCTGGGATAATTTAAAATTACAGTGGCTACTTTGTGGTCCCTTTGAGCCTCCAAAGCTTGTATATTGGCAAGTGGAAGCAATGTTCTAATTAGATAAGATCATCTAAGAAGTGCACTTGTTAAGTCATGACTTTACAAGCACTCATGTAATCTACCTTCATAGGTGGACCCAATATGAGATTCTGAAAGATTTCTTGATAAGCTACTACCCTTAAACAGTCAATGGGAAACTAAAATGAAAAAAGTAGTGGAGTTGTTTAATGCTGCAAGGAACAGTTGCTGTTTGTCCCCACTGAAACCTGACAAGATATTTGAAAGGATTTAAGAACTTGTGATGAGAAATTTGACCAAATTGGAAGCTGATATTCAAAGACTGATAGGAATTTTTTTAGACTTTCTTCCCTAAATTAAGATAAAACTAAGTACACAGGGGCTGGTCCTGTGGCCAAGTGCTTAATTTCACGTGCTCTGCTTCAGCAGCCTGGTGTTCACCAGTTTGGATCCTGGGTGTGGATCTACACACTGCTCATCAAGCCATGCTGTGCGGCGTCCCACATAGAAGAACTAGAATGACTTACAACTTGGATATACAACTACTTGCTGGGGCTTTGGGGAGGAAAAACAAGAGGAAGATTGACAATACATGTTAGCTCAGGGCCAATCCTCCAGTAAAAGAAAACTGGTTAGAAAAAAAGCTAAGCATTCAGAGTTAAAGAAGGAAATTAAGGATCATACAAATGGATGGGTGTATCTGTCTTTTGATAAGTAAATAACATCTCTTTATCTCAAAAACTTGTGATCTCTCAGGGAGCTAGTATCTAGACCATCCCAGATTCCTAAAACTGAAAAAATAAGGGGTGGGGAAGAAGGTTTTGGAGATGTAGACTGTTCAGAAAGCATCCTTGCCTGAATATCTAAGGAAAATTTTAAAAACAGAGGCTGTAAAATCTTTCTTGCTTCTTTCTGTGTGTTTATTTGTGTCTATGTATGTTGTATATGTGATATTTTTCTATCTCTAGAGGATGTGATTTCTGAAAGAGCTCTATTTAATTGCCTTAAAGTAAGTGCTTATATAAATGTAATAGAAACTAACCCAAATGTCTTTCAAGTTAATGGGATAAAAAATAACCTTTGGCAAATGAAATCTTAAGTTTAGTTTGAAAGAAGCATGTCTTCAGAGTAATCGGTGCTGGATATGATGCAGACATGTAACCTTCATTCCTCATGGGTCATTAATCAAATTAGCTGATGTTATCTCTGCTACAAAACTTGTTAGCATGGGGGCCAGCCCCATGGCCCAGTGGTTAAATTCACACACTCCACTTCAGCTACCCAGGATCTCCTTTGGGGTGTGGACCTTGCACCACTCATCAAGCCATGCTGAGGTGGAGTCCCACATAGCAAAACTAGAAGGAACTACAACTGGAAAATACAGCTATGTACTGGGGGCCTTTGGGGAGAAGAATAAAAAACTGGCAACAGATGTTAGGTCAGCACCAATCTTTAAAAAAACAAAAATCTTGTTAGTAAAAATAGCAGAATGATAGCTGATCTTTTCTAATGTCTCATGAAGTTTTTGTGGATAATCTAAACAATTTTTGCGAGGAAATAATTTAGGTAGATGTCAATGAGATAACAGTTTACAGATAAACTCTTTAGTAATAATTACATTTTAGGGCATATTTACTTAAAATAGCTTCTAAAATCTCTTTGGTAACTTAAAACGTTAGAGTTTTGCTAGGTTAAATTATATGATGGAAAAGTCAATAAATATCTAGATTATTTTCAAATAAGTTAAAATACAGAAGTATTAATGCCAAACAAGTCTAAGTTTATCACTTTTGCCTTCTTATTAGAGAGAAAGTAAGATGTTTGGATCTATCAGTAAACATGCCTTATGTTTTATTGAAAGTTCATACTATGGAGTAGCATATGTTTCTGGAAATTATGTAAAGTATTTATAAATCTGCCAAGGCACAGAATGCTAATGTAAAAGACAGTACATAATTGTTTACTTCTTATTTTTCACTAGAGATTAAGATTTCTAAGTGTTAAAAATTCTTATTAATACAAGTAAATAAAACTACTAAAATAATAAGGTAAATATCTTAATATGCAAGGAAAATGAAATGTGCTTTCAGCAAACTATATATTTATATGGGATTTATTTATATGTGAAATGGAAAGGCATTTTGTCAAGAAAAAAGAGGGAAAGCATAGGACAAAGTCTGAATACAAAAGAAAGTTATAGAAGGTTTGTGAAAAAAGAGCATTTAGAAAAGAGTTTTATGCATGGTCAAGCTGGCTAAGATTGGAATAAGCTTAATTAAGTAAATAAATTTTAATATCAAAATAAGCTGGTACAAAATTTTAATTTGGTTTTCTGTCTCTTAAAATACAGTTTCCTGGGACTTCTCAAAGAATTCATTCTCTCTTCCTATACAGAGGGAAATACTAAACTAAGTTTATTTGGTTTTAAGGTGGATTAAATGGAAAGCATTGTGAAGTACATTGATGATAAACCTTCTTGGACTATATTGCATAGCAAACGCTATTCATTATCTTAACCCTGCTACTTTACTTCCAGCACCACAGAAGGAAAATAACCATGATTTCATTTTATCATCTAATTTGGTTTACAGATGGACCTTACTTAAAACATGAGCAGAGATATTGCCAGGCTGGGTATCCTCTCAAGCTTCAAGAATGTCCACTACCCTCTGTTAACCCTGGTAGCCCAGTGAAAGATTTCCTTCTACAGGCTCAAGAAATCACCACAGAAGAAAAGAAAGCTATATAGCAAAAAAAGGTGGAATTGTTGACACCACCATGCAGATGTGGTTCCAGCCTGATAGCAAAGCATAGTGCCTATTGCAACACAATTGTCACTGCATCAGCACATACATCAATTACCCATTGGGGACATGAAAAGATGATTCTATGGGGAAAACAATATTTTTGGAAATTTCTCCCACAGTGGCTCATAAAGCATATGCTCATTGTACTATATGTCCTAAACGTAATCCCAGGAAATCTGTCATGGGTTGGAAGGTCACTTTCCCCTTCCTTAGGGACCCTTTGAGGTATGGTAATTGAGCTTTATTCAAATGCCACCTCTTAGTAATTATCTGTGTGTTCTCACATTGGGTTGAGGCTTTTCCTTGCAGAAGAGTGATGCCTCTAGCAGTAGATAAATTACTGGAAAGGATAATTCCTGTTTGCGGAATTCCTACTGAGTTATTCAGTGACCAGTGAAATCATTACACCACACAAATAATTAAATCTATTTGTGACATTTGGCCAATAATGCAATATTTTAACTAAAGGTATCATCAAAACTCACTTGGCAAAGCTTTGAGAAGCTTTTAATCTCTCATATCCTTTCTGCTGGTACTTCTCAATCTTGGATCTACACTGTCTGGGAAACATCAGCTGTCTCCTTCTGAGGTAACAGTAGGATGGCCTATGCAATTAGATGAGGAAATAAATGAAGCAACTTTGCTTAAGGGAGATCTATTACTTTGTTGTCAGGGTCTCATTGAGGTGCTTAAAAGAAGTGAAAGATTGGTAGCTGATTCCTTTCACAGAGCACTGCCTGGAGACAAAGGCCTTAAATATCATGGACGACAACCTGGAGATTTTATTTACATGAAGAGGCATCAGGTAAAATACCCTCTGCAGTCCTGTTGGAAAGAATTATAACAGGTACTTTTACACAATCCATGCACTGGAAAATTAAATGGCATAGACTCATGGATTCACATTTCTCATTTGAAAAGTCTCCACTGTGTGAGTGGATTTCAACTCCTGTTTCTGACACCTGCCTTCGACTGACCAAGACAAACACCTCCCAACCAGGATGAGTAGAAGACAACATCTGTTGTAGGCAGTTGTCCCAAGTCTCTGGACCAGGCCTATATTCCCAACCTTATATTTCCTCATTTAAACCCCTACAATACTTAAATATATACTCATTTTATAATTGTTTCATTTAAGGTTTTCAGAATACTATCATGCTTAAAGAAAGTGATTGGTTTGGATCAGACTGGTCTTGAAGCTCAGGCATTTATTGGGTGGATCCTAATGTAACTCAAGTGTTATGCAGAACAAACATATGGCCTTGACTACTGCCCAGATGGGTGGGATGCTGCACCCTGGATTTCCCTTCAATGAAGGGAAGGATTCACTCTGAATTAACAACTGTTGCCATCTTTCTCTCCTTAAGGCCAGATGGGCTCATTGAGTGTTCCACTGATATGAGCACCTAATGGCTATATTTGTTCCTTCTTTGGGACTAGAAGATGTTATATCACATATAGAAGCCCTGACTAAATTTACTCAAAGCCCTTAAGGATAGTTAAGCAAGAATAGTCTTATTAAATACTGAAATGTCTTTCATGAGAAAGGCTGTCCTTCAAAATAGAATAGCCTTATCTATTTTAAATGCATCCCAAGGAGGTATGTCTACAATCATGCAGACTGAATTCTGTGTTTTTATACCTGATGAATCTTCTAATGTGTCCTCTCTCCTAAAGCACATGAAAAAGTATGTGAATGTCCTAGGTGACTCTACCCCTAATCTTCATTTGTTTAGTTGGCTCCCCTCCAGTATTGGCTCTCTATAGTGATCCAGATTGCAACCCCTATTTCTATCACTCCTTTAAGTTCTTGTATTAGTCATAACATTCAAACTAATTACTGTTTTCTTTATGCAGTATTTTAAGACTGGCTTGCAGGCTAGAGTGATGATTATTCAGTGACGTAAGATGGTGGATTGATCTTACAAGCTTGGATGAATTTCCTTTCCTGATAAAAATTACACTTAAGAACTCATTTTCAACTAATCATTTCAAGTGTTGAATTATCTGTTCTATAATTGTTATATACAATATAATTATAGGAAGTCATGTAAAAACACATGTACCATGTTTGTGCAATAATTTAAAAATAATCAACAAATTACGTAACCTATGAAATGCTACCCCTTTTGAAATATACCCTTATTCTTGTCCACTATATCTATTTCCCCCCAATGTGGATAATCGGACAAGTCAATGAAATAAAATCCTAGCACTGAGGGACATGATGGACCCAGGAAAGGCAGCAACTACCATGGCACCGAGGGACAATATCTTGATCATAAATGCTTTCTATCAAAAGATTTTTGATCAAAAGGAGGAATGACAAGAGATTTTCTCACATTGAGGTATATGGGGTAACTACTTGGGCTCAAAACTGATTTGTCTTGAACTAAAAAGGCTGGCATATGGCCTATCAAACATACATTGTACCTCTGCTTTAACCATTAAAGTAAAGAATGCACTCTCTTAAGATAAGAATGCATATTTCCCCTCATAAGCCCCAGTGGGAACACCCTTATGACCATGTTAGTCTGTTTCCTGAAATCAGGGTCACGTTGACCTGCTAATTTGCAATGGAATACCTCTTTGAAACTTTGGTGAATATGTATGCTGGGCATGTTTAATGTATGTTCTTTGTTCTAAAAAGGTATAACACTGTACTGAAAAACATGCTTCTCCAGAGCACTTTCTTCCATTCTGGAAAAGGCCTTCCCAGGTTATAATCTTCACTGTGGATCAAGTAAAATTCACCTGATCTCTCTCATCTATAGAATATTGCTGGTTACTTTGTATCAACAGTGCCAACATTTGACGGAAACCTTTCCGGGTTTCCTCATTTTGTGCTGCTTTCAGGATACAAGGCAGAGCAGAGTAGTTGCGACTGAAACCATGAGGCCTGCAGAATCTAAAATAGTTCCTGTTGGGCCCTTAACAGAAAACAGTTTATGACCCCTACTTTACATTGAATCCTTTGTTGGCTAAATGTTTGGTAACTATTTTTGCCCTCTCTGTGGTTTTCCTTTTCTCTTTATTATTAGTATTTTTATAATAAATAGGATTTCTTAATTTTACTTTACTCATGGTTAGTGCTTTGTGTATCTCCATTAAAGTAAATCTTCTGTACCCTAAAGTCATGGGGATATTCTTTGATATTATTTTCTAAAAGAAATGTTGATTTGCCTGTCACCTGTGGTTCCTCGATGCAACTGGAATGAATTTTTGTGAACCATGTGAGATAGACATTAACACCATTGTTTTTCCTGTGTGCATGATACCAAACCTCTTAATCTCAAATTCGTGTTCCCAGTGAACAATAAGATAGTCATTGACTCATCCGTGTGTGGAGATGAAGAAAGATTCATTCAAATTGTCCCAAATAAGAAGGCAGGAGGATAGGTTCTGTCAAATGCACCTTAACGTTGGAAGAAAGGAGGGTGTCTTCATAGAACTAAAGTGCTTGGCAGGAGGAGTTTCAAAGAAACAAAGGGGGAAATCCTGTTTCTTTGACTCCAGATAAGCCCTAGGGCAATCAGACTTTTGGGCATCAATGGCTGTTGGAGGCTGGTTATCTGGTGGTCCTCATTCCTTGAAGGCATTTTTTTTCTTCTGCAAAAGAAGCTCATAAGTCCTTGTGACCCTTGAGTCACCCTTCAGATTAAAGAAGAAAACAGCAAATTAACAAGATTAACTTGTTTTCATCTGTGTCTGTTGGGAACAAGGTTGAAGGGTAATCGTGTTCTTATTGAATATTTACAGTAACTCTCAAGGACCTGGCTTCCTGCATGCTCGAGTGTCTCAGCACAGTTATTGAAAAGATTGCTGTTCCCCCATCCCTGCATGATGCCACCTTTGTCATAGAGAAAGCATTCAACGTGCATGATGGATTTTCATTCTCTGTTCCGTTCCATTGGCATGTTTGCCCATCCTTGCATGACCATTTATCAAGAGACTTCATAACCTAAAGTCCTACTATCTTGTTTTTTCCTAAAGTGTCATGAATATTCTTGAACCTTTGAACACTCATACGAACGATAGAATCCACTTGATAAATTCCATTAAATAATTGGAATTGTGTTTACGATTCCCTGAATCTACAGATCAGTTTGTGGATAAATGGTATTACAACATATAATTTTTTAATGTGTAAACAGTATATTTATCCATTTATTCAAGGACTATTAAATTTCTCTGAGCCACATTTCGTACTTTTCTATATAAAGTCCCATAATTGGTTAGTCTTCTCTATTCATATTTGAATGCATATGAAATGATGCACTCCCACCAGCAGTGTACAAGTGTTCCCTTCTCTCCACGTTCCCTCCAACACTTGTTTCCTGTGTTATTAATTACAGCCTTTCTGACCAGAGTGAGGTGATACCTCATTGTACTTTTGATTTGCATTTCCCTGATAGCTAATGATGTTGAACATCATTTCATATGCCTGTTGGCGATCCATATATCTTCTTTGGAGAAATCTCTGTTCAGATCTTTTTCCCATTATTTAATTGGATTGTTGATTTTTTTGTTGTTGAGATGTTTGCATTCTTTGTATAGTTTGGATGTTAACCCCTTATCTGATATAAGGTTTGCAAATATCTTCTCTCAATTGTAAGGTTGAGTTTTTGTTTTGTTGATGGTTTCCTTTGCTGTGCAGAAGTTTTTAGTTTGATGTAGTCCCATTTGTTCATTTTTTCTTTTGTTTCCCTTGCCCAGTCAGACATGGTACTTGAAAATATGCTGCTAAGACTGATGTCAAATAGCCTACTACCTATGTTTTCCTCTAGAATTTTCATCGTTTCGGGTCTTACATGCAAGTCTTTAATCCATTTTGAGTTGACTTTTGTGCATGGTGTAAGGGAATGGTCTACTTTCATTCTTTTGCATGTGGCTGTCCAGTTTGCCCAACAACATTTATGGAAAAGACTTTCCTTTCACCATTGTATGCTCTTGGCTCCCTTATCAAATATTAGCTATCCATAAATGTGTGGGTTTATTTCTGGGCTCTCCATTCTGTTCCATTGATCTGTGTGTCTGTTTCTGTGCAAGTACCATGTTTTATTGGTTACTATGGCTTTGTAGTATATTTTGAAATCAGAGAGTGTGATACCCCCAGTTTTGTACTTATTTCTCAGGAATCCTTTGGTCATTCGGGGTGTTCTGTTGTTCCATATACATTTTAGCCTTCTTTGTTCTATTTCTGTGAAAGGTGTTGTTGGAACTTTGATAGGGATTGTGTTGAATGTGTAGATTGCTTTAGGAAGCATGAACATTTTAACGATGTTAATCATTCCAATCCAAGAGCACAGGCTATCTTTCCATTTCTTTGTGTCTTCTTCAATTTCTTTCAATAATGTTTTATAGTTTTCAGTGTACAGAAATTTCATCTCTTTGGTTAAGTTTATTCCAAGGTATTTAATTCTTTTTCTTGCAATTGTAAATGGGATTATATACTTAATTTCTCTGTCCGCTACTTCGTTGTTATTGTACAGAAACATAACTGATTTTTGTATGTTGAACTTATGCCCCGCGTCTTGACTGTATTCATTTATTGTTAGTAAAAGTTTTTTACTGGATTCTTTAGGGTTTCCTGTATATAAAAGCATGTCGTCTGCAAATAGTGACATTTTCACTTCTTCTTTTCCAATATGGATCAATTTTATTTCTTTTTCTTGCCTGATTGTTCTGGCTAGGACTTCCAATACTATGTTAAATAAGAGTGGTGACAGTGGGCATCCTTGCCTGGTTCCTGGTCTTAGAGGGATAGCATTCAGTTTTTCTCCATTGAGAATGATATTTTCTGTAGGTTTGCCATATATGGCCTTTATTATGTTGAGGTATTTTCCTTCTATACCCAATTTATTTAAAGTTTTTATCATAAATGGATGCTGTATCCTGTCAAATGCTTTCTATGCATCTATTGAGAGGATCATGTGATTTTTATTCTTCATTTTGTTAATGTGGTGTATCACGTTGATGGATTTGCAGATGTTGGACCATCCCTGCATCCCTGGAATGAAACCCACTTGATCATGGTGTATGATCTTTTTAATGTATTGTATTCGATTTGCTAGTATTTTGTTGAGGATTTTTTCATCAATGTTCATCAGTGATAATGGCCTGTAATTTTCCTTTTTTGTGTTGTCCTTGTCTAGTTTTGGTATCAGGATAATGTTGGCTTCATAGAATGAGTTAGGAAGCCTCCCCTCCTCTTCAATTTTTTGGAAGAGTTTTGGAAGGATAGATATTAAGTCTTCTTTGAATTTTTGATAGAATTCACCAGGGAAGCCATCTGGTCCTGGACTTTTATATTTGAGAGGTTTTTGAGTGCTGTTTCAATCTCCTTACTGCTGATTGGTTTATTCAAATACTCTATTCCTTCTTGGTCCAGTTTTGGAAGGTTGCATGTTTCTAAGAATTTATCCATTTCTTGTAGATTTATCCAATTTGTTGGCATATAGCTTTTCATAGTATTCTCTTATCCTTTGTATTTCAGGTGTCCATTGTAATTTCTCCTCTTTCATTTCTCATTTTTATTATTTGAGCCTTCTCTCTTTTTTCTGGGTCAGTCTAGCTAAGGATTTGTCAATTTTGTTTATCTTTTCAAAGGACGAGCTCTTAATTTCATTATTTTTTGTATTTTCTTGTCTCTATTTCATTTATTTCTGCTCGGATTTTTATTATTTCCTTCCTTCTGCTGATTTTGAGATTTGTTTGTTCTTCTTTTTCCAGTACCCTTAGATGCACTGTTAGATTATTTATGTTGGATTTTTCTTCCTTGTGAGGTACGTCTGAATTGCTATGAGCTTCCCTCTTAGAACTGCTTTTGCTGTATCCCACAGAGTTTGTCATGTTGTATTTCCATGTTCATTTGTCTCCAGGAATTTCTTCATTTTCACTTTGACCTCTTCATTGACCCATCCGTTGTTCAGTAGCAGTTTGTTTAATCTCTACCTTTTTGTGGTTTTCTGGTTTTCTTCCTGTAGTTGATTTTTAGTTTCATAATTTTGTGGTCAGAAAAGATGTATGGTATTATTTCAATCTTCTTAAATTTATTTAGACTTATTTTATGGCTTAATATGTGGTCAATCTTGGTAAATGTTCCCTGTGAATTTGATAAGAATGTGTATTCTGTGGTTTTTGGGTGGAATGATCTATATATATCCACTAAGTCCATCTGGTGTAATGCATCATTTAAGGCCAGTGTTTCCTTATTGATCTTCTGTTAAGATGATCTATCCATTGGTGTAAGTGGAGTGTTAAACTCCCCTACTATTATTATGTTACTATCTATTTCTCCTTGTATGTCTGTTAATAATTGCTTTATATATTTAGGTGCTCCTAGGTTGGATGCATAGACATTTATACGTGTTATATCTTCCTGTTGGATTGTTCCCTTTATCATTATGTAGTGCCCTTCTTTGTCTCTTGTTACAGTTTTTGTTTTAAAGTCTATTTTCTCTGATATAAGTATTGCTACCCTCGCTTTCTTTTCTTTATCTTTTGCATGGAATATTTTCTTCCGTCCTTTCACCTTCAGCTTGTGAGTGTCTTTAGGTCTGAATTGTGTCTCTTGTATGCAGCATATACATGGGTCTTGTTTTTATTATCCAATTGGCCACCGTATGCCTTTTGATTGCTGCATTTAGTCCATTGACATTTAACGTAGCTATTGATAAATATGTATTTATTGCCATTTTGTTACCTTCTTTTTCTGGGTGTTTTAGTAGATCTTTTCTGTTCCTTTTTTTTTTCTCTTGCTCTCTTCCCTTGTGGTTTGATAGCTCTATTAAATTATATGTTTGATTTCTTTAATCTTACTTATTTGCTTACTTATTATAGGTTTTTGATTTGTGATAAGCATGAGGAACCTATATAATATTCTATGTATATAAAAGTCCATATCGAGTTGATAGACTCTTTAGCTTGACCTCTCTACTTTCTCACTCCCTTCCTTCCACATTTTATGTTTTTGAAATCATATATAATCCCTTTTTTTGTGTATGTCTATCCATTATCCTCTTATCATTGAAATAGATAATTTTAGTACATTTTTCTTTTAACCTACATCTTATCATCACAGGTAGTTGACCTGCTACCTTTACTATATTTTTACGTTTAACAGTTATTTTATTGCCTGGCTTTTTGGGGGGGTTGTTTTTTCTTGATAATTCTTTATCCCTGCTTGTAATCATTGATTTCACACTTATATAAATCCCTTCAGCATTTCTTGTAGAACTGGTTTCTTAATGATAAACTCCTTTAATTTGCGCTTGTCTGGGAAGCTCTTTATCTCTCTTTCAATTCTGAATGACAACCCTGATGGACAGAGTATTCTTGGCTGTGGGTTTTTTCCTTTTAGCACTTTAAATACATCATACCATTCCCTTCTCGCCTGTACGGTTTTGACTGAAAAGTCCACTGATAGTCTGGTGGGGTTTCCTTTGTATTTCACTTGTGGCCTTTCTTTTGCTGCTTTGAAGATTCTCTCTTTATCTTTAATTTTGGATATTTAAATTATAATGTGTCTTGGTGTGGGCGTCTTTGGGCCTATTTTGTTTGGAGCTCTCTGTGCTTCCTGTACTTGAATGTCTGTTTCCTTCCTTAGATTAGGAAAATTTTCATCTATTATTTCTTCAAATGAATTTTCTGCCCCTTTGTCTCTCTCTTCTCCTTCTGGGACACCTATAATATGAATGTTAGTGTGCTTGATACTGTCCCAGATTTCCCTCAGAATGCTCTCATTTTAATTCTTGTTTCTTTTTTCTGTTCTGCTTGGGTGGTTTCCTCTAGTCTTTCGTCTAGCTCGCTGATCCATTCTTCTGCATACTCTACTCAGCTATTGAGTCCCTCTAGTGAATTTTTCATTTCCAATATTGCATTTTTCATTTCTGATTGGTTCTTTTTTGTATTTTGCAATTCTTTGCTGATGTGCTCACTCTGTTCTTCAAGTCTTCTCCTAATATCTGTGAACATCCTTATGAGATTTCGTTTGAACTCTTTGTTGAGTAGGTCATTTTTTCTGTTTCATTTCATCCTTTTTCTGGGGTTTTGTCCTGTTCCCTTTCTTGGAATGTATTCCTTTGTCTCCTTATTATGCCTCTTTCTCCATGCTTATTTCTATGGATTAGGTGAGTTGCCTATGTCTCCTGATCTTGGAGAGGTCGCCTTATGTAACAGATGGCTTTTGAGGCCCAGAAGTTTGCTTCCCTCTTTTCATCAGTCCAAAAGATCCAGGAGTGACCCCTTTGTGGGCTACTTGTGTCCTTCTGCTGTGGCAAAGTTGCTCTTAATTCACCTACCCAGGGAATCTAGTCTTTCCTTCCCTGGCCAGCTGTTTGTAAATCCAGTTCAGGGAGCCTCAGCACCATTGGCTGAGCACACTCCTGTTTCAATTTACCTGTTAATTGGGTAGGTACCCAGTGTAGTTGGTTGCTAGGCTCAGGGGCTTACAGTTGCTGTAGGCCTCAGGCCTACAAGGCTGTTGTCAGTTCTCTTAGGAGTGCAGCTGAGTGGGGCTGGCCCTAGGCAGGGCACCCTCAATTGTTTCAGGCTTTGGAAGGAGGGGCTGATCCTTTTTATGGCTATTTGTGAAGCACAGGTCTTCTGCTGCTGATAAGCCTCACCTTTCACAGGACGACACACACATCAACACAGTCCTGGTTCATTCACACTTCCCAAGCCCCTCTAGCATACCCCAAGGCCCCACTGCAGAGGCCCCCACCTCTCCACTGATGCTCCCCACAGTTCACCTGGTCCTCACACAGGCCCTTCCCCACAGAGTTGGACACACTCGCCTGCCTGTAGGAGATCAAGGGACTGAGTCAATCCAGGCTGACAAGTAGCCTGAGGGCTTGCTGTAGCATGGGGCGGGTCCCTAGGACAGGCTGCCTGCCCTGGCAGAACTGGATGAAATCTGTGCTCTTGTGAGTTGGCAGCCCCCTGGGCTCACAGGCCAGCACAAGAACTTCGATGGTATCTGTTGGGGTCTGTGTCAGCACACCTGGACCAGTTCAGAAGAATGGCCCCCACCAATGTCTCAGTCTCTGGAGAGGCCCCTCCTCTCACCAAGATGCCACCAGAGCCCACCAGGTGTGTCCCTTTATACCAAAGGACTGTCAGCCTTCTATCTGGTGATTTTTGGTTGCTGAGATGGGTGAGTCTGTGGGTAGGCCCTGTAAGACCCAGGTATTTTTGGCTTTTGCCCAATAGCTTTTCTAGGGGTATTCCCTGCTGCAGTTAATAGCCAGCAAAGCCAGATAGTAAGACCCTTGTCTCAGTTGTGCTGAGTCTGAAGGATGCTTATAGCCGTATCAGCCCCCACTCCAGACTTCACTCTTCCCCGGGGGTTGTGTAACTTAGGGTATCTCCCTCCTGGCTGGCTGAGGAACTGCTTCTCCTGAAGGTGACTTTTTCTCTCCAGCAGGATTTTCTGCCCATCCTGCCTTTGTCAGGACTGCCCCTTGTTGTGAGGGTTCTTTTTATCCAGTTTTCAGTTTTCTATCCAAGGTAATTTTTCCAAAATAATTGTAACCTGGTTTTGTTCATGGGAAGAGATAATTTCAGAGTCTGCTTATGCTGCCATCTTGATGAGATCCTGAATATACAAACTTTTAATCAAGCAACTTTGATAAACTAATTTTTTAATTCAGAATATTTATCTGCAGATTGTCTTTGATTTCCTAGATAATAATCATATCATCCATAAATAACAGCAGTGTTATTTCTCTTCTTTAAATCTTTATAATTTTTGCTTTACATATAGATACAGATATGGACATAGAAGTTTTTCTATGTTACTTAAGACCTCCAGTTTACTATTGAATAGGTATGGTGACAGTGGGCAATCTTGTCTTATTGCCAAAAGCAGAGGAAAAGCTTTCACCACGTCATCTTTCAATCAGATCTTTTTTGACACAGTTAGAGGGGTAAACGTACTAATATATTTTATCATTTCTGTGCTTACCATTGTTTACTGCATCCCCTATTATTATAGCTTTTTCTCTTTTCCTGTGGTTCTGTCCATTATTAGGAGAATATAATTTAAAATGGTTATGTTTTCCTTTTGAATTGAACATTCCATCTTTACTAAGTCTTCCTTTTATCTCTAGTAAGAGTTTTGGCTGTAGCATCTGCTTCGCTAGGAATCCAGTTCCATCTGTGCATTGGGGGAGAGTTGACATGCTCTGTCTCCTCTTGGATTTTTACCTTTAACCTTCTGTCCTGCTCATATGTAGACATATTATAAAAACTGTCTACTTTTGATTTTAAGGGAAGGATTTAGTCAGTTTTCAGTTGATGTAATTACTGATCTGTTGGAGGTTAAATCTTTATTTGCTGTGCCTTTTCTATGTGCTGATTTCTCTCCTCCTCCTAAATTGATTTTAAGTTTTGAAAATCTTTCCTTTGTTTAGAGCTATGAATGTTTTTATTTGAGTTTAGTGGCTATTCTACTTTATTAAAGTCTAACATTAAGTGGTACTTACACCTTCTTCCCAGAGAGTCAAGGACCACATTTACCCCTTCCTGACTTCTAGGTTATTACTGTTGTGTACTTAAGGCATAACTATAAAACTATAGCTATAGAACTATATTATAATATACAGATATATATTTAAAGCCTAACACATTATCATTGTGTATACATTCTTTATTTATTTTGTTCTACCCACATGTATATTAATTTTTTTTCTTAATTTGTTCCTACTTCTCGATCCTGTTATCTGGGATTTCCCCCCACCCCTTCTTAAAAATTATCCTTCACTATATTCTTTAGTTTGATATGTTAATGAGAAATCACAGTTTTTGCTTTTCTATAAATGTTTTCATTTCCTCTTTTTTTCAAAAGGTATTTTTACCCTGTCTACATTTCTTATGTTTGTCTTTATGTCCTTTCATCACATTAAAGCTATAATTCCATTGTCACCCAGCTTCCATTTTTGTTGTTGAGAAATTAGAGACCAGTTTCATTTTTTCTTTTTGATGCTCCCTTGCTGGCTTTCCTCTCTTCCATCTTTCCCCCCTTCCTTCTTTTCCTTCTTCTTCCTTCCCTCTTTCCTCTTTTAACCCCTCCTGACTGCTTTCAGGTTTTCTCTTTGTCTTTTCATTCCTTTTGTATGTGTGTGATTTTATTATCAGCAATGGAGATATGGAATTCTTTTTTGTCATGCTTGCAATCCACTGAGCTTGTTGACTCTGTGGAGTAGTCATTCATTCATTGTAAAGTTCTTAGTCATTTTCAATTCTATATTGCTTCTGCCCATTACCCTAACTTCTGTGATTCTAAATAAATGCATCTCCAAATTATTTTCATTGTATTCTCATGGTCTCTTTCTATCTTTTCTTCAAAATTTTGCCTGTGGGGCTTTATTCTGGATTTATTTCCTGGCATTTATCTTGTTTACTATTTTTTGTTCCTTAGCTGTTCCTAAGATGTATACTTTCAATACATCCATTGAGTTCTTAATATTATTTACATTTCAGTTTTAGAATTTTTATTTTGATCTTTTCCAATGTAATTTATCCTATGTTCCACTTCTCTTCCTGAATATTAAAACTTGTTTCTTGTCTCCCTGAGTCTAATAATTATAATAATAATTATGTAAAGTTAATGTCAGGAGATTAATTGAGTGAGAGAGAGAAAGCTGAACTGCCAGGTGTCAGAGTAGCCAATTAAAATAACCACCAAAAATAAAATAGTTAAGCCTTTAATTACTTACTGTGATGGTGTGAGGGAGAGACTAGAACTGGAGAAAATATCAACTCCCCCTACTTCTTTTTCCCTCATAGGATGGTGCACTGGTTGTGAGTCATGTTGATCCATGCAGATGTGGTAGTCATCTCACTGTTCAGGGAGCCCCAAACAAAAGGCCTTGTTGTTTTTTATGGACCCTGGGGTATGGGAGAGGCTTAAGGGGGATGAGTTAGAAGTAGAAAAGTCCTGGGTACTGAGTCACAGTGGGGACAAGTGTCCTCAAGTTTTCCCCTCTTCTCATTAAGAAGCCTTTGCAGAGGTGCCTGTGAAAGACCTCCATTTGAGGCTTCAGAGAAAGAAACCTATGAATGGAGGTGCCAGGAATGAAAATACAGGAAACACATGCCTGGCCAGAGTGGCCAGTCCTTGACTGCAGCTCCCCTCAGAGACCACAGTGCATTGGCCCTACCCTAGGTCTGGAGTAGGGAGGGCAGCTTCCCATGAGGCCAGTTAGGTAAAGCCTTTGTAATTACCTGTGGTCAGGCCTGAAACATCACTCAGTGTCTTAGTCCATTTGGGCTGCTGTCACCAAATACCATAGACTGGTTGGTTGAAACAACACACATTGATTTCTCACAGTTCTGGAGGCTGGAAGTCAGAACAAAGTGCTGGAAGATTCAGTGTCTGGTGAGGGCCTGCTTCCTGCTTCACAGATTGCTGTCTTCTCACTGTGTCATCACATGGCAGAGAGAGAGAGTGGGCTCTAGCCTCTTCCTCTTCTTATAAGGGCACTAATTCCATTATGGGGGTTCCACCCACATGACCTCATCTAAAACTAATTACATCTAAAGAGACCCACCTCCAAACAGCATCACATTAGGGGTTGTGGCTTCCACATATGAATTTGGGGGGACACAAATATCCAGTCCATAGCACACACGTTTTCAAGCAGAAGCTGGATTCCTGAGTTTATACCTAGTAATTCCCATATCTGGAGACACTTCTTCCCTGGATCTATTACTGGTTGTTCCTTCTGGTCTCCTTTGTGTTGTCACATCTCCACATTAGCGTAGTTAACTTTGAATTTGAGCTACATATTTTATTTGCAAAATCATTAGTGGAAAAAATTTGAGGCCTAAAATATCTTCCTCCAGTGCTTGAGGGGGCACTGTCAATCTGAACTGCCCTTAATCCAATTTTAGGGACTGATATTTTTATGGGCCAACAAGATAGCTCAAAATGGGGTTGCAGGCCTTGTGAGGGCTTATTTATTTCTGGTTCACCTATATTCCTAAAATGTGGCTGTTCAGCATCCCACTCCAAATTCCTGGGAAGGGCATTACCAAAATGCCTGTGTCAGTGGGCTCTGGCCTCAACCATTTGTCGCTTTAGCCTTGTCCCTCTCCCGGAATTGGAGGTTGGCCTCTCCTTGGCCTCGTCTAGATTTGGGTGTGGACATCAGGCAAAGGAAGTTACAAAATGTCAGGTGCAAGACTCTGGATTTCTTTTCTATCTGAGACCTTGGCAAGCAATTCTTCATTACAATGTTAGCTCAAAAACATCTTCCACCAGATGTTGTTATAGAAAGAGAGAGAGAGAGCGAAAGAATCCTCACTTTGTGGGTTTCCAGTACACATGAATTTCAGTCACTATCGCTTAGTTAAATAACACCAGCACCCCACAAATGTGGTTCAAGGTTCAGGTACCACAGTTTTATTGACTGTGATTGTGTGAAAGACCAAGCTCACTGCTGCTGTTCGGTCTGCAGTCACTACATAAACAACAAACGCGTGTCATGATCAGTGACCAGTCTTCTCTCAGAGCCTTTAAGTAAATGCTTGGTGTGTGCTTGTTATCCGGGTCTCACATGCCTGTGTTGTTGTGATTAGGAGACAGATGAGCACAGATATGATGACACTGACACCGTGTGAGAGACTGTAGATGTGGGACCAGCGCAACTGAGTGCTGGGAACCTATTGACATAAAGAAGGGTGAGATGAAGAAAGCCAGGAGATGGACACTTGTGAAAGCCTTCACATTAAAGGAATTAATGAATTAAGAGTTGCTTTAGAACTCTGAGAGAGTTTTGATGACATTGGAAGTGCAAAGTGTAAGATGTTGGAAGCTGATCTAAACTAGAAGGAATATGCGAACCAGCAAGGCGGAGAAAAGATCCAACACAAAGAAGACAAGCCTCATATTCAGAAAATTTCTTAAAAAGAAACTAGACTCTTTAATTATCAATGTTTTTAATTAAAATGCATTGAATAAATATTAATTTTGTTATCTTTAAATTTGTCTATACCTTTTTAATTGAGAGTAAGAGAGTTTTTAATGTTTTGACAAAAATATTTGAATGTTCTGGAACAACTGTATTTTTTCCATTGATTACTAAGACTGCTTTTTCAGTTTCAGCTTTCACGATCATTTTACAGTTCTGCACCATCCTACAAAGCGAGGAGTGTGTGTGTGTGCACACACGTGTGTGTCATTGTGTCAACAAATACTACACTATAATATCAGCAGTGCATTCCAAGTGTGCAAATGTTGATGAAGAAGTTGTCCCATCGATAATTACACCATGTCCATATCTACCAAAGCTGCCAAAGGGCTCCTTAATACTTGACTCCCTTGGGTAAACAGAGTTGTATTAATTATCTGTGGCTGCATCACAACCTCCCTAAAACTTAGGATCTCAGAACTACAACATTTACTATGTTCACAGATTCTGTGGGTCAAGAATGTGGACAGGGCATGGAGCAGATGGCTTGCCTCTGCTCCATAATTTCTGGGCCTTGGCAGGAAGACTCAA
Organism: Equus przewalskii; assembly: GCF_037783145.1. NCBI lineage: Eukaryota > Metazoa > Chordata > Mammalia > Perissodactyla > Equidae > Equus > Equus przewalskii. The sequence goes on from NC_091855.1 coordinate 361,829, forward strand.
AGGCTGTGGGTTAGAGCCATGTGAGGCTAAGTTCACTCCCATGTCTGGAGGTTGATTCTGACAGTTGCCTGGGGAGCGGGCTTCATTTCCTTTCCTCTCAGCTCTTCGACATGGTGTTTCCTCATGGGTGATGCTAGGCTTCTTCTCTGCACAGGGCCAGTATCCCATTATGGCAGGTCAAATAAATCTGTATCATGTTTTATGACCTAGCCTCAGAAGCCATTTAGCATCATTTAGATTCTTCAATGGGGCAGATTCCAAGGGGGAGGGAACATAGACACACCACCATCAGAAGAAGGGGTGTCAGTTAAATTGTAAGAAGTGCATGTGGAATGAGATAAATATAAAATACATTCTGCCACAAGAGTAGATCCCCTTGTGCACCCTGAACTATCTCCTGGACAAATACTATGAAATCTATGCTACCAGGACTCATTTCAAAAATGGACTTGAAGTTTGTTAACTTATGACCTTAGAGTTCACTTCTTTCTCCCCTGTTGAATCTTATTAGATACCACATCTCCTTTCTGAGGTGCCACATCCCTCCCTTCACTTCAGGCAATAAAGCAATTCTTAGAGGTAATCTTTGCATTTGTGTATAAACAAAAGTTTGTATTTTTAATTTATTAAGGAACCTGGGACATTCATTCCCAGTTTCTAGCTGGTGAACATGGCCCTCTTTCCTTCCTGCTATACATAGATTATATGCAAGAAAGCTTTATTTTAAAATCCTGAATCCATGTCTTTTTGTTTCTTAAACCCATCACCCTATTGTTCAATGTTCATTTGCTTCTAGTTTTTCAGTACAAAATATATAAAATGAATATTCCTTTGTCGGTAAAAAATTGGGCTCTTTTAATGAGTTTTGCAAAGGTGAATTTTACACATACCATGCTTGCTTCCATAAAGGAATTAACTTTGCTCATGAGAAGCAACCCTCTCCTGATCTTCATCCTGGAATAGAAATCTCCTCTGGGACAGTCTGGTACTATGCTGTGCCAATGGTTTTCCACCCTGGCTGCACAGTGGCTCAGCAATTCCAAGGCCCCATCCCAGATCAATTGGCTCAGAATGGCTGACTTTTAATCTCAGGTTTAGGAATTTTTAAAAGAGTCTTCAGGTGACTCTAAGGTATTACCTCCATGTAAAAATACCTATTGCAAAGCATACAGTAGTAAAGCTGGCAAAAGTCAATGACCAAGAGAAAATATGAAGGGCAGAAAGGCAGAAGAAAATGACTTACAAAGGAACCCCTTTCAGGCTTTCAGCAGATTTCTCCACAGAAACCTTAAAGGCTAAGAGGGAGTGGAATGATATACTCAAAACCTGAAAGACAAAATCTTTTAGCCAAGAATACTCCATCTGGCAAAAAATATCCTTCAGATGTGATGGAGAAATAAAGGCTTTCCCAGATAAATAAAAACTAAGGGAGTTCATCACCACAAGACCCAGCCCCCCTACAAGAAACCCTCAAGAAGGCCCTTACACCTGAACAAACAACAGGGAAAGGGCTACAAAGCCTTGAGTAAGGAGGTGAATAGACAGGCAATAATCAGGAAATGGCAGCTCTCTAGCAGATCAAGTTAGAAAACACTTCACTTTAACATTAAAGATAAAAAGAAAGAAAACACCAAAATAAAAATAATCTCATTATTTTAACCACAAACTCACAACACAAGATGGAATAAGATATGACAACAATAACTTAGAAGGGGAAGAGGAACTTAGAAGGGGAAGAGGAAACAGACGGAATTGGCATAGTCTAAGGAAATGAGTCTATCAGAAAATAGACTATCTCATCTATGAGATTTTTTATGCAAACCTAAATGTAACCACTAAACAAATAACTACAACAGAGACATAAATGATAAAGAAAGATAAAATGAAGAAAACCACCATATTAAACTACCTAATCAAATTTGTAGTGTGAAATACATGGGAAAAGAAAAACAAAAGGAAATGCAGAAGAACTGGAAAGCAAGTGATAAGATGGCAGTATTAAACGATCATATGTCAATAATCACTCTAAATGTAAAAGATCAAATTCTGCAATCAAAAGACACAGAATGGCAGGATGGATTAAAGAACAAGACCCAATAAAATGTTGTCTACAGAAACATATCTCAGCTCCAAAGACAAACACAGGCTTAGAATGAAGGGATGGAAGCTGATATTCCAAGCTAATGGAAAACAAAAGAAAGCAGGTGTTGCCATACTTATAACAGACAAAGTAGACTTCAAGACAAAACAAGTAAAGAGAAACAAAGAGGGGCAGTATATACTAGCAAAAGGGACTCTCCACCAAAAAGACATAACACTTATAAGCATATATGCACCCAACACAGGAGCACCAAAGTACATAAAGCAACTATTAACAAACCTAAAAGAAGATATTAATGACAAGACAGTCATAGTAGGTGACCTATTAATGACAACAGAGTAATAGTAGGGGATCTCAACAATCCACTTACATCAGTAGATAGATCATAAAGACAAAAGGTCAACAAGGAAATAGTGGAATTCAGTGAAAAACTAGACCAGATGGACTTAATAGATATATACAAGCCACTCCCTCCAAAAACAGCATAATATATATTCTTCTCAAGTGTGCATGGGACATCCTCAAGGATAGACCATATATTGAGAAAAAAGGCAAACCTCAATAAATTTAAGCACATAGAAATGATATCTAGTATCTTTTCTGATCATAATGCTATGAAACTAGAAATCAACTACAAGAAAAAAGCTGAGAAAGGAACAACAATGCGGAGACTAAACAAGATGCTACTGAATAACCAACTGATATCAAATAAATAAAAGGAGAAATTTTAAAAAGCCTGGAGAAAATGAGAACAAAAACACAGCATACCAACTCATATGGGATGAAGTAAAATCAGTCCTAAGACAGAATTTTATAGCAATACAGGCCCATGTTAACAAACAAGAAAAGCTCAAATAAGCCAACTTAAACTACACCTAACAAAATTGGAAAAAGAACCAACAAAGCCCCAACTCGGCAGAAGGAGGGAAATAATAAAAATTAGAGCAGAAATAAATGAAACTGAACCAAAAAAGAAGGATCAATGAAACAAGGAGCTGGTTCTTTGAGAAGATAAACAAAATTGAAAACCCTCAGCCAGACTCACTAGGAAAAAAAAGAGAGAAGGCTCAAATAAATAAGATTAGAAATGAAAGAGGAGAAATTAAAATGGATACCATGGAAATACAATATATTATAAGAGAATATTATGAAAAAATGTATGCCAGCAAACTGGACAATCTAGAAGAAATGGATAAATTCTTAGAATCTTACAATCCCCAAAACTCAATCAAGAAGAAAGAGAGAATCTGAGTAGAGCAATCACAAATAAAGAGATTGAAAAAGTAATCAAAAGCCTCCCAAAAAATAGAAGTCCAGGACCAGATGGCTCCTCTGGAGAATTCTACCAAACATTCAAAGAAAATTTATTATCTATTTTCAATCCAATCCAAAAAATTGAGGAAGACAGAACACTTCCTACCACAGTCTACAAGGCCAACATCGCTCTGATACCAAAGTCAGACAAGGACAACACAAAGAAGGAAAATCAAAGGCCAATATTGCTGATGAACATAGATACAAAAATTTTCAACAAAATATTGGCAAACCAAATATGGCAGTACATTAAAAAGATTATACACTATGATCAAGTGGGATGCATACCAGGGACACAGGGATGGCTCAACATCCACAAATCAATCAACATTATTGATCAATAATGTGTACCACATTAACAAAATGGGGAACAAAATCCACATGATAATCTCAATAGACAAAGAGAAAGCATTTGACAAGATCCAATATCTACTCATGATAAAAACTTTCAAGAAAATGGATATAGATGGAAAATACATCAACATGATAAAGGCCATATATGACAAACCCAGCCAACATCATACTCAATGGAGAAAAGCTGAAAGCCGTCCTTCTGAGAACAAGAAAAGACAAGGGTCCCCACTCTCACCACTCTTATTCAACATAGTACTGGAGGTTTTGGCCAGAGAAATTAGACAAGAGAAAAAGATCAAAGGAATCCAAATAGGTAATGAAGAAGTGAAACTCTTGCTGTTTGCAGATGACACGATTTTATGTATAGAAAATCCTAAAGAATCCACCTGAAAACTATTAAAAATAATCAACAACTACAGCAAAGTTGCAGGGTACAACGTCACCTTACAAAAATTAGTGGTATTTCTAAACTCCAATAATGAACTGAACAAGCACCCAAGAATACAATCCCATTTACAATTGCATCCAAAAGAATAAAATATCTAGGAATAAATTTAACCAAGGAGGTGAAAGACCTATACAAATAAAACTCGAAAACATTACTGAAATAAATCTATAATGACATACAGAAATGGAAAAATATTCCATGCATATGGATTGGAAAAATAAACATAGTTACAATGTCCATACTACCTAAAGCTAGCTACAGATTCAATGCAATCGCAATCAAAATCCCAAATGACATTCTTCATAGAAATGGGACAAAGAATCTTAAAATTCATATGGGGCAACAAAAGACCCCAAATAGCCAAAGAAATACTGAGAAACAAGAACAAAGCTGGTAGCATCCCAATCCCTCACTTAGAAATATATTACAAAGTTATGGTAATCAAAACAGCATAGTACTGGTACAAAAACAGACACGCAGATCAATAGAACAGAATTGAAAGCCCAGAAATAAAACCACACACCTGAGGCCAGCTAATCTTCAACAAAGGAGCTAAGGGCATCCAACGGAGAAAGGAAAGCCTCTTGAATAAATGGTGCTGGGAAAACTAGACAGCCACATGCAAAAGAATGAAAGTAGACCATTATCTTTCCCCATGAACAAAAAGAGAATCAAAACAGACCAAAAACTTGAAGGTAAGACCTGAAACCATAAAACTTCTGGAAGAAAATATAGCCATACACTCTTTGACATCAGTCTTAAAAGGATCTTTTTGAATACCATGTCTACTTGGACAAGGGAAATAAAAGAAAAAATAAACAAGTGGAACTTCAGCAGACTAAAGAGCTTCTGGAAGACAAAGGAAACCAGGATCAAAATGGAGAAACAACCCACCAACTGGGAGAAAATATTTGCAAGCCAAAAATCTGACAAGAGGTTAATCTCCATAATATATAAAGAACTCACACAACCAAACTACGAAATAAAAAACCAAACCCAATCAAAAAATGGCAGAAGATATGAACACACATTTTTCCAATGAAGACATACAGATGGCCAATAGGCGCATGAAAAGATGTTTAACATCACTAATCATCAGAGAATGCAAATGAAAACTACACTTAGATATCATCTTATGCTCATTAGAGTGGGTATAATCACCAAGACAAAAAAAGAGCAAATGATGGAGAGGATGTGGAGAAAAAGGTATCCTCATACACTCCTGGTGGGAATACAAACTGGTGCAGCCACTATGGAAAACAGCATGTAGGTTTCTCAAAACATTGAAAATAGAAATACCATATAACCCAGCTATCACGTTACTGGGTATTTATTCAAAGAACTTGAGATCAATCATTCAAAGAGATTTATGCACCCCTCTGTTCATTGCAGCATTATTCACAATGGCGACGAGGTGCAAGCAACACAAGTGCCCATCGACTGATGATTAGATAAAGAAGAAATGGCATATATATATATATATATATACACAATGGAATACTACTCAGCCATTAAAAAAAATTTGTCCCATTCGTAACCACATGGATCGGCTTTGAGGGTATTAGGTTAAGCGAAATAAGCCAGGCAGAGAAAGACAAACACTGCATGATTTCACTCATATGTGGAAGATAAACAAACACACAGACAAAGAGAACAGTTCAGTGGTTACCAGGGGGAAGGGGTTTGGAGGGTGGGCACAAGGGGTGAAGGGGAACATTTATATGGTGTCTGACAAATAATAATGTACAACTGAAATTTCACAATGTTATCAACTATTAGGACCACAATTATAAAAGAAAGTCTCTGAAGCCAAATTTGACTTTTGACTTCCGGAGTAGATGACTATCTAGGTCTCTTCCAGCTTCAACACCCTCCACCAACTGAGGTCTGTCGGTGGTGCAAGTGGAGGTTTGGCTACACCACCACATCACCTACACAAGTGGGGAGAGTTTAATAGAAAATCAGACTCTAGACAAAGTGCCTCATACATTTGCAAAAGTGGTTTCCAAATTTCCTAATTTAATTTGGTCATTTTCTAAGAAACAGGACAGAAAGTAGAGACTGGCAGGCACTTGGGTTCACTTTATCTTTTTGCTGGAAGAGAGGAATCTGGACTTCTCAAAAGTAAGAACTAAAGGGAAAAAACATTGATCTTGCTCCTCTGGAGGAGTTCTGCCGGCCCCGCTCTATGAACATTATTTTCCCTCTGTGTGTGTACGTGTGTGTGCGTGTGCACTTGTGTATGCATGTGTGTAGGTGTATGTGTGTGCTTAACTAAGAAAACGGCACAACAAGGCCTGAAAGTGCATTGGGAGGGGCACAAACCCACCAGGCAGGGCTGGTTTCTGGGCTCGGGCAGAGTGCAGCAAGCTGGCTTCAAGTACATGCATCATTTTCCTAATTTGTGTTTAGAGCTCTTCCTCCACTTTGACAAGTTGCCCATTTTTGCTTATACAATCTTCCTGCTCTAGAAAAATACTTCTGATAAACAAGTGGCAAACAGTAGGATATATGAGAGCATGTGAGGAAGCCATTTGGTGTACCCCTAATTCAGCCTGACCTTGTTTTCCAGAAGGTCTGATGTGGCTTGCCTTGTATATCTGTTTTAAGCATTTGCTATGCCCCAAAGACAAGAACAAATGGCCTTAAGATAAAGATGCAACTTCCCCCACATTGGCATTCCCTTAAGGATAAGCATCTCTCTCTAGGCTAGGAACTGATTGCTGTGCCCACCTGTGACCATCCAGCTCGAGACAACAGATGGGCTACCTGTTGTGTCCACCGAGACAGCAGACCTGCTAGCTGCTGTGTCCATTATTAATCACTGTGCTGGCAGAGCAATCTCATGACTATTGTAAAAGAGACATTTCAGTCAAATGTGATCCATGCTCTTTGACAGTATATAACCACTCTGTACACCCCACTTCTTTGGTTCCCTTCCTTCTTTGGGGAAAGAAGACCCTGGGCTAAACTAGTCCTCAGATCTGGCTCATAATAAACTCACTCTAATTTTCACTAATAGATTGGTCATGGATTATTTTCACTGATACTTTGAAGATGGAGCCATGGATTTTTAATGTTGTTAATGCAGTTTATGGGTCAAACACAGACTTGTTCTCTGTTAGCTCCATGCAACTCTAAAAATAGATTTTTATGAAAGCTGTCACCAAGTTCATGCTTTATACTCTCTCCCAAAATGACTTTCCTTTAATCTGAAGGTTCTAAATATGTCCTATTTCTATATACTAGCAATGAGCAATCAAAAAATGAAATAAAAATATCCTTTACAATATATCAAAAAGTATGAAATGCTTAAGGATGACTCTAAGGAAAACTTGTATATGGAAAAATACAAAACATCACACCCAAAATTTAAATAAATAAATACATATATATATATAGTCTTGCTCACGGGTTGGAAGGCTGAATATTTTTAACATGTCATTTCTCCACAAATTGATCTACAGTTTCCAGGAACCCACAATCAAAATCATGGCAGGTTTTTTTTGGTAGAAACTGAAAAACCTGTTCATAATTTACATTAAAATGCAAAGCACCTAAAACAGCCATCACAACTTCGAAGAAGAACAAAGTTGGAGGACTAACGGCACTAGATTTGAAATTATTATAAAGACAATTTTCAAGACAATGCGATATTTACATCATGTATAGAGAGAAATAGGCCAGACATATGCAGAATATTGGTTTTCAAAAACAGTGCAAAGGCAATTCAATGGAGAAAAGATAGTTGTTTGACCAAATGGTGCTGGAACCACTAGACATCCATGTGCAAAAACATGGACTTCAATCCACGCCCTGAACTATATAACAAAGTGAACTCATAATGGACCATAGGTCTAGATGTAAACTCTAAAACTTCTACAAGAAAACAAAGGAGAAATTCCTTATGATTTTGGATTAGGTCCTAGATATGACACCGGAAGCACAATCCACGAAAGAAGGAATTAATAAATTAGAATTTATCAATATTAAAAACTTCTGCTCTTTGAAAGATACTGTATAGAGAATGAAAAGACGCATCAAAACCTGGGAAAAAGATTTGCAAATCCTCTCTCTGATAAAGGCCTTGTACATAGAGTATGTACAGAACTCCTAAAACTTAACAACTAGCTGTTTTGTGCCAGTCTCAGCCTATCAATAACCAGTGCTGTGGGTGGACTGGCCCTTGGGGTTCTTATTTGCAAGATGCCCTTCAGCAATAACTCTCAGGAAACCTTGAAAAAATAAAGGCATATTACTCACAGGCCTTGGGCCACACAGCAAGGTTGCAGGCAGAGAGAGAAAGAGGGCACAGGCCTGGGGTTCTGCTTTGACTGGGGCAAAGAGTGGGAGCCTAGGGCTTCAAGGGCTCACTCTTTATTGGCAAATTTAAAATATAAAAGTGGGAATATAAAGTGTGAGATGAGAGAAAAAGAAAGAAAGAAAAAACCAAGTGGTCCAAATGGCCAGTTATCTAAATCAACCAGCTTCTCTAAAACAAAAAAGCCTCAGTGGAGCAGAGGGGCCTGGCTCTTTACCTGGCCCTGGGGCTGACACTGTGTTTATTGGGGATGGCCATCTTTGAAGTGGACACCTCTTTGAAATGGATGCCTCCACAATCAAAGCTTAAGCCAGGCACTTGCATTAAAAAAGAAAGAAAGAAAGAAAGAAATGTTAGGGAGCCCACTACACCATGGAAAGGGAGACAATGTTTTCAAATCACATATCTGCTAAGAGTGGAATATTCAGAATATAGAAAGAACTCTTACAACTTGTGATGTTTAGTCTTCTGTGTCAATTTGGCTAGGTTACAATACCCAGTTATTTAATCAAGCACATCTAAAATCAGCTGACTTTGGAAAATGTTAGCCTTGAAAATGTGAGTGGGTCTCACATACTCAGTTGAAACCCATAAGAGGAAAAATTGAGGTTTCCTGGTGAAGAAGAAATTATGCCTCAGATTGCAGTTTAAAAGCCTGCATTAGGGGTTGGCCCAGTGGCACAGCAGTTAAGTGTGCACAATCCGCTTCTCGGCGGCCTGGGGTTCGCCTGTTCAGATCCCAGGTGCAGACATGGCACTGCTTGGCACGCCATGCTGTGGTAGGCATTCCACATATAAAGTAGAGGAAAATGGGTATGGATGTTAGCCTAGGGCCAGTCTTCCTCAGAAAAAAGAGGAGAATTGGCAGTAGTTAGCCCAGGGCTAATCTTCCCTCCAAATAAAAAGAAATCCTGCATTAGACATTCTAGTCTGCTTGCCTTCCCTATAATTCAAACTTACCAGCACCTATAATCAAGAATAATTCCATGAATAAATCTCTAGAAAGAAATGTGTGTATATGTGTCTCTGTGTGTGTATATATACATACATATAGTCATGCACTGCATAATGATGTTTCCATCAATTATGGTCTGCTTACACAATGGTGGTCCCATAAGATTAGTACCTTGCAGCCCAGGAGTATAGTAGGCTATGCCATCTATGTTTGTGTAAGCACAGACTATGATGTTCACACAACATCAAAATTTCCTGATGAGGCATTTCCCAGAACATGTCCCCATCATTCGGTGAGGCATGACTGTATGTTTGTATACAGAAATGGATATGTTCACGTTATAAATAAATATGTTTCTTTTCTCTGGAGAACTCTAATACAGATTTTGGTACCAAGGATGGTTCTAGAGGAATAGAATCTTAAAGATGTGTTTTCTGAAATGGTTCTGGGGTTTCTGGAATTGGTTCTCTAATCTGATTAAATTGAAAGGCACCAGAGACCCTATTTCCAGTGTTAAAGAGGACGCTGCCAGTTGATGGCAGGCTGTGGCAACAGAGGTACACAAAATATCACCACTGGATATTCCTAACCAAATGTTTATAAAAGGGAAAGTTCTCAGTGATCATGTATTTGATGCGTTAACCATTCTTGACAAGTTAACAAATGCAATGAAATCAGCTAACTGTTCCTAATTGCACTTGATTAAATGAGAAAAGAAAATGATGAGCACAGGGTGTCAAATTCCCAGCTCATCTCAACCACCATAACTGACCTGAAGTGTCTGTACCTTCCCTGAAACAAACTCTTACTTCCTGTAGCTTCAGAGCTGATCCTTCTGAAAACCTAACCCGGAGTCTCTTCCTGCAAGCGGCTGAATTACAACACAGGTTGAATCCCCATCTGCACAGTGGTGAAAGTGATGGCATTGATTTAGTAGTAATTGGGTCCTGAAAACTGGAATGAGGATGTAAGTCAGTTCCCGATTAAGCTGGAACATTTAACTCACTCCCACATGGCACAGAGTTGGCCTTGTCAGTGGAAGCAGCCCTCCTCCTCCTGTCTGAGGAGGTTAACTCTGCTTTTCCTGAGGATCCTGTCACCATGTCCCCTGAGGTCATTGCCTGGCAAGACACTGCTGAGCCTCCTCAGGACCTATACCCACCAGCCTTGGTGCTTCTAGAGCAAGACTCAGTCGAGGTGAACTTGACTCCTGGCAGGTCCCAAAGCATGAGATACAAAAGGGGACCCATGAGGAATTGTGCTACACTCCAAAATTACCGCATCCTCTTCCTAGTACACACAGACGGAAACCTAGGACAACTGTGAAGAAGTGGGCTACTGGGGGTTGGGATAATGGAGGAAGGAACACGCAGTTGATTCGGTGGAATGAATTGATTTGGCCCCACTCAGCAGAGGTTCTCTATTCAACGTTGTGTCTCGAGGGGGTACAAAGAGCTCTAACAGTCTGTTCAGTTGACTGGCTCTAACATGGACCAAAATGTGGAGACCACAAGATAAAATGGAACGTCCTTGGTGTGCTGTAGAAGAAAGGATCAAAATAATCATTCGAAAGCAGCACAGAGAGCTGAACAACTCAATGGAATGAGGAAAAAAGGATAAGATCAAAGGAAAAGTTCAAAGACAGGAAACATAGAAACATAAAAAAAAAACAATTTTGGGGATGAGAGTGTAAAAAACAAAAGATTGACATGTGACCTCGCTGCAAATATGGGTCTCTTTTGGGTGATTAGCTGCACTTTTGGCCAGTGGAAACCCAAACATGCGCTAAACGGCCCCTCCTCTGCCACAGCTGAACTCCACAAGACATACTAATATTGCTACCTGCCGGGTCGGCTCTCAGGAGCACCCCAGTCCCGGAGGAGACTCTCTTGGGACACCCATGCCTTCATCCCAGCCCTGGGCTAGCCCTGGGACCTGCCACGACTCTTTCTCCTCCGAGGGACAGCACAGCCTTCCCCACCTTCCTCTGGCAAGTCTCTTTCCTGGGTGGCTGTGCCGCATCAGCAAAGACCTGGGCTGCCGGGGACCAGGATTGATCCTCAGCTTCCCGCTGTGCTGAGACGGCCTCCCTGGCAGAGCCCAGCCTGCCTGTGTCTGAGTGACACTTGCAGCCACCAGGAAGGAGAGGATGAGTCAGAAGTGCCAAGCGATTCACCCTGCCCTTGTCTTTCAGGCTCTTTCCAAGGGACGAGATTGCAAAGGGTGGGTGGTCACGCTTTCGCTCCTGCTTCTGGACCCGGTGCTCCTGTTGAGCTCAGAGCAGTGTCTGTTTAGCACCCAGATGGGAAGCATTTCAGCATTTCCCTTGGTAAGGCTGTGTCCACGCACATCCACAGATCATCAGGTTGCTGACATTCCCCGCAAGACCCCCAACTCACACCCTTCTTAGGCCTCCTCTTTCAAAGCTCCCAACAGGAAAGGCACACATCCCCATGACAGAACCACAGCACAAGACTGTGGAAAAGAACACAGCCAGCCGAGGGGCTGCACACTTGCTGGGCTCAGGCACAGCAACGACTTTAGGAAAATCACTAAAAATACTCCAGATTGTGTAAATTTGGGACTGTCCGACACCACGGGCCTGAGAAGCACACAGGCCCAGAAGTCACCCTCGGCAGCAGGGAGACTGTAGGGTCATTCCTGGTCAGGATGATGATCTATCCTCCTGGGAAAGCAGAGCTCACCTGGGATCCATCAGGCCCAGTCTGGGAGGAGTGGCCACTATGGACCTGGAGAAAGGCTGGGGGCATCTAGGGAATTTCTGCCCTAAGATACAATTGTATGCAGAAGTGCAGAGATGCTGAAAATCCTAGCTCACAGGGAGCACTAGGTTTCTGGAGGGAGACCTGGCTGAGGCCCTAAAAGCTGCATCCCACAGCTTTCCCCTTGGATAGACAACAAGCAGGAAATGGTATTCGGAGTCAGGGACCAGAAGCCCAGGGGGATCCAGTCTAGGTCAGAGGTGAACAGGGAGCCCCTAGTGGGCCCGAGAAGGCAGAGTCCTGCCTGCCCATGGTCCATGTCCACAGGACCTTCCTCTGGCCTCGTCCTCTCTATGTGCACGTTTTGAGCTTTTGACGGTATTTTCCCCACTTAGAGCTGAAGCCATTCCGGAGACTGAATCAGAAAACAAGGTCCTAATCTGTGTGCAAGAGAAACCGGGAAAATGTTCCCTCTTCCGGCAGAGTGTCGAAAGGCAGCCACTGTCCTGGGCAGGACGTGTGCTAGGGACAGGCACGTGCTAGTTTGACAGACACGCCCAGCTTAGTGGTTGTGGCTCTGCCTGAGAAAATGCCTCCAACCGCTTAGTCCCAAGAGGTCGGAGGGGCCATCTCTGCTCCTGGACAGGGTGAACCACACTGCAATGATCCTGTCCTCGGCGGGAGGGGCACTTGGGCATGTCCTTCAGTAGCCAGGGAGGGGACTGGCACTTCTCCCTTCTCCACATAAACTGAGCTGCTCACTCTGGGAGATTTCTAAATTCGAGGAGGAATGTGAGTTTCTGGATCTGGTTTCCATGAGTGCTGCGAGCGAAAGACTCACACCTCCACTCCCAGGATTAGAAAGAAGCAACAATTTAATATAATACTCAAACGGAGCATTTACCATTGACAACAAAATATGGCCCCGCCAAATAGGGAAATAGGTGCTGGGCAAAAGGGGGAGGGAGAAGAGGGGTTGGTGCCTTCCCTCGTGGCCAACAGGGGACCCCAAGAAACGGATCACAAAGTTCTCCTCATCAGAATCAGGGGAGGTGGCCCTGTGCACCCTGAGTGTCAATGCTGTGTCCCCGCTGTAGCTCAGCTGGTCTCAGGAGGGTCATCGACCACCACCACTGGGCCCTTGGTTGGGGGTCTGGTGTCTGGAGAAAGAGAGGCATTTCCTGAGCGGCCTGCCCTGGAACCACAGTGCACACCCCATCCCGGCCCCCACTGCGCTCTGTGCTCCAGCCCTGTGCTCAGTGCTCAGTCAGCCAACAGCACCCCATCTGTCCCTGACACAGGGGCTGATATTTAGCGTCACCCATTTCACAGAGGAGGAAACCAGTCCCAGAAACGTGAGTGCAACCGCCCAGGACAGGACTGCTCAGCAGTGGAGCTGGAACCCAGGGCCAGCTGTCTGCCTCCCCAGGCCCACACTCAGCCTGAATGTTTCCTGAGCCCGTGGATTCAGCCACTGCCGGTCTGGACACTCACTCTGCCCTGAGCGGTTCTTCTTGTGTTTGAAGAAGAGTCGAATCTTTCTGACCCAGTGGTATCGGGGCTCCAGCTGGCAGGACAGGCTGTAGCTACAGGACAGAGCAGAGCTGGGAGCTCTCAGGAGCCACACATCACATGTGCATCCTGGAGCCTGCCAGCAGCTGGAGTCGAAGGGCCCCAGGGGTCGCCATGCAATCAGATCAGAGGCTGACCATGGAGCAATGGCCATGGGCTCTGGAGCTGGTCAGCAGAGAGAGTCTGCCCTGCCCTCCCCCAACTCCTGACCCGACTCACCTCTCCTCCTTGCTCAGGGGCTCCACGGCCTGGAACCAGGCCCCAAAGTGCTCGTCGGGCTGCACGGTGTACAGATTTGCAGCCTCCTGGAGCAGCTCGATCTCCTCCATCAGTTTGAATTGCTAGGACAGAGCAAGCACAGGATGCCCACAGGGCCTGAGTGGGGGACCCTGCAGGGCTCGTGGAGGGGGTGAGGAAGGGGGCAAGGGGCCAGTCTGGGGCCTTTGCCCACTTGGGAACCCTCCCTCCCTGCGATTCCAGTCAGGACTTGCCTGCTCTCACACTTGGCCCAAAATAGCTCCTCCTCCAGGAAGGAGTCTTTGATGCCAGCCCTTCCCCCACCCACCAATGCCATAGGATCCCTAGCTCTGTATATCGAACTGTGCAAATAAATGTTCCACCCTGGGGATTGGGCCAGAGGGGGTCCTGCCCACTGCGGGGGGGTCTCTGATTTCCAACCCCCACCCTCCCCACCGGGAGGCCGCAGCCGCTTACCTCATTCCATTTCCGACAGTTGAGCACATTGCCCTGGAAAGCAGACAGCCGCAGTCCATCAGAAACAGCCCCCTTGGCCAGCACTAGCCCCCGTCCACACCTCTTGCAATGTTGCACTACTGCCAGTGGGCAGGCCCATCCAGAGCCCAGACTTGGACCTGGGCCAGTCTCTGGGCTCCAGAGCAGGGGGCACAGAGCAACTGAGGCAAGAGACCTTGTAACCCAACCCTCTCTGATGACACGTGGGGAGACTCAGGCCTCAGGCAGGAAGGGACAGCTCAGCCTCTGATGTGCTTCCTGACTGGGAGGGGCCCGACTTCTCTTCCCTCACTGGCAGGGCCAGAGGGAGAGGCTGAGTCCAGCTCAGACACCACCTCCTGCGGCCACACAGTCAGGCAGCTCTGAGCCTCAGCAGCCCAGGGAACCTGGACGGTGGCTTATGCAGAGCCTGCATCACCCACTGGGGAGATGGGCCTGACACCCCAACTCCCACACGAGGCTGGAGGCCCTGCTGAGAGGACCTTTGCCAAATGCAGAGAGCTCAGGGCTCAGGACAGGACTCTCTCCTCCCCACCCTCAGGAGCCTGAGCCCCCGGACCCACCTCCGGGCTCACTCACCTCCACATAATCCTCCATCGTAGCGTCCAGCAGCTCCAGGGAACGGAAGAACGTCACCAGGGAGGGGACGACACCCTGTGCCGCCATCAGGATGGGCATGGTGATGAGCTCCCGCTCTCAGGTGCCCCCATGAACCTTCCCCTGAAACCCCTCAGCCCAGCCTCCTGCCCACCCCACGCTCCCACACAGAGCAGCCTAGGATCCTCGGGACACCCCAACACACACAATTCCCTCCCCCGCTCCCCTCCAGGAACACCAAACTCCATCAGTCAAGTCCCAGGGCTGGCTGTTGGCCCCTCCCAGGGGCAGTGGCCCCTGCCCTTCCCCACCCCAAATCTGCCCTGCTGCCAGCCCTTCCAGGCCTCCTCCTGCTCACTGCCACTGCAGGCCCGTCATGCTTGGCAGCCACAGCAGATTCGCCTGAGGAGGAAGGCCCCTCTCCTGAGGGAGGTCTCCAGCTGGGAGGAGGCGCCCCCTCTCCTCTGACTCCTAGGCCCCTCCCCCACAGTCACCCTCACCTGCTGCCGCTGCCTCTCCTGGGCTCCCTGGCGGGCCCTCTCTGCAGTCTTTAACACGGAGGTCGCCTCCTGTCGGGGCCGAGGACAGGGTCAGTGCGCCCATACTCCCCTCCACATGTCCCCCAAGGCCCCTGATCTCAGACCCTGGCCATCGGCTCCAGTCCCCTGCTGCCTCTGCTGCTCCCACCTCCAGGGTGCTCTGATTCTAGACCAGTCCCAGCTCCAGGACTCAGTCCTGTGTGACCTTGGGCCTGCCCAGGCCTCCCTGGCCCTCTTTCCTCAGCTGAAAAGTGTGAGGAGAACGTCACCTGCTTCCAGGAGTCTCCTGAGGACTCAGAGTCATCTGCGTGTCATCACTGCTCTCCCCTCACCTCTCGAGGAGGAGCCGGCACAAATCTCCTCCCGTTCCTGTCCTCCCTTGGATGGTAGCACCCCGCTGGGAGGCCTGCACCGCTGATCATTTCCCTCCACTTCCCAGAGGAGGAGACGGAGGCCCCCAGAGGGGCAGTGACTGGCTCAAGGACCCACTGGGAGAGGCTGCTCCCCATGCCAGCTACAGGCCCTGTCCCCGCTGCCTTCACCCCAGCCCTGGCTCCAAATCTGACCAAGGCCCCGACCTCTGGACTCCAGGGGTGCGTCCAGACCCCAGCTGAACAGACAGGGAGGGGGAGGGCAGGGTGTCTTGGGGGACCTGGCCGAGTGGCCCCGGCCTGCCCCACCCTCACAGGGCTCTCTGACCCCCAGCCTGGGCCGAGCCTTGCCATAGCCTCACCTCCTAGGATCCCCTCGGGATGTTCCCCTCCCCTCTCCTTCTGGCCTCCTTCCAGATCTCCAGCCTCCAGGTTACCTGCACTAGCAGCTCCCTGCTCACGCGTTTCTCTCTCCTGACCCACTTCTTCCAGGTTCGAGAACTCTCCCTGCGGGGTGGGGAAAGAAAGAAAGAAAGAAAGCAAGAAAAACTGTGGGATGCTTGAAGGCAAGTCCCATTTATTTGAGAACCCAGCAGATCCAAACTGCCTGGGGCCTGGATGAGGGATTTCACTGGGGTGCTCTGAGCTCTAAGGTCCCCATGGGACTGCGGAGGGGCCTCTCCTCTTGTCCCTTGGGGCCTCCATTCCCAGATGTCCCAAACAGATCTCTTTGGAACAGTGTTGGTTTCAGCTGCATAGAGGCTTCTGTTGCTGCAAAGGAAACACCTGACAATCTCCACCTGGGCTCAAGCCAGGATCTGGTCTGGAAGGAAATGAATCCCTGGGACGGAACTGCTGGCCTAAGGGCGCTGAGAGACTCAGAGACCCAGCACCCAGGTCAGTCCCTGTGCCCGGCGTTCGCTGTCTCCCAGGTGGTCTCAGCTGACTTTGGGGGACATGCCGGCCCAAATCAGGCTGCCTGGGCCACCTCACCCTCATGGTGCTTGGCTGGAGAGCAGACTACCCACTACCCACCTGGAAACTTGTCCCCAGGTGTCTTGGAGACGGGCAATGGCAGGGCTCTGCAGGGCAGAAAGGATTGTGTGGAGGGAACAGAAGTTCCCGAGGCCTCGGCACTCCTGGGGAAGCGAAGAGATGGAGCCGTGAGGGGGAGCTGAAGCTCTGCTGCCTCTGGTTTCTGTCCCCTCACGGACTTCCCCTGTCCTGGAGGAGACACATGCCCAGGGAAGCCAGGGAGGGCACACCTGCCACCCGACGAGTAACACTGCCAGGCACAAGGATTTGTAGCTCAACACAAGGAAGGAAGTGAGCTTGTCCCCACTGGGACCTCAAGTCAAGGTCAACGTGGCCCTGGCATGAGGGTCAAGGGACAGTCCAGGGACTAAGACCCCAGACTTCAATCCTGAGAGCTGAGAAACAAGAGGCAATTCCCACGCATCCAGACAGGGCGTGCCAAGGCTTACCTCAGCCACCCTGATCCACAGCTCAACCACCCTGGCCCTGTCCTGCGCTGTCATGCTCGCGTCCCCAAGGCAGGTGACGAGGATGCAATTGGCCACGGTGTTGTCGTGCATCACAGTGTCACGGACGGTGGGTGCCAGGGACTCTCGTTCCCTGTTGTCGCGCTCGGACCAGATGGAGCCGAGGCAGTGGGCGGGCACCAACGTCTTGAACAGCTCCTGCAGAAGATTCGGAGTGTCACCCGGTCCTGCCGCACCCCAGCTCGGCGTCCACAGTCCCCCATAGGCCCAGGCAGGGTGAGATCAGAACTGGAGCTCAGGAAGCAGAGCATGTGGCCTGAGGCTTGTGGGAGTCCCTGGGTTTTGTCTGTGTCCACTGAATGCACCCAGTCCAGGATGACCCCGGACACAGTACTGTGGGGAAGGGAGGGGACATTTGCTCCCAGCCCCGTCTCACTTCCTCCAAGCTCCAGAAGGCAGCCCACACATGCCCACCAGAAGGGCCATCATCCACCCATCCCAGTGCCCCTCGGGTCCCACTCCCCATTCCCATGCACATTCCCCCCGAGGCAGGGACAACCCCCAGCTTTGTTTGACTGTCTCCACTGGAGTCAATACACATCACCTTCCTGCTAAGTGCTGAGGCTGTCCGGGCCACCTGCGCAGATGGGGGATCCACCCAAGGACCTGGCAGCACTTCAGTGAGTGCCCATCCCCCACCAAAGGGCCAGACTCTGCCCACCTTCCACTCTCTCCCACCTCATTCATCGGCACAGCCACCCTGTACAGCAGGTGCTCTGAGTGTCCGTCTCTACTGTCCCCTGTTCGCTAGGGGACAGCGAAGGCTTGGGGAGAAAGAAAGCTGCCCAGGTCACAGTGTTGATAAGGGAGGGAGCAGGGATTTGGACCCAGATCATCGGAATCCCGAGCAGGGAATGGCAGGTGTGGGGTGGCTCATGGCACCGGGAAGGCAGGGGCCACCCGCCCCGCGAGCTCCTCTGCTCACCGCAGCCATCCTCGTCAGCTGCTCTGCCACCAGCTGGGGAGGGAAGTCCAAGATGTTCAGCTTCTCCTCCCGCAGCTGGTCCTCGGTGGTCACGGCCCAGGGGCAGCTGGGCTCTGGGGCTGCCTCTAATGGTGGCCCTTGCTCTGGTCCTGGAGTGGCCGACTCAGGGGCTGCTGGCTCCAGCTCTACCACACGTGGTGAGACTGGAGGTGCAGCTGGCTCCAGCCCGGGGGCTGGCACTGGCTCTGGCTCTGGAAGTGGCAGGAGCTTTGGAGCTGGCTCTGGAGCAGGATAAAGAGAAAGTTTCACCCACACACCTGACAGTTTCTGTGCCTTTCCAAAGATAGGAAGGACTCCACTGCCTCTAAGGGAACGCTAGCCCATGAACCTCAACACAGACAGTCTTCCCAGACTCCAGTCCCCTCACCTTTCCGTTCGGCCTCAATGGCCTTGAGATGCTCCAGGTGGCCTGGCAGAAGGTAGGCATGGCCCTCCACGTGGGAGCCACCAAAGCTGACGTGCAGAGTGGCCAGCTGCAGGGTCCAAGCAGGGAAACCGCAGGGGCTCCCTGCAATCCTGCCCTTGGCCCAGCCAGGTTCCCAGCAGGAAATAGATAGCACTGCGGGGAGGCAGATGGGCCAGAGAGTCAGTGGCCTGGCCTTTCCTTAAACACCGCCCTCCCAAGGCACTCTTGTTAGCATCTGCGCCCCTGTGCCAGACCCTCCCCCTCCAGAGGAGGGCCCCATCCCAGCCCTGAGCCCTGGCTGGCTGTCCTGGCTGTGGCAGGCCTGCTCATCCAGCAGGCTGAACACAGAGTCTGTGAGAGTCTCTTGTTCCCACCGATACTCTCCTCCCCAAGGGTCTGGACACAGCCCACCCAAGCCCTGCATGAATGTGGGCCACTGGAATGAAGACTCCAGCAGATTTGGGAGCAGCTTGCTCACACACCTCCTACTATGGACCTGGCGGTGGTGCTCACAAGGTGTGGATGTGGAGAAAGGGAGGCAGGAGGAGCTGGGACTCTGCTGGGAGTGGGTCTCTAGGGGACAACGCAGCCCAGCCTCCCTTCCAATTCTCAAGGGGCCTGGGACCCATGCACAGCTCTCTTTGAGTCCAGTCCTGCCGGAGTGGAAGCCACCAGAACTCAGCCCTCCCATGGGAATCACAAGATGGGTGAGATGCAGGGTTCTCCCAGGCCTGACCCGGCCACAGCCTCCATCCTCTCCCCGCACCCTGTTTGCTAGAGACAGGAGGCCCTCCTTCTCGACCCAAAGACCACTCACTTTGGGAGGTGGTCCTGTCCTCCAGCATCCCGCACGCAATGGGCCAAGCTGCCTCCATGTGTCCCAAAGGGGATGAGGGCATCGCCCGGGATGGAGGGTAGATGGGACCTGTGAATGATGTCAAGTGTGACTGTCTGACTCTCAGAATAGAGGGGAGGACCAGGGAGGCTGTCTGCTTCAGTCACTGAGTGACACTTAGTGTGTCCAGAAGTCCTGCTCAGAGTAGGTCCTTCATAGACATTGTTGAATGACCTCCAACCAGAACCACCCCAGGTGTCTGAGTGGGCCTGTGGCCCCTCTGTGGCCCTAGAGATCCCTAAGTGGCTACACCAAGGACAAGCACCAGGACCAGCTGGATGGCATCTCAAACTCCTTGACAGGGTGCTCTCCAGGTGCTTTTCCAAACTCAAAAAGCCACAAGCCAGTGAAGGGAGAGGAAGACTACTTTCCGTGGGGGACAGAGAAATAATCACCACCAGCAACCACAGCATGGCCCACCACCCTCTCTGCAGAGCCGGGCACCAGGGCAGCACCTGGAGGGCTGATCCCATTCATCCCTGGGAGAAGCCTAGCAAGTTCATCCTCTCCCACCCCACGTTTCAGAGGAGCCAACTCAGGCTCAGAGAGATGCGGTGACATTCCCAAGGCAAGACACACAGCTGGCAGTGGGCAGAGTCACCACTGTGCTGAGGAGGAGGTGGGCAGTCACCTGGGAAACAGCTGGTCCAGCACCTGGTGGGCTGTGCTGGAGCCTGAGTAGCTGCAGAGGGAGGTGATGACACTGCAGAGGACTCTGCTGGGGAAGGCTGGCAGCACAGTCTCTGAGAGCCTCTGCATCATGCCTGCCTGGAGGGCACGCATCCTGCAGGCCTCAGTGACAGACAGAGTGGACTCATCTTCACTCTGGGTGGGACGAGGAGGGACACAGAGTCAGGGTCACCACTGCGAACCACCAGCGTTATCGAGGTCTGCAGCTGACCCAGGAACTCCTAGCCCCTCCCAGACGTCTGCGACAGGAGAGACAGGGGTCCCAACTCAGCAAGGTTCTGGGCTCTCAAAGTACAATCTGACTTTGGTCCTGCGAAGGATTCCACATTGATCTCCCTCGAGGCCATTTGCTCGCTGAGGGACAACAGAGCTCCCTCTGTGCAGAGCACCAGCCCAGTGAATCCTCAACAGACACCCCTCTCTAGAGAGGAGAACAGAGGCTTAGGCATGCCAAGTGGCTTCTCTAGGTCCTGTGGCTCAGAACTGAGAACCGCCCAAAGTGAGGGCTGAGGGACATCCCCTCTAACTGCCTGAGGCTTCATCAGACCCCGACCTGGAGGGAAATGTTATGTGGCCACCTCACCCCCCCCAGGTCTGGAAACAGTGTACAGGGCAGTGACACGTTCTGAGAATCCCTTTGACTTCCAAACACGCTGATGGTTATTTCTTTTACATTAAAGGGAGTTTGGAGACCCTCGTTATCGAGGTTTCATTTTCCAAAAAAGGCAAAATTCAAAGATACTCAGGGCCTATTGGGAAGTGACAACGACATCAACGTTTTCTCTAATCTTCCTAGGAAAATGCAAAGAGTGCCCTCCTACCCTCCTATGCAGCTGGTGGGGAGGAGCGGAAGTCCAGATTCCTTTGGGAATGGGACTGTGGGACACTCAGGGGGGACAGCCCTGTTAGGGTCCCAGGAGAACGGCAGTTTGAGGTTGGATTCTGGGCCTGCCCTGGTCATCTCAGGGGCCTGGGTGGGAAGACCCCTCCGTGCCCACTCTCACCTCAGAGCAGCCCTGGTTATTGATGGTGGCGCGGTGCAGCTGGTCCCTGTCCAGGGAGATGGAGTACCCGAAGCCATCCGCCAGCTCTTCCACCACCTCCTGCGTGCAGCTCTGCAAAGACAGTGCCCGAGAGCCGGGCCGGGAGGTCTGAGGGACCTGCCTCGACTTGGCCACAGGAGGAAACCCCAGCAGAGATCAGGTACCGAGCAGCATCTGCATAGACCTCTAGCCAGGGAGGGAATGAGATGACACCTGGAGGGCTCGGGACTAACCTATGGGTAGAGGAGCTTGGTTCCCAGCACCCACTCTCCCATCCTGCTAGCCACCACCTAGGCTGGGAACACGACACACTGCCAGGCTTCCAACACCGAGCAAATGGCTCCTGCCCAGGGTGGGTCCCCGCTCAGCACCGCCGTCCCTCTCTCACTCCCCTCCGACACACAAGGAGGCTCAAATTGTTGTGCGGGTGGCATCCAGTTGTGGCCTAACCCGGTTGGCTTTCCCTGTGTTACCTGAGGGCTCCTCCTGCCAATTGGACAGAGGCGGTGCAGGTGAGGGCCAAGCCAGTGTCTATAGTGACTGAAAAGGCTCTTTTTCTTGGCTTTCCTGAAGCCAGAGCCTCCACAACTCGGGAGACAGCAGGAGAACATCCTCTTGTCTTCAGTGTCTCCACTCAAGTGGGCTCAATAGGATGCTATGTCTAGAATGTGGGCGCCTGGAGACCAGTGTGCTAAGTTCTGTTGGGGTCTGTCTCCAAGGAAGTGAGGTCACTTCCTCAAGTTTCCCTTACCTGGGCCTCTTCTTCAATCACACCCACCCAAAACCTCTCTGGGATCTTGGCTGCTCACCCTCCTTGCCCATGTCACCTCCAGAACTGTACACAAATAGCCAGCACAGATCCCAACACAGGACCTTGAGATGGAACCAGGGTTCCAGCTTGAGGACATGCAGCTGAGTTCCGACCTCTTTTTTCCTACAAGCTCTGTGTCCTGGAAATGCCAATGGGCCTCCCAGGGCCTCCTCAATCACCTCAACCTGCACGATGGGGACGAGGCCAGAAATATCTCCCTCAGGACATCCTCAGTGTAGAAGAGACAATAGCGACAACACCTGTGGTCTGGTTTCCATGTGTCTGATGCACACACTTAGAGATGAAAGAATGACAAGAAGGGGTGGGATGTAGTGTGGAGTACCCCTCAAAACAGGACTGGGTTCCAGCTCTGTGACCTTGAGAAAGTCACTGCCCCTCTGGGCCTCATTTCCAGGTCTGCACCTTTAAGAGGTGGAAATTAGGGGAAATTCAGATACTTCCATTCACTGGCATGAAACCTTGCACGGTCTCCTGTTTGACTTAGAATCAGACCCAAGTGCCTCATGTCGGCCTATGTGGTGGGCAGCCTCCACTATGGCTCCTGGTGCTCACTGTCTTCTGCTGTGCACGTCCTTGTGGAACCACACAGTGGTCAGGAACTGCCTTCTGAATAGAATGCAGCCAAGGTGATGGGATGGCACGCAACCCAGGGTTAAGAACAAAAAGCCTGGCCCTTCCTTCTTACTCATTGTCTTTAGTCCCCTCCCTCTTTCCCTCCTTCTGTTTCCATCTCTCTCTCTCTCTGCCTCTTATATCTCTGGAACTGGGGGAGCAAGTGTGCATGTTTTCAGTTGTCCTATGAAGATGCTCCATAGGAGAGAACGGAGGGAATGATCGGCCAACAGACAGGCAGGAACTCAGACTTTCAGTCCAAACAAACCCCGTCAACATGCATGTGAGTGAACTTGGGAGCAAACCCTCCCCGAGTCGAGCCGCAATATAGCCGCAGCCCCTGCTTCACAGAGACCTTGAGGCAGAGGCACCCAGCTAAGCTGTGCCCCATTCCTGGCACACAGAATTTGTGAGATGTTAAGGATTTGTACTTTCTAGGTGCAATGTCTTAGAGCAATGTCATCAGAGAGCGACGGGAAAAGCACAGTCTGCCAGTTCCTGCCCTCTGGCCCTGCCTGTCCCCATCTGCCCTCCTCTCTCTTCTCAGGCTCCTTCCAGCTACACTGCCACTCTTTCTGACCTTGTCTGGTCAGACCCACTTCTTCCTGTGAGTCTCTGCGCCAGCGGTGCCTTCTCCCTGACACTCAAACTGTTCCCAGACACAGGCAGGCGTGCCTCTCATCTGGCACTCTGCTCACAGCAAATGTCACCCCTGTGAGGCCTTTCAGAGCCTCCCAGGCACAGGCTCCACGTCACAGGTCTCCCACCTGCAAGGGCATCTCATGATGTCCTCCTTCTTGGTCTCATCTGGATAAAGTGAGTCCATGAAGGAGGGCTTTCTGCTTGGCGGACGAGGAGGCAGCTTCTTCCGGTTTCCTCAGGATCATGACTGTCTCTTCTGGGCTGAATGTTTCCCCTCCCAAGTCCATTGTGAAAGGAAATTCTCATTCCCTTGCTTTCAAGGGTCTGGTTTCCCCAAGAACACAGGGAGACTGGCCTCTCCCTGGAATGCGGCACCAGCCCCTACACCCAAAGCCAGAAAATTAGCACCCAGCTTGAAACACCACCAGATCCTGAAGTCAGTTCCTGCTGAGGCCTCCCATCCATTTTGTAATCCCATGGTAACTCCTGAGCTCACCTAACTCTACAAGGCCAACATTACCCTGATACCAAAACCAGACAGGGACAACACAAAGAAGAAAAATTAAAAGCCGATACTGCTGATGAACATAAATGCAAAAATCCTCAAAAAATATTCACAAATCGAAACCAGCAATACATTAAACAGATCATACACCATGATCAAGTGGAATTTATACCAGGGACTAAAGGATGGTTCAACATCCGCCAGTCAATCGATGTGATACATGACATTGACCAAATGAGGAAGAAAAATCACATGAGCATCTCAATAGAGAAAGAATTTGACAAGACCAAACATCTATTTATGATAAAAACTTTTGGGGTCGGCCCAGTGGCGCAGTGGTTAAGTGCACACATTCTGCTTTGGCAGCCCGGGGTTTGCAAGTTTGGATCCCGGGTGCAGTCATGGCAGCACTTGGCAAGCCATGCTGTGATAGGCATCCCATTTATAAAGTAGAGGAAGATGGGCATGGATGTGAGCTCAGGGCCAGGCTTCCTCAGCAAAAAGAGGAGGATTGGCAGATGTTAGCTCAGGGCTAATCTTCCTGCAAAAAAGAAAAACTGTGAATAAAATTGGTATAGAAGGAAAGCACCTCAACATAATAAAGGCCATATACCACAAACGCACAACCAATATCGTACTTAATGGTGAAAAAGTGAAAACCATCCCTCCAATAAAGGAACAAGACAAGGGTGCCCACTCTTGCCAGTCCTATTCCACATAGTACTGGAGATTTTAGCCAGAGTAATTCAGTAAGAAAAAGAAATGAAAGGTATCCAAATTGGAAAGGAAGAAGTGAAACTATCGCTGTTTGCCAATGACATGATTCTATCTATAGAAAATCCTAAAGAATTCATCCGAAAACTATAAGAAATAATCAACAACTACAGCAAAGTTGCAGGATACAAAATCAGCTTACAAAAATCAGTTACATTTCTATATACTAACAATGAACCTGCAGAAAGAGAAGTCAAGAATACAATTCCATTTAGTATCCCCAAAAAAGAATAAAGCAAAAGAATAAATTTAACCAAAGAGGTGAAAGACCTTTACACTTAAAACTATAGGACAGTATTGAAAGAAGTTGAAGAAGATAGAAAAAAATGGAAAGATATTCCATGCTCATGGATTGGAAGAATAAAGATAGTTCAAATGGTCATATTACCTAAAGGAATCTACAGATTCAATGCAATCCCAAACAGAATCCCAATGACGTTCTTCACAGAAATAGAACAAAGAATCCCAAAATTTATAGGGAACAACAGAAGACCCCAAATAGCCACAACAATCCTGAAAAAAAAGAACACAGCTGCAGATATCACAATCCCTGACTTCAAAATATGCTACAAAGCTATGGGAATCAAGACAGCATAGTGTTGGCACAACACACACACACACACACAAACACACACACACACATACACACAGATCAGTCGAACAGAATTGAAAGTTCAGAAATAAAACCAAACACCTGGGGCCGGCTCCATGGCCAAGTGGTTAAGTTCGCACGCTCTGCTGCGGCGACCCAGGGTACCGCTCGTCAGGCCACGTTGAGGTGGCGTCCCACATCCCACAACTAGAAGGACATGCAACTCAGATATAGAACTGTGTACAGGGGGAGTTTGGGGAGATAAAGCAGAAAAAAAAAATTGGCAACAGTTGTTAGCCCAGGTGCCAATCTTTAAAAAAAAAAAAAAAAACACCTAGAGATAGCTAATCTTTGACAATGGAGCCAAGAACACACAAAGGAGAGAGGAGAGTTCTTTCAATATATGATGGGAAACGGGACAGCCATATGCAAAAGAATGGAAGAAGCCTATTTTCTAACACCAGACACAGAAATTAATTCAAAATGGATTAAAGACCTGAATGTAAGACCTGAAACCGTAAAACTCCTAGAAGAAAATATCAGCAGTACGCTCTTTGACATTGGTCTCAGCAGGATCGTTTTGAATATCATGTCTACTCAGGCAAGGGAAACAAAAGAAAAAGTAAACAAATGGGACTACATCAAACTAAAATGTTTCCACAAGGCAAAGGAAACCATGCACAAAACAAAAAGACAACCCACCAACTTGGAGAAAATATTTGCAAATCATATATCTGACAAAGGGTTAATTTCCAAAATGTAGAAACAACTCATAGAACTCAACAACAACAAAAACCAACCTGATCAAAAAATGTCGAGAGGATATGAACAGACATTTTTCCAAAGAAGATATACAGATGGCCAACAGGCACATGGAAAACATGTCCAACATCACGAATTAGGAGGGAAATGCAAATCAAAACTACAATGAGATGTCACCTTATCCCTCTCGGAATGGCTATAATTACCAAGACAAAAAACAACAAATCTTAGAGAGGTTGTGGAGAAAAAGGAAACCCTCATACACTGCTGGTGGGAATGCAAACTGGTGCAGCCACTATGGAAAACTATGGAGATTTCTCAAAAATTAAAAATAGATATACCATATGATCCAGTTATTCCACTCCTGGACAGTTATCCAAAGAACTTGAAATCAACAATTCAAAGAGAATTATGCACCCATATGTTCATTGCAGCCTTATTCACAATAGCCAAGATGTGGAAGCAACCCAAGTGTCCTTCAACTGATGATTGGATAAAGAAGATGTGGTGTATATATACAATGGAATATTACTGTCACATTTGAAACAACATGGATGGACCCTGAGGGTGTAATGTTAAGTGAAAATAAGCCAGACAAAGACAAACACTGCATGATTTCACTCATCTGTGGAAGATAAACAAACACATGGTTAAAGAGAACAGATTAGTGGTTACCAGACGGAAAGGGGATTGAGGGGCAGGCATAAGGGTTAAAGGGCACATGTACATGGTGAGTCACAATAATGTACAACTGAAATTTCACAATCTTATAAACTGTTATGACCTCAATAAAATCTATTTTAAAAGTGTGAGATGGTAAAATGCAGATCAATTTTTTGAAAAGTGGAAACTGGCTTTGAGAGAATGCGCCTATGCTCCTGTGGCTTAAAAATCAAACAACAAAGTGCAATAATATGCACCTGTCGGTTAGAAATCAAAGCGGTATCTTCGAGGTCAGGTAATGAAAGAACCGTTTGCCTTACTCTCTCCCAAAGATAACAGAGGATTTTAAAGCACATCCCAACATCTGGAAGCACAACCGAAAGACACATACTTGGCAGTTGACATAACATGCACATTGCTTTTATGAGCTGTGAATGATGAGTATTAAGGTAAGAACTGCCAAGGAATCTGGCCTGACAGAAGTGCTATCAAAATATTAAACGAAAATCAATTACACACCTGTTGGTAATCAGAGAGATTAGTGACAACATAAATGTTTGAAAGATCAGGGATTATAATTTCTATTAAACCCCCACTTAAGTTTTTTGTACTGTGCAGAAGAAAATTAGATACTGGAGACCAGAAGAAGGCTATTATAAACTTAACTATATGGTGACTCCAGTTTCACACATGAAATTTTTCTGGCGTTGTTAACATAAACTTGTGCCACTGTTACACAGTCTTTGAAAAGACAAATAATTTTCCTCTACAGGGATATAAGCCAAGAGGCAGTTGCTTTCATTTGGCAAGGACTATAATACAGCATCATTCTTCTAGCTCTTCCTATAATTTTATAAGTACCCAATTCCCTGGATTAAAGATTTCACTGCAGAAAATTCATACATGCATTCTGTTGTCTATACAGAACCCAAAGAACAAAGTAAGAGACGTAAAAATAATTTACAGAAATTAACAAAGAACAGACCTTTATAATGTGAAAAGTTAGAAGATTGAACTACATAAATAAGGTAAATTGTAGATTACTTTGCAATACACTAATACAAGTATCATGATTTAGGTCTTCCATGGTTTGAGACTTGTTATTCTAGACAAACTCTCTAATCCTGAGGCAAAGTGTCCTGTATAGAGAAAATTTCTTAGCTGAAGAGGTTTTTAGGGCCTGCTTTATGTCCCTGTTTCAGACTGTACATAAAAGGTTTTAGCAGGGGTGTCATTATAGTCTACGTCACTGGGGCTGTTGCACTTGTGCTGGAGTTTTGTACGGCACAGAACGAAGATGCTTTCCAAGGACTGTGCAATAGAAGAGACCACTGAGACCTGAGACTAGAAGCGGAAAATGCTTTATACATGCCCCCAGCTCATGAAATTTTCACAAAAGAGGTTACAATGTTAGAGCAAGGGAAAAGAGGATCAGTGAGTGAATTAACACCCACAAGTCCAGCTACAAACTTCATCACTAGCACATTGAGGGAGGTGTCAGAACAGGCAAGGAGGATCACCTGATTGAGTTCACAGAAAAAATAAGGGATTTCTGACTCTGTACAAAAAGAAAGTCACAAAATGATTAAGCCCTGTAATAAAGACTCCAGAACTCTCAAAAACCAGGATGCCAGAGCAGGATACCATAGAGCTTGGGCTTTGTTATGACCATGTAGTGCAATGGGTGACAGACGGCTACACACTGATCACAGGCCATCAATGAAAAGAGGAATTTATCTAATCCTCCAAAAAGGAAACAAAAACACAACTGGGTGAGGCAGCCTTCATAGGTTATGATATTGGATGTTCAGCAACATATTTGTTATGGTCGTGGAGGGGGAGCAGGTATCTGCAGAGGGCACATTGGAGAGAAAGACATACATGGGAGGGTAGGGAGGGAGTCAGTGATAGTAGCCAAAATCAGCAGAGTTCCCAAGGAACATGACTAGACACATTGATGGGAACGGCCAAAAGAGCAGTGGCTGTAACTCTGCTTCTTCTGAGAGTCCCAGGAGGATAAAGTCAGTAATGCGGATTTCATTTCTTTGCTATATGTAACTGATGAAACGGCTGGAATAAAGACAAGAGCATTGCAAATTTAGCCAAAAGCAGTGATCAAAAATTAAGAGCAATGCTGTGATAACTGTTTTAAACACCTTTACTTAGTTAATTTTTCTATATTATCTACGGATCTAGCACATGTAGCTGATAATGTCAAGAAATCCCACATGCCCTGTGCCTTCCACGCAGATGAAACTGATTATCCATCCTCACTCTTAATCGAAACATTTCCAAGGCAATGCTTTCCTACATAAATTCCCTGAGGCTTTTTTTTGTTTATTTTAACAAATATTGTTACCTATTTTCTTGTGCCAACTATTGCTGAACACTTTGGGGAAAGCAGTGATATTAACTTTACATAAGCTTGATCTTGAAGAGATTTGTTCTAGGATATGTGTGTGTTCCACTTGACAATAGAATATTAGTATATCAGTAAATGATATTTCAAGTGATGGTTACATATATGTAATTATATGTGATATCTAAACAGCATACATTTTGTGTAATGTATACAAATTGGATACGTCATCCCTCCATAATTTTCTCTCTCTCTCAGTTTCCAGTTGGTCTACATTCTGCATTTTTTACTGCATAACACAGCTTCAACTTGCTTTACCTGTGTATACTTCACTGATAACTTCCGTACTCCTTACACACACACCCACACACAGAGAAAGAGGAAGAAAGAGATAGATCCATGATTGTAGTATCGTGTACCCTTCACCTAAATCATCACTGCTTTAGGCAGTAGAGAAGAGGCTAGTAGATGAGCCAAAGAGCTCTCTCTTCTAGGAGAGTTGAGTTTTGTAATCCAGGCATTCCAATGGAGTCATCATGGCTTAAGGATCAAAAACACCAGTCGGAGTTGGAAGCGTTAACACCAATCCTTCCCCAACTCTTCCAAAAATTCAAGTGGAGGAAATACTTTCTAATTAATTTCATAAAGCCAGCATTGCACTGACACCAAAGCCAGATAGAGACATTGCAAGAAAAGAAAAGTACAGACCAACACTCCTTAGGAATATACATGCAAAAATCTTTGACCAAATACTAGCAAACTGAATTTGGCAGGCTTTTATTCATGCTATATAAAATTTGCAACGTGACGAAGTGGAATTCATTCTTGGGATATAAGGATGGTTTGATTTATGAAAAATCATTCCTGTAATACATCATATTGACAGTATTAAAGGAAAAAAAGCACACGATCATCTCAATTGCTGCAGAAAGATAACGAGAAACTTCAGCATATTTTCATAATAAAAACATTCAACAAACTAGGAATGGAAGGAACTTCCTTAAGCTAATGAAAGCCATATATGAGAACCCACCACTGACGTCGTATTCAATGGTGAAAGGCTGAAAACGTACCCTGAGATCAGAAACAAGGAAAGCATATCTTCTTTCACAACTTCTATTCAACATTTTATTGCAAGTTGTAAACAGAGCAGGTAGGCAAGAAAAAGAAATAAAGATACAAAATTAAAAAGGGAGAAGTAAAATGACTTCTGTTCAGAGAGGACATTATCTTATTTTTTAAAAAAGCATAAATCTTCACAAAAAATAAAAACTATTAAGATAATACATTCAGCAAAGCTGCAGAATACAAAATCAACCACAAAACTCATTTGCTTTTCCGCATGCTATTACTGAGCAATTGAAAAAGAAAATTAAGAAAATAATTCCGTTTACAATAGCATCACAGAAAATAAATAGTTAAGAATATCCAGGAGACAAAATGTTTGTGCACATGAAACTATAAAACAAATACAAACTACAAAACAATACAAAGAAGATATAAATAAGAAGAACCATATCCCATGTTCACGGTCTGGAAAATTGTAAATTGTTAAGATGAGAATACTATGCAAAGTGATCCATAGAGTCAATGCAATTTCTATCAAATTGCCAACCATTTTAATGAATTAGAAAATCCCATTTTAAAGTTCACATGGAATTGCCGAGGACCCCAAATACCAAAACAATGATAAAAAAGAACAAAGTTGTACGAATCACAATTCCTGATTTCAAACCTTGTTACAAAACTACAGTAATAAAACCAGCTTGATACTGTCATAAAGACGGAAATATAAACCAGTAGAATATAACGGAGAGCCCAGAAATGAACATATATTTATGTATATATGTAAAAATGATTTTTGGCAAGGATGCCAACAACATTCAATATAAAAATGACAGTCTTCAATAAACGGTGCTAGAAAAATTGGATACACATGCAAAAGAATGAAAATGGACTCTTTTTTTAACTTATTTTATTGCAGTAACATTGGATTATAACATTATATGGCTTTCAGACGTACATCATAATATATTTCGAATTCTGTGTAGACTCCATCATGTTCACCACCCAAAAACTAATTATAGCCCATCACCTCACATGGGAGCTTAATCCCCCCTTTTGCCCTCCCCCCTCCTCCCTTCCCCTATGGTAACCACCAATCCAATCTCCATTGCTATGTGTTAGTTTGTCGTTGCTCTTATCTTCTACTTATGAGCGAGATCATACGATATTTGATTTTTCTCCTTTGGACTTATTTCACTTTGCATAATACGCTCCAAGAGCCATCCATGTTGTCACAAATGGCCGGATTTCATCATTTCTTATGGCTGAGTGGTATTCCATTGTGTATATATACCACATCTTCTTTATCCATTCATCTCCTGATGGATACCTAGGTTGATTCCAAGACTTGGCTATTGTGAATAACGCTGCAATGAACATAGGGGTGCATGTATCTTTATTCATTTGCGTTTTCAAGTTCTTTGGACTCTTTCTTTACACTATATACAAAAAATTACTCAGAATGGATTACAGAACTAAATATGAGATAAAAATATGTTACGTTTAGAAGAAAACATAGGAGGAAATCTTTGTGTTGTTGAATTTAGCAATGGTTTGTTTGGCAATGACACCAAAAGCACAGCTAACACAACAAAATCAATAAACTACACTGCAAGAAAATTAAACTTTTTGTGCATCAAATATGCAATCAACAGCATGAAAAGAAAACCCATAGAATGGGGAGGACATCTACAAATCTTCTATCTTATAAGGGATTAACATCTAGTATATATAGAAAGCTATTACAACTTAACAACCAAAAACAAACAAATGGATTAAAATATGGGCAAAGTTAGTGGTTAAGTTTGGCGTGCTCTGCTTTGGTGGCATGGGTTCTGTTCCCGGGTGCAGACCTGCTGTGGCAGTGACTCACGTACAAAATAGAGGAAGATATTAGCTCAGGGTAAATCTTCCTCAAGCAAAAAGATGAAGATTGGCTACAGATGTTAGCTCAGGGTGAATCTTCCTCAGCAATAAATACATAAATAAATGGCTGAAGGAAGTGAATATACATTTCTCCAAAGAAGATATACAAATAGCCAATAAATACATGAAAAGATATTCAACATTGTTACTCATTAGGGAAATGAAAATCAACACCATAATGCTATACCACTTAACACCAAGTAAATGGATATTATTGAAGAAAAAAGTAAGAAGTGTTGGCTAGGGTGTGGAGAGATTGGAACCCCTGTACACTGCTGCTGAGAATAAAAGTGGTGCAGCCCCTGTGAAAAAGAGTGTGGGTCTTCCAGAAAATGTATACACTGAATTATCATATGACCACCATTTCCAACCCTAGGTACATCCACAAAAGGATTGAAAGCAAGGATTCAGTCAGATATTTGTACACCAGTAGTCCTAAGAGCATTCTTCACAATAGCCAAAATGTTCCAATCCTACCAGTGGACTAAAAGAGTAACAAAATGTGATGTATGCATGCAGTGAAATATTACTCACAAAAAATGAATGAAATACTGATATATATCACCACATGGATGATCCTTGAAGACACTGTGTTAAGTGAAATAAGCCAGACACATGCGCACTCACACACACACACAAATATTGCATGACTCTATACATATGGCACATTGGTAAAGTTATATTCAAAGAAACAGAAAGTAGAACAGAGATGACCAGGGGGTACAGGGAGGATGAAGAGGAGTAACTCTTTAAAGGGCAAAAGGTTTGAGTTTGGGATAATTAAAAAAATAATAATAATAAAAACTTCTGGAGAAAGACAGTGGTGAAAGCTTCACAAAAATGTGAATGTATTTTATGCCAGTGAGTTTTATACTTAAAATTGTCAAAATGGTAAGTTTTATGTTACATATATGTGGCTATAATAAAAACTATTCGTTTCCGACAAAAACTACTAGTGAATTGTTCCAAACATTTAAGAAAGAAATCATACTAATTCCTAACAATCTGTTCCAGAAAATATAACCAGAGACAACACTTTCCAATTAATCTTATGAGGCCAGCAGTACCCTAAAAGCAAAACTAGAGAGTTTAAAATTAGGGAAAACTTGAGAACAACAATTCTCGTAAATGAGCACATACCGTCTTCTATGAAATATTAGAAAACGGAAGCCAACAATGTAAAACAATCATACACCAGGACAAAGAGGAAATTTTTTCAGGTATGCAAGGTTGTATCAGCATTCCAAAATCAAATCAATGTGATCCACCCTGTCACAGGCTAAAGGAGAAATTTATACAAATATGTTAGTTGGTATGGGGGGAAGTCATCAGATAGTACAGATTAGATATGTGAGGTTCTTTCTCTATCAATCGCACCTCATTAAAGCTCTTACAAAAATGAACTTAGATATAGAATTTACATTTTCACAAACTTTTAGAAAATGGAACAGTGACCTAAATGTAATGCAAAACAATAAAACTTCTAAAAAGATTATGCAACAAACTCTAAGTGGACTCAAATCTGGAATTATGTTATTAAGATACAAACTGAAAATATAATCTATGAAAAGAAAAACTGATGTTAGACTTTATTTATTATTTTGGTAAGGAAGATTGACCCTGAGCTAACATCTGTGCCGATTTTCCTGTATTTGGCCTGTAGGATGCTGTCACGGCATGGCGTGACAAGCTGTGTGTAGGCCTATACCCAGGATCCGAACCTGTGAACCCCAGGCTGCCGAAGTGGAGTGCGTGAACTTCACCACTGTGCCAGCGGGCCGGCACCAAGTTAGACTTTATTAAATTAAAAACTCCTGCTTTGTGGAAGGCAAAATTGATGAGTCAAAAGACAAATTACAGACTGGCAGACAATATTCGCAAAACAGATATATGATAAAGAAAATATGTCCAAGATATATGTAAAGAATTCTTAAAAGTCAACCATAACAAAACAATAAGCAACCTTATTGAAAAATGGGCAAAAGACCTGAATATATTCCTCACCAAAGAAGGCATACAGATGGCAATTGAGCCTGAGGACAGACAACCACCGCCATAGGTCATTCGGGAATTTCAAATAAAACCTCAATGAGACACTTCTACACACCTATTAGAACTGATAAATCCAGGATACTGACAGTACCAACTGCATGTGAGGATGTGTGGCAAAACAGACTCTCATTCATTGTGATCTGGAAAACAAAATGGTACAGCGATATCAGAAGACGGTTTGGCAGTTTCTTACAAATATGAGCATAGTCTTACCACTCAATCCAGCAACTGCATTCTTAGGTATTTACCCAAGTAATTTGAAAATAGGTTTACAAAACACCTGTGGGCTAATATAGATAGTAGCTTTATTTATACTTTCTAAGCACTGGAAATGACCAAGATGTTCTTCAATAGGTGAGTGGAGAAAGAACCGGGGTACGGCTATAAAATGGATTATTATTATTTAGTGATAAAAGGAAACAAAGCATTAAGTCACAAAAAGACATGAATGAATTTTAACGCTTATTTCTAAGTAAAATAAGCAATCTGAAGAGGCTATTGTATAACACTAATTTTATGCCATTCTAGGAAAGGCAAATATATAGAGACAATAACATGTTAGTGGTAGCATGGTCTTCATGGAAGAGGAAGAAGAGTCGAATGGATAAAGCACAAGGGATTTTTTAGTGCAGTGAAATTATTCTGCATAATACTGTAAATATGGACAAAACATTAGATAGTTATCAAAACCTTGAAATTTACAGCACAGAGAGTGAAACAATGTGTGCAAACAAAAAGCCATGTAGGTGTCCAAGAAAATCCCAAAAGTGAATGAAAAATGTGAAAAAAAATCTAACTGTATTACAAATGTATGAAACAGTCTGAATGAAGGGAGTGGGTGAAAAGGTGCAGAAATATGTAATTTGGGAAGTGAGTCAAGTCTGTAAAACTGAAGATGAAGGAAACTGTGCAGAAGCACTGTACTGTAGCTGATTAAGTTGTGACCAAGGGGGTATTGTTAACAATGCTGATACTTCTAGACATGTGGACTGAAAATGACCGTATAAATAAATGGATAGTGAACAGTGGGGACAAGGTTATTATTTGGAGCAGGAGTTTAGAGATAAGCAAGGAGAAGAGGCTAGAATGATCCACGTGGAGACAGAGTTGGAGACATCAGTGTGAACATACTTTAGCTGAACACAGACACAGAAGGCTGTGTATAGATACATTCATAGGTGTTTGAATACCCACAGGCTACTACGAACAGATATATTTCCCTGCTATGTCCTCTGAAAGGATCTAATGCCCTGACAGCAGCAAACACACCTGGTATGCAGGTCTTAATTCTAATACCACTTTCCAACAAAAGGATACAGTGCTCCTTGTAGAAACAACCGATTCTAGGATTCGGCAAGGAAATGCAGGAAAATGAGACTAAAGTGTCATTCAACATAAGAAAGTAATGAAACGCTACTCAAAAAAAGCCAAGAATGCTGGGGGTACGCCAAAGGGACACATCAGTGAACTGAAGGAGTTCTCAATCCCCAAAGCTGGAACAATTTGATCAACCAAATAAATAAAGTAGTTGGATTATAACCCGGAGAGTGCATGAATATCAATGACTGCATACCAACGTAAATAACTGAATAATAAGGAAATGAAAAGACACAAATCTCCTGCGTGGGAGAATACCAATGATTCAGTCGGACATTCTGCTCTAAAGGAGGTCGAGCCTAACTCCCCACTTCTTAGGCGCAGGCTGCACAGACAAAAGTCCCTACAAAGGGGACGGTGTGGACAGAGGGGACAGGGTAACTGCACAGGGGAGATATCTGACAAACGCAGCCTCAGCCAGGTGACCAACATCAATGGGAGGAAGTCACAGGGAGAGCATGGACCCTTGAAATGATGAGATGAAAGTGGCAATTTACCTCTCTGATCTTCTTGCCCCAAATCCATAATCCCAATCTAATCATGAGAATAAAACAGACAAATTCTGTTGAAGAACATTTTACAAAACACCTGACCATTACTCCCTACAACTACCAAGTTCTTCAAAAACAATGAAAGCCAAGAACCTGTCACAGCCAGGGGAGGCTAGGCAGAAAGGACTAAATGTAGTGTAGGATAACAGATAGGATGTGTTCATAAGAGCAGAAACTGGGAATGGAGCTGATGGAAACTCTCTGTACTATCACAGCAAGTTTTTGTAACTGTACAACTGTTCAAAAAATAAAGTTAATTAAAAATCAGAGTACTAGCGAAATGCAAAATACCTGGAAACCATGAGTCTGAACATGTCTCCAGACTCCATGGTGTGCCCTGCACAAGCACTATCACTACAGTCAGTCACATTCTTCATAAAATAGGATAATGATACCAAATTCATAGTTTCTAGGAGATTTAAATGATGAATATAACATTTCTGGCATTGTTTCTAGTAAAAATTCACTAGTTAATGGAAAAAGTAGTCGGAATTTTTGGATACATTATTTTTCACCCCTCAGAGACCTGCTGCTCTCCTTCCACTCCCAGCATTTCTGTGCTGTTTCTGTCCCTCAGCCTCTCTCACACTCTGAATGCGGCAATAGTCTGTTCCTCACATTGACCTGGGTGACTTTTACACAGAGCAGACCTGATCATGGCCGTCCCCTCGCATGATACCTGCACTTACTGTCCACTAATTTCAGAATCAAACCACAATCCTGTGGCCAAAATATAAGGCTCTTTCTTCATCTGACTGTGTTCTCTCTGACCAGGATCATGTGGTTTCATTTCCCACACTCTGCTACTGAGTATTGGTCAGATAGTAATAATCTACATTACAATTACAATGTCATATTATCATTTTATAAACACACATTACAGTCTAATTAAGCCCTAAATGTCCTCCTCTCCGGGCTCATCCTAGAGTGCTCCCACCTCTCGACTACCTGGGAGAATTCCAACACCTTGTTCAAGGCTGAGCACAGTCACAAGCTTGTCTGTGATGCTTTCACTAAACTCTCACTGAAGAGTCAACTTCTTTGGATAAACTTTACCAGAGTTCAACATCACCTCAGGATATTACAGTTTTTTTACATCTCTCATCATGTTTAGACAATGAGTACCTTGTGAGAATAAACAGTGTCTTAGTCATTACTTAATATCCAGAATAAAGTTTAGTGCCTACTGTATATTAAGTGCTGGATGAAAAAGATTTTTTTAATGACTGGGTAAACAAATTATTGAAGAAGCATAAACAGACATTCCCAAAATGGGAGAAAAAGAATAAATCGTGAAAGACAAGGAAATACTATTGAGGAATGAAGGCCCCATGATTAAGCACAAACACTGGAAAAGATAGATCAGAGAAAGATGTTTGATTCCCAAGTTTCCTTCCAGAATCAGAGTCTCTATTGGCAGCA
This sequence comes from Equus przewalskii, assembly GCF_037783145.1. Lineage (NCBI taxonomy): Eukaryota > Metazoa > Chordata > Mammalia > Perissodactyla > Equidae > Equus > Equus przewalskii. Next base: position 399,592 of record NC_091855.1, read on the forward strand.
CTTGCTGTTACTACATTCTGTATAACTTGCTTTCCCTACTGATGCCCCCAAAGTAACTACCAATAAAAAGTTTCCCTCACACCATCACACAGTCCCTGAGCACTTGTGAAAATGCTGTGCTCACCTAGATGTCATCACAGAACAGCCTGAGAGCACTGATCCACTTTCCTCCATGGATGAGTAATAATGTTGGAAGTTATGCCTACATGAAAGGCAGATGGCCCCATTCATGAAGTTTCCAGAACACAATGATGTTTTCTTATCACCTGAGATTGGGAGAATAGATTGTAGTGGGTATAGCAGAAGCATTTATGGTTTCTATGTCTTTAGGGGCTCAATTCCCATGAATTTCATTAATGAAATATTCTTTGTCTCTCCTCCCCTTAGGAGACTTAGTTCTCCGGAGTTAGGAGACAACAAACAGGATGCCAGTTTGTCCCAACTTTCATCTTGGGAAACAGCTTTGGCGTTCTGTGATCGCCTCTTCTCCTATAAAACTTCTGTGTCCCAGGAGGAGGTCACCTCTCTTTAGGTGTTTTCACTGTTAACATCAGAATATCTAATAATAATTCTCCAATCCTTGATTTGTAAGAGAGATTCTGAATACCTTAATATCTTCTTTCTCCAAATGGCTCACAATCATGGAACCTCCCCTGCTCAAGAGCATTTCTCCTTTTTCCCTGCTTCTCCTTTCTTTCATTGTAGACAATATCTGCTTAATGTCACTTAACCATTTGCTTTTTTGGGCATTTTGCAAATTATTATGCAGCAATTACTATATGGTAGGCACTAAACTATGTCCCAAGGATGAAGAAAAGTGTAAGAAATTGTTCCTTCTCTTAAGGAGTTCACAGGATAAGAGACATAAAATAAATGAATGCAATAACCTGAGGTGGCACTGAAATCTGGCGAAGAGGATATAAACATAGTCAACTCTTCCAGGGGAGGTTAGTGAAGGCCACACAGACATGCTTATAATACTACTGAGCCTTGAAGGTGAATAAGAGGGTAAAATGTCTCCAGGAAGAGAGATCACAAGATAAATGTGGGTGATAATTGAATTGTAAGGTGTACACAAGATATTTCAAAGAGTTTATTATTTTGACCAAAAGTCAGGGGCAAAGGGTGAAAATTGAACCATGATCCTGGGCAGGTAGACAGCATTCAGAAAACAGAAATGCACATATTTTGGCTACAGAATTGATACTTATTTATGAAAATAGTGGAGAGTCAGTGCAGATTTCATGACAAGGGATGCCAAGGATGAAGTTCACATGTGGAAAAGCCATCCTGGGACAATGTCAGACACAGACTATCGCCATCAGAAAAGTCAAAGCAATTGAGGATTACTAGGAGAGCACAGAGGACGTGTAAATGGAAAGATAGGAAATGAATGGTCTCCAAATCTGGTTTAAGTCCATTAAAAGAACAAAAATCTTGCATGAATACAGCTGTTCTCTTGAAATAATCACCTTCACCTTTTTGTCTTAATGAAAATGTGGCTACTCCCAAATGCAACACTTCTCTCACAACCCTTGTTGAAGACTGGAAAAGCAATTTCCTGGAGATGTCAGGCGCTGTCCCCATCAAAAATTAATACTTTGAAGATACAAGAGGCCTAATCCACAAGTTTCTCCATCTTACCTATTAGACAGAACTTAAACTCAGGGATGTGATAATGTACTGGGAAGTTAGACCTCTAGAAGGCAGGAGGGTTAAATGAAAAGGAGGAAGCAAAACTGGCTCCCACTGACTTCTAAGCTGATCTCCAAGAAACAGAGAATCAGTAGAAAAACCTCCCTCTTGAACAGACCAGTGTCTCTCACGGAAATTATGCGCTCAGGGGTTGGAATAACCAGAGGAAAGTGTACCTAATGAGCAGATATAAGCATTTGTAAATGTCCCTTCTGCTGTAGTCCCTCAGCATGTGCCACCTTGGACTGGGTGGGACGTGGTTGCTGCTTTTGGAGTCCTAAGTCTTGTTCATAACTGAGGTTTGACTCCTTCTTGCTCTCTTGTCTGGTGATAGAACTTCAGTCTCTCTCTTCTACCATCCAAGGAGAAATCATATTTCTACTTAGAGACCCTCCTCTCAGAGACAACATCCATGTCATTCCAAGAGCTGTAGACACCGTGGGAAAGGTTCAAGATCATGAAATCTAAGAAGGCTTATCTGAGGTGACCTGAGAGCCAATCCTGCCTAACCCAGATTGCAGAGCTCACTGTGTTTGTTTGCTTTATCAAGTAATTAATGTATTCACTTGTAATGTCAAAACAAAAAGTGAACGTTGAATTCAGCAATACACGGGTCCAATGTTGACAGTTAAATTAGAGTAATGGATGCTCAGTTAGAAAAGGGAATGAGAGGTGTAAAGTTCTCCCAACAAAAGCAGAACAGAAGTCTAGGGATCTTTGCAGTTAATGAGTGTGGGAAAATAGCGTATCAACTGAGAAGGGAAGTACAGTGAAGTGAGGGCATTTCTGTCTTTATTTTTGAAGTGAAGCATATTTGACTGTATTTCCCTAAAGATGAGAAAGATCCAGACTAAGGAATGCTTGAAAATATTATCTTACATCAGCAGGTCATGAGGCATATCCATCATGCTATCTTCTCACTCTGGGTATTCGCATGATAGAAAATTATGTAACGTGTGAAAAGAGGTATGCTGATGAGCTTTACTTTCCAGTTATTTCATTATCTGTGAACCTTACTGTGTTTGTGGATTTGTAGCCCTTCGCTTTTCTGCTGTGAATTGTCCATGGGAGTCCTTAGCTTTTGTATGATGAGGTCACAGTGTTGCTATTCCTGTTTCTGTATTTATTCCCTCAAAAAGTAAAAGCATTTTTTTTCACCAACTAGCTGTTTTCCTTTTGGTTCACTGGTTCATGTATAGATCTATTGAGGAGAAGGTGTAAGAGTTTATAAATTCTGTGGTCAATTCTATCAGTCATTTATTTTGTGTTCCTCCTTTGCTTTGTAACTGAAAGATGAGCTGTCATTTTTATTCTTCACTTGAGAATCTTTGCTTTAAACAAAAATCAAAGTGAAGGTTCTTCTGCATATTGTGCTAATAAATCACTCATTATACATATTTCCAACTTGTTTTAACATCTCTGTTAATCCTTGTTTTTTCCTTTTTGTGTTTTGTGATTACATTTATTTCTAAAAGGTGTATCACTTTTGCCCATAATCTGGAAGCCAATCTCCTTTACATTTGATTAAAGATTATCTGTATCTACAATAAGCATATTTAAACTCCTGTATCTTCATATGAAATAAAATTATAACTTTAGATACTGCTTCCTCTCTGAATTTCAAAAAAACCTTTTTGTTATATTCCTTTTTTCCAAGTCTTCAGCAATTTAATCATGAATTAGCCAATGTCATGAATGTCATTAAATTTTAATATTTTATATTTGTATGAAGTTGATTTCTGATTTTCAATCTCTTTGGTTTCCTACAGTTGTTTTGAAAGTACTACATTCAGCCAATAGCATCCTCACTGTGATTCTTCCTTACCTAGTTGCTAGTTTTTTTTAAAAAAAAACTTTTCTTTTGATGTATGCACCCATACATATTTACACACCTTAAGTTCAAATGCATGAGCAGACTCTTGTGCACATGAGAAGTGCTCTTTATGTTTTAGGAAAGTTTTTTATTCCATCTTGTCTCTCCCTTTCTTTCTTACTCAATGGTACCTTACGGACATCACTCTAATAAACCAGTGAAATGCTGATTCATTATTTTGATGGTCCCCAAATTTCTCATGATGTGGCTGTGTCATTTACACTTTTGATGTTCTTTTATATTCTTTATCAAAATTTCTGATATACCTATACAACAAAAACATTTTGAGATGGTTAATGAAAACTGTGGCTCTTACCGGGGCAATTTTGTTCCAAAGGGGCATTAGCAGCATCCAGAGATGCTTTGGGCTGTGGCATTGGAGAGGGGTGGGTGGAGGCCTGCAATGCACAGAACAGACCCCACCTCAGACGATGATCTGCCCCAGAATGCCAATCATGCTGAGATTGAGAAATTCTGAATTAAAGAAAATCTCTGTTTTTAATATTTATAGCTGAGCTCTAAAATATTGCTTACTTCTCACATCCACTGCATAACAGAGATGGAATATCCTGAGATTATAGACAAAGAACCAAGGGCTTAAAAGTACAGTTTCCTGTCATGAGGGAAATACATGAGAGGGATGTGTAAACTTGTGTATGCAGAAGCTGAACTACTGAGGCCAACTTTTGATCACAATGTCAGACCTAAGGTGTGTGAGAGCGCTCCTAGTGGAGGAGGCCTCAAAATACCTACATCTGTCTCTAACACTGGACCACAGCGTTGACACTCAGAGTGGTCCACGGATCAAAACTGTAGCATCAACATCAAATGGGAGCAGTCACAAATGCAGAATCTCTGGACCAGCCTTACTCTCGCTGAATCAGAATCTGAATTTGAACAAGGTCCACGAGTGATTTGTATGCACTTTGATGGTGGAGACAGTCTGGTTTAGAATAGCATTTCTCAATCTTCCCACTGTCGACATTTGTGCTGCACAGTTCTTTGTGGTGGGGACATTCTGTGCATTGTAGGACGCTGAGCAGTAGCCCTGGCCTCAACCCATTAGGTGGCAGTTGTACTTCCACAGTTGTGAGAATCAAAAGTATCTGCAGACAGTGCCAAGTGTCCTTACAGGCAAAGTCACCCCTGGTTGAGGATTCCTGGCATAGGAGCGTGAGAACCGAAAACAACTTGGAGTTTCAACAAGAACTCATCACTTACTCAGTCATAACTTTGAAGAAGTCACTTTACCCTTCTGAGTCCCATTTCTGAAAATGTAAAGTGAGGTTCATAATAGGACTGACCACACAGAATGGACTTTTAAAAACTTAAGTGAGATAAGCCATATAAGAACCTAAGCTAGGTTTATGGTGCATAAAAGCATCTAAATATGTGTTATAATTAACTAACATTTACAAATGAAGGACTAAATGATAGCTCTTAATTTGTGTTAAAAGAATGAGACTCCTAATAGAGTTGTTAAAAGTGTGATGAACCCAGTGGTTATAGTACCTACGGTCTTATATCAAAGGAACACACTTTTCTTCCTTGTTGAAGAGAGGAATACCAATTTTCTGTAAATATCAAGAGCTTCTCCCCCCGACATGTCAATAATTTGGAGCCCCAAGTAACTTAATCAAGTCAGATTCATCCATCTAGATTTGGAGAAAACACTAAATCAAGATTGAGGTAAATGCAAGGGAGGTTAGACTTCTTCAAGTCAAATGAGTGCATGGAGAAGGAGTAATAAAAAATGAATTCACTTGACTTCTAATCTGGTCTCTTGGGAAAAGAGAATCAACAGGAATAATTTCCTTTGTGTCCAGACCAGTGTCTCACAGGGAAATGATGCGCTCAGAGGTGGGAGTAACAATTCAAACAGCGCCTAGTGAGCAGACATCGGGAGCTGTAAACATCTCCTCCGCGACAGTCTATCCGCACGCGCAATCTTTGAGCTGGACAGGGGATGGTTACTGCTCTTGGAATCTTAATTTTGGTTTGGGAACTGGTGTTTGACTGCTTCCTACTGTAGTGTCTGGGAGCACAGCTTCAATCTCCAACAATAATCATCCAGGAAGGAATTCAGACTTCCACGTGAAGACCTTTGTCTCAGAGATCCCGTCCAGGTGAGTCTGAGAGCTCACTGGGTACTTCATAAAAGGTTCAGAGAGAGTGGAAGAAGAGAACTTTTACCTGAGGTCACCTGGGAGCCAAACCAGTCTAGCCAAAGCTGAAATGTTGCCATTTTTTTGCTGAGTAGGTTAATGAATTTATAATTTATTTATTTAATATGTTAAAAGTGAGAAGCATCTTTTGAACTCAGAAATGCAAAGGTTGTTGTTACAATTAAATGATGGGACAAGAAGTCCAGTTGGATAAGAATGAAGAAGGAATGGGAGGTGTAAAGTGTTTCCAGTAAAATTAGAACATATCTGAGTTTTGCAGTTCAAAGGAGTTGTAAAATATAGTATTATGTTTGGAAGTATGTATAGTAAACTAAAGACATTTTTTAAATATTTAAGAGGGGTGTATTTGAGCATGTTCTGTATTTATTAGAAATTCCAGACCACGGAGGTAGGTATTACTTTGCAACAACAGTTCTTGAGACGTACATTTTACAGTATTGTCTCCATGTTGGATAGTCAATGAAAAAAATGTATTTATTATGCAAAGAAGGTATGTTACAGAGTTTTATTTGACAATTATTTCATCACCCAGAGTGGGGAAGCAATGGAGACACTCGAGAGGTAGCAGAAAAAAGTTGGTCTCAACTTATAACAAGTGATAGTTGTTCATTTACTAACAGGAAGAAGTTATTTTAAGCATTTTTCGCATACTGACTAAATCTGTCGACCACCTGCAGACTATTTGGGTGAGGATATTAACATTTAGAATGTTCCTTTGGCTCTCCATAGATAAACAGTTAATAGGTGGTAGTTCCAAGATTCAAAACTCAGTTTCCTGATTGCAGAACTTTTGCATTTAATACTATTTAAAATGTCTTTTACCTTTTCATTTTTAAAAACCCCTCACAATACTTGCATGTTGCGTATTTTCTGTTATACATCGAGGGCTTATTCCCTATGCTCATTTTTCTAGTCGGATGTTCGATTAGTGATATGTCTCAATATTGTAAGATTACGTTATCTTCTCTTGAGGATAAACTGTGAGTTTTTGTGCTGCTTTGTTAGTTATTCTGAGCATGAAGGGGATTGAACTGGAGTTGGAATGCTGCCAGAACCAAGGAAGTTTTCTCTTCCTCACAATTGCTAGGAACCAACTGAGCTTATTTGATTTTTTTTTTCACATCATCTATATCTTTCTTCTCTCTGTTTTTGAAGCGCTTTTTATGTTTTATTAAATACGGGACCCAATGTTTATATGAATATGCAGTCCCATGTTTACAAGTTCATGGGAGGCTCACAAGCTGGAATTTCGGTATACTTACATGATTTAGTGTAAAGATAATCTGATGTTGACATCTTCCCTTGTGTCATTTCTTTCCTAATTATTGTGGCTGGGGTCAGAAGTGCCTGGTAGTAGCATGGCCCCAGGAAGTCACAGCACTGTGTGTGTGTGTGTGTGTATGTGTTCTGGTTGTGCGTGTGTGCCTGTGTATTTTGCGGGACTAACACAGTTCTCGGGGCAGTAGTACCTAGCCCATGTACTCCAAAACACGACCCTTAAAATACAGATGCCAGAATGTTAACTAATAGATGGAAATGACAGGATCATTTCTACCCTTGGGATTTCTTGGAAACAAAATTAATAAAGAGCATTTGAATGTAGGGCTCTCTGTGTCTTGAAATTTCAGCTGACACCTGAGCTTATGAGATCTCTTTTCCTCCTCATCCATTTTATTCTCTCTCTCTCTGTTTATTGAGTAGATTTTTTAATGTTTATATTAATGGATAGCAGAAAATGGTCACTCCAATATGGAGCCCAAGTTTATTTGGGCTTAAGTGGAATTTCTGGGAACCATGTCCATATTACACAGAAGAAGAGATCATTGATCTGGCCAACTTGGGTTGTGTTCATTCCTAGCATTTTCAGTATGCGTGGACCTGAGAAAGACATGGGAATAACACAACCCAGGAGGCCGTGGTGTGCCGCAGGCACGTGTGTCTTTGTGACCTGTGGAGTGTGGGAAGTCCTCAGAACAGGGGTAGCAAGACTCACATATTCTAAGGTGACTCTCACAATAGATGGGCCAGTATTCAATCAAGAGAAAGTACTAAGACAGGGATCTGTCTCAATTCAGATGATTAAAAAAGGTCAAGAGCTAGAGTGGATGAGGTTTCAGCTGTAGCAGAGAGGCCACCTCACTCCATAACACTTCTGACACGATGTCTCATCACTCTCTCAGCCTCACGCACTTTGCAACATTGACTTCACTTTTTTTGACTTGAACATTTGAAAGAAGCACCTTCCACGGGGCCTTTGTGCTGACCATTCCCTCTGCCAGACACACACTTCCCCACGTAAACTTGCATCTCCCTCTTTGTCCTACTTGAGGTCTCTGTTCACGTGTCGCCTTGTTTTCAGGTCTTGACTAAATACGCATGAAAAACAGAACACCCTCTTCGCTCTCTCCTTTATACCTGCTTTCCTTTTCCTCAGCCACCTGCACCATCTGAAATGTTACGTAATGTTATCATTTGCCTACACTGCATGTTCATCTCCATCAGTGAGTTGTAGGGACTTTTGTTTTCAGCATCTTGTATACATGGGCAAGGCAGTGGCTAAAACATGGTCGACACTCAATTTATATTCCTGAAATACATGAAGAATCTGTCATTAAAAGTGTAGAATACATGACCCTTAAGAAGAAAAAGTTGATCAGGGCAAAAATTCCATATCAGATGTAGCATGAGCGATCCCCAAAGGGGGCCAGGTCCATAGACATAATATTAAATTAATTTTTTGACCACAAATGACAAATTGTAGCATTTCAAGTATGTTAGTAATGCGAGTTTGTGTGAAAATTAGTCATTTTATTTCCTTCTTTCCTAGAAGTCACTTCCACCACATGGAGCCAGGCAATAATACACAAATTTCAGGATTTCTTCTTCTGGGATTTTCAGAGAAACCAGAATTGCAGCTCCTCATATTTGGGCTTTTCCTCACTATGTACCTGATTACTGTGTGTGGAAATCTGCTCATCATCTTAGCTGTCAGTTCGGACTCCCTCCTCCACACACCCATGTACTTCTTCCTCTGCAACCTGTCCTTCGTAGATATCTGTTTCACCTCCACCACCATCCCGAAGATGCTGTGGAACATCCAGACACAAAGCAAAGTCATAACCTATGAGGGCTGCATCACACAGATTTATTTTCTCATACTCTTTGCTGTGTTGGACATCTTTCTCCTGACAGTAATGGCCTATGACCGGTTTGTGGCCATCTGCCACCCCCTGCACTACACAGTCATCATGAACCACCGGCTCTGTGGACTGATGATTCTGGTGTCCTGGATCATGTGTATCCTGAATTCCTTATTACAAAGCTTAACAGCATTGCGGCTTTCCTTCTGTGCCAACTTGGAAATCCCCCACTTTTTTTGTGAACTTAATCAGATGGTCCAGCTTGCCTGTTCTGACACCTTTCTTAACAACGTGGTGATGTATTTTGCAGCCATCCTGCTGGGTGGGGGTCCTTTTGCTGGTATCCTTTACTCTTACTCCAAGATAGTTTCCTGCATACGTGGAATCTCATCAGCTCAGGGGAAGTACAAAGCATTTTCCACCTGTGTGTCTCACCTCTCTGTTGTCTCCTTATTTTATTGTACAGTCTTAGGAGTGTACCTCAGCTCTGCTGCCACCCACAGCTCACACTCAAGTGCAATAGCCTCAGTGATGTACACTGTGGTCACACCCATGCTGAACCCCTTCATCTACAGCCTGAGGAACAAAGACATAAAGAAGGCTCTCAAATCATTCTTTGTGAAGGAAACTACAAAATTGTCCCAGCACTGAAGAAGTGCCCATGTTTGCAGAGGTCAAAACCTCAGAGACAGAAGATATGATCATTTGATAAGATGTTTGAAGTGATATTGTTCTTTCTATTTATTTCCTGGTATTTCTACTTCTTTCACCTCAACTTCTCTATTCAAGTAACTCCCTTTATTAAGCTTTCTGCTCTCTGACATTTTTTCCCTTTGTTGTTTTCTTACTTTTCAAAATTTATTCCAGTCATGGATCAGAATATTTGTAAATTCCCATTAGCTTAATGAAACAGCATGGGTTTTTTTTAGAATAATTTTTCTCAAATGGCATATATGATAACAAATAATTTTTCTTTTGTTTTAAAAAAAAGCTACACTTGATGACCAAGGCAGTTTGTATAATTGTATAATAGAGGAACTCCGAGAGCACAATTTTCACTTTATGCCAGGCATTCCTTTGTATGCCACTGTCTCAACTGCTCCTCCAGATAATGTAGACTGTGACACACTGTGGTGATGTGTAACTGGTCACTGGGTTTTATTCTCCTCATTAGGATCTTATGTTCTTTCAGCCTGGTGTCCACAAGGCCCACCCTAGTCACTGGCAAAATGCCCATCAAGCACATTTCTCCCAGAGGACTTTTCATTGAAGGACAAGTTTCAATAAACAGAGTGACTCAATATGACCTTAGAATCACAGAGAACTTTCAATTTTATGAAGCAAAATTTACAATAACATCTTGTATTCTGTGCAGAATATTTATTTTTTACTCTGTACATCTACTCATTGGAGTATGGAGGATTGGTAGCCATGTGTAAACGGTTTTATATTTTTGAAGAAGGATTAATTGATGTTTTTCTACTTTTTATAGAATTACCTTTTGTTTCTGCTTGCAAACTTCCAGTGTTATTTATAACACAAATGCTTCCATTTCTATAAAGAAAAAATGTTTTCCCCCTTCTAGGTATTGTCATCACCATGAAAGGGATGTTGAATGATCATTTTCATCATCCATTATGCTCAGGATATGTATATTTTATGGTTAAAGAATGACTCAAAAGAGAGCTTGACTTCCTGTCCAGCCATGTGAATCTGGGTCCCAGTTTCCCTGAACAAACATGCATGTCCTTTCAGTCTTTCCTGGTTACCTGGAAATGAACCCTTATGAGAGGTTTAAGATACACTTGTCTAAAATAAACTAAAATAACAGAGTAACTACGAACGCTGTCTTCAAAGATAAGAACAAATGCCAAGAATAACCAGGAGCAGATTATTATAATTGTCCTCCCTTCTGTTCAATTTGATTATTGAATCAGTTACCTGTTGCTTCATAACAAGCCATCTTGAAAGAAAAAATTTAATATATTGCCTTTATTACCAGAGGGATTGCACGGTGGGGAGTTGTTCTGAGCTCTGCTGATCTCATCGTGGGTCTGCAAGCTGTGAGTCTCCACACTGTGTCTCTAAGGCTCATCCATGATATTGTGTGAGGCCATGGTGCTCTTCTCACTTGAACCAATATATGATCAGTTAACTCTGTTTTATATATATATATATTTTGAGTAAGATTAGCCCTGAGTTAACATCCCCCACAAATCCTCCTCTTGTTGGTGAGGAAGACTGGCCCTGAGCTCACATTCGTGCCCATCTTCCTCTACTTTATATGTGGGACGCCCGCCACTGCTGGCTTGACAAGTGGTGCCATGTCTGCACCCGGGATCCGAATAAGTGAACCCCAGGCCACCAAAGCAGTTTTACCCAAAAAAAGTGGATCAAGCGTAAATTGCTTTAATTTACTTCCACTGTCCCTGCATCCATTGATGACACCTTTTTTCAACTCAGGTAGAAGAGATGTCTCCTACCGCTGCTCAGTGTGAAGTAGCTGCTTGTGCTCCGGATCCTGTTCTGATCCCGGCACCTCTAGAATTTTCTCTTTGTAAGTAATTTGTTGAAGAATAATTACATACTACAAAGTGCACACATTTTAAATGTATAACTTGATGAATTAAAAGAGGCATACAAAAATTATGGTACACACACTACATTTCCATTTGTGTGAAATTTAAGAAAGTTCACAATAAAGTTTAATGTAGTTGTTTAAGGTAGTTGTTAAAATTGGCTGAGAGTTAGTCTTGCCCAAATCCCCATCCCTGTGGCAGCAACCCACAAACAGGGGGACCTCATAAACCTGGAGCTTCTCCCCGAGGAGTGAGGGACTCACACCCCAACTCAAGCACCCCAACTCTGAAGTTCTGTATTTGCAAGACAAGCCTCCAAAACATCTGACTTTGAAAACAGTTGGGAATTATGACCACGAGCCCAAATGGATACAGAGAATGGAGAAACTGCCCTTAAGGCGTTTGTGCAAGTACTCACTCGCTTCAGTGTCCAAGGCAGAAGCAGCAGTTTGAAAAGTGCCCAGACCATATGTGAAGGGGAATAATTTGCCAACTTTAATACATCCACCAGAGGGGGAGTGCTCTGTCAAGGTTCTTTCTGAGGAAGGAGGCACTGGCGGGTACCATTTTTGTGCTCCTCCTTTGCTTTGCTTAAGTTGCCTCACTGATCTCCCCTTTGCCTCACTAAAGTGTCAGGCACCCCTCATGTTCCCCCTCTGCCTTGCTAAAGCCAGTGTGTGCCATCCCTGCCACCCCTACTGCCTAGCTAACTCCTGCAGGTGCACTTCATGAGCTCTCCTTCTGCCACACTCCACAGTGCCAGTGTCTCGTGGAGGGGAGATTGTACATATACCTGGTACCCATGCTTTTTATTTTACATACAGAGCCCCAGTTTTTATGGTAGCAGCCTAGGGGACGCCACTTGGAAAGCTGGCTCATGAGGCAAGGAGCGCTTGCGCTCTTGGGTCCCATGGACTGTAACCATCAGAGAGACAGTTCTTGGCTGGCAGCCACCCCAGGACACTTCACCAATGGCAGACTGAAACATAGCACTTATTTTTTCCAAAAAAGAGCCCTATTTACTTGTCCAGGAGCTTTGGTCTGACAAATTCTGGTCTGCCATATTCATAAAGGCCAGGGGAGACGTTCCTAGGGAACAGAGGTCATGGATGTGTCTTTGGGCTCTCCCTCTGCCCTGCTCCAGCCTTCTGGTATCTCCCAGAAAGGAGTTTATACCCTTGTCTGGTGCCCCATGTTTTGCTGCTGCTGCCAGGAGACATCTCTATATCACCTGGCTCTGGAGCCCAGCAGAGCTTATGTACACTGGCCCTTCAAGAATATAAGAAAACAGAAAAAGTGTCATTAAACAGCAACTGCCCTCAGGGCACAGCAAGGAGCAAGAGGCCCATGAGCTCAGTCTCTCTGTGAAAGAGGCTTACAGCTTACCACTGCAGCCGCTGCCTGAGGGGCAGGCTTCTACTCTAACACACATCCCAAGGGCTCGCCAAAACCTACCCAGAGGTCTCAGAAGATGGGCCCTATCCAACACTCTCTCTACTGCATCTGGACCACCAGTGTCTCTGGGAGGGGGTTTCCTCATGTCTAATGCCCCAGCTTTACATCTAGTACCTCAGCTTCTGTTGCTGCTCAACAAGGGACTCTCCTTGGTCAACCGGCTCTCAGACAGTGTTGACTGGAGGTGCCTTCTTTGCGATCTCTCTGTCTTACCACAGCTCACTAGTACCTCCCAGAAAGGAGCTTATACACTTGGTGTCTGGAGTCCTGGTTTTCCCAACTGTTGCACAAAAGACACTTCCAATCACCTAGCCTGGAAGCCGGCAAGGTTTATGATGGTGGTCCCACAGGACTCTATACACTTCATATTTTAAAACCTGCTGTCTGAGGTCCTATTTCAATTGGCCTAAAATTAGATGCTGACTGAGCTTCTGCCATGTGGAACACTGACAGGTCTTGGCATACCCACAACAACTGGAAGCTATGAAAAATAAAACAGGATGAATGGACATCATAAATATTTGGGAGAAAACCAAGAATTAGGGCAAGGATGAACAATAAGTTTCATCTTCCACATGAGGCCACTCTTTCAAGATGGGGAAAAGTAACTGTTTCACCTAATGCATAGAAAAGACACAGATAATCAAGCAAAATGGGGACAAAAAAGAATATGTTAAGAACAGAAAAACAAGTGAAAACCTCAGGAAAAAACTTGATAAAACAGAGATAAGTAATTTACCTGATAAAGATATCAAAATAATGGTCCTAAAGATGCTCATCAAACTCAGGAGGAAGAGATGAACACACTGAGAATTTCAACAAAGAGGTATAAAATATAAGAAAGTACCAAACAGAATACACAGAGCTGAAGAATACAATAACTGAACTGAAAAATACACTCCAGGGGTTCAACAGCTGACTAGATGAAGCAGAGGAAAGGATCAGTGATCTCAAGGACAGGACAGTGGCACATACCCAAACAGAGAAGCAAAAAGAAAAAAGAATTACAAAAAGTCGCCATAACTTGAGACAACATCAAATAGAATAACATCCACATTATAGGGGTACCAGAAGGAGAAGAGGGAGAGAAAGGGACAAAAAATTTATATTTGAAGAAATAATGACTGAAAACTTTCCTAACCTGTGGATGGAAACAGACATCCAGATCCAGGAAGTCCTGAGAATTCCAAATAAGATGAACTCAAAGAGATCCACACTCAGATGCAGTATAATTAAAATGTCAAAAATTACAGATAAAGAGAAAATCTTAAAAGCAGCATGACAAAACCAACTTGTTACATGTAAGGGAACCAACATATGAATATCAGCAGATTTTTAAGCAAAACCTTTGCAGCCAGAAAGGAGAGGCACAATTTATTCAAAGTGCTGATAAAAAAAAAAAAATGGATTCCACCAAGAATACTTTACCTGGGAAAGTTTTCATTTAGACTTGAGGAAGAAATAAAGAATTTTCAGGACAAGCAAAAGCTAAAAGTGTTCATCACCACTAAACCAGCCTTACAAGGAATGTTAAATGGACACCTTTAAGCTGAAAAAAGGCACTAATTAGCAACAACAAAACATATGAAATTATAAATCTCACTGTTAAGGTAAATATATACCAAAGGTAGTGAATTAATCACATATAAAGCTGGTATGAAGATAAAGACAAAAGTAGTAAAAATAACTATAACTACAATAATAGGTTAAGGGATACACGGAATAAAATGATGTTAAATGTGACATCAAAAACATGAAACACGAGGAGAGAGCAAAAATGCAGTTTTATAATGTGCTCAAACTTGTTATTATCAATATAAAGTAGACGGCTATAAATATAGGTTGTTTTATGTAAGCTTCATGGTAACCACAAAGCAAAAACCTATGGTAGATAAACAAAGATAATGGGAAAGGAATCTAAGCATAACAGTGAAGAAAGTCATCAAACCATAAAAGAAGAGACCAAGAGAAGAAGAAAGTAATGGAGAGTAACTACTAAAACAACCAGAAAATAATTTTAAGAACAGCAATAAACACATACTTGTCAATAATTACTTTGAATGCAAATGTACAAAATTCTCCAGTCAAGAAACACAGAGTGGCCGAATGGATCTAAAAATAAGACCCATCTATATGATGCCCACAAGAGACTCAATTCAGATATAAGAATATACACACACTGAAAGTTAAAAGATGGAAAAAAGATGTTGTATTCCAATTAAAACCAAAAGAAAGCTGAGGTAACTATCCTTAATTTCATACAAAATAGGTTTTAATACAAAGACTGCAGTAATATACAAAAAGGGCATTACATAATGATAACGGGGTCAATCCAACAACAAGATCTACCATTTATAAATACTTATGCAGCCAATGTAAAAGCACCTAAATATAAAAAGCAAATATTAAAGGCAGAAATTGACAGCAATACAATAATTGTAGAGGACTTTAATATCCAACTTACATTAATGGATAAATCATCAAGACAAGAAGGAAAATTCAGCCTTAAATATCACATTAGGCCAGATGGACTTAATCAATATATACAGAACATTCCACCCAAAAGCAATGGAACACACTTTCTTTTCAAGTACGCATGAAACATTCTCCAGGATAGATCATATGATAGGCCAAAAATATAGTCTTAATAAATTTAGGAAGGTTGAAATCACATCAAGCATCTTTGCCAACCACAATGGTGTGAAACTGGAAATCAATTACAAGAAGAAAACTAGAAATCACAAATATGTGCAAATAAAACACCACTCTACTGAACAACTAATAATGTGTCAAAAAATAAGTCAAAAGAGAAATTTAAAAATACCTGGAGACAAATGAAAATGTAAATATCACATACCAAAATTTATGGTATTCTGCAATGCATTTCTAAAACAGAAGTTCACAGTGGTACAGACATACCTCAAGACAGAAGAAAAATCTCAAATAAACAATCTAACTTGACATTTCAAGGAAGTGGAAAAAGAAGAATAAACGAAGCCCAAAGGTAGTAGAAGGAAGGAAATAAAGATCTGAGAGGGAAATAAATGAAATAGAGACAAAAAAGGTCAATATAACTAAAAGCTGGGTCTTTGTAAAGACAAGCACAGTTTATAAACCTTTAGCCAGGCTCCACAGCAACAAACAAAGACAGGACTTGACTGAATGAAGTCTGAAATGAAAGAAGAGCCATCACAACTGATACCACAGAAATGCAGTGTCGTGAGACACTACATGAACAATGATACACCTGGAATTGGACTACCTAGAAGAAATGGTTAAATTCCTAGAAACATACAGCCTTCCAAGACTGCAGCATGAAGAAATAGAAAATCTCAATAAACCAATTACTAGTAAGAAGATTGATATGGTAATCAAAAACCAACAAAAAAGTTAAAGACCACATATTAAAAATAGAATTATACCAATCCTTATCAAACTCTTCCAAAAACCTGAAGAGGAGAGAATACTTCCAAAGTCACTTTACAATTCCAACATTACCCCAATACCAAAACCAGGCAAGGATACCACAAGAAAAGAAAATTACCGGCCAATATCCATAATGAACATAGATGCAAAAATCCTCGATAAACTATTAGCAAACCAAATTCAACAATACATTAAAGGGATCATGTATTATGATCAAAGTGGGAGTTGTTCCCAGGATGGAAGTGTGGTTTAACATTTGCAAATTGATCAACATGATACACCACATTAGCTAAATGAAGGAGAAAAATCATATGATCATCCTAATAGATGCAAAAAAAAAAACCACTTGACAAAATGCAGCTTCCATTTATAATAAAGACCCTCAACAAGGTGTGTATTGAAGGAATTTACCTCAACAGACAGGCTATAAATGACAAGCCCACAGCTAACATCCTACTCAACGGTGAAAAGCCTAAAGCTTTCCTGCTAAGATCAGGGACAAGGCAAGGATGCCCAATCTTGTCACTTTTGTTCAACACACTATTGGAATTCCTAGCTAGAGGAATTAGGCATAAAAGGGGAAGAAATAAAATGTATCCAAATTGAAAAGAAAGAAGTAAAACTGTCAATATTTGCAGATGGCATGATTTTATATATACAAAACCATACAGATTCCACCAAACCACCATTAGAACTAATAAAACAAATTCAATAAAGTTGCAAGATAAAAAATAAATATACAAAAATCTATCATGTTTCTACACACTAACAACAAACTCTCAGAATGAGAAATTTTAAAAAAAGATCACATTTACAATTTCATCAAAAAGAACAAAATTGTCTGTGGTCTGATGCATCAGTTGCTCGTATTGTGTTCCTCCTTTGCTGTTTTGACTGAAAGAATTGACCTGTCTGTCACTTTAATATTCTTCACATGCAAGTCCTTGCTTTAAACAAAAACCAAAGTGAAGTTTCTTCTGCATACTTTGTGCTAATAAATTACCCTTCATATATATTTGCAACGTGCTTCACATCTCTGTTAGTCTTTATTTTTTACTTTGGTGTTTTGTGATTAGATTTATTTCTCAAAGTTGCATCCCCTTTAGCCATCATCTGGAGGCATTCTTCTTCACCATTCGACCATTATCTGTATCTTCCATAAGCATTTTTGAATCTTTATATAAGAAGAAATTATAACTTTAGACACTGCTTCCTCTCTGCATTTTTTTAAAGGCTTTCTATTATATTCTTTTATTTCCAAGTCTTTTGCAACTTAATCATGAATTAGTGACCTATGTTGATACCATTCAAGTATTTATAGTTTATATGTAAATAAAATTAGTTTGAAATTTTCAGTCTATTTTGTTTTCTACAGTTGTTTTAAAAACACTAAACTTAACCTAATTTCATTCTTACTGTCATTCTTCCTTCCTTAAGTTCCTACTTTCTTTTAGAACTTTTCTTTCTGTATATACATCCATACATATTTAAATACTTTTAATTTAAATACATAAATAGGATCCTGTGCAGAAGATAAGTACTCTTAACATCTTAGGACAACCGTTTATTCCAGCTTGTCTCTCCCTTTCCTTCTTACCCAATGTTACCTTATGGACATCCCTCTAACCAACAACTGTAACAATGATTCATTACTTTGATGGGCTCATAATAGTTCATGGTATGGCTGTACTATTTGCACTTTTGATGGTCTTTCACATTGTTTATCACAACTGATACTATCCCAATCAACAAAAATATTTTGAAGTGGTTAAATTTAAGCTGTGGTTCTAACCAGGAGCAATTTTGTCCCCCAGGGGACATTGAGCAGTGTCCAGAGACATTTTAGGCTGTGACATTGGAGAGGTGTAGGTGGAGGCCAGGGACGTTCTAGACACCCTACAACACACAGGACAGACCCCACCACAGAGGATGATCTGTCCCAGGATGCAAATCATACTGAGACTAAGAAATTCTCAGCTAAAGAATATGTGCCTTTTTAATCTTTCTAACTGAGATCTAAAGCATTACTTACTTCTCACCTCCACTCCATAATGTAGATGGAATTTCCTGAGTTTATAGACAAAAAAAAAGAGGCCTAAAATTTTCTTTCCTGACATGAGGGAAATAATCAAGAGGCATGTGTAAATGTGTGTATGCAGAAGCTGAACTATTGAGTCCATTTGATGACAATGTCAGACCTGACGTGTGTGGGAGGCTTCTTGGTGGAGAAGCCCTCAAAATATCTACATCTGACCCTATTCTGGACCAAACATTGATACTTAGAGTCAACCACAGACCAAAATGTGTAGCATTAGGATCAATGGGGAACTAGTTACAAATGTAGAAGGTCTGGCCTCACCTTAGATGTGCTGAATCAAAATCTGCATCTGAACAAGATCCCAAGTGATTCACATACCCATTGATGTTGGAGAAATTCTTGTCTAGAATAGTATTCACAGTATTCTCACTGTTGACATTTATGCTTGAGAATTTCTTTGTGGTGGGGATATCCTGTGCATTATAGAATGTTGAACAGCATTCCTGGCCTGAACCCTTTAGGTGGCAGTAGTACTTCCCCAGTTATAGCAAGCAATAATGTCTCCAGACAATGACAAGTGTCCTTGCTGGGAAGATCACCCCTGGTAGAGAACCACTGACCTAGAGCACGAGAAACAAAGTAACTTGGAATTCCAAGAAATCTCATCCCTTACTCAGTCATAACTTGGGGAAAATCATTTTACCCTTCTGAGCTCTGTTTCTGCAAAAGTAGACAAGTTTATGATAGTACTGCCCACAGAGAAGGGTTAATGAGCAAACTCACACCAGAATGTAAGCTCTGTCCATGGTTCATAAAAAGATCTAGACATATCTTATAATTAAGTAATATTTTTTCAAATAAAGGATTAAAAGACAGCTTTAATTTGTGTTAAGACCATGAAACTCATAGTTGATTTGTCAAAAGTATCATGAAGCCAAAGGTTATAGTGCCCATGGTTTCATATCAAAGAAACACACCTCCCTCCCTTGTTGAAGAGGGGAAGAGAAATTTTGGGGAGACATCAGGAATTGTTCCCTGCCACAAGTCACTACTTTGGAGACCAAAGGGATCTAGTCAAAACAGATTCATCAGTCTCAGATTTGGAAAAAACATTCACTCAAGATTGGGATAAGATGCAAGGAGGTTTAGACCTCCAGAAGACAGGGAAATTCTTGGAGAAGTTGTAATAAAAACTAGATATACCTTGACTTCTAATCTGGTCTCTTGAGCACAGAGAGTCAGTAGGAATAATTTCTTTGTCTCCATATCAGTGTCCCACAGAACATGATGTGCTCAGAGATGGGAGTAACATTGGAAACAGTGCCTAGGGAGCAGACGGAGAGAGCTGTAAACATCTCCTTTACTGCAGGCCGTCAGCATGTGCAACACTGAGCTGAATCAACATGGTTGCTGCTTTTGGAGGCCTAGGTCTTGCTGGGGAACTGATGTTTCACTCCTTCCTGCTGTCCTCTCTGGGAACAGAGCTTCAGTCTGCATCATCAACCATCCAGGAAGGAATTCAGACTTCCACATGTACCCCTTCCTCTCAGAGACTCCATCCAGGTGAGTCTGAGAGCTCAGCAGGTACCTCATGAAAGGTTCAGAGACAGTGGGGGAGGAGAACTTTTACCTCAGGTCACCTGAGAGCCAAAGCAGCCTTGCCCAGAACTGAGAGATTGTCATGTTTGTTTGCTAGGTAGACTGACTAATTTACAATTAATTTATTTAGTATAATAAAAAGAGAAGTGTCTTTTGGACTCAGAAATATAAAGATTATTGTTGTAATTAAGCGATGGGAAAGGACATCTAGGTGGATGAGAATGAAAAAGGAATGGGAGGTGTAAAGTGGTTCCAGTAAAATTAAAACCTATCTGAGGAGCTTTGCACTGAAGAGGAGCTGTAAAATAGAGTGTTAGGTTTTAAGGCCTGTGCAGTGAACTGACTGCAGTTTTTAAAAATGTTTAAGATGGAATGCATTTGAGCATGTTCTGTATTTACTAGGAATCCCAGATCAAGAAGGTAGATGTTACTTTGCAACAGCAGTCTTCGCATGCATTTCACAGTATTGTCTGGCATGTTGGGTATTCACATACAAAATTATATTTAGTACACAAAAAGAATTATGCTAATGAGCTTTACTTTAAAAGTATTTCATTACCTAGACCTGGAGGAGCAATGGAAACATCTGAGAGGAAGAAGAAAAACTTTGGCTTCAGCTCATCACCAGTGATAATCATTCACTAACCAACATTTGGTAACTATGCCAAGCATGTTATGCGTATTGACTAAATCTGCTGACCATCTCCAGGCAAAGGACACTGCCATGCCCACTAGCGGAGTGAGAACATTAACACTCAGAATGGTCTGATTGCTCTCCTCAACAAACAGCTAGCATGTGGTAGATCCAAGTTCAAAATTCCATTTTCCATTTCTAACGTTTTGCATTTAAAATCATTTAGAAAGTCATTTACCATTTCATCTTTTAAAATCCCCCACTATTGAACCAGCCCTCATGCCCTAGTGGTTAAAGTTTGGCATTCACTGCTGCCACAGCCCAGGTTTTCTTCCCAGTTGCAGAACCACCCGTCTCTCAGGTGCCATGCTGTGGTGGTAGCCCACATAGAAGACCAAGAATGACTCACTAATAGGATATACAACCACGCACTGGGGCTTTGCAATGGAGAATAAATGAGGAAGATTGGCAACAGATATAAATCTATCCTTGTGGAAAAAAAAAATCCTCTACTATTTAATGTTGTATTTTTTTGTTATAAAAGGAGGGTTTATTCCCTTTCCTATTTTTTCTAGTGGGATGTTCAATCAGTAAGTGTTTTAACATTGTAAGATACCATTCCTTTCTTCTGAGAATTAATTGATTTTTCTGCTGTATTGTTTGTTCTGGCCATCAAAGGGATATAAGTGTGCTGGAATGCTGCCAGAACCATGGAAGCTTTCTCCCCATCACAGTTTCACAGGGTCACCTGGGCATTTTAGATCTTCTTTTTCCAATCGTGTCTATTTATTTTCTCTCTATGGTTGTGAAGTGCTTTTCATCCTTTCTTAGCTACAGAAAACAAAATGGTCATATGATTATGGAGCCTCATGCTTACATGTTCATGGGAGAGGTTTTATAACTGGAATTTGGGTACTATTTTTACATTCTCTTAGGTAAAGATAGTCTACTGTTGACAGATTCCTTGCTTCATTTATTTCCTACTTATTGTGGCTGGACAGAGAAGAGCCTGGTAATAACATGTCCCCTGGAGGTCATAGTGCATTGCGTGTGTTTTTGTTGTGTGTATGCCTGTGTATTTTGTGAGGCGTGAGCAGTTCTCAATGGAGTGGCACCTAGCCCATGTATTCCAAAGTGTGACCCTGAAAATACAGACCCCAGAATGTCAGCCAACAGAGGAAAATGAGGGGATAATTTCCACTCAGAGGATTACTCCGGAACAAAATTAAGAAGTGCAGGGAACAATGTGAAGAAGTGACTCCTTTCATCTTGCAGTTCCAGCTGTGCTGGGGGACCACCTCATTTCCCAGCATCCTCTGACACCATCTCCCATCGCCCTCCCTCCTGCTCCTTCCCCTCACCATTCTGGCTTCAGCTGAGTCTTGAAGATCTGAGAGAAGCATCTTCCTTAGAGTTTCTCCTCTGGCTCTTTCCGCTGCAGGGCACACACTTCCCCAGACAATATTGTCTCCCATTTGTCTTCCTCGTATGAAGATTTTCCTGAACTCCCAGTAAAAAGTAACACCTCAATTGACTCTTTTTAATACCTACTTTTTTCTTCATAGCACCTGTCACCATGTGACATGATGTATGATGTTTATTTGCTTATATTCTTTCACAACCATTATGTTTTTGGGTTTTTGTTTCTCAGCATCCCATACTTTTTGCCTAGAAGACAGTCAGTACTCAACGTGTATTCCTCAAGGCATGAAATAATATGCACTGAAAATTTTATAACACTTGACCTCTTGGGGAAAAATCTGAGTGGGACAGGAATTTATAGTCAGACATGTCAGGGGAGATCCCTTAAATGGTATGAGGTCCATACAAAGAATATGTATTGATTTCTTGACTGTAATATATAACTGTAGCATTTTTCACTATTACTAATGCCCATTTGTGTGAAAATTAATCATGCTATTTTTTCACTCCTAGTCATAACTTTTATTACATAGTCCTAGGCAATGGTACTCAAATTTCAATATGTTTTCTTTCAGAAGTATGAAAAGAACAGAAGTAGTACCACTCATATTTTCACTTTTCCTGTTCATATACTGGATCACTGTGTTTGGAAACCTGCTCTTCATCCTGGCCACCATCTCAGACTCCCACCTCCACACACACATACTTCTTCCTCTCCGAAGTGCCCTTTGTAGATGTCTGTTTCACCTCCGTCCCCATGCCAAAGAGGCTGGTGAATATGTAGACACAGAGCAAAGTTGTAATTCATAAAGGCTGCATCAGCCAGATGTATTTTTACATTCTGTTTGCAGTGTTGGAGAATTATCATCTGATGGTGATGGCCTGTGATCACTTCTTGCCCATCTGCCACCACCTGCACTACCTGGTCATCATGAGCCCCCAGCTCTTTCAGCTGCTGGTTCTGGTGTCCTGATTCATAAGTTCCTTGCATTCCTTGTTAGAAAGCTTAATGGCGTTGTGGCTGTCTTTCTGCACCAATGTGGAAATCTTTGGGAAATCAAACAGGTGGTCCGACTTGCCTGGTCTGACACTTTTCTTAATTAAACATTTTTATTTCCTATTTTACAGCAGTGCTCCTGGATGGTGGTCCCTTCACTGGTATCCATTAGTGATACTCTGATAGTTTCTTCCACATGTGGAATCTCATCAGCTCAGGGGAAGGATAAAACATTTTCCACCTGTCTGCCCCTCTCAATCGTCTCCTTATATTATTGCTCAAGCCTAGGAGTGTACCTTATCTCTGCTCCTGCTCACAGCTCACACTCAAGTGCAACAGCCTTGGTGATGTACACGATGGTCACACCCATGCTGAACCCCTTCATCTACAGTCTGAGGAACAAAGACACACGGGGGCTCTAGAAAGAGTCAATCGGATGGTAGGTATAGAAAAGCAACTTGTTTGGGGGATGAAGAATTGTCCGTGATTGCAGGTCTCAAAGCCTCAGAACCAGAAATTGCTATTCTTTGATCAGATGCTGATTATTTCCTGAAATTTCCATTTCTTTGATTTCCACCATTTATAGAATTTGTATAACTCACTTTTGGAAGCTTTCTGCTCTCTCTGATGTATAGGCAGTTCTCCCCCTTGACCATTTTCTTACTTCACAAACTATCCTACCTTAGGTCAGTAATATTTGGAAATTCTCATTTATCTCTTGGGACAATGTGGGTTGCTTAATAATAATTTCTTCTCAAGTCACCTATCATCTCAAGTAACTTTTCTTTAGTTTTCCTGAAAGGATGGTCATTAGTTGTATAGGTCATACAAAAAAAAAAAAAAACCTACACATGACAGCTAAGGGCATTTATATAATTCATTTCAGCAAAATATGAAACTGCAGTTTTCACTTTGGGTCCACCTTTTTTTCGAATTTCACTGCCTTCTCAGCTCTTACTGGTAACACAGACTTTAATATGCTACAGTTTTATAACTGGCCTCCTGGTTTTTGTCTTATTCAGCTCAGTGTCCACAATGCCCATGATGGTCCCTGGCAGAAACTGACTATCCAGTATATATTTCCCAGTGGAGTCTACATGGAAAGACAAATTTGCGTACACAGATTGACCTAATATGGCCTTAGGATCAGAAATGACCTTAAAAATGAGGAAGTAAAATTTTAAATCACACTTTTTATTACCACACTAATTTTTTTGTGTGTTCTACATCCATGCATTGAAGTAAGAAGATGGCTGGCCACCAGCGAAGGGGTTATTCACTGAAGTGAAGAATTGGTTGGAGTATTTCATGTTCTGTTATTAAGTATCTTCCTGTTTCTACCTGAAAACCTCTAGTTCAGTCTACAAATATGCCTCTTCCTATTGCTCTATGAAATATCTCCCCTTTTCTAGATTTAGTCATAACTACTAAAGGGACAGTGAATGGACAATACCAAGGCCATTCATTTAATATCTCCTTCATGCTCAGGAATCTCTTCAATCGTCATGATCAAAGGATGATTCACAAGAGAGCTTGAATTCCTGCCCTGTGATGCAATTCAGGGTCACCAGTTTTTCTGCCCAAATGTGCATATTCTTCCAACTTCTCCAAGCTCTGTGGAATACAACCTCAATAAAGCCACTTGTTAGTGCAATTATCTGAAATAGATTTCAATAACAGAATAATCATGAATGCAATTTTCAATATCAGACCATATGTGAAAAGCAGAAGCAGCAGATTATTACAATCATGCTTGTTACTATTTGATTATCTTGTCAGTTTAGCTATTGCTGCATACCAAGCCATCCTAAATCAAGTGGTTTAGCATAACCCCTTTATTATTGAGCTGGATTATATGGTGGGGAGTTATTTTGAGCTCTGCTCAGATGCTCAGGAGTCTGTAGTCAGTTGTGAGTCTCTACATTGTGTGTCTGTAGCTCATTCATGATGTTGTGAGACTGCAGCATCTCTGTTTTGTACCAATTTATGTCAGTTTATTTATCTATGTAGGTTAATCTTATAGTTTCCAAAACAAAGAGTTTATCAAGTGTGAACTGCCTTAACTCTGCTGTTTTTATATTCCGTATATGACATGTTGCTTTCTGTCCAGTTAGAAGATGTATCTCCCACCCCTGTTAAACTGACTCAGCTCCCTGTGCTCTAGATCCTAACTTGAGTCTTGAATCATTAGATTTTTTTCTTTTAAACTAATTTATTGGAGTATAATGACATGCAATAAACTGCATATATTAAAATGTAAAATTTGTATATACCTGAAGTCTATACAATGTTATAAGCCAATATGATCTCAGCAAAATAATTTTTAAAAATAAATTAGGAGTTGACCCCATGGCTTAGTGGTTAAGTTCAGTGCACTCTGCTTCAGTGGCCCAGGTTCAGCTCCCAGGCATGGACCTACACCACTCATTAGTGGCCATGTTGTGATGGTGACCCACATACAAAGTAGAGGAAGATCAGCAACAGATATTAGCTCAGGGTGAATCTTCCTCAGCAAAAATTAACTAATTAATTAATTGAAGAATAAAAAGCTGGAGGCTTCTCAAGGCAGAGCAGTGTCTTGTATAACCCTGGAACACGGGATGATTTACCCACAATACATTTGGAATAAATACTGTCTAGTAACTTTTACCTGCAGGAACAACATTAAATAAGAATTCTTCTATCCAATTAAACTTTTACAAATGCCAAAAAAATAAATAAATAAAATGCAAAATTTGCTGAATTTAAGGAGCCATGCAAAACTTAAGTATAAATACTTCTTGGGTCCATTGACATATAATTCAAGAAAGTACATAAACATTTAATTGCTTTGTAATGTAATCGTAAAAAATTGAATCTCCTTGAACCTAATTTTCCTAATTTCTGATGGTAGGCTGGGATAAGAAATCTGAATCAGATGGATGCTATGAGGAATAAATGAAATGCGTGGAAATACTTGATTTTGAAAACTCTTTCACAGTTGAGGACTATGTGTGTGGATATGTATGTGTGTGTGTGTTCATATACAATTTTCTTTCAAATAAACACATGCACACACATATATAAACAGAGGCTCGTTAATAATTTCATGTTTCATGTTGAAAGGAAACTTGGATCCTGGAGAGGATAGAAAGAAAAAGAATGAAGATTTGAATTAAGAAAAATTGAAAGAGGAGAAATTTTGACATAAATATTTAGAGTAGAATGGGTGACCCTCATTTTAATAATAAATTATTTTTTCTATCTTAATGCTCCAAAAGCCTCAAAGTCAGAACCATATTTGTGTTTAGGCAATGGAAAATTCACTGTACCAGCTAATGGAGCCGTATCTCCAAATGGACTTTCATTTTCTTTTTCTATTTAAGGATTTAAGGTGGGATTTCAACACAAAATGGCTTTACCTAAGGGAAGCTAACTGAATGAAGTTAGGGGCTTAAACTCAGTTCCCTTGAACAGACTTTTATTTGGCAAATATCTGTATTAGATCCCAGTTGCTGCTGTGACGAATTACACTAGTGGCTTAAAACAAACAACTTTGTATCTTAAGGTTCTGGAACTCAAAAGCCTGAAACGATCTTATTGGATAAAAGCAAGATGAATGCAGGGCTGAGTTCCTTCTGTCAGCTGCAGGGAAGGACGCATTTCTTTTCCTTTTTCAGTTTCTAGAGAACAACTGTGTTCACTGGCTCAGGGTCCTTCCTCCATCTACAAAGCCAGCAGTGTACATTTTCAAATATCCCACTGATTTCAATTCTTCATCCTCTCTCTTCCACATTTAGAGGACCATTGTCATTACATTAGCCCAACCTTGATAATCCAAGCTAATCTTCTTATCTTAAGGTAAGTGAAGAGTAACTTTATTCCACTAGTACATCAATCCGTTGCTCTGTAAGCTAACATCTTCCAAAGTTCTTGGGGTTGTGATGTGGACATTGTTGGAGACCCTTATTCTGCCTACTACATATTATGACTCAATTATATATTATTTGAATTCACTCAAGAGCCATTATATTTAAAAGAATCAAAGACAGAATTTATTATAGCCTCTAGACTGAGTGAAAAATTTCCTTTCAAAATTATATGTAGAGATGATTCTTAGTGTATAAGCCCTAAAACTACATACACGTGACTCAACACAGGAACAGTCCCTGGGCCCACTGTGGACCTGATTAATTAGAATTTGCATTTCAGCTACAAGACATGGTTATGCACATGAAGTTGGAGAAATCTTGGTCTAAAATATGTTATTTAGCCTTCTCACTGTTGATATTTGGGGCTGGATAATTGTTTGTGCTGGGAGCTGTCCTGTGGGTTACAGGAGATGAGCAGCATCTGTTTAGATCATGCCAAATATCCCCAGGGGCAAAATTACCTCTGGCTGAGAACTACTGCACCAGAGTTTGAGAACTGGTAGCATCCTGACAGAATTTCCCTCAAGACTCCACCCCTTATTTGGTTTATACATTTGAGCAGAATATTAAATCTCTCTGAGCCCCATCTCTATAATGGAGAACGGGGTTCATAACTGTACCACCTCTTAGACTGAACTTTTATAAAAATCAAGTCATGTCATCACTTGAATGTGCTAAGTTATGGTGCATAAAATCTAAATGTATCTGTTATAATTGATAAGCATTTTATAATGAGGAGTGAATGACATCTGTGAATTTGTGACGTAAGTATGAAGTTCCTGATTGTTTTGGCAATATTGTCATGAAAACAAAGAGTTTATAGTGCCTACATTTTTATATTAAAGGAATAAAGTCATTGCTCCTCTTAAGAGGAGAATTGTAATTTTGTATAGATATCAGGGGTTGTGTCCCCATCAGAAGTCAAGCCTTTGAAGATCCAAAGTGCTAGCAGACAAATTCCTCAGGATTACACTGTTGAGAAAACTAAAACTCAGAGTTGTGGTGAGGTGCTGGGAGGTTTAGATCTGGAGCAGCAGAGTTTGTGGAGAATAAGTAATAAAAACTGAATTCACCTGGCCTATAGCACAGTCTCCTAGGATAAAAGATTTAGCAAGAAAAATTTCCGTTCTGTCCAGACCAGTGTCGCACAGGGAAATCATGTACTTAGAGGCTGGGAGTAACAGGAGGAAAATGTGCCTAATGAGCAGACGTAGAGAGCTACAAATATCTCCTCTGCTGCAGTGCCCAAGGGCATGCAACCTTGGGCTGGACGGGATGACATGGTTTCTTTTGGAGTCCTAGATCTGCCTGGGACACAGAAAGCTTGACTCCTTCCTGCTGTCTTGTCAGGGGACAGAGCTTCAGTCTCCATCATCAACCATCCAGGGAGGAATTCAGACTTCCACACACAGACCTGCCTCTCAGGAACTCCCGGTGAGTCTGAGAGTCCAGTATGTATTTCAGGAAAGCGCCAGAGAGAATCAGAGCTTGCTTGGTGTTTGCTGGCTTGATTACTAAATTAAGGTATTTATTTATGATGCTCAAAAGAGAAGTGAACATTGAAACTGGCAAAGCAAGTGTCATTTTTGACACTTAAATGAGAGTAGAACATAAGTCCAAGGGTCTTTTTAATTAAGGGGAGCAGGGAAGTAGAGTACTAGCTGTGGGCAGATATACAGTGAAATGAGTGTTTATCTTTTATTTTTAAGATGGGGCATCTTTGACTGTGTTTCCATATTGATGAGGAAGACCCAGACCAAGGAATGCTTGCAGACATGTCCTTGCAGCGGCAGTAAGTGAGATGTACATTTCGCAGTATCTCTTCTCAGTCTGGGTATTCACATAAAAAAATTAATAGGCAAAAGGAGTATGCTGATGAGCATTACTTTACAATTGTTTCATTACCTGTGAGGTCGTATATGATGTGGGTTAGTTAGCCAGTTACTTTCTCTATTGCAAATTATCTGTGTGAGGTTTTGCTTTTATAATGTGAGGTCAGAGTGTTTTTACTCATCATTTTGATTGCATTCTTTCAAACAAAAAATTGTTTTTGTCCCCAACTGGCGGTGTCATTTAGTTAGCCTATGTGTGTGTAGATGTATTTGTGGAAAATGCATGAGTTCATAAATTTTGTTTGGTCAATTCTGTCAGTCAGATTTTTTGTGTTCCATTTGTTTTTGTTTGTTTATTTTCTTACTGAAATCTTGAGCTGTCATTTCAATATTCTTCACTTGTGAATCTTTGCCTTAAAGGGAAAGGACCGTGAAAGTTCTTCTACCTCCTTAGAGATAATAAATTACTCTCTTACATATTTCCAACTTGCTTTCACATTTCTGTTATTCCTTATTATTCCTTTTGGCATTTGGAGATTAGATATATTTCTGAAACTCACATTTGTTTAGGCGTTTGGAAGGCATTCATCATTAGGAAGACTTTTTTTTACCCTATGTCTAAGATAACATATATCTCCATAAAATGTTTGAATCCATGTATATTTATATAGGATGAAATTATAACAGATATTATTTCCCTACGACATGTGCAGAGCCCTTGTTATATGATTTTATCTCTAAATCTTTGACAATGTAATCTTGAATTAATGACCTATGTTGCTGTTACTAAACTATTACTATTTTATGTCTTCATCTGAATTAGTTATAGATTTTCATCCAATTCTGTTACATACAGTTGTTTGAAACTACTACGTTAACCTAATTTCATTCTCACTAACACTTTTCCCTAAGATTTTACTTTCCTTTAAAACTTCTGTTTTTGTATCATGCACATCTACATATTCATATACTTTTATACAAATGTGTGAATAGAATACTTGGCACAACATAAATTTCCTTTGCATTTTAGAGCAGTCTTTCTTAACCTTATCTGTCATTATTCTTCTTACTCAATAATTCCTTACAGGCTTGCTCCCAATGAATCATGGAAATGATGATATATTATTTCAGTGGTTGCACAATATTTACTCGTATTTTGTGAAGTCTTTCATTATCTTTATCTTACGTTACTATTACATCAATGCTACAAAAATATTTTGGGATTGTTAAGTTCAAACTGTGGTTCCAACCAGGAGTGATTTTGTTCTCCAGGGGCCATTGAGTGATGCTTGGAGACATTACCGGCTGTCACACTGGGGAGGGGTGGACAGAGGCCAAGGACACTCTAAACAGCCTACAACACACAGGACAGACCCCACCATGGAGAATAATCTGGCCAAAAATGTAAATAGTGCTGAGACTGAGAAACCTGAGTTAAAGAATATCTGTACTTTTAATCATTATAGGTTACTTCAGATTATTTCCCCAAAGTCATGATACTTTTACACTGCTGCCAGGAAAATTGGAGTACCCTGTTGCCACCTGTTTAAGTTTCCACCCCAATCAATGTGAGAGCTCTTTACGTGTTTTCCTGAGCTAATGTGTTTGAAAGAGATTTCTTGGTTTTTTGTAAACTATTGCTGAGGTTGGCCAAAGATTTAGATATTTAATCACCATTTGATTTGCTTATTAATTTATATGCCCATATATTATAAGCATGTTATTCTAGAGTTATCAGCTTCTCAAATGATCTTCAAAACTTATTGTGTCTAGGGGCTGGCCCCGTGGCTGAGTGGTTAAGTCCGTGCGCTCCGCTGCAGGCGGCCCAGTGTTTCGTTGGTTCGAATCCTGGGCGCAGACATGGCACTGCTCATCAAACCACGCTGAGGCAGCATCCCACATGCCACAACTAGAAGGATCCACAATGAAGAATATACAACTATGTACCGGGGGGCTTTGGGGAGAAAAAGGAAAAAATAAAATCTTTAAAAAAAATTAAAAAAAAAAACTTATTGTGTCTCTACTGACTTTGGGGGGCTATTTTGGCCATGAATATGTTTTACACTATATTTAAATATGTCTATCTTCTTACTTCTGAGTTTCTTGTCTTAATTAAGATGATTTGGCCCCTCCATAGATTTTTATATATAGTTTTCTAGAGGTTTACCTAAAATGTATCGATTACTCTTACCGTAGTAGTTGATTCCTCAGAGTTTTTTGTGATATAACTGAGTGGGAATCAACTTCCTTTTCTTCCAGGTGAATATCCATTTTACAAGATTTATTGAACAATCCAATCTTTCCTCATATATTGAACTACAACTGTATCACATAGGAAATGTACTTATATACTGAGACCTAGTTCCTGAGTCATTCAACAAATAAGCATCTTCCATCTGCTATCATTTCTAGAAACATTATACATTATATTCTTTTGTCTATACTTTTGACAATTTAATTAATAAGCCATGTTGTTATTGTTAAATTATTGCTATTTTATATCTTGTTTTGTTAGTTTTTGATGCTCCACTCACTTTCCTTTAATGCAGTTAGTTTGAAGCCACTGTCTTTAACCTGGTTTCATTCTCTTTGCCATTCTTTTTATTTCATGACTTTACTTTTACTTAAGTCTGGTCCTATAGAGTACACATATTAACATACATTTGTGAAAAGAAAAGGTGAACAAAACTGGTGAAGCCCTATTTGTTTGGATCTTGCATTATAGTGGTGAAGCCAGAGTGCAATGGAATAAATGTGTGTGTGACACCATGTGCTCAGGGATCAATCATAGGAAAAGAGTCAATCAGGTGACAGGATGGACTTGTCACGGCAGGTGCAGCACCTTGTAGAGCATGGTCTTGGGGGCCTTTGCTGGTTGTCTGATGACCATAGTCAGGCTAAAGTGTTCACATTGGGTTTGTCAAAAAAAGAATGAAACATAATGTACAAACAAACAAAGAGCAGATCACACATAAGAGAAGTGAGAAGGCGCCTGCCTCGTCTGCTACCCAACCATGGAAAAACCAACTGGGCAAATGCATACAGAATAGGCAAAGGGAAGGCAATGCTTCTACGGCTTGATTTTAAAACTACCCAACTTTTCTTGTATATTTTCTTTTGTGAATTATTTAGTTTCTTTGGTCAGTTTTCACTTGGGATGTTCAATTTGTAAAGTGTTCCACACCACAAATTTATTGTTACTTTTGTCTTTTGGACAAATTTATTTTTTCTCCTTATTATTTTTGCTTGGCGTCAACAGAATGTCATCAGCTTTGGAGTACTGCCAGAAACCAGTGAAATCTTTTCTTCCTCACTGTCTCTCAGGAAGCAACTGAGCTTATTAAATCTTTTTCTTCCTCATTCCCATTGTATTACTCTCTCTCCCTCTATGTTTATTGAACTGATTATGTTTCTTTAAATACAGGGCGGAAAATGCACACTTCATTATGGAGCCCCAAGTTTATGTGCCACAGGAGGTTTCAACAGGAATACGTGGATGCCATTTCTAAATTTTTTAGGGGATAGAATCTTGATCAGGATAGCTTGAGTTCTGGCCACTCACAGCCTAAACAGTGATGGAGAGGGAACACAGAGGAGGACGGCTAGGTATGCTGTGTTGTGTGTGCATGTGATCCTTGTGAACTGAGAGCAGTCCTCAGAACAGGGCCACCTGGACTCATATATTTCAAGGTAACCCTTAGAATAGAGGGTCCAGAACTTAATCAAATCAAGGTGCTGAGAGGATAGCCTTTGCAATTCACAGGGTGCCTTTGCAACCAGATTAATAAAGTGCAAGTTTTACATGATATGGGCAAGGGACTCCCCTTTTCTTGAGGTTTCAGCAGAATCAGGGAGGCTACCTCATTCCTCAACATTTTCTGATGCCATCTCATCACTCTATGCCTTGCTCATTCCCCTAGACACATTTTGAATCTTGAGTCTATAAAGCAATCGTCTTTCTCAGGGTCTTTGCAAGGCTGGTCCTTCTGCCAGGCACACAGCTCTTCAGAGACTTGTGTCTCCACTCACTCTTCTTTCAGGTTTCTGTTAAAATGTCACCTCACTTGCAGCTCCTGCCTCAACTCCCAATAAAATATAACACCCCCACCCACTGTCCCCTTTTGATGTTCCGTCTTTTTATCACAGTGTCTGGCACCATTGCATATGTTGTATCATTATTTTTATTTGGTCATATTCCTTCTCCATCATTAGATTAGAGACTTTGTTTTTCTAGGTTCTATTCTCTGGATGGTGCTTGGAATATGGCTTATATTCAATATGTATTACTCAAATGCATGAAAGATACTCAATAAAACATTAGGAACATTATGTTTGAGGAACAAATTGATGGTGGAAAAGGAATTCCTAAAGAGAAGTAGCACTGGAGATGCCTTAATGGGACGAGATCATACACAAAATTTGGAAATTAAATTTCTTGATTCTAAATATAGATATAGCAGTTATTCTAGGTTACTAATGCTTGCTTGCATGAAAGTCAGTCATTTATTTTTCTATTTCCTAGTAGTGTACCTAGGCGTGTACCTCAGCTCTGCTGCCACCCACAGCTCACACTCCAGTGCCACAGCCTCAGTGATGTACACTGTGGTCACACCCATGCTGAACCCCTTCATCTATAGTCTGAGGAATAAAGACATGAAGAAGGCTCTGAAATCCTGCTTTGAGATGGTAGCTATAAAAGGAATAATTCTCCTGGGTCAGAAGAAGTATCCTTGATTGCAGTGTTAAAAGTTTCTGAGCCAGAAATTGCTTTTCTTTGACTGTATAATGCAAGTAAAAATTGTTCCTGCCCTTTTTTCCATATCTGTCCATTTCTTTGACTTCAACTTCTTTATACAATTTAAGTAACTCATTCTGTTAAGCTTTCACTCACTCTGATATAGAAACAGTTTTCTAATATTTATTTCTTTTTCCTATTTATCAAATTTTTCCCAACTTTGTGTTTGAGATATTTCAAAATTCCCATTTCTTTCATGGACAACATGAATTTCTTAAAAATAATTTCTTCTGTAATGACATATACCACCGCAAATAATTTTTCTCTTGTTTCCCTTATAGAACAGTGATGAGTTGTATTACTCATATTTTTAAAAAAACTACAATTGACAACCAAGGTAATTTATATAACTTAATAATCGGGGAAAATATGAGACCACTGTCTCACACACTTTTGTACACTGTTCCTTTGTATATCACTACCCCAATTGCTTACCCCCAAAATGTAGACTTTGATATATATAGTGTTTGACAGGTAGTCATTGAATTTTATTCTCCTCGTTAGAATCCTGTTCTGTTATTCAGATCTGTGTCCACAGTGCCTCCACAGTGACAGCAAAATGATTACCAAAGACACGTCTCCGAGTGGAGTCTACACAGAAACACAAATTTGAATAAATAGATTGACTTTATTTGGCCTCTGAATCAGAGTAGAGCTTAAGTGTGATGAAGTAGAATTGTAAGATACTTTGTAGTACTAAGTAAAATATTTCTATTTCTAGCTATACATCTACACATTGAAGTCAGAGAGATTGATGTCTGTGTGGAAGTGGGTTTTTCATTGGGATGAATTGGTTGGTGTGTTCAAATTTTTTATTAAATTATCTTCATTTCATCTTGAAAACTTCCAGTGCTGCCACAAGCAATACCTTTTCCATGACTCTAAATGCAGTAAAAATTTTGTCATAACCACTAAATGGGCAGTGAATAACAATATCCATGTCACACATTAAATAACATGTATATATTTATCTCCTCCTGATGAGAGGATGACTCACTAGAGAGCTTGAATTCCCACCCTGTCATGTGATCCAGAGTCACAGGTTTTAAACAAACTTGCATATCCTTCCACCTTCTCCTGCTTACCTGGAAAGGAACCCCAGTGGAGTAAATTTTAATACATTTATCTGAAATAATCTTCAATAACAGAGTAATCATGAAGGTTACCTTCAAATATCAGGACAAATGCCTAGAATGAAAAGAAGCAGATTATTATAATTGCCTTCACTTGTTAGTTTTTATTTTTGTGTCAGTTAGCTGTTGCTGCCTAATAAGCCGTCGTAATAGCAATTGGTAGTAAAGTGCCTTGATTCTCGAATGAGATAGTGTGGAGGAGAGTTGTTCTGATCTCTGCTGTGTTCCTTGTGAGTCTATATTCAGCTGTGATTCCTCACATTGTCTCTAAAGCTCATCCATCATGTTGTGTGCAGCTGTTTTGCACTTTCTTCTTCAAGAAATGTATGCTAGTTCACTCCATTTACATATGTAGACTAAATCTTAGAGTTTGTGAGAAAAATAGTTTATCAAGTGAAAATGGCCTTAATTTAATTTCACAGTTCCTATTTCTGCATATGACATTTTTCTTTCTTCCAAGTTATAAGATATATCTCCTAGGTCTTATAACTCAGCTACCTGTGCTCTAGACCCGACCCTGGGTTATGTACCCCTAGAATTTTTTAACTCTACACGATTGGAGTGTAATTACATAAAAAATGGCAAATTTATTATGTTTATAATATATTATATAACATTAATTATATTTATATTATATAAAATTCTATATAGTTTTATATTAATATTAATGTTATATGTAATATTCATATGTATTTATATATGTATATGTAAAAACCTTCCTCACTTACACTGGGGTTACATCTCAATAAACCTATCATAAGTTGAAAGTGTCATAATTCAAAAATTCATTTAAATACATCTAATGCATCTAAACTGCCAAACACCATAGTTTAGCCTAGACCACCTTAAATGTGCTCAGAACACTTACATTAGCCTACAGTTAGGCAAAATGATCCAACACAGATCTATTTTAAAATAAAGTGTTGATGGGCCAGTGCACTGAACTGGTTAAGTTCAGTGTGCTCTGCTTCAGCAGCCCAGATTTGCTTCCCACGTGCGTATCTACACTGCTCTGTTAGCAGCCGTGCTGTGCTGGCAGCCCACATACTAAAAAATCGAGGAAGATTGGCATGGATGTTAGCTCAGGGCAAATCTTCCTCAGCAAAAACCAACAATAAAAAAAGGTGTTGACTATCTTATGTAATTGATTGAATGTTGTACTCAAAGTGAAAAGCAGAATGGTCATATGGGTACAGAATGGTTGTAAGTGTTTGGGTTCTTTACCCTCATCATCACATGGCTGAGTGGGAGTTGTGGCTTGCTGCCATAACCCAGCATCATGGGAGAGTATTGTACCACGTATCACTTCTCTGGGAAAAAGATCAAAATTCAAAACTTAAAGTACAGTTTCTATGGAATATGTATTGCTTTTCACCATTGTAAAGTTGAAAAATGAGGAGTTGAACCATTGTAGGTTGAGGACTATCTTTGTGTATACATACACACACACAAAAACAGAACCATTGATAATCCCATCTTCTTGGTTGAAAGGAAACTTGAGAGAAAGAGGAACAGGATAAAAATAAGAAACATTTGAAGAAACATGAAATTGAAAGAATGTAAAAATTTTGGCACAAAGATTTAGAGTAGAACGAGTGACCGTAATTTTAATGATGAATTTCTTTTCCTCTCTTAAAGACTCAAAGGCCTCAGCTAGAAACACATTTATGTTTAGACAATGAGAAATTCTCTGCACTAAGGGGGCCATATGTCTGCAAATTGACTTTAATATTCTTTTCTTATTTAAGGTGGGATTTCAACAAAAAAATGCCTTTACCCAAGAAAATCTAAACGAATGAGTTGAGAGGCTTAACATCAGTTTCCTTGAACAAAACAGTTTTAGATGAATGTCTGCTTTAGATTACAATTGCTGCTTATTAAATTACCACACTAGTGGCTTAAAACAAACAAACTTATACCTTAAAGTTCAGCAGTTCGAAAGCCCAAAATGCATCTTATTGGGCTAAAATCAAGATGACTGCAGGCCTGGGTTTCTTACGGAAGCTACAAGAAAGAATAAATTTCCTTTTCTCTTACACTTTCTAGAGGCCACCTGCATTGCTTGGCTCATGGCCATTCATCCACCTTCAAAGCCAGCTGCACAACGTCTTCAAATATTTCCCTGACTCCAATTCTTCCTCTTCCTCTTCCTCTACATTTAGGGGATGATCATGATTACATCAGTCCGACCAGATTATTCAGGCCAACCTTCTTATGTTAAGGTAAATGAATGGTAACTTAATTCCACCTGCTATCATAATTCCATTTTGCTATGTAAACCAACATATTCAAAAGTTCTTGGGATTAGGATGTGGACAGTATTTTGGAGGCCCTTATTCTGCCTGCAATGTCTATTTCAGACGTATATTATTTGATGTCCTTGAAGATCCCTCATATTTAAAAGAGTCAAGCAGAATTTATCACTACCTGTAGAGTGAGTGAAAACCTGTTCTTTCAAAATTGCATGCAAAGAAGATCTGGGTGGAGAAGACCTAAAACTACCTACACCTGACTCTTACACAGGTCCACAGCCTTGCTACTCACACTGTGATCCACAGACCAGGACCCACAGCATCGTCACCACCTGAGAGCTTGTTAGAAACGCACTGTCCCTGGGCCCACTGGAGACCTGATGAATTTGCATTTGAACTGCATACTTTGTCGATTTGTCTGCACATGAAGTTGGAGAAGTGCTGGTCTGGGACAAGTTTCCTCACCTTCTTACTGTTGACGTTGGGAACTGAATAAATACTTGTAGTGGATACTGTCGCATGGATTATGAGTTTGCTGTATCCCTTAAGACATTGCCAAATATCCCCAGGGGCAAAATCATCTCTGATTGAGCTCCACTGTACCAGAGTTTGAGAACTGGAGGCATCCTGACAGAACTCCAATCAAGGCTCCATCAAGATTCTGTTTATATCAGTGATATTGTGATTTATAATCAAGAATATATATATATTTGGCCTTCATAGCATTTCTGACACAGAGTTCCTAAAAGTCTTGGAATTTCCTAAGTGTTGAGAGCCATAAAGTGTCTTTTGTTATATTAAAAAGGTGATTTTGGACTTCAGCTAAAGATAGGAACTGGTTGCCAGGAGAACCAGCCATGTGGTTAGAGGGTTGGAATTTAAGTCCCACCCGTAACCTCCTGGGATGGGAGAGGGGCTGGAAATTGGACTCAATCCCCAGTGGCCAATGATTTCATACCTATGTAGTGAAGCTTGTATAAAAACCCATAGGGATGGTGTTCAGAGATCTCCCAGATTGGTAAACACAAAGAGGTTTGGTAGAGTGATGTGCTCAGAGAATCTCCATACCCTTTCCTCATCCCTTGCCTTATGCACTTCTTCCATCTGGTTGTTCCTGGGTTATGTATTTTTATAGTAAACTGGTAACCTAG
Source organism: Equus przewalskii (assembly GCF_037783145.1). Taxonomy (NCBI): domain Eukaryota; kingdom Metazoa; phylum Chordata; class Mammalia; order Perissodactyla; family Equidae; genus Equus; species Equus przewalskii. The sequence continues at coordinate 437,710 of NC_091855.1, forward strand.
TAAGTAACATGTTTCCCTGACACCCGTGAGCCACTCTAGCAAATTAATTGAGCCCAGGAAGAGATCAGGGGAACCTCTGAATGGCAACCAGTTAGTCAGAAGCATAGGTAACAACCTGACTTGCAACTGGCCTCTGAAGTGGAAAGCAGTCTGTGGGACTGAGCTCCTAACCTGTGGTGTCTAAGGCTGTCTCCAGGTAGAGAGTGTCAGCAGTCAGCATTGAGTCAAACTTTAGGACACCCAGCTGGTGTTGTAGAATTGTTTGGCTGTGTAGGGAAAATCCACACACACATTGGAATTGGGTTGAATTTGTTCAGGTATTTTGGAGCCTCATGTACTTGAATGTCCATATCTCTTCCCAGATTTGTAATTTTCAGCTAATATTCCTTCAAGTGAGCTTCCTGCCTATTTCTCTTTCTCTTCTCCTTCTCAGATTTCCATAATGCAAAAAACAAACTCTCACTTAATGGTAACACATAACTCATTGGCTTTCTTCACGGTTTCTCATTCTTTTTTTTTTTTCTTTCTCTTCTAACAGGATGATTTCAAGAGAGCTGCCTTCAACTTCACACATTCTTTCTTCTAATCGATCAAGTGTGTTGTTGAAGGCCTCGAAGGTACTTTTTATTTCAATCATTGTATTCTTCAGCTCCAGAATTTCTTTTTCATTCTTTATTACAATTTTTAAGTCTTTGTTCAATTCCCTGACTCAGGTATGTGGCACACAGCAGCAGCAGCACAGGCCAGTGATGGTGGGTCAAACCCATGACTTTCAGCTGAGGGGCAGAGGGCAGTGCAGCAGCAGCTCTGGTCTTCACATGGCACAGCACTGTGACTCCTTATGCTGAAGAGTGGGAGACAGCAGGAAGAGTGGAAGAGTGGGTGCAGGAGTGACTTGGGCCTTGGGAACAGGTCTCACCAAAGTGACAGTTTCAGCCCTGGGCAGGTGATACAGCACTGGATCTATGGGCAGCTCCATGAGCTGGGCTCAGTGTTGGTGAAGACTGTGGGGTTCTTGGTCTCAAAGGCTGCAGATGACCATGGCAGTGATGAGGATTGCTGAGGTCTTCCTCTGCTCCTTTCCCCATGGGGTAAAATTCCTCTGAGGGGATCCCTTTTGGAACCAAGTTTCTCTGGACTGAACCCAAAGATTCTAAACTAAATTGAGACCTTAATTACATTTGCAAAATACCCTCATTTTGCATAAATTGTATCCTAGTCTTGAGAGCTAAATCCTTCAATGCACACTCAAAGGAAGATGTATCCAGGGTTCATGTACCGGGAACAAGAATCTTGGGGCATTCTGAGAATGCCTATCACACCATGTGAATGAATTGGAAGATTCAGTATTGCACCATGTCAATTCTCCCTAAAATAATCTATAGATGGTGTGAAATCAAAATCTCTGCAATTGCTTTTGTAGAAATTGACAACCATTTCTAAGGTTCTGATAGAAAGGCGAAGAACCTACAATAGACAAAAATGTTTTGAAAAAATAACAAAGTTGGAGGTCTTACTATATATATATATATGTTCTGAAAATGCCTTAGGATCACTAACAGGGCCGAGGGAAGGTATTCCTCTCCCCGGCCAGTCAGCAAACACTAGAGGAGGGGACCGTGTCTTCGTACATGCAGACAGCAATGCAAATCTTAAAGAAACATGAAAAATCAAGGAAGCATGACAGCAGAAATGGAACAAAATCTCCCAACAAAGAAAAGCCCAGGAATAGAGGGTTTCACTAGTGGATTCTACTAAACATTTAAGCAACGAATGCCGAACTTTTCTAAAAACTTGAAGAGGAGTGAAAAATTTAAACTTATTTTTTTGAGGCCCGCATTAACACAGAGGTTTTTATGGGAGACATGGGATCTAATAGGCTTTGAAGCTAAGTAGGAGTTTTCCCACCAACTCTCCACCATTCACCTGGTAGAGATGAGCATAGTGAGAAGCAAATAAGAAATCAGAAAAGCGTGTAAGGACATACTGTAATTGAGAACAACAAAACAATTATCCTAATGAATGCAATTATTATTAGATTACTGTGTCTTAGTTATGGCAGAAGATGAGATGTGAGTGAATTGAATATAAAATACCACAGGTTTGAAGGTAAAAGACCATGAATAATATGCTTTCAAATATGTTTGCATATATATGTATACTCTACTTTCAGGATAGGATGAAATGGCATACTGAAGTTCTTGTAGCTGCTAAGCAGTGAAGCCTTAGCTGGTGTCTTGGTGAATTTCTAATCAAGTAGTCGCTTAAGTATTTCAAAGTGGAATTTATCTACTTGTGGGATCACTAACTAGGCTTTTAAAAGCTTTTAAAATCATCAAACAGGTTGTCTCTTCCCATAGAATGTGGTGGAAACATACATACATACATACAAAGAATTATTTTTGATTTTCATGTCCATGCTTTATGAAGAACATCTACTTTCTCCTGATATATTCTCTCATCTCTTTCCTGAAATAACAAAATATATTAGGCTATGTATTTCTCTTATGTTAATTTATTCTTTGCTGAGACTACACTTGAAGAACTAAAATTTTAAGACACTCTTCTGTCTTTAATTTAAATGACATATTGCACATGAAACTTTAACCACAGCTATCTTTATCCAATAGTTAAGGATTTTCCGTGTTTTTCTTGTTCAGTAACCTCCATGTTCAAGTCCTGGAGGATCTTACCCTGACCCTAAGCACTGTCTCCCTGCTGCCAGTGAATTTTAAAAGTGATCACACTTACAATATCCTTTCTACAATATCCTGCTTTGGCTTAAATATCAAAATGCCATCTTTCAATAGTTATCTGCCATCATAAAAGCAACTGTTCATTAGTTATCTGTCATTAAAAGTGATCACACTTACAATATCTTTCTACAATATCCTGCTTTGGCTTAAATATCAAAATGCCATCTTTTAATAGTTATCTGTCATTAGAAAAGCAATTGTTCATTACAGAAATATGAAATGTGCTACAAACTCCGATGCATTATCTTCCTCATAGATAAAATAGAAAGAGGAAATCCACATAGAAATTTTGCATTCACTCTTTAAGATGATTTCCTGTGTTTTTTATTTTAGCACGCAAGCCAACAAAGTTTCAATAATTTGACTAAGGGCATGAATCAAACTCTAGTCTCGTATAAAGATCATTATCATTATGATGAAATGAAGGTTTTAATGCGGCATTAGGAGAAAAGAATGAGAATGCATGGGCCAACTATTGTGTAAGACTGGAACTGATGATGGAAAGCTTGTTGGTGTGAAGAACTAGGACAGAAAACTCAGTCCAATTCAGCAAGTATTTTCTGAGGACTTACTGAATCCTAACTACAGAAGAACTACATAACTTTAACATAGACAATGAAGACATTGAAATTGTTAAAGATTTTGTTTACTTTGGTTAAGCCATCAATTTACACGGAGACTGTAGCCAAGAAATCAAGAGAAGACTGAGACTTGGAAGGGCATCAATAAGAGAATTTGGAAAGAACATCAAATGTAGGTAAGTGTCCTTAGAGACTAAGGCCAAGATTATCCACACCCTTGTATTCCCAATTGCTATGTACAAGTGTGAAAGCTGGACAGTGAAGAAGGCAGACAGGACAAAACGGATTCATTTGAAATATGGTGTTGGAGGACAGCTCTACAGATAACCTGTACTGCCAGAAAGATGAACAAGTGGGTCCTAGAGTAAATTAAGCTTCAACTATCCTGGAGGTAAAAATGATAAAACTGAGGTTTGCTGACTTTGGGCACATCCCAAAAAGGCAGGAGACTTTGCAAAAGACAATAATGCTGGGAAAAGTAGAAGGCAGCAGGAAAAGAGGAAGACCCAACATAAGATGGATTGACTCCATAAAGGAAGCCATGTGCACGAATCTACAGGAACTGAGTGTGGTTGTTGAGGACAAGGCATTGTGGACAGTACTCATTCATAGGGTCGCCAGGAGTAAGAGTTGACTTGACGGTACATAAGAACAACAAACTGAATGCTTAGTGCTGTGCTGAAAGTTCTGGAGAGAAGGAAATGACATGCCTTTCTCCAAAGACGGTTAAGTTCCCTATGGTTTTGATTCTATGTTAGCTGATGCTTCATAGTCAAACATATATCTGTGTGTGTGTATATATATGCATATGTATATACACAAATATGTACATTTACATACACACATGTACACATGTTCATATGTATGTGTGTACTTGTACATATGTATGTACGCACGCTAATACATATTTCCTCATAACAGGAGTGTAGAATAAAAATGTTTGGTGCAGGTGCAAAGTGTGAGGAAAAAGTTGACACTTTATATAAGAAATGAAATAAATGTCTGAGGAGCAAGAGATATTGCCATTAGGAAGTGGTTGCAGGTAAGCAGAGTATATTTGCATTTCTGAGCTGTGGCAGTGAGAGGTGGCCTCGGGTTGGAGGAGGGGAGGGAGATAAGTGCCCTAAGGAAACACTGCTAGATGGTGAACACACTCTACTACACCACAACCTGCATTTTCTAATAAAAGTATTTTTTGAACAGAAAATGTTAGTGAAATCTGGTAATCCTTCCTAATCTGTGCCTTCACATGTCCAGATGTGAGACCATCATTTTAGATAGGTGTATGTGTTTATGATGTCTATTACACATATTTCTTGCAGTGGATCATGGCCAAAAATGTCCTAAAGCCACTAATCAAGAAAAGTATGTTAGTCTGAGGAGCCCTATAAACGACTACATAATTATCTCTTCCTTTTTTTAATTGATTTTTTCTCATCATGGACTTTCATTTCTCCATATGTAAATTAGAATAGAAGAGAGTGAAGTTTTCCCAGGTCTGTATTTCTCTCCATGCCAGCATTGCTATACTTAGACATTAAAAATCTGTGTATCAGGGTTCCAAGATGGAATATAAAACTTTTAGAATAAACTTACCACGGAGTTATTGCCCAATAAATGTCTTAAATTAAAGCAAACAAATAAAAAAATCAATAATATGAAAAGTTTTTGAGATGACCTGAGCAAGAGTTGTAGTCTATAAGTGCCAGTAATCCTTGAAAAGACAGGAAATATGAGTTACTTTATCAGTGCAATATTTATACCAAGTCTACTTTCTGGGGTGTACAAAGCAATTTATGGTTTTTTGAAATTGTTTTGAAATTTTTTGTATGGAAAGAGAGAGAAATATGACATCATGGGATTTAGTAACAAGAATCTTTATTTCTATATATGCTATCCTGTCCTAAACCTTCTATTGATATATTCCAATTATGAATACCAGTGCAAAAGGATGGGTAAAAACATATGAAAATATTCCATTTAAAATAACACAGTAGAGAAATAAAAATTAACAAAAAAGTAATCCAAATCTATGTGTTTTTAAATAAATAGTAAAGTACTAGGAGCTATGCAAATTGGTATAAATCTATTAGAAATCAGATATCACTTTTATTTTAATTAAGTAAAATGCTTTTAAATTTTTTTTTTTTTTTAAGATTTTATTTTTTCCTTTTTCTCCCCAAAGCCCCCCGGTACATAGTTGTGTATTCTTCGTTGTGGGTTCCTCTAGTTGTGGCATGTGGGACGCTGCCTCAGCGTGGTCTGACGAGCAGTGCCATGTCCGCGCCCAGGATTCGAACCGACGAAACACTGGGCCGCCTGCAGCGGAGCGCGCGAACTTAACCACTCGGCCACGGGGCCAGCCCCAAGTAAAATGCTTTTAAAATGTGGAGGTATTCCCCTGCATTCAGTCAGGTAAGTTGATGCTTTATATATAAAGACGTCTCTGAAACACTGTGTCAAGAATCAGTTGGAGAAATCTAGACATGCAACAACAGAATAAATTGGGCATATTGAGAACATAACAGTGGGTGGGCTCTTGCATCACAAAAACACAAGTTGGAGTTCCAGCTGTTGGACTAGCTGTCTGGGCTTAATTCAGGTGCTTAACGTCTCAGACTTCACTCCCTCATCTGTAAGATGGGCGTATAAGATATGAAGCGAGTAAACACCTATGAAGGATGTAATTGTGCCTTTCATAAAGTTCCCCACTTTCAGTGTGTGTTATTAACACTGTGCAGCTGCCTATGGTGCCCTCTCTGTGGTCGGCAGTGAGTATAGAGCAAGGAGAGCATTCGACATCTGTCGGCATTACAGCAACATGGAGCTTGTGTCACACAGGCACGGTGACAGGTCTGTCAGAGTGACGTCACTGCAGAAGATTCCTTTCCCTTTATGTGACTAATGTTAAGACTTTTTTCAACAAAAACAATAGTTTGGAAGTTTTGAAAAATTAATGTTAAATTTTAAATAATATAATGCTTTGAACAGACAGCCAATGTGGGCTGCATCCTTTCATACAGCTCTTAACTTCCAAAATGCAATCAATTTGGGCAAGAAGTAAGCTTTTCCCACTAAATGTCTCCTTTTGCTCTTCCTTCTATCCTTGGATTCTAAATATGCTAATAATTGTAATATTAGTACAGTCATATTAGCAGTAAAATTGCCTTTCAGGATATTAAGACTTAAATTTGATTTAATTAGCTGGATTTAATTATTCTTTCTTTATCCAGACACACTGAAGTCACATGGCCCAGCTAAATTGCACCCAGGTGTCAGCATTTATTCTTGTGGGCCTCACAGCTCATCAGGAGTTGAAGACGCCCCTCCCTCTGGTATTCTTATCCATCTGCCTCTTCCCAGTAGGAGGCAAGTTGGGTTTGATCCTTGTCATTAGAGCAGAAGCAAGACTCAAGACACCAATGTACTACTTTCTTAGCAAGCTAGCTTCTATTGATTTCTGTTATTACACTCAAAACGCTTGAGAATTTCTTGTACAAACAAAAGGAGATCTCCTTCAATTCGGGCACTGCTCACTTAGGATGTTTCCTGGACTGCATGACAGCCAAGTGCTTGCTCCTGCTTCCATGGCCTATGACCAACATGTGGCCATTTGTAACCCTCTGCTATATATGACTATAATGTCTTCAGGAATCTGCATTCGGTGTGTGTCCAAGAGAATCCCAGAAGTGAATGAAAACATCTAACTGTATTACAAATGTATGAAACAGTCTGAAGGAAAGGAGTGGGGTGAAAACGTGCAGAAATATATACTTTGGGAAGTGAGTTGAGTCTGTAAAACTGAAGATGAAGGAAACTGTGCCGAAGCACTGTATTGTAGCTGATAAAGTTGTGACCCAGGGGGTATTGTTAACAATGCTGATACTTCTATACACGTGGACTGAAAATGAGCAGATAAGTAAATGGATAGTGAACAGTGGGGACAAGGTTATTATTTGCTATAGGAGTTGACAGATAAGCAAGGAGAAGAGGCTAGAATGATCCACGTGGAGACAGAGTTGGAGACATCAGTGTGAACTTACTTTAGCTGAACATAGACACAGAAGGCTGAGTATAGCTATCTTTATAGGTGTTTGAATACACACAGGCTACTACACACAGATATATTTCCTTGCTATGTCCGCTGAAAGGATCTAATGCCCTGACAGCAGCAAACACACCTGGTACCCAGATCTTAATTTTAATACCACGTTCCAACAAAAGGAAACAGCGCTCCTTGTAGAAATAACCGATTCTAGGATTCGGCAAGCAAATGCAGGAAAATGAGACTAAAGTGTCATTCAACATAAGAAAGTAATGAAATGCTACTCAAAAAAAGCCAAGAATGCTGGGGGTACGCCAAAGGGACACATCAGCGAACTGAAGGAGCTCTCAATTGCCAAAGCTGGAACAATGTGAGCAACAAAATAAATAAAGTTGTTGGATAATAACCTGAAGAATGTATGAATATCAAGGACTGTACCAATGTAAATAACTGAATAATAAGGAAATGAAAAGACACAAATCTCCTGTGCAGAAGAACACCAATGATTCACGCAGACATTCTGCTCTAAAGGAGGTCGAGCCTAACTCTCCGCTCCTTAGGTGCGGGCTGCACAGACAAAGGGGACGGTGTGGACAGAGGGGACAGGGTAACTGCACAGGGGAGACATCTGACAAACGCAGCCTCAGCCAGGTGACCAACATCAACATCAATGGGGGGAAGTCACAGGGAGAGCACGGACCCTTGAAATGATGAGATGAAAATGGCAATCTACCTCTCTGATCTTCTTGCCCCAAATCCATAATCCCAATCTAATCATGAGAATAAAACAGACAAATTCTGTTGAAGAACATTTTATGAAACACCTGACCATTACTCCCTACAACTACCAAATTCTTCAAAAACAATGAAAGCCTGAGAACCTGTCACAGCCAGGGGAGGCTAGGCAGAAAGGACTAAATGTAGTGTAGGATAACAGACAGGATGTGTTCATAAGAGCAGAAACTGGGAATGGAGCTGAGGGAAATTCTCTGTACTATCACAGCAAGCCTTTTGTAACTGTACAGCTGTTCAAAAAATAAAGTTAATTAAATATTAGACTACTAGTGAAATGCAAAATACCTGGAAACGATGAGTCTGAACATGTCTCCAGACTCCATGATGTGCCCTGCACAAGCACTGTCACTACAGTCACATTCTTCATGAAATAGGATAATGATACCAAATTCATAGTTTCTGGGAGATTTAAATACTGAATATAACATTTCTGGCATTGTTTCTAGTAAAAATTCACTAGGTAATGGAAAAAGTAGTCGGAATTTGTGGATACATTATTTTTCACCCCTCAGAGACCCGCTCCTCTCCTTCCACTCCCAGGGTTCCCGTGCTGTTTCCGTCCCTCTCTCTCACACTTTGAAAGCAGCAACAGTCTGTTCCTCACATTGACCTGGGTGACTTTTACACAGAGCAGACCTGATCACAGCTGTCCCCTTGCATGAAACCTGCATTTACTGTCCACTAATTTCAGAATCAAACCACAATCCTGTGGCCAAAATATAAGGCTCTTTCTTAACCTGACTGTGTTCTCTCTGACCAGGCTCATTTCCCACCCTCTGCTATTGAGTATTGGTCAGATAGTAATAATCTGCATTACAATTACAATGTCATATTGTCATTTTATAAACACACCTTACAGTCTAATTACCCCCTAAATGTCCTCCTCTCCCGGCTCATCCTGGAGTGTTCCCACCTCTCGATTACCTGGGAGAATTCCAACACCTTGTTCAAGGTTGAGCACAGTCACAAGCTTGTCTGTGACGCTTTCACTAAACTCTCACTGAAGAGTTAACTTCTTTGGATAAACTTCACCAGAGTTCAATGTCACCTCAGGATATTACACTTTTTTTACATCTCCCATCAGGTTTAGCCAATGAGTGCCTTGTGAGAATAAACAGTGTCTTAGTCATTACTTAATATCCAGAATAAAGTTTAGTGCCTACCATACATTAATTGCTGGAAAAAAAGATTTTTTTAATGACTGCAGAAACAAAGTTTTGAATGAGGATAAACAGACATTCCCCAAGTTTGAGAAAAAGAATAAACCATGAAAGACAGGGAAACACAATTGAGGAATGAAGGCCCCATGATTAAGCACAAACACTGGAAAAGACAGATCAGAGAAAGATGTTCGATTCTGAGTTTCCTTCCAGAATCAGTCTGTACTGGCAGCACTTGGTGTTACTACATTCTCTATAACTTATTTTCCCTATTGATGCCCCCAGAGTAACTACCAATAAAAAGGCTCCCTCACACCATCACACGTCCCCTCAGCACTTGTGAAAATGCTGTGCTCACCTAGATGTCATCACAGAACAGCCTGAGAGCACCAATCCACTTTCCTCCGTGGACGAGTCATCGTGTTGGAAGTCACGCCTCTACGAAGATCAGATGGCCCCTCCTGGGCCCTTTCTCACTTGCTGTCTGCCAGGTTCTATGCTTGACACATCCCTGCATCATCTCATGGGCTTAACAACTGCTGCAGCACTGAACACAACAGCAAGCCGTTACCCTGTAAATATCCGTGCAGAGCGTTCACGCAGATGCTAGCGCTGAAGTGACAGGAGTGCTTCACATGGTGACCTGTTATTAAGTCCAAAAGTTTGGTCACTGTGCCGACCCAGAACCTGATGGGCACCTTCAAGAGGCAGAGAACACCACCTGTGGCCCCTTCTGCAGAGAAAGCCTTTAAGCGACCTCCTAAGCGACCTTCCCTTCTCCAGGGAGCAGAGGAACTTCGCCTTATCTACCCAGAAACTTAATGCCAATCATGACACGCCAGTTGCAACACCATAAACACCAGAAGGACCCAATGGTGACAGGAAATACCTCTGCTTCCCTCTGAAAATGCTTTATGATCATAGACCAAATCCTTCCCCAAACCATCCTGCTCAGCATGGCATGAAAAGTAAGGGGCCATCGCTCTGAACACCTACAAAGAAATGTCGCCCTGTATTTCTTCCAATGCTTGCAAATTTCAGCCTCGACAGGCGATCCCAGTAAAACAGAGAAGAAGGAGAACTCAGGAGGCTCTTCGACTGTCCCCCAAACCCACCGCCCTCCCACAGCAATGCGGGGTGTCCAGGTCGTTCCAGGACAGGAAGCTGGGGAGAGAAGGGAGGCGTCCACACCAGGCGAGACACAACCAGGTGAGTCACGGGGAGGCAGGTAGAGACTCAGGCGGCCTCCCTCTCCTTCCCCACCCCGGACTAGGCCGGCTGTCCCTCCCTCGAGCCCCTGAGAGCGGGGAGCTCAGCAGGCAGCCTCTCTGAGCCTGAGACAGCCGCCAGGACAGCCCCGCCATCGCTGGGGAGCGGGGACGGAGGGGACGGAGGGGACGGAGGCCCCAAGGAGCCCTGTGCAGCCCGCGAGCCCCGCGCCCCGGCCCTCGAGGACAGCGCCCCGCAGGCCTCAGCGGACACGGCGGGCCAGGGCCTCGCCGCCGCCCGGAAGGCTGTCCGGGACCCGTGCCCGGGCTCAGGGTGCGTCTCCCCTCGGAGCGGCCCTCCCGCCCCGCTGCGGCCCTGCCCGCCGTCCTCCGAGGGCCTCCTCGTCTCCGCGGAGCCCCGTCAAAGCGCTCCCGCCCGGGCTCCCCGCGGAAGCGACGCACGGACCCCGGAGCCTCGCGGGCCAGGGCGGCACAAACCGTCCTCCGCCGGCCGAGCGCCCGACGCGGCGCGCGTTGGACCGGCCGCCCCCGCCCAGGAGGGATGAGGCCTGGCCGGGACAGCCCCCGGGCGCACTGGGCTGAGGGGAACCGGGTCGTCGTGGACGGCCGCGAGGCCCCAGCTTGCCGGCTCTCCGCGTCAGGCACGCCCCTCACGCCGGTCTGAACCTGCAGCCCCTTTCACCGGCTCCACACGATGGCACCGCCACGCCTGACGCGGATGTCTGGGGTTTCCCCATTGGCTCGGGGTCGGGGTCGAGGGGAGGAAGGGGGGGGGTCGGAGCGTGTGAGGAGGCGTGACCAACAGGATGGTTTCCCCTCCCCCCCGGTGGGGCGGAGCCCACGCCGGCCACCTGCCTGCTCACAAACGCCTGGAGCCACGCCCCTCCCGCCCGCTGCCTGCTGGGAAATGGAGTCTTTTGACTGGAAACATAGGAGCTGCGTGTCTCTGCCCTTTGGCCTTTGGGAAATATGGTCCACAGTTGGACGTTCGGATCAGATGCCACAGCCCTTGATGCCAGAAAATCCCAAATGAATGTGCTAGGTCATTGATAACTCTATGTTTAATTTTTTTCTGCACAAAATTAACCTTGAGGTGGAAAGTGGCTCCACGAACTTGAGTTTCGTCACCAAAAACAATGGCAATATTTTCTGTATTCTTCCTACAGGAACCAAAACACATTTGTTTTGGTAGGTTTCCCAGGTTTTCCTTGTAAATCAAGATGAGGCAGTAGATACAGTCAGGGACAAAGACTGAAGAAAAGAGACAAATCCATTTCCGGCATCCATGGCCTCTGACTCTGTCTTGACCCTGAAACAAAGGTGTTCAGCATCTTGCTGCTTAGGAAGACAGAGGCTCGACACAGGAATGTGAACAGCAGCAACCAGAGAAAGCTTTGTGTGCTCACCCCTGAGGGCTTCCTCAGGGGTCCCTTCTGTTCTTGGATCTTACCTAGGTAGGAGCCATCCTTCTTTGTCTCTTTGTATGCCCTGGAACTTTGGGCAGAAAACTTACCATTTGGAATATTATGACATGACAACTAGGGGAATCGGGTTCTCCCCCTCCCCAGCATTTCTGGGGGATGCTGACTGCAATAGATGGTGATAGTTACTTTGGGGATATTCTGATCCAATCCTGAAAGTTCTGTATTCTTTGTCATGTGTGGCCACTGAACACTTCGATCTGTTAGCCTAAGGATCAGCCAGAGATCCTGAATTCAGTGGGTCTTAGGATGTCCTCCTGGGGAAAGAGGGCGAGGGAACTCTGTATGTGACAGAGAGAGTGACTGTCTGCTTTGGTGTAGAGAAAGAGCATGATGGACTGCATCCAGTTCTCCTTTCATTCTGGCACACAGAAGACTACGTGTCTTAGCCCTCTTGGTTTTAGAATGGATGTGTGGCTACTTCTGCCCAAGGGCATCACTTTTAGGCCAAAGGAGAAAGGAGGGTGTGTAAGGCCCCAGGTGCTCTTTGTGTCCTTCAGCGGCAATGGAATGAGGCGTGAGTTCCAGATGGTGTAGCAACAAGGTCATGGGGTCTCCATCAGCCTTGCCCAACGAGACTTGGGAAGCAGGGGTCCCTTCACCCCAGCGACCAATGTTTGATGTAAATCTGAGGAGAAATACATCTTTAGTCATGGATTTCTTAATCGTTGCATTTAATTTCTTACCAGTGCATTACCTAAGGTTGTCCTGAAGATTACGATGACCTACCCTCTCAGATTGTCTGAAAGGTGATTCTCCCGGGCACCAACGTCTTGAACAGCTCCTGCAGAAGATGCGGAGTGTCACCCGGTCCTGCCACACCCCAGCTCAGCGTCCACAGTCCCCCATAGGCCCAGGCAGGGTGAGATCAGAACTGGAGCTCAGGAAGCAGAGCATCTGGCCTGAGGCTTATGGGAGTCCCTGGGTTTTGTCTGTGTCCACTGAATGCACCCAGTCCAGGATGACCCCGGACTCAGGACTGTGGGGAAGGGAGGGGACATTTGCTCCCAGCCCTGTCTCACTTCCTCCAAGCTCCAGAAGGCAGCCCACACATGCCCACCAGAAGGGCCATCATCCACCCATCCCAGTGCCCCTCGGGTCCCACTCCCCATTCCCATGCACATTCCCCCGAGGCAGGGACAACCCCCAGCTTTGTTTGACTGTCTCCACTGGACTCAATACACATCACCTTCCTGATAAGTGCTGAGGCTGTCCGGGACACCTGCGCAGATGGGGGATCCACCCAAGGACCTGGCAGCACTTCAGTGAGTGCCCATCCCCCACCAAAGGGCCAGACTCTGCCCACCTTCCACTCTCTCCCACCTCATTCATCGGCACAGCCACCCTATACAGCAGGTGCTGAGTGTCTGTCTCTACTGTCCCCTGTTCGCTAGGGGACAGCGAAGGCTTGGGGAGAAAGAAATCTGCCCAGGTCACAGTGTTGATAAGGGAGGGAGCAGGGATTTGGACCCAGATCATCGGAATCCTGAGCAGGGAATGGCAGGTGTGGGGTGGCTCATGGCACCGGGAAGGCAGGGGCCACCCGCCCCGCGAGCTCCTCTGCTCACCGCAGCCATCCTCGTCAGCTGCTCTGCCACCAGCTGGGGAGGGAAGTCCAAGATGTTCGGCTTCTCCTCCCTCAGCTGGTCCTCGGTGGTCACGGCCCAGGGGCAGCTGGGCTCTGGGGCTGCCTTTACTGGTGGCCCTTGCTCTGGTCCTGGAGTGGCCGACTCAGGGGCTGCTGGCTCCAGCTCTACCACACGTGGTGAGACTGGAGGTGCAGCTGGCTCCAGCCCGGGGGCTGGCACTGGCTCTGGCTCTGGAAGTGGCAGGAGCTTTGGAGCTGGCTCTGGAGCAGGATAAAGAGAAAGTTTCACGCACACACCTGACAGTTTCTGTGCCTTTCCAAAGACAGAAAGGACTCCACTGCCTCTAAGGGAACGCTAGCCCGTGAACCTCAACACAGACAGTCTTCCCAGACTCCAGTCCCCTCACCTTTCCGTTCGGCCTCAATGGCCTTGAGATGCTCCAGGTGGCCTGGCAGAAGGTAGGCATGGCCCTCCACGTGGGAGCCACCAAAGCTGACGTGCAGAGTGGCCAGCTGCAGGGTCCAACAGGGAAACCGCAGGGGCTCCCTGCAATCCTGCCCTTGGCCCAGCCAGGTTCCCAGCAGGAAATAGATAGCACTGCGGGGAGGCTGATGGGCCAGAGAGTCAGTGGCCTGGCCTTTCCTTAAACACCAGCCTCCCAAGGCACTCTTGTTAGCATCTGCGCCCCTGTGCCAGACCCTCCCCCTCCAGAGGAGGGCCCCATCCCAGCCCTGAGCCCTGGCTGCCTGACCTGGCTGTGGCAGGCCTGCTCATCCAGCAGGCTGAACACAGAGTCTGTGAGAGTCTCTTGTTCCCACCGACACTCTCCTCCCCAAGGGTCTGGACACAGCCCACTCAAGCCCTCCATGTATGTGGGCCACTGGAATGAAGACTCCAGCAGATTTGGGAGCAGCTTGCTCACACACCTCCTACTATGGACCTGGCGGTGGTGCTCACAAGGTGTGGATGTGGAGAAAGGGAGGCAGGAGGAGCTGGGACTCTGCTGGGAGTGGGTCTCTAGGGGACAACGCAGCCCAGCCTCCCTTCCAATTCTCAAGGGGCCTGGGACCCATGCACAGCTCTCTTTGAGTCCAGTCCTGCTGGAGTGGAAGCCACCAGAACTGAGCCCTCCCATGGGAATCACAAGATGGGTGAGATGCAGGGTTCTCCCAGGCCTGACACGGCCACAGCCTCCATCCTCGCCCCGCACCCTGTTTGCTAGAGACAGGAGGCCCTTCTTCTCGACCCAAAGACCACTCACTTTGGGAGGTGGTCCTGTCCTCCAGCATCCCGCACGCAATGGGCCAAGCTGCCTCCATGTGTCCCAAAGGGGATGAGGACATCACCCGGGATGGCGGGTAGATGGGACCTGTGAATGATGTCAAGTGTGACTGTCTGACTCTCAGAATAGAGGGGAGGACCAGGGAGGCTGTCTGCTTCATTCACTGAGTGACCCTTAGTGTGTCCAGAAGTCCTGCTCAGAGTAGGTCCTTCATAGACATTGTTGAATGACCTCCAACCAGAACCATCCCAGGTGTCTGAGTGGGCCTGTGGCCCCTCTGTGACCCTAGAGATCCCTAAGTGGCTACACCAAGGACAAGCACCAGGACCAGCTGGATGGCATCTCAAACTCTTTGACAGGGTGCTCTCCAGGTGCTTTTCCAAACTCAAAAAGCCACAAGCCAGTGAAGGGAGAGGTGAAGTGAAGACTACTTTCCATGGGGGACAGAGAAATAATCACCACCAGCAACCACAGCATGGCCCACCACCCTCTCTGCAGAGCCGGGCACCAGGGAAGCACCTGGATGGCTGATCCCATTCATCCCTGGGAGAAGCCTAGCAAGTTCATCCTCTCTCACCCCACATTTCAGAGGAGCCAACTCAGGCTCAGAGAGATGTGGTGACATTCCCAAGGCAAGACACACAGCTGGCAGTGGGCAGAGTCACCACTGTGCTGAGGAGGAGGCAGGCAGTCACCTGGGAAACAGCTGGTCCAGGACCTGGTGGGAAGTGCTGGAGCCTGAGTAGCTGTAGAGGGAGGTGATGACACTGCAGAGGACTCTGCTGGGGAAGGCTGGCAGCACAGACTCTGAGAGCCTCTGCATCATGCCTGCCTGGAGGGCACGCATCCTGCAGGCCTCAGTTACAGACAGAGTGGACTCATCTTCACTCTGGGTGGGATGAGGAGGACACAGGGTCAGGGCCACCACTGTGAACCACCAGCATTATCGAGGTCTGCAGCTGACCCAGGAACTCCTAGCCCCTCCCAGACATGTGCGACAGGAGACACAGGAGCTCCCACACTCAGCAAGGTTCTGGGCTCTCACAGTACAATCTGACTTTGGGCATGCGAAGGATTCCACATTGATCTCCCTCGAGGCCATTTGCTCGCTGAGGGACAACAGACCTCCCTCTGTGAAGAGCACCAGCCCAGTGAGTCCTCAACAGACACCCCCTCTCTAGAGAGGAGAACAGAGGCTTAGGTATGCCAGGTGGCTTCTCTAGGTCCTGTGGGTCAGAACTGAGAGCTGCCCAAAGTGAGGGCTGAGGGCCAGCCCCTCTAACTGCCTGAGGCTTCATTGGGCCCCAACCTGGAGGGAAATGTTATGTGGCCACCCCACCCCGCCCCAGTCTGGAAACAGTGTACAAGGCAGTGACACACTCTGAGAATCCCTTTGACTTCCAAAACACGCTGATGGTTATTTCTCTTACATTAAAGGGAGTTTGGAGACCCTCGTTATCGAGGTTGCATGTTCCAAAAAAGGCAAAATTCAAAGATACTCAGGGCCTAGTGGGAAGTGACAACGTTTTCTCTAATCTTCCTAGGAAAATGCAACGAGTGCCCTCCTATCCTCCTATGCAGCTGGTGGGGAGGAGCAGAAGTCCAGATTCCTTTGGGACTGTGGGACACTCAGGGTGGACAGCCCTGTTAGGCTCCCAGGAGATGGGCAGTTTGAGGCTGGATTCTGGGCCTACCCTGGTCATCTCAGGGGCCTGGGTGGGAAGACCCCTCCGTGCCCACTCTCACCTCAGAGCAGCCCTGGTTATTGATGATGGTGCGGTGCAGTTGGCCCCTGTCCAGGGAGATGGAGTACCCGAAGCCATTTGCCAGCTCTTTGACCACCTCCTGCGTGCAGCTCTGCAAAGACAGTGCCCGAGAGCCGGGCCGGGATGTCTCAGGCACCTGCCTCGACTTGGCCACAGGAGGAAACCCCAGCAGGGATCAGGTACCCGGCAGTGTCTGTGTAGAACTCCAGCCAGGGAGGGAATGAGATGACACCCGGATGGCTCGGGACTAACCTATGGGTAGAGGAGCTTGGTCCCCAGCACCCACTCTCCCATCCTGCTAGCCAACACCTAGGCTGGGAACACGACGCACTGCCAGGCTTCCAACACCCAGCAAAGGGCTCCTGCCTAGGATGAGTGCCCCCTCAGCCCCGCCGTCCCTCACTCCACTCCCCCGGGACACACAAGGAGGCTCAGAGGGGTGTGGGGTTGGGATCCCATTGTGGCCTAAGGCGGTTGGCCTGCCCTGTGTTACCTGAGGGATCCTCCTGCCAAATGGCCAGAGGTGGTGCAGGTGAGGGCCAAGCCAATGTGTGTAGCAACTGAAAAGTCTCTGTTTCTTGGCTTTCCTGAAGCCACAGCCTCGACAAGTCGGGAGACAACAGCAGAGCATCCTGCTCTCTTGAGTGTCTCTACTCAAGTGAGCTCAATAGGAGGCTATGTCTAGAATGTGGGCGCCTGGAGACCAGTGTGCTAAGTTCTGTTAGGGTCTGTCACCAAGGAAGTGAGGTCACTTCCTCAAGCTTCCATTACCCGGGCCTCTTCTTTCAATCACACCAACCCAAAACCCCTCTGGGATCTTGGCTACTCACCCTCCTTGCCCATGTCATCACCAGAACTGTACACAAATAGCCAGCACAGAGCCTCACACAGGACCTTGAGATGGAACCAGGTTTCCAGCTTGAGGAAGCTGAGTTCAGCTGAGTTCACGCCTCTCTTTCCCTAGAAGCTCTGTGTCCTGGAAACACCATTGTGCCTCGCAAGGCCTCCTCAATCCTTCAACCTGCACGATAGGGACGAGGCCAGAAATAGCTCCCTCAGGATGTCCTCAGCTGCAGAAGAGACAGTAGTGACAACACCTGGTGTCTGGTTTCACTTGTGTCTGATGCACACACTTAGAGATGAAAGAATGACAAGAAGGGGTGGGCTATCGTGTGGAGTACCCCTTAAAACAGGCCTGTGTCACAGCTCTTGGGCCTTGAGCAAGTCTCTGCCCCTCTGGGCCTCATTTACACATCTGCAGCTTTAACGGGTTGAAATTAGAGGAAATTCAGAGATTGCCAGTCACTGGCATGAATGATTCCACGGTCTCCTGTTTCCCTTAGAGTCAGAACCAAGTGCCTCATGTTGGCCTATGTGGAGGGCAGCCTCCACCACGGCTCCCGGTGCTCACTGTCTCCTGCTGTGCACATCCTTGTGGAACCGCACAGTCATTAGGAAGTGACTTCTGAATAGAATGCAGCCAAGGTGTTGGGATGGTACACAACCCAGGGTTAAGAACAAAAAGCCTGGCCCTTCCTTCTTACTCATTGTCTTTAGCCCCCTCCCTCTTTCCCTCCTCCTGTTTCCATCTCTCTCTCTCTCTCTGCCTCTTATATCTCTGGAACTGGGGGAGCAAGTGCACATGTGTTCAATTTCCCTATGTAGAGGCTCCATAGGAGAGAATGGAGGAAATGATCGGCCAACAGACAGGCAGGAACTCAGGCTTTCCGTCCAAACAAACCCTGTCAACATGCATGTGAGTGAACTTGGGAGCACATGCTCCCCGAGTCGAGCCGCAATAGAGATGCAGCCCAAGCTTCACAGAGACCTTGAGGCAGAGGCACCCAGCTAAGCCGTGCCCCATTCCTGGCACACACACTTTGTGAGAGCTTAAGGATTTGTACTTTCTAGGGGCACGGTCTTAGAGCAACGTCGTCAGAGAGTGACAGGAAAAAGCAGTCTGCCAGTCCTGCCACCCGTCCCTGCCGTACCCCCATCTCCCCTCCTCTCTCTTCTCAGGATCCTTCCAGCCACACCGCCACCTTTCTGACCTTCTCTGCTCAGACTCCTTTCTTCCTGTGAGTCTCTGCACCAGCAGTGGCTTCTCCCTGACACTCAAACTGTTCCCAGACACAGGCAGGCATGCCTCACATCTGTCACTCTGCTCACAGCAAATGTTACTCCTCTGAGGCCTTTCAGGGCCTCCCAGGCACAGTCTCCAACGTCACAGATCTCACATCTGCACGGTCATCTCATGATTTTCTCCTTCTTGGTCTCTTTTGGATAAAGTGAGTCCATGAAGCAGGGCATTCTGCTTGGCAGACGCAGAGGCAGCTTCTTCCGGTGCCCTCAGGAACATGACTGTCTCTTCTGGGTTGAATGTTTCCCCTCACAAGTCCATTCTGAATGGAAACTGTCATTTCACCTCTTTCCTGGGTCTGGTTTCTTCTAAGAACACAGGGAGCCATCCCTTCTCCCTGGAATGCGGCACCAGCCCCTACACCCACAGCCAGAAAATTAGCGCCCAGCTTCAAACACCACCAATCCTGAAGTCAGTTCCTGCTGAGGCCTCCCATCCATTCTGTAATTCCATGGTAACGGCTGAGGTCACCTTTCCCCTGAGACTCAGCTCCCAGCCTTCCGTTGGCTTCTTAGAGGAACAGTGGGATTTCCCAGAAGCACTCCCAGCCTGGGCAAGAAAGGCTTTGAAATGTTCTCTATGTATTTTCCAGGACATGGGACATGAGGAGAAGTCATTTTGGTGTGTATGTGCAACAGTTTTGATGCAAAAAGTATCTTTTTCAGACAGAGATCAAAGAATGGGGCTACTGGGTGTAACAAGAAAATGGATATGCTGAGCCATCGTCTTCATGGTGTGAAGTCTTAGAGAGCAAAGAACATGCTTAAGAGCAGAGAATATGAAGACAATATCTTATGTTCAAATTCCAGCTCAATCACTTCCTAGATATGGTAGCGGGCAAGTTACTCACCTCATCAGTGCCTCAGTTTCCTCATCTGGTGTCGGCAAGAATGATAAGTGTACCTAATTTGTAAGGACATGGAGAGTATTAAAGGAGTTAATGTTTGAAAACTGCTTGCAACACCTAGCACCTTACAAGCACTGTACCTATCCATTATAAATGAAATGGAAACATTCTTCTGATGCTATCTTTTTACTCCAGAAGGGAGACTAGTGCCTGGATGGATGTAGACAGAACTCCCTGAGACAGGATGAATCGAAGAATGAACAACACTGTTGAAGGCATTTCCAATGGCACATCTGCCTCCTTATGGACATTCTCTAGCAGAATCACACCCAAGCATCCCTCCTCTCTCCTGCATCATATTCTGGGATTCTATCCAGAAATCATGGGGCTTCTTGCACCCCGGCACCCACACCCACTACAGGTTCTCTTCTCTCTAGCAGCAAACCTTAGGCCTTGTCCTGATGGCTGCAGCCCACAGGCTCTGCACTCTGATCCTTTTCTTCACTTGAGGGAGAAGTGCCATCCCCAGAACTGGGCACACACAGTGTGAGCCTTGGAGTGAATGTCTCCCTGGCCGGTTGTAGGTGGAAGAGCACCGTGACAGAATGGGACTTAGGGAGAGTCTTCCAGGTGTGCTCAGAAGGGGCCCAGCCAGGGCATTGGTCAGCAAGGTCTGGTCTGGTTGGTGGACCTTGGTGGCAAATGAGTGGCAGGGGCAGCATGTTTTAGAGGTCCTGGCAGGAGACAATTCATAGGATGGTCATGAAGTCAGAATCAGCCTAATAAGCTCCAACTTAATCCACTGTCATCTGTTCCCTGACTGGCTGACTAATCCAGGAGTGATTTAGAAGAGTGATATTCGTGTTCTATCATCTTTTCATTGGTTGGCTACAGCTATTATTCTTTACATAACTTGTATATGTCTACAAAGGAAAGGAAAGGTTAGTTTTGTTACAACCCTTCTAGCAAAATTCTCCCTAACATATTGAATCACTAACAGAATCCACCGCTGGGAACCTCATATAAGATGCTGACATTTACTCTCTGGTTTCATATCTTCCTGTTTGGTAAATTCTCTTGACTTCTGGCTTCTTTCCTGAGGTTCGTCCACTCAGGACAATGTAGGAGTGCAATCTCTTGCTACTTCAGAAGTAGTGGGGCAACTCTATGATGATGTTGCTTTTGTTTTGTGACTGTGTGTGTGTGTGTGTGTGTGTGTGTGTGTGTGATGAGACTGTTTTCTGCATCTTGCCGCGTGGGTTGGATTGACTCCTTTCCTTGGAAAAATTGTCCCTTACCACTTTCTCTGGGCTTTATTTTCATGGCTTGAACAGTGCTGTGCAACAGTAGAATTGACACTCTATCTTATGGAATTTAAACTTCTTTTAGTAGCCACATTTCAGAAAGTAAAAATAAACATGTGAAACTAATTTTAATAGTATATTTAAACCCATTACAACCAACATATTATCATCTGGCCAGGCAATCTATATAAAAATTATGATAGAGATAGTTGAATTTTTTTTATGATTGGGATCTAAAAATCCATTTACAGCACAGTCTTCATTTGCAAATTGAAATTTTCTACATATTCAGTTTCTGTGTCCCCCAAATCAGAACCTGGGCTGACTTGTTAGAGAGGAAATAAAGCAGAACAGGCATAAGTAACGATCACTGTCAATCCAGCTCAGCATGAACACTCACCACTGACAAAAAGGCTGTCCCTGAGCAGGGAGTAGAGGCCCCTCGGGGTGACACGGTGAGTCAGCTGGTTAAGCTCCCAGGAATGCTGCTGTCACCTGGTGTCTCTGTCATACTCTCCATCACGAGCCATGGGGTCAGGGTGGTAGGTGCAGACAGCTTCCACGCTGGTGGCTGCCCCATCGTCCGCAGGCCTGGGGAGAGAGGAATGTGGGGACTCTAGAGAGATGTCCTGAATCCTCTGATAATGGGGGCCAGAGGGAGGGAGGAGCAAATTGGGAGTCAGTGGGAAGAGTGAAAACTGGGGTGGTCTCTGAAAGCGTTTGTGACTCTCAATGCTCAGAAAAGGGACTTCCCTGAGGGAGATCACTCTGCAACCCAAGGACAAGGGGCCTAGGCTGCTCTTCTTGAACAAGGATCCAAGCAGGGGAGGAGGCAGGAGGAGGAGGAGCTGGAGAGACAGCAGGTGGGGAGCGGCTGGCTGGGACTCATCCTACCAGGAGCTGTGGGCACCAGGGTCTCATCCAGTGTTGCAGGACTCTCTCAGTGGAGTTAAATGTCGCTGAGCCCTTGCTCACGTCTGTTGAATATTGGAGGTTGGAGATGCTGAACTTCAGTGTGAGGGCCTTCAGCTCGTGCACCATAGCTTGCAAGAAGAGATGGGGAGAGATGGCCATCACTGACAGCTGGCCTGAGACCAGATCAGAGTCCTGAATTCATTATCATCTGTTGCCTTTGCTCCCAGTGGAACCACCACCCACCTCTGTGCTCATCCAAGTTGAAGCCAGTATATCACTCATGTCTTCCTTCCTCCCCTGCCAGTAACACCCACTGCACTTGAGGATTGCTCCTCAAAACACACCCTATTTCCCTATATAATGCCTACTCCTTCTTAAAGACCCCACCTGGGCAAAACTTCCTCCACAAAGCTCTTCCCACCCAAATAATGCCAGTGCTTCTCCTCAAAACATCCCACCTTCGATTAGAATGTTCTGTGAATTTCATAAGACCAGGGGCTCTCTGAGAGCTGCATCAGATTCGATTATTGGTATAATCTTTGTGATAGGCATGATTGCCCGAAAACCAGAATTGCACACCTCGGCTTTCCAGCTCCCAAGTGATAATTTGGCAGTGTAGGTGTGGGGCTGCAGAGCTACTCTGGGGAAGGAAGAGGGGTCCCCTAGGTCTGTGGTGGCTTCTGGTTGCTCAAGTGATGAGGAAGTAGGCAGGAACTTGCTTCCTGGCTCAGGAGCTGTGGAAAGGGCTCTTGTTAGGGTGGGATAGAGCCCCCATACAGTGGGTGAAGCCCCACAGGCTCATCTGCACTCAGTAGTGGCTGTCCCAGGACAACCACTCACAGGTGAGCCATAAATGTGAGTGACAGAAGGAGGGATTGTGTGAGTAGAGGTAAGAGCAAGCTTATGAAGGAGATGAACCCAAAAGAGTGAGTGTGGTTGAAGAGAGAGACGGAACAAAGAGAGAGGTAGAGGCACAGACAGAGGGGATACCTGGATGGACAGAGGATGAGTGGACAAATGGAGGGTCAAAAGGAAAGCAGGAAGAATACACACAAGGAAGAGAAGTTGGAGAGATGGGAGGAAAGAGGATGGAAGGAGAGAAGAAGGAAAAACAGGCAAACAGGCAGGAGGACAGTTGGACAGATTGATATCTGGACAGATGCTTGGATGGATAGATGGAAGGAAGGAAGGAATAGAGGGAGGGAGTGTGGAAGGAAGGATAGAAGGAAAAAAGGAAGGAAGGAGGGAGCCTGAGAGGAGGGAGAACTGGGAAAATCACCTGCTCAAGTTCACAGGGTGTTTTAAAGGGAGGTTAAGGCTGAGAATACAGGACCCCTAACTCCCAGGCTTGTGTCCACCTGTCCCAATGCTGCCTGTTATTACTCGTAGAGATGAGCATGTGGACGTAAAAGAAACCTTGAGCCCTACCCTCACAATACACAAAACTCAATTCCTGGACACTTTGACCTAAAGGAGAAAGGTAAAATAATGAAACTTCTAGAAGACAACATAAGAAAACATCTTCAGGATGACAGGGTAGCAAAAACTTCTTAAAGAAGACACACAAATGCACACATACACACACTCTCCATAAAAGAAAAGATTGGTAAACTTGGATTCATTAAAATTTAGACTTTCAGTTCATCATGAGACATATTACAAGAGGGAATTGGCAAGTCACAGGATGCGAAGAGATTGTTCCAATTCGAATATTCAACAAAGGATTCTCATGCAGAATACAGAAAATCTTCAGCATCACAGTAAGAAAGGAGCCAAACAAACCAATTGCTTAAAACTGGTCAAAAGACTTCAACAGGCACTCCACAACACAGAGTGTCCCAGCGGCCAACAAGCACATGCAAATGTGCTAAAATCAGCAGGGACAAGGGAAATGACAATTCAACCACACTGAGATCTTCTATACAACCAGAGAATGGTTAAAAACAGTTTTGAAATGCTGAGCTGAGGGCAGCAAGTGGAGGGGAGGCTGCAGAGCAACTGGAAGGCTCACACACTGCAGGTAGGAGTAGGAATTCATGCAGCCACTTGGGAAAGCTTTTTGGCAGGATCTATCTGTTAAAGCTGGAGACACACATACAACATGACCAGCAATTCTACTCTTAGATGTGTCCTCAACTGAAATCTAAACATTTCAACCAAGAGGAAGGAGCAAGAATGATTAGAGCATCATTCTCCTTATTCCTCCAAAGTAGAAAGTACTCAAATATCCATCTACAGTAGAATGGATAAATCAATTCCACTATCTAGTTCATGGTGGTTTTAAAAATTGGCCACAAATTCTTTGAGACACATCCCATGAATATGTGAGGTTCAGGTTCCCTCCCCTTGAATCTAGGCAGGCGTGAACCTACTTCAATCAACAGAGTAGAAGCGTTGCTCTGTGGAAGTGGTGTGATGTGACTTCCAAGGACATGCCACTCTCAGGAAGCTTGCTCAGTGAAGCCAGCCAACAAGCTGTGAAGAGCTAAGGCCTCATGGAGAATCTCCTCATGGAGAATCTGCAACCAGGGCACAGCCACCTTCATTGCAACTGCTATGCTGGCGATCAGGTGATAAGACTTCGTTCCTAAACAGAAGATGAACCATATGCACTGAAGAAAATAGACCACCAACACAAGCCCTGACGCACACCATGTCCATTTATACTTGGTATCTCAAGACCAGGGGCCAAGATGAGGAGGCAGGAGTTCATCCCCAAATTCTTGAGATTTTATCCAATACCAGACAGACTGTGCTCACCAAGCATTTCCTAAACCTCCTCCCTTCCTCAAAGGAATCTCTGCATCTGGATACCGACATTAAGTTTCCTCTGGTCATATATGATCACCAGCCCCAGTACAGCCTTTGTATCAGCAATAGGTGAACACTATCTGAACAGGTCACCTGGGTCCCAAAAGTGGAAAAGAAGTAGAGCAACTTTCAAGTAGAAGTTTCCATCTCCATTGAAATTGTATTTTAGATATACCATTGGAAAAATAAAACTGCCACTTTTCAAAACAGGAAATGTAGGTGCCCTTGTGAACGATCCCAGAGGATTTTGGTCTTCAAGACATCCCAGCCAAGGTACCATCCATGTGAGTGAAAGAGCCTCTAAATGATTCTAGACCCCAACCATCAGAGAGCACGGCAATTTCTCCCTACCAAATTCCTAACCCACAGAATCCGACTAATACAATGGTTGTTGTTTCACTCCACTAAGTTTGGATAGGCATGTTACGCAGCTATCAATAACCAAAACTAATGCATTATGCAATAATAATCAGATCTAAAGAGCTTTATAAAAACCAACCAATTACCTGTAACAACATGAATGAATCTCAGACAGGATGTTTAATAAAAGGAGCCTGGTAGAAAGGAGTACATAGAGTATAATTCCATCTACCTGAGCTCAAAAACTGGCAAAACTAAGCTACAGCGATAGAAGTCAGAGTAGTGGTTACCTTGGGTGGGAGCAAATTCTGCAAAGGGTCACGATAGAGGCTTCTGGAGAGCCAGAATAGTGAATGTCTTGATTTGGGGGGTTGTTATGATAGTGTGTTTAGATTGTTAAAAAAAAAAATCATTGAGGTAGATACTCAAGACTCGTGTACTTTTCCCACTAAGTATGCTATAATTTAAAACGATATTTTGTCAGTAAAACGTGGCTCACCCAATAGATGTGAGAGTGTGAAGGACAAATAAAAGATGACTCCAAGTTTTCAGGCATGATAGACTAGGTAGTGCCATTAACTGAAGAGTTGAACCATGGAGCAAATTAAAACAGGAGCAGAGGCAGGGACCATGTCCTGCTCATTATGTATTCAGGTGTCTACCATAATCCTGAATACACAGTCAGTCCAGCTTCCAGGATACTCCTCTCCTTTTCACCATAAACTATGGCTCACCCCTTCTTGGTGTCTTCTATTGCCTCCTTTTTCCCAGCTGCTTTTTTTTTTTAAGTTTTTATTGAGTTTATGATAGTTTACAATCTTGTGAAATTTCAGTTGGACATTATTGTTTGTCAGTCATGTTGTAGGTGCACCCCTTTACCCTTTGTACCCCCAAGCCCCCTTTCCCCTGGTAGCCACTAATCTGTTCTCTTTGTCCACGTTTAAATTCCTCATATGAGTGGAGTCATACAGAGATTGTCCTTCTCTATCTGGCTTATTTCACTTAACATAATTCCCTCAAGGTCCATCCACGCTGTTTTGAATGGAACAACTTTATCCTTTCTTAAGGCTGAGTAGTACTCCACTATATATATACACATACATACATACAAATACAACACACACACACACACACAATATATATATATACACACACATAGAGTGTATACATACATATATATACACCATATCTTCTTTATCCAATCATCAGTTGATGGGCACTTAGGTTACTTCCACGTCTTGGCTATTGTAAATAATGCTGCAATGAACATAGGGGTGCATGGGACTTTTGGAATTGCTGACTTCAAGCTCTTTGGATAGATACCCAGTAGTGGGATGGCTGGGTCATATTGTATTTCTATTTTTAATTTTTTGAGGAATCTCCATACTGTTTTCCATAGTGGCTGCACCAGTTTGCATTCCCTCCAGCAGTGTAGGAGGGGTCCTTTTTCTCCACAACCTCTCCAACATTTGGTACTTTTTGTTTTGGTTATTTTTGCCATTCTAATGGGTGTAACGTGATATCTTAGTGCAGTTTTGATTTGCATTTCCCTGATGATCAGTGATGATGAACATCTTTTCATGGTGCCTATTGGCCATCGGTATATCTCCTTGGAGAAATGTCTGTTCATGTCTCCAGTCCATTTTTTGATTGGGTTTTTTTGTTGTTGTTGAGTTGTGTGAGTTCTTTATATATTATGGAGATTAATCATTTGTTGGATATATGACTTGCAAATATTTTTTTCCCAATTAGTGGCTTGTTTTTTTGTTTCAATCCTGTTTTCTCTTGCCTTGAAGAAGCTCTTTAGTCTGATGAAGTCCCATTTCTTTATTCTTTCTATAGTTTCCCTTGTCGAGAAGACATGGTGTCCGAAAAGATCCTTTTAATACTGACGTCAAAGAGTGTACTGCCTACATTTTGTTCTAGAAGTCTTATGGCTTCAGGTCTTACCTTTGGGTCTTTGATCCATTTACAGTTTATTTTTGTGAATGATGAAAAAGAATGGTCAATTTTTATTCTTTTACATGTGACTTGCCATTTTACCCAACACCATTTGTTGAAAAGACTTTCTTTTCTCCATTGTATGCCCTCAGATCCTGTGTCAAAGATTAGCTGTCCATAAATGTGTGGTTTTATTTCTGGGCTTTCAATGCTGTTCCATTAATCTGTGCACCTGTTTTTCTACCAGTACCATGCCGGTTTGATTCCTGTAGCTTTGTAGCATGTTTTGAAGTCAGGGATTGTGATGCCTCCCGTTTTGTACTTTTTTCTCAGGATTGCTTTAGCAACTTGGGGTCTTTTGTTGCCTCATGTGTATTTTAGGATTCTTCATCCTATTTCTGTAAAGAATGTCATTGAGATTCTGATTGGGATGGTGTTGAATCTGTAGATTGCTTTAGGTAGAATAGACATTTTAACTATGTTTATTCTTCCAATCCATGTACATGGAATGTCTTTCCACCTCCTTATGTCGTCATCCAATTCTCTCAGAAAGGTCTTGTAATTTTCATTGTATAGGTCTTTCACTTCCTTGGTTAAATTCACTCTGAGCTATTTTATTCTTTTTGCAGCAATTGTGGATGGTATTGTGTTCTTGAGTTCCTTTTCTATTAATTGATTATTAGAATATAGAAATGCTATTGATTTATGCAAATTGATTTTATACGCAGCAACTTTGCTGTAGTTGTTCATTACTTCTAAGAGTTTTCCAATGGGTTCTTTGGGGTTTTCTATATATAAGATCATGTCGTCTGCAAACAGCGAGACTTTCACTTCTTCCCTCCCTATTTGGATTCCTTTTATTCCATTTTCTTGCCTGATTGCTCTGGCCAGGACCTCCAGTACTATGATAAATAAGAGTGGTGATAGAGGGCATCCTTGTCACATTCCTGATTTTAGGGGGATGGCGTTCAGTTTTTGCCCATTGAGTATGATGTTGGCTGTAGGTTTATCATAGATGGCCTTCATTATGTCGAGGTCATTCCCTTCTATGCCCATTTTGTTCAGAGTTTTTATCATAAGTGGCTGTTGGATCTTGTCAAATGCTTTCTCTGCATCTATTGAGATGATCATGTGGTTTTTATTCCTCAGTTTGTTGATGTGGTGTATGACGTTGATTGATTTGCAGATGTTGAACCATCCCTGTGTCCCTGGTATGAATCCCACTTGCTCATGATGTATGATCCTTTTGATGAATTGCTAAATTCTGCTTGCCAAAATTTTGTTGAGAATTTTTGCATCTTTGTTCATCAGCGATATTGGCCTGTAGTTCTCTTTTTTCGTGATGTCCTTGTCTGGCTTTGGTTTCAGTGTGAGGTTGGCCTTGTAGAATGCGTAAGGAAGTGTTCCATCCTCCCTAACTCTTTGAAATAGCTTGAAAAGGATAAGTATTAAATCCTCTCTGAAAGTTTGGTAGAATTCCCCAGGAAAGCCATCTGGTCCTGGGGTTTTATTCTTTGGGATGATTTTGATTGCTGTTTCAATCTCTTTCCTAGTGATTGGTGTGTTCAAATTGTCTGCTTCTTCTTGACTGAGCTTTGGGATATTGTAGGAGTCCAAGAATTTATCCATTTTCTCTAGGTTATCCATTTTGTTGGCATATACTTTTTTGTAGTATTCTCTTATAATCCATTGTACTTCTGCGGAGTCTGTTGTTATTTCTCCTCTTTCATTTCTAATTTTGTTTATTGGAGCTTTCTCCCTTTTTTTCTTTGTAAGTCTGGCTATGGGTTTGCCAATTTTATTTATCTTCTCAAAGAACAAGCTCTTTGTTTCATTGATCCTTTCTACTGCCTTTTTCATTTCAATAGCATTTATTTCTGCTCTGATTTTTATTATTTCTGTCCTGCTGACTTTGGGCTTTGTTGGTTCTTCTTTCTCTAATTCGGTTAGGTGTAGTTTAAGATTGCTTATTTGGGATTTTTCTTGTTTGTTAAGATGTGCCTGTATGGTGATGAATTTTCCTCTTAATACAGCTTTTGGTGTATCCCATGTGAGCTGGTATGGCATGTTATCATTTTCATTTGTTTCCAGGTATTTTTTTAATTTCTTCTTTAATTTCTTCAATGATCCATTGCTTGTTCAGTAGCGTATTGTTTAGTCTCCACATTCTTGTGCCTTTCTCAGCTTTTTTCTTGTAATTAATTTCTAGCCTTATAGCATTATTATTGGGGAAGTTGCTTCTTAGTATTTCAATTTTTTAAAATTTATACAGGCTTGCCTTGTTTCACAGCATATAGTCTATCCTTCAAAATGTTCTGTGTGCACTTGAGAAGAATGTATATTCTGCTGTTTTTGGATGGAGTGTTCTATATAGGTCTATTAAGTCCAACTGTTTTAGCTTTTTGTTTAATTCCACCATTTCCTTGTTGATTTTCTGTCTGGATGATCTGTCCAGGGTTGTGAGTGGGGTGTTGAGGTCCCCTACTATTATTGTGTTATTTTTGATATCCTATTAGGTTTGTTAATAGTTGCTTTATGAACTTTGGTGCTCCTGTGTTGGGTGCATAGATATTTATAAGCGTTATTTCTTCTTGATGAAGTGTCCCTTTGATCATTATATATTGTCCCTCTGCGTCTCTCTTTTCCTGCATTATTTTGAAATCCGTTTTGCCTGATATAAGTATTGCAACACCTGCTTTCTTTTGCTTGCTATTAGCTTGAAGTATTGTCTTCCACCCCTTCACTCTGAGCCTGTGTTTGTCTTTGGGGCTGAGGTGTGTTTCCTGGAGGCAACAAATTGTTGGAGGTTATTCTTTAATCCATCTTGCCACTCTGTGTCTTTTTATTGGAGAGTTCAATCCGGTTACATTGAGGGTGATTATTGATGCATGCGGGCTTAATGCTCTCATTCTCTCACTCATTATCTGGCTTCCCTGCATTACCTTTGTTTCTCGTCCTGTGTGTTTTAGCCTACCAATTGACTTCTGCAATTTCTTATGCTGGGTTTCTTAGATTTTTCCTTATTTACGTTTTGTGGCTCTGTTCTGTTTGTTTTAGTGGCTACCCTGAAATTTGTATTTAGAAGCTCATGTATAATACAGTCTATTCTCTGGTGGTCTCTTACTTACTTGGCCTAGACTGATTTAGTCCCTTTGCTCTTCCCCTCCTAAATTATTATTTTCATCTCTTATTCCAACTCGTGTTATGAATTTGTAGTTAGAGTGATAAGATCGTCTTTGCTTTGGTTGTTTCCTTACCTTTATCCTAATGCTATAGTTGAATATTTGCTATCCTATTTTGGTTCTATCTATCTGTCTCCCTACTCTGTGGTTTGTGACCCCTTTCTCCCTTTTTTTCTTTTTTCAGGTATGAGAGCCTTCTTGAGAATTTCTTGTAGTGGAGGACTTTTGGTTACAAATTCCCTTAACTTTGGTTTGTCTGGAAAAGATTTAATTTCTCCCTCATATCTGAAGGATATTCTTGCTGCATAGAGTATTCTTTGCTGAAGATTTTTATCTTTTAAAGCTTTGAATACGTCACTCCATTCTCTCCTAGCTTGTAAGGTTTCTGTAGAGAAATCTGCTGAAAGTCTGATAGGAGTTCCTTTGTAGGTTATTTTCTTCTGTCTTGGTGCCCTGAGTATTCTTTCTTTGTCTTTCATGTTTGCCATTTTTACTACTATATGCCGTGCACTAGGTCTCTTTACATTGGCAAATCTAGGAGATCTGAAAGCTTCCTCCACACACATTTCTCCCTCAATCCCTAGATTTGGGAAGTTCTATTCTATAATTTCATTAAGCACACTTTCTGCTCTATTTTCCTTTTCCACGTTCTCAGGAATTCCAATGATTCTTAAATTCGTTCTCCTCATTGAATCTGCTATTTCTCTGATATTTTCCTGCTTCTTTTTAATGCTTAGTTCTTTCTCTGTCTGGAGCCATTCAGCCTGTCTATCTTGGAGCATGCTAATTTTCTCCTCTATGGTGTCTCCACAGGCATTCAGAGAATCCGTATTCTGTTTTATCTGGTCCATTGTATTTTTCATGTCTAGTATTTCTGATTGATTCTTCTTTATAGTTTCAATCTCTTTTGTGAAGTAACTCCAGAACTTGTTGACTTGTTTCTCTATCTTTCCCTCAACCTCATTGAGTTTTTTGATGATAGCTACTCTGAACTCATTTTCACTTAGTTTACGTATTCCCAAGTCCTCAGGACTTAATTCTGTGTTTTTGTTTTTTTCCTTCTGGTCTGGAGCTTTTATAAATTGCTGGATGATAGAGGAGTGGTTTTTTTCTCATGATGGTAGTATTCGGTTGCAGTTACAGCCTGTCACCACTAGACGGTGGTCAAAAGTCCTGCGTTCTGAGCTCTCCACCTTCAGGCAAGATGGCAGCACCCAGCACGGGTTCAGGGAGGAGGGGCACTTTCTCTCGTGTGCCGATCTGGATTCCGATCTGCTCTCGTTCTCTGGTCTCCTGGGGCCCTGCCTTCATGGGGTCCCCATGCACGGAAGCATTCCCCCATCAGCGGGTTTCCACTGAACCGGTGGCAGTAGTCCTGGTTGATCCCCTGATCACACAGCCCCTCCCCCACTCCTTCCTTCACCCGCAGCAGAGATCCCAGTCTCTAGAGGAGGGAGCAAAGTTCTCTCCTACCCCATTCCAGCTCCTCCGAGGGTGGTGCCAGCCTCTCCATCCTCCCTCGTCTTGTTGCTGTAGTTTTCTGACGCTTGGTCATTAGGATTATTGGTTTTGAAATTCAGTTTTTCCAATTCTTTGGTTGTAGTTTGGAGGGGAGAGACAAATCTGCTGAAAGTCTGATAGGGGTTCCTTTGTAGGTTAGTTTATTCTGCCTTGCAACACTGAGTATTCTTTCTTTCTCATTCACTTTTGCCAGTTTTACTACTATATGCCTTGCACTAGGTCTTTTTACATTGACAAATCTAGGAGATCTGAAACTTCCTCCACTCACATTTCTCTCTCATTTCCTAGATTTGGGAAGTTCTCTGCTATTATTTCTTTGGGCATGTTTCTGCTACATTCTCCTTTTCTTCGCCCTTGGGGATACCAATAATTCTCATATTGCATTTCCTCATTATTTCTCGGAGGTTTTCTTCATTCCTCTTTAGTCTTAGGTCTCTCTCTTCCTCTGTCTGGACCCATGCAACCTATCTTCAATTATGCTGATTTGCTCCTCTATGGCATCCACACAGGCATTCAGGGAATCCATATTATGTTTTATTTCTTCCATTGCATTTCTCATCTTTAGTACTTCTGAGTGATTCTTCTTTATAGTTTCAATCTCTTTTGTGAAGTAACTCCAGAACTCTTTGACTTCTCTATATTTTCCTTTACCTCATTGGGTTTTTTCACGATAGCTATTCTGAATTGATTCTCATTTAGTTTACTTATTTCTGAGTCGTCAGGACATAATTCTGAGTGCTTGTTTTCCCTCTGGTCTGGAGATTTGATGAGTTGACAGATGCTGGAAGACGGACGGATGCTGGAAGATGGACAGGTCTTCCCCATTGTGATATAATTTGGTTGCAGTTACAGCCTATCGCCACTAGATGGGGGTTGAGAGCCATGTATTCTGAGCCCTCAACCTTCAGCCAAGATGGCATGTCACAGCACAGGTTGGGGGTGGTGGGGCACCTACTCTTGCATGCAGACCCGAGTTTCCCAATCAGATCTATCTGCTCTCCTGGGGTCTTGGCATAATGAGGTCACCACACGAGAAAGCTTTCACCCAGTTAGAGGGCTTCTGTCTGGGCTGCAAGGGCACTAGGGAGTCCTGAGTGATCCTGCTGATGCACGGCCCCTCCCCGACTCCTTCCCTCAGGGAGCCTCCCATGGCAGCGATCCCAGTCTTTAGGGGAGGGAGCGAAGTTCTCTCTTACCCTGTTCCAGCTCCTCTGAGGGTGGGTACAGCATCACTGACCTCCGTCATTTGACTGCCCTCAGTCTCTGAGGATTCCTGTGCAATCAGCATGTTTTTTGGTGGACTATGGTTGCTCTTTTTTGTTGTATGTTGGAGGGGAGAGAGTCCTGGGCAAGCTCACTCCACCATGATGCTGACATCACTCATCCCCCCAGCTGCCTCTTAATATTGGGATTCCTCAGGCTTCCATCCTCAGTCCTCCTCTCATGTACACACGCATGCATGCATGTACACACACTCCTTTCTCCTGTATTTTCAATCTCAGCTGATGGTGTAATCACCTACTTGTTCTTTTAAGCTAGAAACCTTAGAGTCAACCAAAATTAGGATTGTACATAAACCCAATTGAAAGAAATCTAACAGGATAAACATAAATTCCCAGGGCTAGCCCCAAAACTAATGCATAAAAACCGGATGAATGTATAGTTAGACAGATCTAGTGGTTTTCTTTTTTCTTTAACTCAGTGTATGATGTGGTCATCACTGTATGATGTGGTTATCACAAGGATAGAGTTGTAATCATATACAGTAGGCACAAGAAGAAAGGAAATACTCCTACCTAAACTAATAGAAGAAAATTGCTCCAACATGAGACATGAGTATCCATCTTTTGCTAATCAAGCCATGCCTAGACTAGTGCATTTCCTTCCAAATTCTACAGTTTAAAAATGAATTAAAACAAAAGAAACCACCAATGTGGTGACCTGACATGAAGTCATGTTTTGTAAGGGATTTCTGACAAACTGGAGATGTTTCAACTCAAAAAGACTGAGAAGACTGGATGACCATCTTTGCACATTTCTAAGGATATTCCGTGGAACTGGGATTCAGCCTGTACTATGTGTCTCCAAAAGACAGGATGGGTAGGAGAAATAAGAAAGTACACTTCCACTCAATGCAAGAAACAACTTACTAAGAAACAAAAGTGTATGAAAAACATGATAGGGTGCAGGAAAGGGATGGAAATGGCTTAGGATAATGGAGAAAAGAGGCTGTCGGAAAATGGACTATCTCACCTATGAGGTCTTTTATACAAATGTAAAAGTAACCACTAAACAAAAAATCAGGGCAGAGCCACACTTCATAAATAAAAAGAAAACTGACAAAGCCATGAGAGAAAACTTCCCAAGTGAAGTAGCAGTCAGACATACAAGGGAAGGGAAACAGTGAACACATAGAACAACTGGACTACAACAGATAAAACCGAAGTATTATGCCCTAAAATATCAATAATAACTCTAAATGTAAATGGATGGAATTCTCCAATCAAAAGACACAGAGTAGCTGGGAGGATTCAAAAAGAAGACCCAACAATATGCTGCCTCCAGGAAACACATCTCAGCTGAAAGACAGACACAGGCTTAGTGTGAAGGGATGGAAGACGATACTCCAAGACAACAGCAAATAAAGTAAGCAAGTGTTGCCATATTTATATCAGACAAAGCAGACTTCAAGATAAAAAAGACAAGGAGAGACAAAGAGGGGCAGGAGACAATGATAAAATGGATTTTCTGCCAAGAGGAGATACTATTAGTGAATACATACACATCTAATGCAAGAGCTCCAATGTACATAAAGCTACTATGAACAGACCTTAAGGGAGAAATTCACAGCAACACAATCATAGTAGGGGACATCAATACCCCACTTACATCAAGAGATAGATCATCCAGACAGAAACTCAACAAGGAAATAGTGGATTTAAGTGAACCACTTGAGCAGATGGACTTAATAGATATATATAGAACATCCCATCCCCAAGCAGCAGAATACACATTCTTCTCAAGTACACTTGGAACGTTCTCAAAGATAGAATATATGCTGGGAGAAATGGCAAGCCTCCGTAAATTTAATAAGACTGAAATAATATCAAGCCACTTTTCTGACTACAATGCTATGAAACTAAAAATCAACTACAAGACAAAAAGCTGGGAATATCACAAATATGTGGAGACTAAACAACATGCTACTGAACAACAATTGGATCTAAATAAACCAAAGGAAAAAAATTTTTAAAACCTGGATAAATATATACAGGAAAACACATCATCCCAACTCTTATGGGATGCAGCAAAAGTAGTTCTAACAGGGAAATTCATAGCAATACACGGCCAACACAATAAAAATCTCAAGATGACACCCAACAGAACTTGAAAAAGAAGAATAAACAAAGCCCAAGGTCAGCAGAAAGAGAGAAATAATGAAAATTTGTGCAGAAATAAATGAAAAACAGGCTAAAAACTCAGTAAAAAGGATCAATGAAACTAAGCGCAAGTTCTTGAAGAAGAGAAACAAAATTGAACAAACCCTTAGCCAGACACACTAAGAGAAAGAGAAGGCTTAAATAAAGTTAGAAATGAAAGAGGAGAAATTTCAATGGATATCATAGAAATACAAAGGACTATAAGACAATACTATGAAAAACTATATGCCACCAAATTGGATAACCTAATAGAAATAGCAAATTCTTGGAATCATACAAAGTCCCAAAACACCCACAGACAACATTATACTCAATGGTGAAAAACTGAAAGCCATCCCTCTGAGAACCAGAACAAGACAAGGGTGCCCACTCTTGCCACTCGTATTCTACATAGATATGGATGCCCACTCTTGCCACTCCTATCCAATATAGGTGTGGAGGTTTTGACCACAGCAATTTTCCAAGAAAAAGAAGTAAAACGCATCCAAATTGGAAAGGAAAAGATACCATTTGGAAATACAGATCTACACAAAGGAATGATGAGCCCTGGAAAAGGGATCCAAGATGGCGCCATGAGTAGTCCTCTTTGTCTCTCCCACTTCGAGTCTACAATTATTTGGACACTCATCGCTTAACAAAGGATATCCAGATAGCATCTCAGGACGTCTGAGAGACCCACATGACTATACATCGGAAGGCGGACGGACTTCCCTCAGGAAGGAGGTGGAGATAGGTGAAAACTCTCCGACCCCGACCAAACAGCCTAGTACCTGCAAGCGGCTTTCTTCCAACGGACACCCCCAGAAGATCAACACACACCTAGGGCAGGAGCGAGCACACACCAGAGGAGCGACGGTGGAAACAGGTGACCAGAACCCTACCTAAACCCCCCGCAATTACTCCTAAATGCAGAGGGAAATTCTAGAGTTACACACCTGAGCCTGTGGGGAGAGTCTCGCCCCGCCATTGGCGGGGAGATCCCGCCTGGTGTCCACTGCACCTGGAGGGTCCCAGAGAGAATCACAGAGGGTACGGCGGGCCCCCGGCTGCCACTGCCTGCATGGTGGGGCAAGGGATTGCCGGAGATCTTGGAGAGAACTGGGGCTGGGTGAAGCTCCAGAGGCCAGCTCTGTGCCCCGGAGGGGAAGCTCCAGAGTTCCACCCGGGCAGCAGACAAAACTCTCTGTCTGCTATTAGTGGAGGGGCCACGCCCAGCATTCACAACTCTAGGAAAGTCCCGGAGACAACCCCAGAGGGTGCGGTGACCCCCAGCTGCCATTGCCCACCCCATGGGGCAAGGGATTGCTGGAGATCTCAGAGAGGACTGGGGCTGGGTGGAGCTCCAGAGGCCGGCTCCGCAGCCTGGAGGGGAAGCTCCAGAGTTCCGCCCGGGCAGCAGACAAAACTCTCTGTCTGCCAGTAGTGGAGGGGCCACGCCCAGCATTCACAACTCCGGTAAAGTCCCGACAACAATCCCAGAGGGTGAGGTGACCCCTACCTGCCGTTGCCCACCCGGCAAGGCAAGGGATTGCTGGAGATGTTGGAGAGGACTGGGGCTGGGTGGAGGTCCAGAGGCTGGCTCCGCCGGCCCGGAGGGGAAGCTCCAGAGTTCTGCCCAGGCAGCAGACAAAACTCTCTGTCTGCCATTAACGGAGGGGTCACGCCCAGCATCCACAACACTGGGAGGGTCCTGGAGAGGAGAATATCAGGCAGGGCAGCAGCTGACCAGCTACCACTGAAATCAGGATCTCCAGCTATCCCCCAGACAGGGCAAAGGGCTCCCCAAGTTCCTGGGGAACAGGACTGGGGCTGGGTGGAGTTCCAGCGACCCGGCTCCGTAGCCTAGGGGGAAACCCTACAGGCTCACAACAGCCTCAGTGAAAACCTCTGCACAGCACTAGTAGAGAGCACCCATCCAGCAGCCACAAGGCTGGAAGACCCTGGGACAAAAGTAGCATAGCTAGGTGAGCTAACCACAGACTGTAGAAGATGCCAATAGCTCTGCTGCAACCCATAGTGGACAAGTGAGATGTTATGGGTGCCAACAGTGACGGAGCGGCAAATATAAGTGATCCTATCCCTGGCCACTGGAAAAGCCCATAACACCGTTGCAGACCCCAAGGAGGGAGCACGACTAGGTGGGCTGCAACAGTAGGCACCAGCAGCCTGAAGCCCCCCCGTGACGGCCCCCACAGCAGAAGAGGGAATCCAAAGGACCACTGTGACTACGAGGAGGGGCCAAGGCCCAGTTAGCAACTGTGGATAGGGTTCCTGGTTGGTGCAGTATAAACAGCTGCTCCCCCACCACACCAGCAGAAACAAGTGGAAGGAGCAACTAAACTCTCTCTCTATGTGGAGGCACAAATCTACGACATTAAGCAATATGAAAAAATACATTAAATGGCCAGAACAGAAGGAAAATAACAAACACATAGAAAACAATCCCAAAGAAAATGAGATATATAACCTAAATGACAATGACTTCAAAACAGCCATCATTAAAATACTCAATGAGTTAAGAGAGAATTCAGATAGACAACTAAACTAGTTCAGGAGCTATGTCACAAAAGAGTTTGATATGATAAAGAAGAACCAAACAGAAATACTGGAAATGAAGAACACAATAGAGGAGATTAAGAAAAATCTAGATGCACTGAACAGTAGGGCCGATAATATGGAGGAAAGAATTAGCAATTTGGAAGATGGGAATATAGAAATGCTGCAGGCAGTGGAGGAGAGAGAAGTGAGACTAAAAAGAAATGAAGAAACTCTCCAAGAATTATCAGACACAATTAGGAGATGCAATGTAAGGATTATAGGTATACCAGAGGGAGAAGAGAAGGAGAAAGGGGAAGAAAGCCTATTCAAAGAAATAATGGCTGAGAACTTCCCAAATCTGGTAAGAGAGATGGATCTTCAGGTGACAGAAGCCAATAGATCTCCAAACTTTATCAATGCAAGAAGACCAACCCCACAGCATATAGTAGTGAAGCTAGCAAAAGTCAATGACAAGGAGAAAATACTAAGGACAGCCAGGCAAAAGAAACTAACCTACAAAGGAACCCCCATCAGGCTATCAGCAGATTTCTCAGCAGAAACTTTACAGGCTAGAAGAGAGTGGAATGATATATTCAAAAATCTGAAGGACAAAAACCTACAGCCGAGAATTCTTTACCCAGCAAAAATATCCTTCAAATATGATGGAGAAATAAAAACTTTCCCAGATAAACAAAAATTAAGGGAGTTCATTGCCACAAAACCTCCTCTTCAGGAAATCCTCAGGAAAACCCTCATTCCTGAAAAATCCAAAAAAGGAAAGGGGCTACAAAACCAAGAGCAGAGGAGATAAGTAGAAGGACAACAACAGAGAGTAGCAGCTCTACATCAGAACAGATTAAACCATGGGATGAGAAACAAAGGAAATTGAAGAAAACCAGAAAACAAGACACAAAATGGTAGTGGTAGGCCCCCACATCTCAATAATCACTCTCAATGTAAATGGATTGAACTCCCCAATCAAAAGACACAGAGTGGCAGGATGGATCAAAGAACAGGACCCAACAATATGCTGCCTCCAGGAAACACACCTCAGCCCCAAAGACAAACACAGACTCAGAGTGAAGGGATGGAGAACAATACTCCAAGCTAATAATGAACAGAAGAAAGCAGGTGTCGCTATACTAATATCAGACAAGGTAGACTTCAAAGAAAAACAGATAAAGAAAGACAAAGAGGGACAGTATATAATGATAAAAGGGACTCTCCACCAAGAAGACATAACACTTATAAATATATACACACCCAACACAGGAGCACCAAAATTAGTAAAGCAACTCTTAATAGAACTAAAAGAAGACATCAACAACAATACAATAATAGTAGGGGACTTCAACACACCATTAACACCAATGGACAGAACATCCAGACAGAAAATCAACAAGGAAATAATAGAATTAAATGAAAAATTAGACCAGATGGACTTAATAGATATATATAGAACACTTCATCCAAAAACAGCAGGTTACACATTCTTCTCGAGTGCACATGGAACATTCTCAAGGATTGACCATATTTTGGGAAACAAAGCAAACATCAATAAATACAAGAGAGTTGAAATAATATCAAGCATCTTTTCTGATCATAATGCTATGAAACTAGAAATCAACTAAAAGAAAAAAGCAGAGAAAGGTGCAAAAATGTGGACACTAAATAACACGCTTCCGAACAAACAATGGATCACTGAAGAAATTAAAGAAGAAATCAAATATTATCTGGAGACAAATGAAAATGAGAACACGACATACCAAATCATTTGGGATGCAGCAAAAGCAGTCCTAAGAGGGAAATTCATCGCAATACAGGCTCACCTCACTAAACAAGAAAAAGCTCACATAAGCAACCTCAAACAACACCTAACAGAACTAGAAAAAGAAGAACAAACAAAGCTCAGAGTCAGTAGAAGGGGGGAAATAATAAAAATAAGAGCAGAAATAAATGATATTGAAACAAAAAAGACAGTAGAAAGCATCAATGAAACAAAGAGTTGGTTCTTCGAAGAAATTAACAAAATCAACAAACCTTTAGCCAGACTTACCAAGAAAAGAAGAGAGAAATCTCAAATAAATAAAATTAGGAATGAGAGAGGAAAAATCACAGCAGATACCAATGAAATACAAGGGATCATAAGAGAATACTCTGAAAAACTATATGCCAACAAATTGAACAACCTAGAAGAAATGGACAAATTCCTAGACTTCTACAACCTCCCCAAACTGAATCAGGAAGAAATGGAGAATCTGAATAGGCCAATCACAAGTAAGGAAATAGAAACGGTAATCAAAAACCTCCCCAAAAATAAGAGTCCAGGACCGGACGGCTTCTCTGGAGAATTCTACCAAACATTCAAAGAAGACTTAATACCTATTCTTCTCAAACTGTTCCAGAAAATTGAGAAAGATGGAGTACTCCCTAACACATTCTATGAAGCCAACATCACTCTGATCCTCAAACCTGACAAGGACAACACAAAGAAGGAGAACTACAGGCCGATATCACTGATGAATATAGATGCAAAAATCCTCAACAAAATTCTGGCAAACCGAATACAGCAATACATCAAAAAGATTATACACCATGATCAAGTGGGATTTATACCAGGGACACAGGGATGGTTCAACATCCGCAAGTCAATCAACGTGATACACTACATCAACAAAATGAAAAACAAAAACCACATGATCATCTCAATAGATGCAGAGAAAGCATTCGACAAGATCCAACACCGATTTATGATAAAAACCCTCCATAAAATGGGTATAGAAGGAAAGTACCTCAACATAATAAAGGCCATATATGACAGACCCACAGTCAACATAATACTCAATGGACAAAAAGTGAAAGCCATCCCTCTGAGGACAGGAACAAGACAAGGGTGCCCACTTTCACCACTCCTATTCAACATAGTACTGGAGGTGCTGGCCAGAGCAATTCGGCAGGAAAAAGAAATAAAAGGAATCCAAATAGGTAATGAAGAGGTAAAACTCTCGCTGTTTGCAAATTGGAAAGGAAGAAGTGAAACTCTCACTGTTTGCAGATGACGTGATTCTACATATAGAAAACCCTAAGGAATCCATCTGAAAACTATTAGAAAGAATCCACAACTACAGAAAAGTTTCACGGTAAAAAATCAACTTACAAAAATCAGTTGCATTTCTATACACTAAAAACAAACTAGCAGAAAGACAAGTCAAGAATAGAATCTCATTTACAACTGCAACAAAAGAATTAAATACCTAGGAATAAATCTTACCAAAGAGGTGAAAGACCTACACACTGAGAACTATAAGACACTATGGAATGAAACTCAAGAAGATATAAAGAAATGGAAAGATATTCCATGTGCATGGATTGGAACAATAAAAACAGTTAAAATATTCATATTACCTAAAGCAATCTACAGAGTCAATGGAATCTCAATCAGAATCCCAGTGACATTCTTCACAGAAATACAACAAAGAATCCTAAGTATACATGGAACAGCAAAAGACCCAGAACAGACAAAACAATCCTGAGAAAAAAGAACGAAGCTGGAGGCTTCTATACTACAAAGCTCTAGGAATCAAAACAGCATGGTACTGGCACAAAAACAGACACCCAAATCCATGGAACAGAACTGAATGCCCAGGCATAAAACCACACATCTGTGGACAGCTAATCTTTGACAAAGGAGGCAAGAGCATACAATGGAGAAAGGAAAGTCTCTTCAAAAAACAGTGTTGGCAAAACTGGACAGCCACAAGCAAAAGAATGAAAGTAGACCATTACCTTACACTGTACACAAAAATTAACTCAAAATGGATTAAACACTTGAAGGTAAGACCTGAAATCACAAAACTCCTAGAAGAAAACATTTGCAGTACACTGCTTGACATTGGCCTTGGGAGCATCTTATGAATACCATGCCGACACAGGCATGGGAAATGGAAGAAAAAATAAACAAGTGGGACTACATCAAACTAAAAATCTTCTGCAAGGCAAAGGAAACCATGAATAACACAAAAAACAGCCCACCAACTGGGAGAAAATATCTGAAAATCATATATCTGACAAGGCGTTAATTTCCAAAATGTAAAAATAACTCAATGACAAAAACAGAAACAACCGGATTGGAAAATGGGCAGATATGAACGGACATTTTTCCAAGGAAGATATACAGAAGGCCAACAGGCACATGAAAAGATGCACGACATGGCTAATTATGAGGGAAATGCAAATCAAAAATACAATGAGATATCACCTGACACCCGTCAGAATGGCTATAATGATGAAGACAAAAAATAACAAATGTTGGAGAGGATGTGGAGAAAAGGGAACCCTACTACACTGCCGGTGGGAATGTAAACTGGTGCAGCCACTATGGAAAACAGTATGGAGATTTCTCTAAAAATTAAAATCTGAAATACTATATGATCCAGCTATCCCACTACTGGGTACATATTCAAAGAAATTGAAAACAACAATTCAAAGAGATTCACACACCCCTATGTTCGTTGCAGCATTATTCACAATAGCCAAGATGTGGAAGCAATCCAGTGTGCTTCAACTGAAGAATGGATAAAGAAGATGTGGTACATATATAAAACAGCATACTACTCAGACATTAAAAAAGACAAAATTGTCCCCTTTGAAACAATATGGATGGAGTGTGAGGGTGTGACATGAAGTGAAAATAAGACATACAGAGTAAGACAAATATCCCAAGATTTCATTCATATGTGGAAGATAAACAGAGGGGTAAAGAGAACAGATTAGTGGGTACCAGAAGGGAATGGGGTTGGGGGTGAGCAAAAGGTGTAAAGGGGCACATATGTATGGTGATGGATAAAAATTAGACTGTTGCGGGTGAGCACGATGCAGTCTCCACAGAAACTGAGAAGCAATCATGTACACTTGAAATTTCACAATGTTATAACCCATGATGACCTCATTTTTAAAAAAAGAAACAAAGAGGATATGCTGTCTCTAGAGCAGTGGTTCTCAATTGTGGATGATTTTGTCCCCCTAGCCAAATTTGGTGCTAAATATCATACAATTCAGAGAACAAGCCTCCACCACAATGGAGGACCCATCTCAAAAGTCATTACTCCCATGGTTGAAAAACACTGTTCTGGAGTTGGGGAGTTTCCCGTCACTGGAGGCATGCATGGTAGCCCAGACCAGACAGTGTGATGACATCTAATACATGGCTTTTGAGATCAGTGGGAAATGAGTTGAAAAAATATTTTTTGTTTCAGATCACTCTCCAGAGAAAAACACTTTAAGGGATACTCAAGTGGTGAGAATGACAAACATTTGTTGAACACGGACTGTGGGCCACACATTATAGCAAGTGATTCGTGTACACATCTCAGAGTCAATTCTGACAACCCTACCATAAAACAGGTAGGATTGAACCTCGATTGGATGGTAAAATCAGGTTGCCCTAATGTCACAGAGCAGTCAATGCTGCAACTCAGATCTACCTGACTTCATTGACATATGTCACTGTCGAAAGCAGAAACAGGAAATTACTTTCAAACTTCTGTGCTCTAGAAAACAAATGAAGTGTCACATATTCCAGAAGTGTTGGCACAAAGTCTGAACAGGTTTTTGCTCACTGCAAACCTAGCTGGCCAGGAGAAAGGGGAAAGGATTCTTTGAAGCCATCCTGTGATGAAGGAGAGAACAGTATCTGGATTGTCCCCAAGTGCCTACTTCTATAAGAGCCACATATAATATTCATATATTCACGGAATCTCAGTCAGAAGCTGAGCCAGACAATGACATCCTTTTAGCATGAAAGTTCAGTATGGCAGACTTTTGGACATCCCTGACTGGGAATCCTGCCGTTCACAAAGACAGTAAGTGCTGACCCATGCTTTCTAGGCTGCCTACACTGATGCCCATGGGTCAGGATGCAGTGGGCCTGCTTACACGTTGGTCAAACTGTCACTAGGGCACAGTAGCCAAACAATGATAGTTTTGAGTGAGCAGAGCAAGTTGCATAGCACTGTAAGAGCTTGCTCTTCTGCAGGAAAAAAAACCCACAAATTTTGTGATAATACTGAACGGCTGCAATCACAAGTGAAGTATTCTTGATTGATCTCCACATTCAGTGGAAAATACTTCTAGACTGAAAGGAAAGAATCAGCCCAAGGAAGTTAAATCAAACAGAAAAGGCAATTTGAAGACAAAGAAGGGGTTGCACTAAAGCTTTTCACACCACCAGTCTTTCATTAACACACGTCATGGTAATCAGGCAGTAAAATCCTTTGCTCAGCAAGTCATCATTGTATTTTTTGAAAAACAAGATGTTATGCTTTTCCATGTTCTAAATAAAGAAGCAGAAATGCATTGATATGTAGTAGTTTGATTGACATTAAATAAATTATATTTGGTGGTGGCCTTAAAAAAAGGACAGAAGCCTAAAATGTATCTAAAATCAACTTCTAAATGCACAAAATAAAGCAGAAACCAAATCAGATTCCCACAGATGCATGGAAAACAGTATAATTTTCTCCAAGTAAGAAATCAAGAAATGAAGTGGGTTCTAAGAAAAAAGGAACTGAGTATGTTTGGTCAGAAATTAAGAAGTTAGGGTTTGATCGCTGTCACCTGTCACATCCCATTGACTATAAGCAAAGTGTTCCTATACTATTCTAGGTTCCTATTCTACCCTTGAAGATCTTCTGGATCACTGGCAGGAAGTACATGATGTCCTCACTGACTGGAAATGCTTCCCTCAGAATAAAAACCTGAATGCTGCAATTAGAGCCATGTGTCCCTGTCAGCTCCTCAGTGATTTGGAAGGACCTTGTTCCTCACCATTCTCTGTATAGTTCTTCACATACAAGTATCAGGACATGCTGATTAAATCAAAATAAAGAAAAGTGATCCGTTGACTTTTCCTCGTTGGGCCAATTCATGAATTCTGTGTTCTTCTCATTTCAGTTGCTCACCTCTTAGACACTTTAGAGAAGAAATGTCATCCACATCAGCAATGAGCCAACAAAGGACTCTTCTTCTGACATGTACAACTTACTAACAGCAGTGTTCCTAGCTTCAAAGTCCAGCGGAGTCCTCAGTGTCCATCACCAAAGTCATGACAGAGGTCTGAAATCTACCATTACCCTTCTAGGAAAGCCCAGGGACTTCAGATCCCGAAGGGACACCACTCTTTTAGCTTTTGGGAAGACAGCTGTAACACAAAGCGCTAAGTCAACGTAAGGGTCATGGTTATACCTTGTTCTTTCTACCAACCCATCGCTGCCATACGTGATCCTAAGACAACGTTCCTTCAAGACCATTT
The DNA here is from genome assembly GCF_037783145.1 of Equus przewalskii. Classification (NCBI taxonomy): domain Eukaryota; kingdom Metazoa; phylum Chordata; class Mammalia; order Perissodactyla; family Equidae; genus Equus; species Equus przewalskii. The sequence continues at coordinate 482,702 of NC_091855.1, forward strand.
CTCCAATAGCTTTTTCCTGCTCAAGAACTTCCACTGAAACTCATTATCAACTCTGTAACCTAGCCAGCAGTTTTCTATCCTCATGAACCACTTATACTTCCTTTCCTTCCCTCCTCCTCTTCACACACGTGACTCCCTGAAACAGCCAGTTCGGACCTATCTCCTCTACCATCTGTCTTGCCTCATGCTATTCTCTGGAACGTTTTCCCCTTCTTGTCAAATGCACACACACTCTCTTCAAGACTCGAGCCATGTCCTACCTTCCCAAGTCTGTATTCATTTTCATACCTAAATGCTCACTTGTCTCCTCCCATCTTCATTTTGGAATGCTGTTTGCAGTATAAGCCAACACGTTTTGAATGAAGACAAAAAAGATGATCCAATGAATCCATTTAGCATTAATTTTTGCAGAAGATATGAGGTTTACACCTTGGTTCACTTTATTTCTTTTCCTTTTGCCTACGGATGTCCAACTCTTCCAAAACCATGTGGAAAACAACAGTTGCACTCCTGGGCATTTACACTAAAAAAATGAAAACAGATGCACACAAAAACCTGTACGTGAGTGTTCAGAGCAGCTTTATTTGTAATAGTCAAAAACTAGAAACAACCCACATGTCCTTCAATGGGTGAATGGTTCAATAAAATGTGGTAGAGCCATATAATGGATGAGCACAACACAGTGATCAAAACCAGGAAATTGACACGGATACAGTATTAGTCATTCAACTACTTAGTAGAAGTTCACTTTGGACTGAAATCCCCTAGGTGTGTGTAGAGTTCTATGATGTTATCTCATGCATGAAAATCCATGTAACCATGACAACAATCAGGACACAGAACTGTTCTATCACCCCAGAGAAATTCCCTCATGCAACCCCTTTAGAGTCACACCCCCAGTTGTGACCGTGGTAAAATGGATCTCTTCTCAATTTCTACAGTGTTGTCATTTTGAGAATGCTGTATAAATGGAATCAATCACACAGCCTTTGCGGATTGGCTTTTTTCACTCAGTACAATGCCTTAAGCTCTATCCAAATCATTGCATATGTCAACAGTTTGTTCCTTTTTGTTATGACATTTTATAATTAGATATAATCTGTACATTGATAGCTCTGTAGCCAGGTTACATAGTACACTGCCAGAAGAAGTCAAAAAAAGCAACACTGCCTGTTGAAACCATAAAAGTTTCTGTTTCTGGGTCTCCCAGACGTAGCCTATGAAGACTAAAGGTTTAAGGGCACTTTCTAACACTTGGTATTGTGAAATGTGCTCACAACACATTCATATACAGAATCATCCAACAGTGGCAATTGTTCAGCTATTCCTTGAGAAACAGCAATTAACCAGAAACAATGCTGTAGTCATCTTAGCTACAAGATTTCTAACTTTATGTCTTCATGGAAAATTTTAGATACAGTTCACAGTTAGATAGAGAATGGAGTCTCTTTTGGTTCTTGAAACAAGGAGCTAGGTCCGGAGCAGAATATCTGCCCCACAAGCCAACAGCAGCTAGACAGACAGTTTGCAAAGAGAAAACGACATAAATGCATAGGAAAGTATGAGAAAGCCCCCAAAAGTGTGGGATGGTGCTGCCCTGCATTCTGAAGTCTCAAACTAAGAACTTTATCATTTCATTATATGATTCCACATAGTACATCCTCCCACTTCATGTATATGGCTTTTTTGATAAACATTTTCGTGCGCACATATGTTTAATATTCACCCTAAATATCTGCCAGCATGAACAATGTCTAACTTAATTTTCAGACCCTGCCATACTCGTTCCCATCCTGTGGGCCAGAGACCCAGGGAAGGACAGGAGTTCTGGCAAAGAATCATCAAAGCCCATGTACCTACATGAAGACTAAATCAAGAATATGATTCACAATGGATGTTTCCAAGATGACAAAGATGCTGTGGCTAAGAAAATTCTTAACAAATTTACTGAAGAAGATTAACGAAAAGTAGAATAGTTTCCTGTCTTTAGCATTTATTGATGAATATTAAACATCTAACTCCTATTGGGGGAAAACACACACCTCCTACCTCTCTAGGCTCTCTAGAGAGCTTTTCTTTTCCAAAGGGCTGTCCGTATGTCATCCAGAAACAACAGTAAGGAGAACGTGCTTGAGTTGGAATGCAAAGATTTAAGTCAACATTGGGAGAGATGGAGCAGGAATCACTGGAAAAGTGCATAAAATTATTGCGAAACAGAAACCTTCAAACCCCAGGTCCTTAATTCTCATTCAGGAGCCAAGGGGAAACAATTCAAGTGCATGGCACTTTTTGCATCTTTATAATGGCAAGTGGGAACATCCTCCCAGGAACTGTGGTCAAAAGGGCCAGAGACATCCTAGGGCACAAACACATCATGTTACACCACCTAGCCACATGCTTTGCCAGGATTCTATCAGCTTTCTAATTAATCTTGCATCCTTATCAAAAATTCCATATTGTCTTCAAACATGCCCTACACATTTGTTGACCTCTTGTGTGCTGGATGCTAGATAACTGCAGTCAAAAAGAATGATGTCTATTAGTTTAAAACCATGACAACTTGCTTCCAAAAAACACTACAGTAGCAAGAACAGACTCTGCTCCCAGCACAGCCCCCAATATTGAGCAGGCCCCCGACATCTGGGGCACAAATCAGACCACTTCTGCTCACGCTGAATAATAACCTCATCCGGCATGTCTGAAACCTACTCTCCAGACCTATACAGGTACCAATCCATTCTCAAAACCCATCAACACCAATGTCATGAGAGCCTCCTCCACACACACACACAGAGGCAGCATTTATTCCTGTTAGGTTTGCTGCCTGAGGTATGGAGACAGAAGCACTTGCACATTGATAGGAATCCAGGAGTCATTCTTCATTGCACATAAGGTCCACTTAAAAGCTTTGCTTCATTTCCAGAAAGCTTTATTTTTCAAGTCAAAATTCTATTCAATTTACATTATACTTTATTAAAGACGACTTTAAGGAAAAATATATAGTTGTCAACATAAAAATCTTATTTTTTCTTTTTTAGATATCGGGGACATTCATAAATAATAATAATAATTGTAATTATTTCACAGTAGTTCTCAAATACAAAAAAAGCTGCCCTATTTAAGAATTTAATTTTAGGGACTCACAACATTTTGAAAGCATTACTGCGACTTTTAAAATACACACTGCATCTTGCTAGACAACTTAGCACAAGCTTTCTGTATGATCATCTCCTGGGCACTTTCTCACTTGCTATCTGCTAGGTTCTACGCTTGACACATCCCTGCATCATCTCATTGGTTTAACAACTTTTGCAGCACTGAACACAACAGGAGGTCGTTACACTATAAAAATTCGTGTAGATTATTAATATAGATATTAGCGCTAAAATGACAGCAACGCTTAACACAGTTTACTGTTAAATTGAGGTTGTGTTGCTGTGTTAACTCAGAATCTGATCAGCACTGTCCCAAGGCACAGAGAACACCATCTGTGGCCCGTTCAGCAGAGAAAGCCATTAAGCGACCTTCCCTTCTACAGGGAGCAGATGAACATCACCTTATCTACTCAGAAGTTTAATGCCAATCACTACACGCCAGTTGGGACAGCATAAAAAGGCGCAGAACAAAATGATTCTATGAAACACTCTTGCTTCCCTCTGAAATTGCTTTACGATTGTAGATCAAATTCTTCCCCAAAGAATCCTGCTCTGCATGTCATAAAAAGTAAGGTGCCTATGTCCTGCTTTGAACTCTTAAAAATACATGCTGTCCTGCATTTTCTTTGATGCTTGCAAATTTCAGACTCAACAGACAGGCAATCCCAGTAAGAAAGGGAAAAAGAACAAGAACTCAGGAGGCTTTTCCACAGTCCCCAAACCCAGTGCACTCCCACAGCAAACCGGTAGGTCCATGTTGTTCCAGGAAAGGGAGATGGGGAGAGACAGGAGGTGTCCACACCAGGCGAGACAAAACCAGGTGAGTCCAGAGGAGGCAGGTAGAGAACCAGGCGGACTCCCAGGAGCCAAGGGTGGCCTCCCCCCTCCCTCCGGACCAGGACGAGGCCTGCTGTCCCTCCCCATCCCTCTGACCAGGACTTGGCCATCTACCCCTCCCACTCGCTCTGACCGGGATTCAGCCGGTTGTCCCTCTCCCGCATCCCTGAGAGCGGGGAGTGGAGACACACGCGGTGTGCACAGCAGGCAGCCTCTCTGAGCCTGAGACAGCTGCCTGGACTGTCTTCCATCGCTGGGGAGCGGGGACGGAGGGGACGGAGGGGCGGAGGCCGAGGAGCCCTGTGCAGCCCGCGAGCCCCGCGCCCCGGCCCTCGAGGACAGCGCCCCGCAGGCCTCAGCGGACACGGCGGGCCAGGGCCGCGCCGCCGCCCGGAAGGCTGTCCGGGACCCATGCCCGGGCTCAGGGCGCGTCTCCCCTCGGAGCGGCCCTCCCGCCCGCTGCGGCCTTGCCCGCCGTCCTCCGAGGGCTCTCCGCGGAGCCCCGTCAAAGCGCTCCCGCCCGGGCTCCCCGCGGAAGAGACGCCCGGACCGCCCGCGGGCCAGGGCGGCACAGACCGTCCTCCGCCGGCGGAGCGCCCGACGCGGCGCGCGTGACCAGCCGCCCCCGCCCAGGAGGGACGAGGCCTGACCGGGACAGCCCCGCGGGGCACTGGGCTCAGGGGGACCGCGTTGGAGGGGATGGCCGCGCCCTCTCTACCTCTTGCCTCAGGCGCATCGCTGTGCTACAGGCAGGAACTTTCCACCACATTCGCCTACTCCACGCTGAGGCGGCATTGCCCCTCCTGGCCCGGATGTCTGCGGCCTCCCCATTGGCTCAGGAAGAGCAGGAGTTGGGGGACAAGCGGGTGGGCGAGTGAGTGAGGAGGCAGAGCCAGGGGAGGGCGGGGCGAGGTGGAGGGGAGGGGCGATTGGAGGGCGGGGCGAGTGGGGGGTGGCGCGAGCGGGGGAGTGGGCGAGTGGAGGCGTTGGCAGCAGGGAGTTGGGCGCCAGAGGAGCTGGGGCAGCCACGTGCCACTGCACTGCACGTGGGCAGGCAGGGCGAGCTGGGAGGCGTGGCAAACGGGATCAACCAGCAGGAGGTGGAGACTGTACTGGTCAACTACCAGCCAAGGAAAATCAGGAGCCATGCTCCTCCCACCCGCTGCCTAATGGGAAAGGAGTCTCTTTACATGAAAAGTAAGAGGCCAGTCTCCCTGCCTCCTGCCCTTTGGGAAATGTAGTCCACAGCCTCTAAGTCCTACCTTCTGATCTGATGCTTCAGCTCTCAGTGCCATAAAAGCCAAAGAAACATGGCGAAATTCACATTGAGGTTGAATGTTACTCCACAAAATTGAGTTTCAGCACCAAAGGTAACATTAATATTTTCTTCATTTCATTTTTTTTTTTTGAGGAAGATTAGCCCTGAGCTAACCTCTGCCACCAAACTTCCTCTTTTTGCTGAGGAAGAATGGCCCTGAGCTAACATCTGTGCCCAACTTCCTCTACTTTATGTGTGGGACGCCTGCCACAGAATGGCTTGACAAGCAGTGTGTAGGTCTGCACCCGAGATTGAAACTGGCAAACCCTGGACAGCAGAAGGAGAACATGTGAGCTTCACTGCCAGCCCCACTGGGCTGGCCCCAATATTTTCTATATTATTCCTACAGAAACCAAAAAACACTTGTTTGGGGAGATTTTCCAGGTTTTGCTTGTAAATCAAGATGAGGCAGTAGGGATCACATCAAGATGGCAGCATAGGCAGACTCTGAACTCACCTCCTCCCACAAACAGAACTGGGTTACAACTGTTCTTGGAAAAATTACCCTGGAGAGAAAACTGGAAACTGGATGAAAAGAACCCCCACAATAAGGGACAGTCCTGACTGAGGCGGAAGAGGCAGAAATTCCTTCTGGAGAGAAAAAGCCACCTTCACAAACCACGGACCTTCACAGCCAGTAGGGCAGGAGCCACCCTAAGGTACACAGCCCTCCCTGGAGAAGTGGGGACCTGAGCAGGGGCCTGTTACTGCCATAAGCATGCTTCAGACTCAGCACAACTGAGATGAGTGCCCTACTATTTGGCTTGGCTGCCTATTAACTGCAATGGGGCAATACCCCCAGAAAAGCTATCAGATGAAAGCAGGAAAACACCGGGTCTTAAAGGGCCCAGGCACAAATTCAGCCATATCAGAGAGAAACCTAAAATCACCAAAAAGAAAGCTGCACAGTCCTTTGGTGAAAAGAGACTCACCTGGTAGGCTCTGGGTGTGTCTCTGTGAGAGGTGAGACGTCTCCAGAGACAGACATTGGTGGTGGCTGATGGGGGTCGGTGAGCCGAGGAGTAGAAAGAAAGATATCTTAGACTCTCAAGATCTGGCAGTAGTGCTCTTTTATTTAGAGAATAGTGTGGAATAGCATGGGGACAGGACCCATGGGCAGTCAGAGCTTCTGCTGCCGCCGCTTCTGCTGCCCCCGCTGGCATGGGGACAGGACCCATGGGCAGGCAGAGCTGGTGCGTGGGGACAGGACCCACGGGCAGTCAGAGCTCCTGCTGCTGCCCCGAGTTGAGGGTTAGGGCTAAATTTAAGGCATAGGTATGTGAGTCATCTCTTTACAAGACAAAGGAAAAAAAAGTTAAAATGGTACCAGTGCCGGTAGGGTCCGGCCATGGGGCGGTCCCACAACTTTTAGATAAGAATCAAACCGGATTGAGTAAATGGCAGAAGTCACCGCTCAAATATTATCTTCAACTAAAGACAAAGGAGGATTTTGGGGTGGGGGGTCAGTTACATGAGGTTGCCAGACAGTAAACAACTTAAGTTCTTGCCTTCCCCATTAAGAGTTTCCAGAGATAAGGCCATCCCCCCTTCCTCCTGGCGCAGAGAGGGAGGCATGGAGATTTCCTTCACAAATGCAATTGTCTCTGATCAAAGGGCAAACAAATTCCACTCCTCGGAGCCTGCTTCTTATCTGTAGTTTTAAAAGTAACCAGCCTAAAAATCCTCATCATAAACTGTTTTAAAATTAAGCAGCCTAAAAATCCTCACAGTGGCCATTGTTGTGACCTAGTACAGGCATGCTGACAGGTGCTGGCAGACAGCATTGAAGTTCTTCCCCTGCCCAACAGCCCGGGGGTTGGCCAAACCAACTAGAGCACAGAAATAATCCAGATCAGCCAGGGCAGGCAGCCTGCCCTAGGGAACTGCCCTACACAAGAGCAAGCCCTCAGGCTACTTGTCAGCCTGCATAGACTGGGTGCTTTGATCCTCTGCAGGTAGGAGAGTGTGTCCACCTCTATGGGGCAGGGACTGTGTGAGGAACAGGTGAACTGTGGGGGGTACTGTTGGAGAGGTGGGGACCTCTGCAGTGGGGTGACAGGTACATCCCAGGGAGTCAGGAAGTGTGCACGAAACAGGGCTTTGTGATGGGGGGCACAGAGGAGCTAACGCCAGAGACCTCGTGACCCAACCCTCTCTGATGACAGACAGGGAGACGGAGACCTCAGGCAGGAAGGAAAATCTCAGAAAGTGATGTGCTTCCTGACTCAGAGGGGCTCAACTTCTCTCTCCACATCAGCAGGGCTAGAGGGAGGGACTGAGTCCAGCTCAGACACAACCTCCTGCAGCTCAGGGCCTCAACAGCCCAGGGAACATGGACGGTGACTTACGCAGAGCCTGCATCACTCATCACTGTGTTGGGCCTGATGCCTCGGCTACCACAGGAGGCTGGAGTCACTGCTGAGAGGACCTTTGCCAAATGCAGACAGCTCAGGGCTCAGGGCAGGACTCTCTCCTCCCCACCCTCAGGAGCCTGAACCCCCGGACCCACCTCCGGGCTCACTCACCTCCACATAATCCTCCATCGTAGCATCCAGCAGCTCAAGGGAACTGAAGAATGTCACCAGGGAGGGGACGACACCCTGTGCCGCCATCGGGATGGGCATGGTGATGAGCTCCCGCTCTCAGGTACCCCCATGAACCCTCCTCTGAAACCCCTCACCTGAGCCTCCTGCCCACCCCACACTCCCATACACAGCAGCCTAGGATCCTCGGGACACCCCAACACCCACAATCCCCTCCTGCCCTCCCCTCCAGGAGCACCAAACCCCACCAGTCACGTCCCAGGGCTGGCTGTCGGCCAACGCCAGGGGGTGTGGCCCCTGTCCCTCCCCACCCCAAATCTGTCCTGCTGCCAGCCCTTCCAGGCCTCCCCCTGCTCACTGCCAATGCAGGCACTTCAGGCTCTGTGGCTATAGGAGATGCCCTGGAGGAGGAAGGCCCCTCTCCTGAGGGAGGCCTCCAGCTGGGAGGGGGAGCCCCCTCTCCTCTGACTCCTACACCCCTCCCCCACAGTCACCCTCACCTGCTGCCGCTGCCTCTCCTGGGCTCCCTGGCGGGCCCTCTCTGCAGTCTCTAACACGGAGGTCACCTCCTGTCGGGGCCGAGGACAGGGTCAGTGCGCCCATACTCCCCTGCACATGTCCCCCAAGGCCCCTGAACTCAGACCCTGGCCATCAGGCTCCAGTCCCCTGCTGCCTCTGCTGCTTCCTCCTCCAGGGTGCTCTGATTCTAGACGAGTCCTGGCTCCAGGACTCACTCCTGTGTGACCTTGGGCCTGCCCAGCCCTCCCTGAGCCTCTTTGCTCATCTGAAAAGTGTGAGGAGAATGTCACCTGCTTCCAGGAGTCTCCTGAGGACTCAGAGTCATCTGCGTATCATCACTGCTCTCCCCTCACATCTCAAGGAGCCAGCACAGATCTCCTCACATTCCTGTCCTCCCTTGGATGGTAGCACCCCGCTGGGAGGCCTGCACCTCTGATCATTTCCCTCCACTTCCCAGAGGAGGAGACTGAGGCCCCCAGAGGGGCAGTGACTTGCTCAAGGACCCACTGAGGAGAGGCTGCTCCCCGTCCCAGTCAGAGGCCCTGTCCCTGCTTGCTTCACCGCAACCCTGGCTCCAAATCTGACCAAGGCCCCGACCTCTGGACTCCCAGGGTGTGTCCAGACCCCAGCTGAACAGACAGGGAGGGGGAGGGCAGGGTGTCTTGGGGGGCCTGGCCGAGTGGCTCTGGCATGCCCCACTCTCACAGGGCTCTCTGACCCCAGCCTGGGCCGAGCCTTGCCACGCGCCTCACCTCCTAGGATCCCCTCACGTGGTTCCCATCCCCTCACCCCTCTTGTCCTTCCAGATCTCCAGCCTCCAGTTTACCATCAGGAGCAGCTTCCTGCTCACGTGCTGCTCTCTCCTGCACCACTTCTTAAAGTTTCAAGAACTATTACTGAGGCATGGGGAAGAAAAAGAAAGAAGAAAAACTGTGGGGTGCTTGAGGGGCAAATCCCTTTTGTTTGAAAACCCAGCAGATCCAAACTGCCTGGGGCCTGGATGAGGGATTTCACTGGGGTGCTCTGAGCCCTAAGGTACCCTTGGGACTCAGGAGGGGGCCTCTCCTCTTGTGCCCTGGGGCCTCCATTCCCATATGTCCCAAACAGATCTCTTTGGAACAGTGTCAGTTTCAGCTGGATAGAGACTTCCGTTTCTGCAAAGGAAACACTTGAAACTCTCCACCTGGGCTCAAGGCAGGATCTGGTCTGCAAGAAAATGAATCCTTGTGGAAAAACTGATGGCCTAAGGGCCCTGAGAGACTCAGAGACCCAGCACGCAGCTCAGTCCCTGTTCCCCGCGTTCGCTGTCTCCCAGGTGGTCTCAGCTGACCTTGGGGGACATGCCGGCTGAATGCAGGCTGCCTGGTCCACCTCACGCTCATGATGCTTGGCTGGAGAGCAGCCTACCCACCTGGAAACTTGTCTCCAGGTCTCTGAGATGGTTAATGGCAGGGCTCTGCAGAGCGGAAAGGATGGTGTGGAGGGAAGAGAAGTTTCCTAAGCCTCGGCACTCCTGGGGAAGGGAAGAGATTGAGCTGTGAGGGGGAGCTGGAGCTCTGCTGCCCCTGGCTTCTGTCCCCTCATGGACTTCTGTCCTGGGGCAGACAGATGCCCAGGGAACCCAGGGAGGGCACACCTGACACCCAACGAGTAACACTGCCAGGCACAAGGATTTGTAGTTTAACACAGTGAGCTTGTCCCCACTGGGACCTCAAGTCAAGGTCAGGGAGAGTCGAGGGACAGTACAGGGACTCAGACCAGAGACTTCAATCCTGAGAACTGAGAAACAAGAGGCAATCCCCACAACTCCAGAGAGGTCCTCCCTGGGCATTCCACAACTTACCTCAGCTTCCTGGATCCTCCACAACCGTGGCCCCTCCTGCGGTGTCATGCTTGTGTCCCTGAGGCAGGTGGCAATCACATGGTTGGCCACGGTGTTGGTATGTGTCATATTCTCTGGGATGAGGATGCCAGGTACTCGCAGTCCCTGTTGTCTCTCTGGGAACAGATGGGCCCAAGGCAGTGGGTGGGCACCAACTTCTTCAACAGCTCCTGTGGAAGATTTGGAGTATCACCTGGTCCTGTCACACCCCAGCTCAGTGTCCACAGTCTCACATAGTCCCAGTCAGGGTGGGAGCACAGCTGGAACTCAGGAAGCAGAGGATGTGGTCTGAGGCTTGTGGGAGTCCCTGGGTTTTGTCTGTATCCACAGAAGCCTCCTGGGACAAGATGACACAGGACACGGTACTGTGGAGAAAGGAGGGGGCATTTTCCCCCAGCCCTGTCTCACGTCCTCCAAGCTCCAGGATGCAGCCCACACCTACCCACCTCTAGGGCCATCTTCCCCTCATTCTAGTCACCCTTGGGTCCCACTCCCCATTCCCATGCACATTCGCCCGAGGCACCGCCAACCACTGGCTTTGATTGTCTCCACTGTGGTCAAAACATGTCAGGTGCCTAATAAGTGCTGAAGATGACAAGGCCACCTGGGAAGATGGGTGATTGCCTCATGGACCTGGCAGCACTTCACTGAGCACCCATCCTCCACCAAAGGGCCAGACTCTGCCCAGCTTCCACTCTCTTCCACCTCATTCATCGGCACAGCCACAAAGTGCAGCACTTGCACTGAGTGTCTGTGTTTATTGTCTCCTGTTCTCTAGTGGGCAGGGAAGGCTTGGGGGGAAAGAAAGCTTCCCAGGTCACAGTGTTGGTAAGGGAGGGAGCAGGGATATGGACCCAGACCATTGGATTCTGGAGCAGGGAATGGCAGGTGTGGGGTGGCTCATGGCACCGGGAAGGCAGGGGCCACCTGCCCTATGAGCTCTGCTGCTCACTGCAGCCATCCTCATCAGCTGCTCTGCCACCAGCTGGGGAGAGAAGTCCAAGAGGTTCGGTTTCTCCTCTCGCAGCTGGTCCTCGGTGGTCACGGCCCAGGGGCAGGTGGGCTCTGGGGCTGGATCCTGCGGGCTCCTGACTGCTGCAGATGGAACTGGAAGTCTCAGTAGAGCCCAGCGTCCAGTGGTCTCCAGTGCAGGAGCTGACACTGGGGCTGACTTTAATGGTGGCCCTTCCTCCAGCCTTGCAGTGGCCGACACAGGGGATGCTGGCTCCAGCTCTACCACAGGTGATGGGACTGGAGGTGGAGCTGGCTCTAGCCCGGGGGCTGGAGCTGGCTCTGGCTCTGGCTCTGGAAGTGGCAGGAGCTTTGGAGGTGGCTCTGGAGCAGGGTAAAGAGAAATTTTCACCCACACACCTGACAGTTTCTGTAACTTTCCAAAGACAGGAAAGACTACACTGCCTTTAAGAGAACTCCAGCCCATAAACCCCAGCACAGGCAGTTTCCCCATACTGCAGTCCCCTCACCTTTCTGCTCAGTCTCAGTGACCATGAGATGCTCCAGGTGGCCCGGCAGAAGGCAGGCTTGGCCCTCTGGGTCTGAGCCACCAGAGCTGACATGAACAGTGGCCAGCTTCACCGTCAAACAGGGAAACTGCAGGGGCTCACTGAAATCCTGTCCTTGGTCCAGCCAGCTTCCCAGCATCAAATAGATAGTACTGGGGGGAGGCAGATGGGCCACAGGGTGAGAGGCCTGGCCTTTGCTTCCACACTGCCCTCCCAAGGCACTCTCATTTGGACTGGGGCCCTTGTGCCTTACCATGCCTTCCAGGGGAAAGCCCCATCCCAGCCTTGAACCCTGCCTGGCTTTCCTGGCAGTGGCAGGCCTGCTCCTGCAGCAGGTTTAACACAGAGTCTGTGGCAACCTCTTGTTCCCACTGATACTCTTCTCCCAAAGGCCCAACGTCCACCTCAGCTCTCCATGCACGTGGGCTAATGGAACGAAGACTCAGGCAGATTTGTGAGCAGCTTGCTCATGCACCACCTGCTCTGGAGCTGACGGTGGTGGTCACAAGGGGTGGATGTGGAGACAGGGAGGCCAAAGGAGCTGGGACTCTGGTGGCGATGGGTCTCTAGGGGACAACTCAGCCTAGACTCCCTTCTGGTTCTCAGGGGGCCTGGGACCCATACAAAGCTCTCTTATACTCCTGTCCTCTTTGAGAAGAAGCTACCAGAACTTAACCCTCCCATGGGAATCGAAAGATAATTGAGATGCAGTGTTCTTCCAGGCCTGGCAAAGCCACGGCCTGCATATTCTCCTCCTACCCTCTCCTCTAGAGACAGGAAACCCTCCTTCTGGACCCAAAGACCACTCACTTTTGTAGGTGGTCCTGTGGTCCATCCCACTCACAAAGGGGGAAGATGCCTCCAGATGTCCAAGAGGGTATGAAGGCGTCACACAGGATGTATGGTGGATGGGACCTGTGAATGATGTCAAGAGTGACTGACTGTCTCTCTGACTAGAATTGAGGCCCAGACAGGGTGTCTGCTTCATTCACTGAGTTACGCTTAGTGTCTCCAGAAGTCTAGTGTGGAGTAGGTGTTTAATACACGTTGTTGAGTGAACTCCAACTGGAACCATCCCAGATATCTGAGTGGGTCCTGGGGCCCCTTTGCTGCCTCAGAAATCCCTCATTGGCTATGTGAAGGGCGAGGACCAGGACCAGCTGGATGGAATCTCAAACTCCTTGACAGTGTGCTCTCCAGGTGCTTTATCAAACTCAGAAAGGCCACAAGTCAGTGATGAAAGAGGAAGAGTAAGTTTTATGGGAGACAGAGAAATAATCACCATGAACAACCACAGCCTGTCCCACAGCTCTCTCTGTAAAGCCAGGCACCAGGAACCACTTGCCATGGCTGGTTTCATTCATCCCTGGGAGAACCCTATGATGTTCATTGTCTCCCACCCCACTTTTCACAAGACCAAACTGAGGCTCAGAGAGATGTGCTGACATTCCCAAAACTTACAGCTGGCAGTGGGCAGAGTCACCACAGTGCTGAGGATGAGGCGGGCACTCGCTTAGTAAACAGCTGGTCCAGGACCTGGTGGAATGTGCTGAAGGCCGAGTAGTTGCACACGAAGGTGGTGATGTTGCAGATGATTCTACCCAGGAAGGCTGGGACCATGGACTCTGACAGCTTCTCTATCACTCCTACCTGGAGAGCATGCATCCTGCAGGCCTCATTTGGATAAAAAATGGACTCATCTTCAGGCTGGCTGGGACCAGGAGGGACATAGTGTCAGTGGCACCATCTCAGGGTCCTGGATTAGGAGACCCCTCTGTGCCCAGTCACCTCAGACCAACCCTGGTCATTCTTGGTGGCCTGGTGCATCTACCCTCTGTCCAGGGACATGGAGTAACTGAAGCCATCTGCCATCTCTTTGGCCATGTCCTGTGTGCAGCTCTGCAAAGACACTGCCTGAGGGACAGGACAGACGGTCTCAGGGGCCTGCCTCGACTTGGCTGTGGGGAAACTCCCACCACAGAGCAGGTACAGAACGCCTCCTGTCACAAATCCATTGTGAAAGGAATCTTCATTCCCTATTTCACGTGTCTAGTTTCCCCAAGAACACCAGGAGCCATCCCCTCTTCCTGTAATGTGGCACTAGCCCCTACTCCTACAGCCAGAAAATTAGCGCCCAGCTTCAGACACCACCAGATCCTGAAGTCAGTTCCTGCTGAGGCCTCCCATCCATTCTGTAATTCCATGGTAACTCCTGAGCTCACATTTCCCCTGAGACCCAGCTCCCAGCCTACCCTTGGCTTCTTAGAGGAACAGTGGGATTTCCCAGAAGCATTCCCAGCCTGGGCAAGAAATGTTTTGAAATGTTCTCTGAATTTTCAAGGACAGGGGATATTGGTAGAAGTCATTTTGATGTGTATGTGCAACAGTTTTGATGTAAATAGTATCTTTTTCAGACAGAGATCAAAGAGTAGGGCTACTGGGTGTAACAAGGAAATGGATACACTGATCCAATGTTTTCATGGTGGGAAGTCTTAGAAGGAAATATCATGGTTAAGAGCAGAGAATATGAAGCAACATCTTATGTTCAGATTCCAGCTCAATCACTTTGTAGATATTGGTAGTGAGCAAGATATTTAAATCGTCAGGGCCTCAGTTTCTTTATCTGTTGTTAGCAAGAATGATAAGTGTACCTAATTTGTAAGGACGTGGAGAGAATTAAAGGAGTTGATGTTTGAAAAATGCTTGGAACACATAGCACATTACAAGCACTGTACCTATATGTTATAAATGAAAATTAATTCTTCTGACACTGTAAGCACCAGAGGGGAGAATAGTGCCTGGATGGACGTAGAAAGAAGTCCCTGATATAGGATGAATCAGTGAATGAACAGCACTGTTGAAGGCATTACCAATGACACATCTGCCTCTCTACACACATTCCCAAGCATAGTCACACCCAAGCATCCCTCCTCTGTCCTGCATCATCTTCTCTGATTCTATCCAGGAATCATGGAGGCTTCTTGAACCCTGGTACAAATGTAAATGTGGTTCTGACTTTGAGACCTTTGGGCATTAAAATATAAAAAGTAAATCATTATTAAAGTTAAGGTCATCTGTTCTACTTTAAATCTTTGTGTCTAAATTTCTACATTCATTGAATCTTATGTTAATTTAATCATTTATTCCTTTCATTTCTATCCTCTCCAACTTTCTTTCAAGGTTCCAGTCAACACAAACATGGGATTATAAAAGTACCTTCAAGTGTGTGCATATATGCATATGAATGAGTTTATTTGAAAGATATATTTAAACAAATATGCACACATATACATACCTATTACTCTTGAACATTTTCTTTGGAGCAAGCAAAGTATTTCTGCACATTTTATTTATACCTCACAGCATCATGTTATTCCACAATACCTTCATAAACTAGGAAACAAATGCTCAGGGAAAAAAATTAACAGTTACATAAGAAACTAGCTAAAACGTATTGTGCATTTTCCTGAATTACATAAAAATGAAACCGTGTAGTATGTACACTCATTTTTTATGGCTCCTTTTATTCCAAAACTTGTACATTTAAATAAATGTAATTTATTGTATGTCATTATACTCATAAATCATTTAAAATAAAAAAATCTAATGGTGCATTACTCAGGGTAGGATCTAGAATGAGGGCAATTATAATAATCTGCTGATTCTTGTTTTAGTATTTGTTCTGAGATATGAAGACAGCATTCTTGATTACTTTGTTATTCAAGTTTATTTTAGACACCTGTATTAAAAAAGTGACTATTTGGAGTTTATTCACAGACGTCCAAGGAGTTCGGAAGGACCTGCAAGTTTGTGCAGAAAAAATAGTAACTGAGTCCCATGACTGGAACTGTGAAATCAGGCTCTCATTTGAGTCATTCTCTAAGCATGAGTATTGAAGAGATTCCTTAGAAAAATGGATAAATGGATGATATTGATATTGTTCTTTCACTGACCCTTAGGTTATGATAAAATTTAGAAAATAAGGGGGATATTTCATTTAGAGTAATGGAAAAAATATTTGTAAGCATCACTGGAAGTTTTCAATCAGAAACAGTAAGAGAATTCAAATACAAAAACATGCCAACCAATCCTTCACCCAATGAATAAATCCCCTTACACATAGAAGCCAATATTTCATACATCGATTAGTATATGTACAGCTTTAAAAAGAAATATTTTTCATAGTAATATAAGCCATGATTTAAAATGTTGCTTCATCATATTTAAGAAGTTCTCTGACACTAAGGCTATGCTAAGTCAATCTTTTTTTTTTTTTTAAGATTGGCACCTGACCTAACATCTGTTGCCAATCTTCTTTTTTTTTTCTTCTTCTTCTTATACTCAAAGCCCCCCCAGCACATAGTTACACACTCTAGTTGTGAGTGCCCCTGGTTGTGCAATGTGGGATGCCACGTCAGCATGGCCTGATGAACGGCGCCATGTCTGCACTCGGGATCAGAACCAGTGAAATCCTGGGCTGCCGAAGTTAAGCACACAAACTTAACCACCCAGCCACGGGGCCGGCCCCATAAGTCAATCTTTTTATTGAACTTTGTGTTCCCCTGTAGACTCCATTTGGAGACGTGCACTTAATAATGATTTTACCAGTGACTCTAGTAGGCATTGTGGACACTGAGCTGAAAGAGAACAGGATTCTAAAGAAAGAATAAGGCAAATGTCCAGTTATAAGACAAACTGGTATATTAAAGTCTACATTATCAGGAAGAGAAGTTAAGATGGTGATATACAGAGAAATGTCTGACATAAAAATGAGAAACTTGGTCTCAGACTTTCTCTATCATAAAATTATATAAATTGCCTTGGTCATCAAGAATAGTACAACTCATGACTGTTCATTTAGTAGAACAAGAGAATAATTACTCAGTATGATATAAGTCATTTGAGAATACATTATTCTTAAGAACTCTATGTGGTCCCATGAAAAATGGGATATGTTATATATATGACACTCACAGTCGAGGACAAATGTGGGAGAGAAGAAAAACAACAAGGGGAAAAACTGCTGCACGTCAAGAGCAGAAAAGTTAATATAGTCAGTTACTTAAATTTTGCAATAATCCCTCCTATCTGTAGGAGATACCTTCCAAGACTCCCATGCCTGAAACCATGAATAGTACCAAACTGTATATACAGTATGTTTTTTTCTATACATACATACCTGTGATAAAGTTTAATTTTAAAAACTAGGCAAAATAAGACATTAACAACAATAACATGCAGTTGGCATATCCAAATTGCCAGCATCACTACTCTTGCACTTTGGAGACATTATTAAGTAAAATAATAATTATTTGAACACAAGCATTGTGATATCAAGATAGTTGATCTGAGGGGCCCATCCTGTGGTGCAGTGTTCGGCTTCAGTGGGCCTGGGTTGACCGGTTCAGATCCCGGGTGTGGACCTACACACCACTTGTCAAGCCGTGGTGTGGCAGATGTCTCACATATAAAGTAGAGGAAGATGGGCATGGATGTTACCTGAGGGCCAGTCTTCCTCAGAAAATAAGAAGAAGATTGGTGGCAGCTGTTAGCTCAGAGCTGATCTTTCTCAAAAAAAGAAGATAGCTGATCTGATGACCAAAATAGTTACTAAGTGACCAATGGACAGGTAGTGTATAAAGCATGGATATAGGGGACAAACAGATAATTCATATCCCTAAAAGGATGGAGCAGCACAGTATGAGATTTTACTAGGCTACTCTGAACACTGTGCAATTTAAAACTTATCAACTGTTTATTTCTGGAATTTTTCATGTCATATTTTCAGACCATGCTTAACCTGGGCAACTGAAACATGGGAAGTGAAGCCACAGATAAGGGGGACAGCTGCATAGAGAAGTTGCAATCAAAGAAAAGAAAATTTTAGACAATAAACATAAGAGGTAATTTCTACTTCCATGATCTGATCAAAGAATAGCAATGTCAGGCTCCAAAGGCTCGAGCTCTGCAATCATGGGCACTTCTTCAACCCAAGACAACTGGTCATTTTACAGCTCCCATCCCAAAAAAGTCTTTTCAGAGCCCCCTTTATGTTTTATTCCTCAGACCATAGATGAAGGGGTTCAGCACGGATGTGACCATAGTGTATATCACTGAGACTGTTGAACTTGAGTGTAACCTGTGGGTAGTAAAAAAGCTGAGGTAAACTCCTAGGGTTGTACAATAAAATAAGAAGACAACTGAGAAGTCAGATGCACAGGTGAGAAATGCTTTAAACTGCCCCTGAGCTGAAGAAATTCCACATATGGAGGAAAATATTTTAGAGTATGAGTAAAGGATAACAGGGAGGGGACCACCACCTAGCAGGAGCACAAAATGCACCACTATGTCATTAAGAAAGATGTCAGAACAGGCAAGTGGGATCATCTGATTGAGTTCACAAAAAAGTGAGGGATTTCCAAATCTCGAGACGGACAGCTACAGCATCATTATGCTTTGTAACAAGAAATCCAGGACACTCATGATCTAAGACACCAGAACCAAGAGTGCACAGAACCAGGGCTTCAAGAGGACCGTGGAGTGTGGTGGATAGTAGACGGCCGAAAAGTGGTTATAGGCCATCATCATCAGGAAAAGGATGTCCAACACTGTAGAGAGTGTGAGAAACAAATCTGTGTGATAGTCTGCATAGGTTGTGACTTTAGTCTGTGTCTGCATGTTCACTAGCATCTTTGGGATGGTGATGGAGGTAAAACAGATGCCCATGCAGGACAGGTTATAGAGGAAGGAGTACACGGGCATGTGGAGGTTGGAGTTTGAGCTGATGGCCAAGATGATGAGCAGGTTTCCAAACACAGTGATCAGGTACATAGAAAGAGAAAGCCCAAATATGGAGGGCTGCAACTCTGATTTCTCTGAAAGTCCCAGAAGAGGAAATTCTGAAATGTGTGTATCAATGCTTGGTTTCATGGGTAGAGGTGACTTACAGGGAAGAGGCAAATAACATGACTAATTTTCACATCAACATGCATTACTCATATATTTCAAATGCTACAATTTTTATTTCGGGATCACGGAATTTATTTTAATATTTTGTGTATAGATATGGTTCCATTGAGCGGATTTCCTGTGCCAATTCTGACACAGAATTTTTGTCCCAACCTGCTTTTTCCCTAAGAGACCATGTATTCTAAAGTTTTAATTAGAAATTCTTCATGTACTTCAAGAATGTAAATTAAAATATGTGTCCTGACTATGTTTTAGGTACTGTCTAGGTCATAAGAATAGGGTGCTGAAAAGCAAAAGTCCATACAATTCAATGATGGCGATGAATATACAGTATTACCAAGTAATAAAACTACCAATATCTCAGATGGTGACAGGTGGTATGAAGAAAAAGAAAGCAGGTGTAAAGGAGAGAGTGAATAGGGTGTTCTATTTTTCATGAGTATTTAGGCAAGATCTGCAAACAAGGTGATAATTGAACAGACCTCAAGTAAAACAAAGGGAGATGCAAGGTTGTGTGGGGAAGCACATGCCTGGAAGAGGGAATGGACAATACCAAGTCCCTGAGGAATGAGTTTGTTTCAAATGTTTAAGTCAAAAAAAGTGAAGACAGTGTTGCAAGCTACATGAGTCTGATGGAGAGAGATGAGATATGGTGTCAAACGTGTTGAGGAATGAAGTGGCCTCTCTTCTGCTGCTGAAACCTCAAGGCATAGGACTTCCTCGTCCATACCACCTCACAACTTTATTAATCTTGGTGCAAAGGTGTTCCATAAATTGAAACAGATCCCCTCCTTAATCCCTTCTCTTGATTGAATGCTGGCCCTTGTATTGTAAGAATCACCCTGGAATATATAAGTTCTGCTACCCCTGATTTGAGGACTTCCCATACTACACAAGTCACAGACACACACACACACACACAAAGCACACCATGGTCTCCTGTATTGTGTTATTTCCTTGTCTTTCTCAGCCCCAGCCAGATGGATTATTGTAGAAATAGGTACAATCCAAGTTGGCCAGGTCAATAATCTTTCCCCTGTATAATATAAAAATGGGTCACGGAGATTCCAATTCTTTAGCCTATCATGGGCAAATAAACTTGGGGTTCCATATTAGGATGGATGGCTATTTCCTGCTGTGTATTTAAACAAACATAAAAAAAAAATCTGTTTGATTAACAGGGAGAAAGAGAGAGAGAGAAGAATGAAATGGATGAGGAGATAAAAAGAGCTGCTGTGCTCCATGGTCCCTGAGAGACTATGAGGAAGAAAAATCGTCCTTGGTTCTGGCAGCATTCCAACTCTAATTACATTTCCAATTGCCCAGCAAAAATAATAAGGGAAGACAAATAAACTTGTCCAAAACACAAAGGTAGTGATATCTTTATGATGTCAAACATCTTATGTATTGTATACACAAGAGAAAATGAGCAAAGGGAGAAGCCAACACTTCACGAAAGAAAACACATAAAGCATAATAAAAGTGGGGCATTTTTAGTACCTAGCATCAGAAGACATGTTTTTCCTGTTCCTTGATGCATGATTATTTGGCCAATTAGTTATTATATGGTCCAATAGGGGATGAGCTTAGCCTTTTGCTCCCTTTTCTTATGTGGCATCTTTTCTTTGTTATTCTTGGGTTGTGGACTTTTATCTCTTTATTGACAAAACCAATCAGCACGCTGCCTGCTCTGACATGCAAAGACCTCCCCGGACCATTCAATACAAATCCTGCCCACATCACGACAATTCTCTCTTTAAATGAACAACTTTCTTTATGTCACACACACATTTAATTCATTGTACTCCATTCTTGCCATTAGAATTCTTGATCCAAAAGAGCAGGGACTCATCTTCTTTGTTCCCTTTTTCATTTTTCACAAATGTATGTGAACATATGTGAATGTATATAAAAGCAAATCTCAACAAATAGGGCTTCTTTACCTGGATAATTAGTCTAATGCTTGTTTTTTTTTGTATTCACTTGGAATGTCCACTGAGACTTGCACAATGTGGATTAAGTCACTCATAACCCCAGAGGGCCGTAAGCCAAGGTTGGGGAGGAGTTCTGATAATTTCTTTAGATGTTTTCACAGATGTCTTGTGTCAATTTAGTGGGGAAAGAAATGTCTATTTATTTGGATTATTCCAATATTATTCTGCCTCAAAAGTTTTATAGTAATATATTTTATACAGTATTGTTTAGTAACTGGACAGTAATTACATGTCTGCATATATTAATTTATTTCTTAGTATTACTTTTTTTCTTTTGAGGAAGATTAGCCCTGAGCTAACATCTGCTGCCAGTCCTCCTCTTTTTTGCTTAGGAAGACTGGCCCTGAGCTAACATCCATGCCCATCTTCCTCTACTTTACATGTGGAACGCCTACCACAGCATGGCTTGACAAGCGGTGCCATGTCTGCACCCAGGATCCAAACTGGTGAACCTCAGGCCACTGAAGCAGAACATGCAAACTTAACCTCTGTGCCACTGGGCCAGCCCCCAATTTCTTATTATTATATTGGCCAGAAAATTTAATAAATTAAATAGAATGTGGTTAGTTTAATAAAAATACAAACAGAAATTCTTTAAAATCACACATATAGTAGTTATCTTTAATTTATTTCAGGTATTATATATTTTCAAATTGTTTTCCTTCTGCTGGAAAAATCCATTAAACTATAAAATAATTTTCAGTTATTAAACTACATAATTAAAATAATGATATTACTCACTTTGGTGCAATAATATTTAGGAAATAATTAACAATGTAATTTTATTGTAGGTAATACCTTAAATGTTCTTGTATTTTTTATAATCTCCAGTAATTGAAATAATTGCACTTTCATAAGGCGTTATGTTTGTCCAGTGTAAATTTTTAAAAAATATTTTTAAAATATTTGAATTTTTGATTAAAATATTTCCTGGTGAAGACTTCTTTATGTTCAATCTATTTTGAGTTCTTTGGTCTTCATGGATCTGGTTCATTTTCCTACCCTGATTTGGGAAGTTTTCTGTTATTTTTTTGAATGAACTTTCTGCCCGTCTCTTTCTCTGCTCCTTCTGGCATTCCCATAATGCATGTATTGCTTTGTTTATGGAATTCCATAGGTCTCATAGGTTTTTTTTGCTCTTTTTTCATTCTATTTAATTTTTGTCCCCTTGACCTAATAATTTCAAATAATCTGTTTTTAGCTCAATGATTCTTTATTTTGCTTGATCAAATCTGCTGTTCAGACTCTCTATTGATTTTTTTCAGTTTGGTCATTGGGTTCTTCATTTCTAGAATTTCTGTGTGGTTCTTTTTTCTTTTTTTTTTAAAGTTTTGAACTCTTTGTTGAACTTCTCATTTTCTTCAAATATTGTTTTTCTGATTTTTTTTACGTGCCTGTATATGTTCTCTTTTACCTCACTAAGCTTCTTTAGGATAAATATTCTGAATTATTTGTCAGGCAGTTTTTAGATACCCATTTTTTTAGGGCCAGTTGCTTGTGCTTTATTTTGTTTCTTTGTTAGTGTGATATTTCTTTGACCCTTTGTGAACATTGTAGGCTTGTATTTTTGCAAAAACCTTGGTGTTTGTGTATTTGAAGTAGTCACTTTCTCCAGTGTTTATAGACTGGGTTTGAAAGGGAAAGCATTTTACCCATCAGCCCACTCAGAGATTTTGGGAAGGCTGACAGGCAGGTGACATGGGTGGGTCTGCTCACGGGGTTCATGGGTGAGTGGGCTTGATGCCTGGGTCCACAATTAAATTGAATGCTTGCTTGACTCTTTTTACCCCATGTGTGAGCTCTAGAGGAGAATAAATCTCTTTCTTTCCTGTGCTGCACAATATTAAGTGAGGGGTGGCTCAGATAGAGTGAACCATCCTTCTTACCCTCTTCAATGTGTTTTTTTTTTTTTTTCCTTTTCTGTGCTTCACTTCTCTCATCTGGAATCCAGATCTCTCATGAAAGTATGTTTGTGCATGGATGTTTGTTTATATTTATGTTTCTGTGAAAGGAGGCAGGCTAAAACCTTCTATTCCACCATCTTCCTGGCACAATAATCATGTGTGGTCTGGTCAAGATGGCTTTGTGTTCAGTGAGAGAAGTACTCAGTGAGTCCCTGACACCCCTACCATGCCCTAGCAAACCCAGGTGTTGAAGTGATTCTGAAAGACCCCTACACTCCCCAAGAGTGCAATGGAAAGTGGGGGCTGAGTGCTGGATACTCCCCCAGAGGACACCATAAAACCAAGCATGGTGTGGGGCCATGAGATTTGGCTTATTCTAAGAGGAGAAAGAAGAGTAGAGAACTTACATAAAATTCTGAGCTTTTTAAACATTGTTCTTAAATTTCTGTGTTCAGTTCAGTTGAATTATTTATAATGTCATATGGCTTTTAAATGAATAATCACATTTACTTATTTTGAAAAAGAAGTCCCATTCTGTGTCCCAAAAATGCAAGATTCAGGTGAAAAATATTTTCATAAATACATTTGCATAGGATATGGATGTGTTTCTAGCCTTTATAAATTGACATATATGTGATGAGATATGTTTTGTTAATAAATCGAGTCAATATGGAAAAGATTTTATTTTTCCACAAATTTTCATAGAAATTGTATGTAGTTAATGTCAAAATCCAAAATTTTTTGGTGAAAATTGTGTAATCTAATTCTAATAATCTGTGAAAATGTAATGGGCTATGAATAACTAAGACATGCTTTGTATTTTGAAAGTGGAACAAATACTCAATAAGCATGATCTGGGCACATGAAGAAGAAAATAGCAAGCCACTGATGGTTAACAGTTAATGGTCCATACATACATCAAATCATCATGTTCTACATCCTAAATATATACAATGTTTATCTATCAACTAAACCTCAATAAAGTTGGGGGGAAAAGATAATAATAAGCATTTCTGATGATCTAGAGTCCTGGATAATCTCCAACAGAAATTTCTCCGTATCATCTACAAAAGACATGTTCAAAAATATTCATAGCAGCAATCGTTTTAATAGATAAGCCCTACAATACTCACATATGCTCACTAACAAAAATGGGTAAAAAAGCAGAGGATAGTTACCAAATGGAGTATTCAATAGCAATGTGAATTCATACTCTAAAAATGTACAAATAACCGGAATGAATTTAACAGACATCATGTGAAGGAAAAGAAGCCAGATACAAAAGGACACATGATCTACAAATAAAAAATTTAAATGATAAAATTAATCTTTATTATCAGAAGTTTAAAACAGGATAATTTTGAAGTGTTAGAGAATGAAAGAGAGCACAGGGGTGGCTTGTGAGGTACTGGTCACATCTACTCCTCAATCGAGGTGCCAGTTGCAGTGGTTTCAATTTTTGAATATTTATCAAGTGTTTGTATATCATATTTCAAAAATAGTTTTTAAAGAGAAAAAATGTACAGTTAATGGTCCATGAATTTTTAGTAAAAAAGATTATTATAATACAGTGATGACATATTTCATTAGTAGGAATATTGACATCTATGAGAACAGAGAATAAAGATACAAATTCCTCATGTAAATGATGCCTGACCTCACACTTTGAGAACAGTGAGAGATAGGAATCATCCAGTCAGAGATTTTTGCATGAAGATGGTGGATTATATATTGAAGATACAGCCAACTGTATTCCTGATACACTTGTGACTTTTCACAACTTTTTCAGAGAATTGCTTTCAATTTATCCTGAAGAGAAAATAAAGTTTTAGACAGGGAATTGTGCTGTTGATCCTGCAGATGTAAGGATGAACCAGCTACAGGAGATAATTGCTTACGATACTAAGAAAAGTAACATCATTAATATGTATTTTACTTAGATAACTCCAAGAGCAACTTCAAGCCAGTCTGGATTTAAAGAGAGATAGAAAGAAACGTTTCTATCTCTACAGTCATAGTAACACAATCATCTCCAGATTCTCTTATCTTGTGATAATAAATGAGGATGACTTTTGTGATCCTGCCCAGGAAGGCATCATTCCAGAAAATCTGAAAGATACAGGACCTTTGAGATGCCAAAGAGAGTGAGAAACTCTGCATTGTTCTGAGTACATTATCCTCACTAATGAATTGTAGAGATGACCTTTCTACACAGCTCTGGGTCACATTAGATGAGCAGGCCCTAGAGGCACCAGTGCTGGTACGCTAATTTTACAAATTTCACGATAGGCACCTCAGTCTCTCTCTGCTTCCTTTCACTGTGTCTATCCAAAGAGGGTCCTGGGAAGTCTTTGTGGCCTAATCGGGGAAGGAAAGCCAGATAATATCTACTTTTTCCATCTCTCATTTATATTTCTCCAGACAATGTACCTAAAACAAACTTTTCACATATTCCTACATCTCACTCATATTAGCCAATGTAAGCAGATAAGTGAAGAGCCACAGGACTCCTGGTTAAGCATAAAGTCTAGAGTCTATTTATCATTATTATTATTTTCTTTGATGAGGAAGAGTTGCCCTGAGCTAACATCTGTTGCCAATCTTCCTCTTTTTCATTTATCATTATTTTTTATTTGAACTCTTTCTGACATGTCTTAGAGAGCAAACATTTAATTATCTATGATAGAACCCAAATGCTCATTTCCCTGCCCATCTTACAGATATGGCCAAGACATATCTAAACTATGGATTAGATTCTCTATTTGCAGGTTTTAACTTAGAAGTGAGTTGTTCAAAGAACCAGGGCAAGTGCACAATCTCCAGGGGAACATGGATGAAACAGAAATAAATTCATGAAGTTTCTAGAGGAGCCCATCATATGGTTCTGAGACTATACATGGCACTCAGAATGGAGCCACAGTGGTATCATCAAGGGACTCATTCCCAGGCTCATATTGAAAATTTCTCATGTTCACAGAACCTTCATACATGATTGACCTCCATTTCTAGAGATTCTATGTCTTTCAGTCATTTTTAGTATTATATTACCAGTTTAAATTAGATGGAATTTATTTCTCTCTTTCCAGTTAAAAACTTTAACAGATAATAGATTCCAAATATAATTTTAATTCAATCAGAAAATTTTGCAAGAAAATACTGTAGTTAAGAGAGGAGGGGCCTGGTGCCGTGGCCAGTGGTTAATATTACATGCTCCACTTTGGCGGCCCAGGGTTTCACAGGCTCGGATCCTGGGTGTGGACCTAGCACCATTCATCAGGCCATATTGAGATGGCATCCCACAAAGCAGAACTAGAATGACCTACAACTAGAGTATACAAGTATGTATTGGGGCCTTTGGGCAGAAGAAAAAAGAAGAGGAAGATTGGCAATAGATGTTAACTCAGGGCCAATCTTTAAAGAAAAAAAAAGAAAGGATAAGGATCTGAAGTAAGAAAGTGATTATAGGCATTGAGGATGAGAGGTCTTAAAAATGTTTAAGTAGAAAACATTGAGAAAATTTTACAATTTATTGATTGGTTTATTGCAATGAAAGAACGAAAGGTTCGTGTTAGCTTGCAATTGTCATACTGGCCCACCATTTTGTGTGAAATGTGTCTTTGTGTCCCCTACAATATGTGAAATGCTTAATATGTATTTGGCACTGATGTTAAGCAGCAATTCTCTCTTGTCTTTTTTAAATATTTTGTTCTTGATAACATTTTTCAAATTTCTCCGAGTTTGAGAGTCATGTAGTTAAGTGAGATGAGGTAAATCTTTCATCAGCTAGCAACTATTATATTTTTCCACATTATTATGACATTATTATTCACTTCCTTGTGATGAAAAAAATCTACTTAAAATTGGCACCTCCACTGTGGAAAACAGTATGGAAGCTTCCTCCAAAAATTAGAAATAGAATTGCCATAGGGTCCAACAATCTCACTTCTGTGTATATATCCAAAGAAAATAAAATCACTATGTCAAAGAGGTATTTGCACTCCCATGTTGATTGCAGCATTATTCACAAGAGCCAAACAGCCAAGACATGAAAACAACCTAAGTGTGCATCAATGGATGCATAGATAAAGAAAATGTGGTAAATACATATGCAATGGAATATTATTCAGCCTTATAAAAGAAATAAATCCTGTCACTATGACAATATAGATAAACCTGGAGGACATTATTCTAAGTAATATAAGCCAGACAGAAAGACAACACATCATATTCTCACTTACATATGGAATAAAAAATAGTCAAACTCTTAGAAGCACAGAGTAGAATGGTTTTTAACAGGGGCTGGGTGATGGAGAAATGGGGACATTTTGGTCAAGCAGATAAAGTTTCAGATATAAAGGATGAAAAAGTTTTGGAATTCTAAATTAGAATAGGGTGACTATAGTTAAGAATAATGTATTATATACTTGAAATTTGCTAAGAGAGTAGGTCTTAGCTGTTCTCACCGATAAAAAGTAACTATGTAAGATGATAGATATGTTAATTTGCTTGATTTTGGTGATGATTTCACAATATATATGTATATCAAATCATCACATTGCACACCTTAAAATTATACAATTTTGTCAATTGTACATCAATAAAGCTGGAAAAATGGATAAATTATTATACAAATAAATAAAATATTTTGTTTCCAATTAGACTAGGAGCATCTTAACCATCTATTGTTCTTTCATGCTAATTTACTAATATTGGGAGACCAAAAATTCTTGTAAAACTTGCACGCTGCAAGGTATAATCAGTTTAAGTATTTTGAATTTTCATTTACACATGTTAGCATAAATGCTGGCTTAGAATATACAATTAGTTTGTGGAATCTCAAGTTTTTAAATTGTCTACATTAATTTCAGTTCCTTCACTCTAGGCATGGAATACTATTTTTCTTTGTGATGGGACACAGCTGAATTGATGTTTAACTGAATCTCAGTGACTAACATACATAGTTTATCTACTTTGTCACAGAGCTGATTCTCTGAACCACTCTTCTTATGGCCCCCATCACCTCCTTGTTTCTCAGGCTGTAGATGATGGGGTTGAGCAGTGGGGTCAGGATGGTGTAGAAGACAGCCAGAAGCTCGTCCTCTGTTGGAGATCGGAGGGATCTTGGGCATAGATAAGTGTAAACAAAGGGAGCATAATAGAAAGTCACCACAGTCAGGTGGGTGCTGCAGGTGGAATAGGCCTTCTTCCTCCCTTCTGCTGAGTGCATGCGGTAGACAACAAGGAGAACATGGCCATAGGAACATGCAATGCCAATAAAAGGGACCACAAGAAAGAGGGTGGTGCTCACAAAATCTGTGTACTCATAGACCCAGGTGTCTACACAGGCCAGAGTCAACATGGCTGGGGCATCACAGAAAAAATGATTGATGACCCTGGAATGGCAATAAGGGATATGGAGGACATATTCAATGTGGGCACAAGAGTTGATAGAGCCCATTATCCAACATCCTATTATCATCGCCGCACACACTCTTTTGCTCATATGGATGGGATAGTGGAGAGGAAAGAAGATAGCTACATAACAATCATATGCCATAGAGGCCAATAATAAGCCTTCCGCACCTGCTAAAGTCAAGAAGATGAAGCTCTGAAGCCCACACCCAATGAAAGAGATAGACTTGTTTCCAAACAGAAAATTGGAAGCCATTTTGGGGACAATGGTGGAGATGTAGTTCAGATCCATCAGGGAGAGCTGACTGAGTAGGATATACATGGGTGTGTGGAGATGGGTGTCCAGGGGGATGAGGAGGATCATGGACAGCTTGCCTAACAGAGCCATTAGGAAAATGAGAACAGTGAGAATGAAGAGGAGCAGGCCAATTCTTGACGATGGAAACAACCCCAATAAGATGAAATCAGTAGATGTCTGATTGGAATTTTCCATGGAGTACTCATTTAGTTTTTCCTAAAGACAGATGCAACATTAAATTAGAATACAGATCTTAAACGAAGAACAAAATTGCCTATTCTGAAAAAAAAATCCCACTTTTTACCTCATGAAAAAATTTTGGTGAAGCAAACATCTATGGCCAAAGTATTTAATAGAAGTCTGTGAATTTTTAAGAATAACATATTTCTCTAATGAATTTATTAGGATATAGTTATTTTATTTCCCTACATAATTCCAGATACTATCAAAGTGTTACAGGCTCTTAACATCAGCCCTGATATCAGTTCTCCCACATTGAACCCAGAATATATGGATTTAAAGGTAAAACCCACTACCCCCTTTCCTGCTGCTCTAGCTCCACTCATATGTAAATAGCTGTCTCTTTAAACTTTGACTTCATGAGCTTTACAGTTCAATGGGAGTTACAAATTGTTAAAAGCCCAGGTGGCCTGGAGTTGGAGGCACACTAAAGTTTAGCTAATCGTGTCCTTTAAGTTTGCCAGGAAAGCTGCTGTCTCAAGAATATCAAGGAGCGGAGGCTTCCCAGACCTCAACTCCTTGGCTCCTGGCACTGGAACGCACCTCAAACAGGAAGACCAAGACAACAGCGAAGGACACCCACCTGCCATCCTCCTATCTCACCATCACCTGCCTCGCTGCAACCAGCCTCTCAAGGCCAAAAGCAGGCTGGTGGGAAAACACTGACCTGCACAAGCTACATGTGCCCCGTCCCCTACCCAAAACCCCAAATAAAACTCCCTACCCATTCCTCATCAGGGAGCTAGCAATTTTTGAGGCATGAGCCCTTGCTTTGCTCCCTGTGCCTGGCATAGTAAAAACTTTCCTCTTCCACTCAAGACTCTGTTCTTGTTATTTGGACTGGCATCGGGTTCAGAGACCGAATTTTCGGTTGCAAAAGTCAGAGCTCATACTTTAAATGTATGCATAGAAAATTAATGTAAATACGTAAATTATAGACTTATATGTAAATACATTTTTGTGAACCTTAGGGGATGATTTTTTTCTTTTATATTTAAGCCCTAATACCTCCGCAACTGCAGTAGCCTATCAGCTCATGTTACAGGTCTATATTCCCTTTTTGAGTTCTCCTCAAAAAGCTTGCCAAATCAAGCTTTTTAGATGTCAAGTATAATTATTTCCTTCTTCTTTTCAGAAATCTACAATGAATCCTTATTGCCAAATATCATTCATGTAAAGTCATTCTCCTCTGCCTCCTAATTTAATTTCCCAATGCTTTGGTCAAAGTAAATCCCCATCTAGATGATCTGTACTGCAATTTCCTTTTAGTTTCCATGCTTTTGCTCAAGTTCTCCCAAAGGAAGATATGTATTTAGTCCAGCTATTTTTCAATGCTTACATAACATTACCCATTGCTTTATGGCACCTTTTATTATTCATTCTTTTTTAAATTTTGTTCTCATTTATTTAAAACTCTTTCCATTTCTAGATAATTGTGGGAGTATAAGCACATATATTCATCACCTCTCTGCTATAAAACTCAACTACCAAGGTAAGAAAACATATTATAACTTAAAGAAAGTGAGGAAGAGAGCAGAGGGGAGAATCAGAGATTAAAGAGTTCAGGACCTTTTGGAAGAAGGAATTTTGAGAAACAGTGAGTCTCTTAAATGGAGAAGGGGGTATGGCATCCTGAGAGTGTCCTTAACAGGAATGAGTGGGGGGTTCTTCGCCAAAGGGAATACCATCGGAGAGCAAGCTCAGCATGCTGTGCCCAAACAGAGGGTGTAGTATTTCAGTCATAATATTGCTCTGAGACAAAAGATCATCAGAGTTTTGAGGAATACTCAAATGAAAGAGGAACACACACACACACACACACACTGAGTTAAACATGATTAGGAAAAGTACAAGAAAATATTATTAAAAATTTATATTCAGAAAAATATGAGAAGTTGTTAAAACCTCAGTTCAAACACTATGTGTAATATAAAGGAAGGTGGTAAATAACAATAAAGGACTTTTGGAAATTAAAAAGGTAATAATTAATATAACAGATTCAATGAAGGCTTCAAAAGATAAATTGAAGACAATGGACCAGAAAGAAAACAGCAACAATCAAACAAAAGTCAGATATTCAGAAAAGAAAGAATTTGATAATTACTATAGGTTGACCCAACATATATTTATGGCATTCCTAAAAATGCATATGAAATAGTAATTACAGAGTAAATATTATCAAAGACATTTTCTCATAGCTCGCCTAAAGGAAGTACAGTATTCAAATAGCTTGCAAAGAACACAGAAAAATAAATGAGAAATAATTTATTAAAGAATGCTTTTTTGAAAACAATGTTTTCTTAAAAACAATTTCTTGACAATTCTAAATATCAGCTATAAAGATAAGATCCTAAAATTTTCTTGAGAGAAATAATAGTAATACAATTAGAAGAAATATATGCAGTAGTGACCAAAAAATAGTATTGGGATTATGGTAATGGTATATTTTTTTACATTCAACCAATAAATTCTAGAAAATGGAACAATGCCATCAAGCCATAAAGTGGGATGTAACTATGTCAAGAGTGTGGAAAGAGAGGAAAATGGTGAAGGTGGTGACGTAAGGACGGGACCGCTTCCCAGTCACAGTGACATGAGTCACAAATCATGATCTAGTAATTGGGGTTTAGAAAGCAAGCCTTAGAAGATAAGCATATTGTCTAAAATATCAGGGCATTACAGGGAAAATCTGTAAAACAATTTTAATTATTTACCTTGGGTCTCAGGAGGAGTAGATCACGGGACTATCATTTTACCTTGTGGGTTGTTGATGCTGTGTCCATGCTTTATTTGGATAACATATTAAAGTGATATAAAAAGTATTTCACAGTTAATAGTTTGCATGTAATCAAATGACTGCATATGTATGATCTCCAAATAAATTGTAAGAAACCTACAGCAGGGTACTGGACCTATGTGGAACAATTGATTTTCGGTTATTGTCCGGCTGCTGACAACTTGCAAAATAAAAATAAGGGGAGAAAATTCTTTCCACAAATTGACATTTGGATTCAACACGACACCAGCATATTAGAGTAATATGATAGGATATAATTTATATTAGTAGTTTCAATTATTGATAAGATTGAAAATGTAGTATTTGTAATTATCAATGAAATGAACATTGTGAGTACCCCTATCATTTGTATTTTATATGGGGCCAACTATGACAAAGATTCCATTAGATAGTTAATATTATTCCAGTTTAACCTTGAGCATATAGCAACACAGAACAGAAATAATGAACAGCAAATCATGTCTGTTCTTTGATGCCATGTCACATGACTGCCAATGCAGCATCATTTGATTATCTATGTTTCCCTGTTCTTATGTGCTAATAACCTGTCATATGAAGTCATTTAAAGAAGCTTTACCTCTGAAAGGGAAGCAACGTCAGCTATTGAATATCTGTTTCAAGGTCAAAAGTAAAGAGATCATTTTTATTAATGTAAAAATAAATTAGATTATTTTCCCTTTTATCCAATGAAATAACAATAAGTAACTCATTTGCAGACCATTTATAAAAAATTTTCACCTGTCTTGATTTTTTTAAATTCCACTAAGACTTTGTGGTTTGGCATCAGCATTGATGACAACATATGCAGGAGAAAAGAGCAATCAGATGGTTTCTTAGTGACACTGAGAAACAAGCTTTGAACCTGGACAAGGTCTGTACCGGGAAGAGAGGATAGTGACGTAAACATTTATTGACCGTCTCCACTGGGTAGAACCTGACGTGTCAAGATTTGTGTCAGGATTAAATGAAATTAACTAGCCTTTGAGGTTGATATAACCACTGATGTTTTATAATTAACGATAAAAGATTCAGAGATTTTAAGTGACTTTCCCTGATTCCCCGGTTAGTACTTTAAATGCTAGATGGATAGATATAGATACTTACATATTGACATTTTATTTAAAGAAGTTTCCTGTGTTATCCTTCAAAGATTTTAAAGTAATTCTGAAATTAGCAGTTATCTTTTAAATTGCTCAAAACTAAATAAATAAAATGAGAAAAAATGAATGCTATTAAAATGGAAATTCACTATACATGAAAGAGGGCTGAGAAGGTATATGAGAAGTTCCTTTATGCACAAATAAATTGATTTAGTGTTTAAATTTTGCTCATTTCAAGAAATTCTTATGTTTTTAATTTCTTTTCTGCAGTGGTTACCATATTCTCTTACTATATTCTCTCATATTCTTGTTACCTGGCTCAATCAAACTCTAGTGAATGGTGTAGAGAATGCAAACATCATTCTCAGAACCTCTAAATGAACTCGAATTCATGTCTTTTCTCAAATACTGTAGTGTCCCTACCTGGAAGATCTTGATTACAGAGAAACACTTACATTAACTCCTCTGTAAATAAGGTTGAAAATGTATATATTTAGCATATATTCAGTTTACTCCTACATCATGATGAGGAAAATCCTCCAACTGTGGCCCAGGTTTCAAAGTAAATTGCAAATTTCCATCACATAAAGTCAACATGCATTATTTTCATTGCATAGATACTTTTTTCCTATGCTTTTACTCAGCTGAAAATAAAACCAAAAAAAAAAAAAATGCCTCACTTTAGTGATCATATATTTACAGAAGAAAGAGATTTTTTCAAATATAGCCTCATTATTATTAAGCTGAAAAACTGTTTCCTATAGATTTGAATTGAATTGTTTAAGACTATACAGTGATTGAGTGGCAGATCTGATGATATGACCTCTAGAAGCTAGACAATGCAGAGTTCTTCTCTGAAGCAGAGATATTTTTCTACACTGTCTTGCTTTTGGTCAAAATTAATGTCAAACAAAGATCTTTCTGATCACTAAATAAGTCTGGTCACATTTGTTCTGATTATTTGCATAGATGCAGCAAAAATGTGGATTTACCCAAGAAGCCTTAAGTTGGCCTTGCTGGAAGTTTTATAAGAAATCTCAGACTGGACTTTTAAAAGCATCTAACTGTAAAAAATCTCTCCACCAGGTTTCACATAGATTTTCTCTCTTCTCAAGATCCCTGAAAAAGTCTAAAGTGCTGAAGTTCGCCAAAGGGAACTTCCTTACTCTCCTGTAAGTCAGGAATCCTATAAAATAGGTATCATATCAGTTTCCCAGAAGGACTTTGAACCTATTGGATCCATAAAGTCTATCTAGTTCTTTAACATTTTTGGTCATATTTGTATCTGCATGTCCATAGACAATATTTGTTCTGTGTGGCCATCAATTATCTAGAATTTACAGCCTTGCCAAGTGGCTTTCAGAGATTCTGAATCAGATGACCCAGAAGAGGGTCGTCCTCTAGGGTCTAGACAAGCGTATTTCACCACAATATCATTTTATTGAATCCTACATGAGAGTCCACACCCCATCAAGTGTTTCCACAATAGATTCTACTTAAAAGGGACAAAAAATATACACTTTATCTTACTTTAGTGACTTAGGAATTAGTAGTCTTATTAAATGTTTAAGCAATGTATATTTTTCCTTGTTTACAAGGGTGTAGATCTGGAGAATCACAATTAGTTTAGTGTATAAAGAGACCAAGAATACACGGTATTTGTACATGCATATATTTGCTTACCTCTAAATTATACACCTTCATCACATTACACAAGGGTGAATCAGCATTAATAGATAAATAGGAAAATAAGTAGACTGATATTTTGAGAGACACATAGAAGGTGATTACTAGTGTATACACTTTGAGTTTGGATTCCGATTGAAGACAGGTGTGATTCTGCCTTATTGCACAAGCGTGCTGCAGATAGTTTGGAGTCAACGCAAGATCTAATTCTAGTTCTGTCACTTACTAGAAATCTACACTTGGATTAGTGATTTAGCTTTTTCAGCCTGTAGCTTATAAATGAGTAAATCAAAACCACAATGAAACATTATTTCATACACCTTAGAATGACTATTATCAAAAAGACAACAAGTGTGGGCAAGGATGTAGAAAAAAGGGAACTCTTTTGTGTACTGTTGGTGAGAATGTAAATTGATACAGTCATTATAG
The DNA here is from genome assembly GCF_037783145.1 of Equus przewalskii. Lineage (NCBI taxonomy): Eukaryota > Metazoa > Chordata > Mammalia > Perissodactyla > Equidae > Equus > Equus przewalskii. The sequence goes on from NC_091855.1 coordinate 517,305, forward strand.
AGAAGAGTATGTAAGTTTCTCAAAAAATTAAAAATAAAACTACCATATGAACCAACAACCCTACTTTTGGAATATAGCCAAAGAAAATGAAATCAGTATCTTGAAGAGATACCTGCACTCCTATGATCATTGCAGCATTATTTACAATAGCTAAAATGGAGAAACAACCTGTGTCCATCAATGAATGAATCCATAAAGAAAATCTGGAATATACATATTCTACTGGAATATTATACAGACTTACAAAAGGAAATTATGTCATTTGCAACAATATGGATGAACCTGGAAGACTTTATGCTAAATTTAAACAGCCAGACACAGAAAGATAAACACTGCTGATCACACTTGTATGTGTAACCTGAAATAGTCAAACTCACAGATGCAGAGAGTAAAATGGTGGTTCTCAGTGGCTGAAGGGAGGAAGATATGGAGAGGTTTGGGTCAAAGTTTCCATTAAGCAAGACGAATAAATTCTGGAGACCTAATGTACAGCAGTGTGAATAAAGTGAACAATGCTGTATTTTGTAATTGAAATTTACTAGGAGAGTAAATCTTAAGTGATCTCTCAGCAAAAAAAAAAGGTAACTATGTAAGTTGATGGATATGTTAATTAACTTGATTGTGGTGATTATTTCACAGTGTACATATATCAAAACATTAAGTTGTACTCTTAAATATATGTAATTTTTATTTGTCAATAAAGCTGGAAAGGAGTAAGAGTTATTATAAGATAGTACGAGATAATGTATACTGGATACTTAGAATGTGCCTTTGCTTAAGTCATCACTGAACATTAGCTGTGACATTTACCATCTTCACTACCAACATTGACAACAAGAAAGTTGCCATCATATCATTTTCCTCCACACGCTTATCATCCCCATATTTCTCAGTGATATTGTTCCCAAAGTATTTCTATGTACCATTCCCACTGGATTTTCACAGATCATTCTAGATTACTAATACAGACATTATTACTATTTCACTGGAACTTCAGTGATACGTACAGGAAGTTAAAATAAAATTCAAAAGTTAAACATAGAAAGCAGTAAATTTAGGCACAATTTGTGTTTTAAAAAAGCTGGATAACTCCAACATATTCACTATTCCCATGAATACCTGAATTACTTCCAGAAGGGGTCTTTTAAATTTAGAAAATATATAATTGTGCCAGAGACAGGTGAATTTAGCTATTATTATTTCATTTTTATTATAAACGCCATTTCATACTTTTGTATAAAATCTAGACAAGAGAAAAATTTAATTAAAAATAACAGATTCGTGTAAGTTAAAATAGTTCATAAGCAATGAAAAGTTTAATAAGTTTACCCTGGGAACCATGTAAACGGTGTACTCATTGGCAGAAACAAGCCACAAAAACCCAAGTAAGAAGTAGGGAAGTCTATCCTCTTAATCGTTACTGAGGATTTGTTCACTTATCTGCTAGCTTTGGTCATCAAATGTCACACGAGCCCATCAAAAACCTACCCCAATATGACTCAGGTCTATATCTTCCAAAGACCTCCATTTCTCTTCCCATCCAGAGAGCACATTTATGAACTAGCTCCAAAACCACTTTCTGTTGTAAATAGTGCGGCCATTCACATGCAAATTCCACTTAAAATCTTCTAACACTGGACTTGACCAACTCTTACATAGATTATGTCATTCATTTTCTTAACTGGTCACCTTGAATCTGGAATGATTTCAATCCAGACAGTAACCCACACTGCCAAAAGGATTAATGCAATAGAATCAACAGCTACGTGATCACATCACATGCTTGTATAAAAATAGCTCTACTTCTGGAGAATATAATCCATGTGACAACATGCCATAGTAAAGCATTCCCCACTTCGCTGCAGTCTTGCCCACCTCCAAAGGATTCATCACAGACTCTGGACACAATGCACTTTCCCTTCCTCAATAAATACTATTTATCTTTCAAATTCAACTGTTTTTCTACAAAATATCTTTTTTCAATTATGGACAAATAAATTGCTCTTACATTTGAAGTTCCATTTGCATTCCTATATGATTTTAGTATATATTTTGTCACAAGAATCATTATTATTTTTAAAGTGAACATATTTTCATGAATATGTTATCTTTTATTATAGACCTTAGTCTTATTCACTGTAAATTCAGGAAAGAAGTTCAAGGATAATATCAGCCATTGAGTATATATTATCAATTATTATCAAATTCACTATGTTTCAATACTATTTCACAATAGATTATTAACATTACCTCCAATACTTTCTAGAATTGTATAAAGTAATGTTTTAGGATTGAAGAGAGCTTCACGTCTCAAAAAAGTTTCCAGGTGTTTAAGCAATCCATTTATTTTTAATTGTATATATGAAAACATATATATGACCTTTTGAACCCACTTTAATAAAATTAAATTTCTTTTTAAAGTTTCGTGGTAAATGAGATGCCTTAATGCATCAATTGATCAGGTTAGTACTTTATAAAAGACAGTTCTAAATTAATTCTAAAAATCTTCTCTTACGCACTTGCAGAAGAGTCTTAACTCATGTGTAATAAATAAAACTAAGAATATGATTAGAACTTGTACCTTTTATTATCTCCCCATTTTTACAACCAAATATACAACAAATATATTTATTCAGTTTCTTCAAATATAACTGTCTTTAAAGTTTTATGTAGTTATTATTTTACATGTTGTTATTCAGTAAGTATGGCAGTTTGAATTAAATTTGCTAAAAAATGTAATACATTAAAAGGGAAATTATAATTTTATTATAAACACATAAGAAATTCATAAAATATCACACACTTTGGGGGTAATCTTTAACTTGATTTATATACTATTTATTTTAAAGTTGTTCCCATTATTTGGGGAATTACCATTAAAGTATAAAATTTTAAAATTTTTAAATTGGAAATAAAGTGATAGTATTACTCTGTTTGATGAGATATTATTTAGATAATATTCAATAAGGCATTGCTTTATTGTAGATAATGCCTTAAATGTTCTTGGAGTTTCTAAGTTCTCCAGTATTTGCATTACTATGTTTCTTTTGAGAAGGGGTACTACAAGTCTAGTTTAAAGCTTTGTCCTAACCTATATTTTGTGATAAAATGTATATAACATAACGTTTACCATTTTAACCATTTTCATCTGTACAATTAAGTAACATTAAGTGCATTCACATTTTTGTGCAACTGTAACCACCATCCACCTCCAGAAAATTGTCATCATCGCAAACTGGAGGTTTTCACTCTATAAACAATAACTTACTGTTTCCCCTCCCTACAGTCCTGCTAAATATGATTTTTTTATGTCTCAATGAATTTGACTATTCTAAGTACCTCATAAAAGTAAAATCATATAGTATCTGTCCTTTTGTGCTTGTCTTATTTCACCTAGAAAAGTGTTGTCATGGTTCATCCATCTTGTACCATGTGTCTGAATTTCATTCCTTTTTAAGGTCAAATAATATTCCATTTTGTGTGTGTGTATATATATATATATACAATATATTGTATAATTTCAACACCTTAAGTTTTTATTCAACTTGTTTTGCGGTGTACCATGTAGTCTATCCTGATGACTGCTCCAGTTGCTGTTGAGGAAATTGTGTATTCAGATGTTTAGTAGAGTATTTTTTATACGTCTATTGAGTCAAATTGATTTCTAGTATGTTGCAAATCTTTTATTTCTTGATCGATTTTTTTTAAAGATTGGCACCTGAGCTAACAAATGTTGCCAATCTTCTTTTTATTTTTTCTGCTTTTTCTCCCCAAATCCCCCCAGTACATAGTTGTATATTATTAGTTGTTGGTTCTTCTAGTTGTGCCATGTGGGACGCTGCCTCAATGTGGCCTGACGAGTGGTGCCATGTCCACGCCCAGGATCCGAACCAGCAAAACCCTGGGCCACCTAAGTGGAACGCAAGAACTTAACTACCCTGCCATGGAGCCGGCCCCTCTTTATTGATCTTATCTCTGGTTTCCCATTTATCATTCAAAGAGAAACATTGAAGTCTCCGATTATTATATAGAACTGTCTATTTCTCCATTCAATTTTTTCAATATTTGCTTCATATTTTTTGGAGATTTAATGTTCAGTGCATATATGTTTATAATCATATCTTCTTAATTACACTTTAATTAATATATAATGTTCTTGAGTATCCCCTAGGACAGGTTTTGTCTTAAAGTTTACTTTGATTTTAATATGACCTTAGATCCTTTTTGGCTACTATTTCCATGAATTATCTTTTCACATTCTTTCACTTTCAAGTTATTAATGAGTTTATATATAAAGTGGATCTTTTATAGACAGCATGTTATTACATTATGTTTTTTTAAATCCATTCTTTCAATCTATGTCTTTTGATTGGAGTATTTAATCCACTTATATTTAGAGTAATTAAAGATAAAGGAGGAGTATCTTTTGCCATTTTGCTATTTCTTTTCTGTATATTGTTATAGTTTTTTTGTTTCTCATTTCCCTCAGTACTGCCATCTTTTGTGTTTAGTTGACTTTTTGTAATGATATGTTTTGATTCCCTTTTCCCTTCCTTCTGGGTACATTCTATAGAAATTTTCTTCGTGGTTACCATGGGGATTACATATTATATCTTAAAGTTTTAAAAATCTAGGTTCAATTAATACTTAACTTTAATCACATGCAAAAACCAATCCTATACAGATTACTTCCCCTCTTTAGGTTAGTGATGTCACAAATTACTTCTTTATACCTTGTGTACCAAATAATATTGTTTTTACGCATTTGTCTTCCAAATTCTGTAGAAAATAAGTACCAGATTTACAAATCAAGATTACGGTAATATTGATTTTTATATTTGTCCACGTATTTAACTTACCTGACATCCTCAAATTTTAATATGGCTCAAAGTTACAGTCTGACATCATTTTATTTCAATAGGAATGACTACCTTTGACATTTTTTTTTTGTAGAGCAGATCTAGTAGTAATAAATTTAATCTGCTTTTGTGTGGCTGAGAATGTCTTAGTTTCTCTCTCACTTTTGAGGAAATAGTTTTAAAGTTATGTAAAATTTTCAGGTGAAAGTTTTATCTCTTCCATCACTTTAAATATTATCCTATTGTCTGTCCTCCAGGGTTTCTGCTGAGAAGCAGCAATTATGTTACTGAGGCTCTCTTGTATGTAAAAAAGTCACTTATTTATGCTGTTTTCAACAATTTCTCTTTCCATCCTGAAAGGTTGATTAAATGAGTCTTATTGTGAGTCTCTTTGGATTTATCCTATTTGGAATTTGTTGAGGTTTTTGGATCATATATTCATGTCTTTCACCAAATATGAAAACTTTTAGTCGTTTTCCCTTCAAGTAATCTCCCTGTCCTTTCACTCTCCTCTTTTCTGGTACTCCTGTGAAGCATATAGTGATCCTTTGTTGGACTACCACATTTACCTTAGTCTATGTTCACTTTTATTTATTCTTTTGACTTTCTGCTCCCCGGACTATAATTTCAATCGCCCTGACTTTAATTTTATTAGTACTTTTGACTGTTCATATCTTCTGTTGAATCTCTAGTGATGCTTTTGTTTTATATTTTCATAATTTTCATCTCCAGAATTTCTAGTTGCTTTTCTTTTATAAGTTACATCCCTTTGTTGATAGATTCATTTGTTCATATAACACTTCTCTTAGTTATCTATGTTTTCTTTTAACTATTTAATCATACCAAAAACAATTTTTTAAATTTTTTGTCTAGTAATTCCTATGTCTATGCTTCTTCACAAATAGCTTCTCTTAATGTATTTTTCCCCCATGAATGGGCCATGTTTTCCTTTTCCTTTGGAAAACTTGTGATATTTCATTGACAATTAGGCATTTGAAGAAGAACGCAGCCACTTCCTGGCCCATGCAGATGGGCTCTGTGTCATGATAACCTTCACTATTAACTGAGTTGACTCTTAGATTAGGGATTAGCCCCAGGTGAAAACTTAAGACCTTCTCAGATTTTCCTGACTGTGGATCTTTCCTGGGCCTGTGTAGCATTCTAAATTTCTCCTCATAATTTCCTAAAGTGCTCCCATCCAGTTTCTCCCCGAGGCATCCGATGGTGTATTGTACAGCTCCAGTGTAATCTCTTGCCTCAGGATTTATAGTCCTTTAGTCTCTCTGCAGCTTCCCTGAGAAGTGTCCTTTCACTGTTTCCACATAAGACCTGAGTTAGGCGAGCCCTAGATCAGTGTTTCAGGCGTCTCCAAAAGATGTTGAAACTTTGTAAATATGGTTTGCTTTACTTCTTGCCATTTGAGAGAGGGAATTAGAAATTGGGATGTTGCCTCCTCCAGAACAGGCAACATCACACCATGGAGGGTCTGGGGCAATGATAAATAAAATTGCCACAAAATTTCTCACCAATTTAAATGTGGATTTTTCTTGATTTGGGTGCTGTAAATCCTTGACTAATTTGCAGCCAAAAGTTTAGTTTGCCCACTTTCTGGTAAGATTTTTTTTTTATCTTTCTATGGGTTAACAAAAGCTTACAGATGCCTAGTCCACTATTTTGTCAACATGATTTTCTTTGTTTTCCTAAAAATAGTTCTACACTAGTTAACTATTATTTATGCTTTATTTATTTAGTATTTTTATCTCCCCAAACCCCAGTGCATGGTTGTATATCTTAGTTGTAAATCATTCTAATTCTTCTCTGTGAGCCATTGCCACAGCATGGCAACTGACAGACCTGTGTGGTTCTGCACACCATCTGTGTGGTTCCACACACCATCTGTGTGGTTCCACAACCAGGAATTGAACCTGGGCCACAGAAGTGGTGAGCGCCAAGCTTTAACCACTAGGCCATCAGGGCTGGCTCAAGATTTATTTCTAATTGAGTTCTACTGTAAAATTGTGATGAAGGTACAGAGATTTCCCATATACATTTTCCCATATATATGCATAGCCCCATTTTTATTAACTTCCTTCACCAGAGTAGTACATTTGTTGTAACTGATGAATCTACATTGACATATCATAATCACATACAGTCCAAAGTTTATTTTAAGGTTCATTCTTGGTATTGTACGTTCTACAAGTTTTGACAAACTTATAATGGCATGTACTTACCACTGTAGTACCATACAGAGTTGTTTCACTGCCCTAAAAATTTTCTGTGCTCTGCCAATTTATCCTTCCCCCACCCAGGACCCCTGGCAATCACTGAAATTTTTTCTATCTACAGAGTTCAAAAGAATATCATCTAGCTGGAATCATGCCATATGTAGCCTTTTCAGTTTAGCTTTTGTCGTGTAGTAATATGCATTTAAATTCCTCCATGTCTTTTTTGGCTTGATATCTCATTTCTTTTCATCACTGAATAGTATTCCATTGTCTGAATGCACCACAGTTTATCAGTTTAATAGCTAAAGGACATTTTAGTTTATTCTAAGTTTTGGGAACTATAAATAATGCTGCTATATGTATACTTGTATATATCCATGTATAGACTTTTGTGTGGACATACGTTTTCAACTCCTTTAAGCAAATACTGTGTTTATGATTGCTGGATCCATAGTAAGAGTATGCTCAGGTTTGCAAGAAATTGCCAAACTGTCATCCAAAATGGCTGCTCAACTGTCTTCCAAAGTGGAGTTTTGCAGCCCCACCAGCAATAAAAGATAATTTCTATTGCTCCACATCCTCACCAGCATTTGGGGCTGTCAGTGCTCTGGATATTGGCCATTCTAGTAATTGTATGGTGATATCATATTGCTATTTTAATTTGCATTTTCCTGATGATATACGACACGGAGCTTCTTTTTAGATGCCTATTTGTCACTTGTATATCTCTTTCAGTAAGTGGTCTGTTTAGGCCCTTGGCCAATATTTTTAATTCAATTTGTTTTTTTCTTATTGGTTTTAAGAGTTATTTGTATATTTAGATAACAATCCTTTATCAGATGTGTCTTTTGCAGAGATTATATGAGTCTGTGGCTTGTCTTCTCATTATCTTGAATTTGTCTTTTCGAGAGCAGAAGTTTTGAATTTTAATGAATTCCAACTTATGAGATCTCATTTTTATGGATCATCTCTTTGATATTGTCTGTAAAAAGTCATTGTGATACTCAAGATCCTTTGGTTTCCCCTATGGTATCTTCTAGAAGTTTTATACTTTTGCATTTTTACATTTACGTCTATGATCCATTTGGAGTTAAATTTTGTAAAAGTTGTAAGGTTTGTTTCTCTATAGATTTTTTCTTATTTTGGCATATGAATATCCAAATGTTACAGCACGATTTGTTGAAAAGATTATATTTGCTCTATTTATTGGTATTGGTTTTTTGTCAAAAATCAGTTGACTATATTTATGAAGCCTATTTCTGGAGTGTCTGTTCTATTCCTTTGATCTGTTTGTGTATTATTTTGCTAATACCACACTGTTGTCATTACTGTAACTTCATAGTAAGTTTTGAGATTGGGTAGCGTCAGTGTTCCACCTTTCTTCTTCTCCTTCAATATTGTGTTGGCTATTCTGGGTCTTTTGCCTGTCAAATAAGCTTTGGAATTAATTTGTCCATATCCACAAAAGAACTTGAGATTTTGATTGAGATTGCATTGAATCTATAGATCAAATTACAAAGAACTGACTTTTGACAATATTGAGTCTTCTTGGGGCTGGCCTGGTCCTGTAGTGGTTAAGTTTGCATGCTCCTTTTCAGTGGCCTGAGGTTCATGGCTTTGGATCGTAGGCATAGGCCTACACACCACTTATCAAGCCATGCTGTGACAGGCATCCCGCATATAAAATACAGGAAGATGGGCACAGATGGTAGCTTAGGGTCACTCTTCCTCAGCAAAGAGAAGAGGATTGGCAGCAGATGTTAGCTTAGGTCTAATCTTGCTCAAAAAATAATTGAGTCTTCTTATGCATGAACATGGAATACTTTTCATTTCTTTAGTTATTTCATTTCATTTGCAAGAGTTTTGTAATTTTTCACATATGATCTTATACATATTTTATTGGTTTTATAACTATTTCATTTTGGGGTGTTAATGTAAATAGTATTGTTTTTAATTTCAAATTCTACTTGTTCATTGCTAGTATACAGAACCATGATTGACTTTTTTATGTTAACCTTGTATTCTGCAGCTTTGCTAAAATGAGTTATTATTTTCAGTAGTGTTTCTGTTGGTTCTTTTGAATTTTCTACAAGTTGATTACGTCATGTGCAAACTAAACCAGTTTTGTTTATTTCTTTTCAGTTTGTATACATTTTATTTCCTTTTCTTGTCTTATTGAATTAGCTAGTACATTCAGTAAAATGTTGAAACGGAGTGATGAGAGAGAAGATTCTTACGTTGTTTCTTATCTTAATAGAAAACCTTCTAGTTTCTCACCATTAACCATTACATTCGCTGTAGGTTTTTTTGTATGTGTTGTTTATCAAGTTAAAAAAATTCCCTCTCTTCTTAGTTTACTGAGAATTTTAATTATGAATGGATGTTGTATTATGAAAGTAGTTTTGTTGCAACTATGGATATGATAATGTGATTTTTCTTTTTTAGTAAGTTGATGTGCTGGATTACATTGATTGATATATTTCTTCTTCTTCTCCCCAAAGACCCCCAGTACATAGTTGTATATTCTAGCTGTAAGTCCTTCTGGTTCTATGTGAGATGCCACTTAAGCATGGCTTGATTAACAGTGCGAGGTCCACGCCCAGGATCTGAACTGGTGACACCCTGAGCCGCTAGAGCAGAGCGCATGACCTTAACCATTCAGCCACAAGGTTGGTCCTTACACTGATTAATTTTTGAATGTGGAACCAATCTTGCATACCCGTAATAAATCTCATTTGGGTGTGATGTAAATTTACTGCTATATATTGTTAGATTTAATTTGCTTGTATTTTATTTAGAATTTTTGCATCTATATTCATGAGAGATGATAATCTGCACTTTTCCTGTAAGGAATTTGTCTGATTTTGGTGTTAGGGTAATGATGGTCTCATAGAAGGAGTTAGGAAGCATTTTCATTTCTTTTATCTTCTGAAAGGTATTGCAGAGAATTGGTACAATTTCTTTCTTAAATGTTTAGTAAAATTCACTAGTGATCCCATCTGGGTCAGAGCTTTCTGCTTTGGAAGGTTATTAAATATTAATTCAATTAATTTAATAATAGATACAGGTTTATTCAGATTGCCCTTTCCTTCTTGTGTGAGTTTTGGCAAATTGTGTCTTTCAAGGAGTTGGTCCATGGCTTCTAAGTTATCAAATTTGTGAGCATAGAGTTGCTAACAGTATTCGTTTATTATCCTTTTAATCTCCATGGATTTGCAGTGATCTCTCCTATTTTATTTCTGATATTAGTAATTTGCGTCTTCTTTTTTTCTTAGTTACTCTAGTTAGAGGTTTGTCAAATTTATTTATCTTTTCAAATAACCATATTTTGGTTTCATTGATTTTCTCTGTTTATTTCCTGTTTTCAATTTCTCATTTTTACTATTTCTTTTCTTTTGCTTATTTGGATTTAACTTGATCATTTTATAGTTTCATAGGATAAAAAGATAGTTAATTTTAGATCTATATTCTTTTTTAATATATGCATTCAATAAGATAAAATTCTCTGTCAGCATGGTATCCCATAATTTATAAGTTGTTCTTTATTTTCACTTATTTCAAAACATTTTGAAACTTCTCTTCGGATTTACTTATTTACCTATATTTACATAGAAGCCTTGTTTAATGTTCACATATTTTGAAATTTTCCACTTATCTTTCTTTTTCTATTTAATTACTTTTTTATTGAGGTAACCCGTTTATAACATTATATAATAAAACTTGATGTACATAACTGTATTTCAGTTTCTGTTTAGACTACATCAGTTCACTGTCAAAAGTCTCATTGCCATCCATCTCCATGATCTCTGTACTTCCTGTACTTGGATGTCTTTTCCTTCCTTAGTTTAGGGAAGTTTTTAGCTACTGTTTCTTCAGTTTCTCTACCCCTTTGTCTCTCTCTTCACCTTCTTGGACACCTATAATATGAATGTTAGTGTGCTTGATGTTTTCCCAGAGGTCCCTTAGACTGTCTTCATTCTTTTTAAATTGTTTTTTCTTTTATCTGTTCAGCTCGGGTGATTTCCTCTAGTCTTTCCTCCAGCTTGCTGATTCATGCTTCTGCATCATCTGCTCTGCTACTGAGTCCCTCTAGTGAATTTGTCATTTCCAGTATTGTATTCTTCATTTCTGAATGGGTCTTTTTTATATTTTCCAATTCTTTGTTGAAATTCTGTGTTCATCAAATCTCCCAAGACCAGTGAGCATGATTATGACTATTAATTTATACTCCCTGTCAGGTAGACTGTTTATCTCATTCTTTCATTCTTCTCATTCTTTTTCTGTGTTTTTGTCTTGTTCCTTTACTTGGAATGTGTTCAACTGTCTCCCCATTTTGCCTCCTTCTCTGTGCCTATATATATATATATTAGGTACATCAGCTATATCTCCTGATCTTGGAGAAGTGGCCTTATGTAAGAGATGACCTCTGAGGCCCAGCAATGTGCTTCCCTCTTGTCACCAGTTCCAAATGTTCGAGGAGTGTCCCTTCTGTGGGCTATGTGTGTCCTCCTGTTGTGGAAGGGTTGCTATCACTGCAAGTGCTCATAAAGTCGAGGCTGTCCCCCTAGTAAGCAGGTTGTAATGCTCAGCTGCATGAGGCTGCTATAGTCCCTTCAGTCACTTTATTGGGCATGAGGAGCCCCAGCACGGTTGGCCACAAGGTCTAATATCACACTCTTGTTGCGGTTTTTCTGTTATGTGAGTAGGCCTGGAGGGTGGTTGGTTGCCAGGCTCAGGGTCTTAGCATTGCTGTAGGTCTCTGGCATGCAAGCCTGTTTTCAGCTCTCTCGGGATTGAAGCTGAGTGGGGATCGCCCCAGGCATAGGAGCACCAAATTTTCCCCACTTACAGTTGATGCGATTCCAGGGACTGAATCAGAAAACAAGTTCCTCATTTGGGCAAGAGGAACTGGGAAAATGTTCTCTCATCCTCCAAATGCAGAAAGGCACCACTGTCCTGGGTAGGAAATGTGCTAGGCACAGGCCAGGGCTAGCTTGTTTTTGGTGAGGAAGGTTAGCTCTGAGCTAACATCTGCAGCCAATCCTCCTATTTTTGCTGAGGAAGACTGGCCCTGAGCTAACATGCATGCCCATCTTCTTCTACTTTATACATGGGACACCTGCCACAGCGTGGCTGGACAAGGGGTGTGTAGGTCCACACTCAGGATCTGTACCAGCGAACCTCAGGCAACCGAAGGGGACCATGGGAACTGAACCACTGTGCCACTGGGCTGGCCCCAAGCAAGTGCTACTTTTAAAGACACATCCGTTTCTGTGGCTGTTCTCCTGCCAGAGAAAGTCCTCCCAATGTCTCAGCCCCATGAGATTGGAAGGGCCGCTTCTGCTCCAGGAACCGGTGAACCACACTGCAATGATCCTGTCCTCTGAGTGGGGACTGTCCTTCAGCAGCCAGGGACGGCACTGGCACTTCTCCCTTCACCACATACATTGAGCTGAGGACTCTGAGGTTTCTGAACTCAGGGAGGAATGTGAGATTCTGGATCTCATTTCCATGAGCACAGAGAGAGAAAGAACCACACCTCCACTCACAGGCTGAGAAAGAAACAGGGATTTAATAGAATATTCAAACATGGACAACAAAAATATGGCCCCTCCAAAGAGTGAAATAGGCACTGGGGGAAATGTGTGAGGGAGATGAGGGGGGTGGTCCACTCGCTTGTGGCCTTCAGGGGACCCCAGGAAATGGATCACAAAGTTTTCATTCATATCAGCATCTGAGAGGTGGCCCCATGCACCTGAGTGTCCCCGGTGTGTCCCTGCTGTAGTTCAGCTGGTCTCAGGAGCATCACCTGCCACCACCACTGGGCTCTTTTTTCGGGGCCTGGTGTCTGGATAGAAGGAGGCATTTCCTAGGGGGCCTCCCCCAGAATCACAGCATACCCTCCCCCATCCCTGCACCCACTGCACCCTGTGCCCCAGCCCTGGTGCTGAGTGCTCAGTCAGCCAACAGCACCCCATTTGTCCCTGACACAGGGGCTGATACTTAGTGTCACCCACTTCACAGAGGAACAAACCAGTCCCAGAAATGCGAGGGGAATCGCCCGTGACAGGACTGCTCAGCGGTGGAGCTAGGGCCCTAGCACCACAGCTGTCCAACTCCCCTGGCTCAGACTTGGCCTGAATCTGTACTGAACCCCTGGATTCAGCCACTGCCAGTCCAGACACTCACTCAGCCCTGGGCGGGAAGATGAGTGGCTTTTCTTGTCTTTGAAGAAGAGGCGAATCTTTCTGGTCCACTGGTATCAGGGCTCCAGCTGACAGGACAGGCTGTAGCTACAGGACAGAGTGGAGCTCTGGGCTCCCAGGAGCCACACCTCAGAGGTGCTTCCCAGCATCTGGAGTCCCATGTCCCCAGGGGTCGCCATGCAGCCAGATCTGAGGCTGACCATGGAGCCACGGCCATGGACAATGGAGGTGGTCTGCAGAGAGAGTCCGCCCTGCCCTCACCCAACTCCTGCCCCGCCTCACCTTGCCTCCTCGCTCAGGGGTTCCACGGCCTGGAACCAGGTCCCAAAGTGCTCGTCAGGCTGCACAGTGTACAGATTGCAGACTTCTGGACCACCTTGATGTCCTTGATGAGTTTGAATTCCTGGGACAGAGGAAGGACAGGATGGAGACATGGCCTGGGTGGGGGACCCTGAAGGGCTCTTGGAGGGGGTAAGGAGGGGGACAAGGAGCCAGTGTGGGGCCTTTGCCCACTTGGGAACCCTCCATCCCTGCAATTCCAGTCAGGATATGCCTGTTCTCACAGTTGGCCCAAAATAGATCCTCTACCAGGAAGGGGTCCTTGATGCCAGCCCTTCCCCCACCCACCAACGCCATAGGATCCCCAGCTCTGTATATCGAACTCTGCAAATAAATGTCAGATCCCAGGGATTGGGCTAGAGGGCTTCATGTGAAAGGGGGGCTCTCTGATTCCAACACACCCACCCTCACCACAGTGAGGCTGCAGCTCCTTACCTCATTCTGACAGCTGAGCACATTCTCCTGGAAGGCAGACAGCCAAAGTCCATCAGAAACAGCCCCCTTAGCCCAGAACTAGCCCCCATCCCACCTCTTCCAGTGTTGCACTGCTGCCAGTGGGCAGGCCCTTCCAGAGACCGGACTTGGACCTGGGCCAGGCTCTGGGCTCCAGACCTGGGGGCAGAGGAGCTGAGACCTTGTAATCCAACCCTCTCTGATGACACATGGGGAGACTGAGGCCTCAGGCAGGAAGGGACAACTCAGCCACTGATGGGCTTCCTGACTTGGAGGGAGCCGACTTCTCTTCCCCCATCGGCAGGGCCAGAGGGAGAGGCTGAGTCCAGCTCAGACACCACCTCCTGCAGCCACACAGCCAGGCAGCTCTGAGCCTCACCAGTACAGGGAGCCTGGATGGCAGCCTAGGCAGAGCCTCCCATCACTCGTTGCTGAGATAGGCCTGATGCCCTGGCTTCAACAGTAGGCTGGGAGGCTCTGCAGAGAGGACCCTTCCAAGTGTGAGAGCTCAGGGCTCATGGAAGGACTCTCTCCTCCCAAACCCTCAGGAGCCTGATCCCATGGCCCCACCTCCAGGCTTACTCAAATCCACATAATAATCCATCTCATTATCCAGCAGCTCCAGGTAACTGAAGATCATCTCGAGGGAGGGGACGACACCCTGCTCCATCAAAGTGGGGATGGTGATGAGCCTCAGCATTCAGGTGCCCCCATGAACCCTCCCCTGAAACCCCTCACCCCAGCCCCCTGCCCACCTCAGGCTCCCACATACAGCAGCCTAGGACCCTCAGGAGCCCCCACCACACACAATTCCCTTCTCACCTCCCCTCCAGGAACACCAAACTCCCCCAGTCACGTCCAAGGGCTGGCTGTTAGCCAATCCCATGGGATGTGGCCCCTGCCCCTCCCCACCCCAAATCCATCCTGATCCCACCCCTTCCAGGCCTCCTCCTGCTCACTACCAATGCAAGCACTTCAGGCTCGGCAGCCACAGCAGATGCACTGGAGGAGGAAGGCCCATCTCCTGGGGGAGGCCTCCAGCTGGGAGGGGGAGACCCGTCTCCTCTGACTCCTGGGCCCTTCCCCCACAGGCACCCTCACCTGCTGCTGTCACCTCTCCCGGGCTCCATGGTGGGCCCTCTGTGCAGTGGCCAACACGGAGGTCACCTCCTGTCAGGGCCGAGGACAGGGTCAGAGAGGCCATGCTCCCCTCCACATGTCCCCCAAGGCCCCTGACCTCAGACACTGGCCATCTGGCTCCAGTCTCCCGCTGCCTATGCTGCTCCCGCCTCCAGGGTGCTCTGATTCTAGACTAGTCCAGGCTCCGGGACTCACTCCTGTGTGACTTTGGGCCTGCCCAGGCCTCCCTGAGCCTCTTTCATCATCAGGAAAGAGTGAGGAGAACTCCACTTGCCTCCAGCGCTCTCCTGAGGACTACGTGTCATCTGACTGTCATCACTGCTTTCCCCTCACATCTCGAGGAGGAGCCAGCACAAATCTCCTCCCATTCCTGTCCTCCCTTGGATGGTATCACCCCACCGTGAGGGCTGCAGCACGTCATCTCCCTCCATTTCCCAGAGGAGACGACCGAGGCCCACCTAGGGGCAGAGACTAGCTCAAGGACCCACTGATGAGAGGCCACTCTCCCTCCCACCAAAAGTCCCTGTCCCCGCTGCCCTCACCCCTTGCCCTGCCCCACCACTGACCAAGGTCTCGACCTCTGCACTCCCAGAGTGTGTCCCGACAACAGCCAAACTGAGACATGGAGGGAGAAGGCAGGGGGTGTTGCGGGGGCCATGTGGCAACTCCTTCCTGCCCCCCTGACAGGGGTCTCTGAACCCCAGGATGGCCTTACCATAGCCTCACTTCCTAGGATGTCCTCAGGATGTTCCCGGCCCCCTCGCGCACCCCTCCTCCCAGATCTCCAGCCCCAGGTTACCTTCAGGAACAGTCTCCTGCTCACGTGCTGCTCTCCCCTGCACCACTTCTTAAAGGTGTAGGATCTCTCCCTGGGGGAGTGGGGAAAGAAAGAAAGACTATGGGGTGGTTGAAGGGCAAATCCCGTTTGTTTGAGATCCCAGAAGATCCAAACAGCCTGGGGCTTGGATGAGGGATTTCACTGGGTTGCTCTGAGCCCTGAGGTCCCCATTGGACTGGGAAGGGGCCTCTCCTGTTGTCACCTGGGGCCTCCATTCCCATATCTACCACACAGATCTGTTTTGAACACTCTTGGTTTCAATTGGATGGAGATTTCTGTTGCTGCAAAGGAAACACCTGAGAATCTCCAACTGGGCTCAAGTCAGGATCTGATATTGAAGGAAATGAATTCCTGGGCAAAACTGCTGGCCTAAGGGCCCTGAGAGGCTCAGAGACCCAGGAACAGGATCAGTATGTGTCCCAGGCATTCACTGTCTCCCAGGTTGTCTCAGCTGGCTGCGGGGGCCATGACGACCCAATGCAGGCTGCAGGATCCACCTCACCCTCATGGTGCTTGGATGGAGGGCAGCCTACCCACCTGGAAACTTGTCCCCAGGTCTCTTTGAGACGCTTAATGGCAGGGCTCTGCAGAGCAGAAAGGATGGTGTGGAGGGAAGAGAAGTTTCTGAGGCCTCAGCACCCCTGGGGAAGGGAAGAGATTGAGCTGTGAGGTGGGGCTGGAGCTCTCCAGCTCTGGATTCTGTCCCCTCATGGACTTCTCCTGTCCTGGATGAGACAGATGCCCAGGAAACCCAGGGAGGGCACACCTGGCACCTGACAGGTAACACTGCCAGGCACAAGGATTTTTAGCTGAACACAAGGAAGGAGCACAGGAAGGAAGACAGCTTGCCACAGCCAGGACCTCAAGTCAAGGTCAGTGTGGCCCTGGCAGGAGGGTCTAGGGACAGTGCAGGGACTCGGACCACAGACTTCAATCTCGAGAGCTGAGAAACAAGAGGCAATTCCCATGACTCCAGACAGGGCCTCCATGGGCCTCCCATGACTTACCTTGGCCACCTGAATTCACAGCTCCACCACTCTGGCCCTGTCCTGCACTGTAATGCTTGGGGCCCCGAGGCACGTAGCGATGACACTGTTGACCAAGGTGTTCGTGTGTGCCACAGTGTCACGGATGGTAGGTGCCAGGTATTTGTGGTCCCTGTTGTCTTGCTGGAACCAGATGGAGCCCAGGCAGTGGGCGGGCACCAATTTCTTGAACAGCTCCTGAGGAAGATTCAGAGTGTTGCCAGTACTGCCTCACCCCAGCTCGGCATCCTTGGTCCCCCACAGTCCCAGGTGGGGTGAGGACAGCGTGGGAGCTCAGGAAGCAGAGGGTGTGATCTCTGAGGTGTGTCGGACTCCCTGGGTTTTGTCTGTGTCCACTGAAGGTGCCAGCACAAGATGACCCAGGACACAGTCCTGTGCAGAAGGGAGGACATTTTCCCCCAGCCCCGTCTCATTTCCTCCAAGCTCCAGAATGCAGCCCATGCCGGCTCACCACAAAGGCCATCTTCCACCCATCCCAGTCCCCCTCAGGTCCCACTCCCCATTCCCATGCACATTCCCCCAAGGCAGGGAGAAGCACCGGCTTTGTGTGATTGTCTCCGCTGGAGTCAGTACACATCACGTGCCTGATAAGTGTTGAGGATGTGAAGGCCACCTGGGCACTCGAGTGTTGGACACGAGGACCTGGCAGCACTTCAGTGAGCTCCCTCCCCCACCAAAGGGCCAGACTCTGCCCAACTTCTTCTCTGTTCCACCTCATTCATTGGCACATCCACCCTGTGCAGCAGGTGCCCTTAGTGTCCGGCTCTGCTGTGCACATGGGGACAGCGAGCGCTGGGGGTTAAGAAAGTGCCCAGGTCACAGTGTTGGTAACGGGGGAGCAGGGATGTGGACCCAGATCACTGGAATCCAGATCAGGCAATGGCAGGTCTGGGGCAGCTCGTGGCACAGGAAGGCAGGACCCCCCTGCCCTGCAAGCCCCGCTGCCCACCGCCTACATCCTTGTCAGCTGCTCTGACACCAGCTGGGGAGGGAAATCTAAGAGGTTCGGCTTCTCCTCCCTCAGCTGGTTCTCGGTGGTCACAGACCAGGGTCCAGTGGGATCTAGTTCAGGAGCTGGCACTGGGGTTGAAGTTAATAGTGGCCATTGCTCCAGCCCTGGAGGGTCTGATGCAGGTGATGCTGGCTCCAGCTCTGCCACAGTTGGAGGAGCTGGAGTTGGAGCTGGAGCTGGCTCTAGCCCAGGGGCTGGCGCTGGCTCTGGCTCTGGCTCTGGAAGTGGCAGGAGCTTTGGAGCTGGCTCTGGAGCAGGATAAGGAGAAAGTGTCACCCACACACCTGACAGTTCCCGTGCCTTTCCAAAGACAGGAAAGACTCCACTGCCTTTCAGGAAATTCCAGCCCATGAACCCCAGCACAGTCTTCCCAGACTGCAGTCCCCTCACATTTCTGCTCCTGCTCAATGGCCTTGAGAGGCTTCAGGTGGCCCAGCAGAAGGCAGGCATGGCCCTCCGGGTCTGAGCCACCAAAGCTGATGTGATGAGTGGCCAACCTCACCATCCAACAGGGGAATTGCAGGGCTCCCTGAAATCCTGCCCTTGGTCCAGCCAGCTTCCCAGCATCAGATAGATAGCACTGTGGGAGACAGATAGACCATAGAGTCAGAGGCCCAGCCTTTCCTTAAACACTGCCCTCCCAAGGCACCTTGGTTAACATCTGGGCCCCTGTGCCAGCCCATTCTCTCCAGAAGAGAGACCCACCCCAGCTCTGATCCCTGGCTGGCTGTTCTGGCAGTGGCAGGACTGCTCATCTGGCAGGTTGAACACACAGTCTGTGGGGTCGCTTGTTCCCACTGACACTCTTCTCCCAAAGGGTCTGGACACAGCCCAGCCCACCCAGCCCTCCATGCACGTGGGCAGCTGGACTGAGGATGGAGGCCGAATTTGAGCAGCTTGCTCAGGCACCTCCTGCTCTGGACCTGGTGGTGGTGGCCACAAGGAGTGGATGTGGAGAAAGGGAGCCAGAAGGAGCTGGGAGTCTGGTGGGGATGGATCTCTGGGGAACAACTCAGCCCAGCCTCCATTCTGGTTCTGAGGGCCCTGGGACCATCCACAGCTCTCTATGACTCCTGTACTCCTGGAGTGGAAGCCACCAGAACTCAGCCCTCCCATGGGAATCTAAACATGAGTGAGATGCAGGGTTCTGCCAGGCCTGTCACAGCCACAGCCTCCATCCTCTCCCCCTACTCTGTTTTCTAGAGACAGGAGGCCCTCCTTCTGGACCCAAAGATCACTCACTTTTTTTTTCGGATTACTTGTGAATTGATGTTATGATAGTTTACAACATTGTGATGTTTCAGCTGTACACTATTATTTGTCAGTCATCTTATAGGTGCACCCTTCACCCTTTGTGGCCACCTCACTCCCCCTTTACCCCGGTAACCCCTAATCTGTTCTCTTTGTCCATGTGTTTATCTTCCACAACTGAGAGGAACCACACAGTTTGTCTTTTTCTCTCTGGCTTATTTTGCTTAACGTGATACCCTTAAGGTCCATCCATGTTGTTGTCAATGGGACGATTTTGTCATTTTTTACAGCTGGGTAATATTCCATCAGACCACTCACTTTTTTCATTGGTCCTGTGGACAATCATCCCACTCACACAGGGAGAAGGTGCTTCTGGAAGTCCCATAGGGTATGAGGGCATCACACGGGATGGATGGTGGACGGGACCTGCGACCAAGGCCAAATGTGACTGTCTGACACTCAGACTAGACTTGAAGCCCAGGGAGGGTGTCTCCTTCATTCAGTTGAGTTACACTCAGTGTCTCCAGATGTCATGCCAGAGTAGCTGCTTTATATACCTTGTTGAATGAACTCCATCCAGAACCATCCTTGATATATGAGTTGTCCTGGCACCACTCCATTTCCCCAGAGATCTGTAAATGGCTACACCAAGGACAAGCAGCAAGGCCAGCAGGATGGAATCTCAAACTCCTTGACAGGGTACTCTGCATGTGCTTTTCCAAACTCAGAAAGGCCACAAGCCAGTGATGGCACAGGAAGACTACTTTTCATGCGACACAGAGAAATAATCACCAACAACAACCCCAGCGTGGCCCACAGCCCTCTCAGAGTCAGGCAGCAGGGAAGCACCTGGATGGCTGATCCCATTCATCCCTGGGAGAACCCTAGCAAGTTCCTCCTCCCCCACCCCACTGTCCACAGGAGCCAACTGAAGCTCAGAGTGATGTGATGACATTCCCAAGACACCCAGCTGACAGTGGGCAGAGTCACCACTGTGCTGAGGAGGAGGCGGGCAGTCACCTGGGAAACAGCTGGTCCAGGACCCGGTGGGATGCGCTGAAGACCAAGTAGTGGCTCATGGATGTGGTACCACTGCAGATGACTCTACCTGGGAAGGCTGGTACCAGGGAGTCTGACAGGTGCTCCATCCTGCCTGCCTGGAGGGCACGCATCCTGAAGGCCTAGGTTAGACAGAAACTGGCCTCATCTAAACGCTGGGTGGGATGAGGAGGGACATAGAGTCAGTGGCATCACCGTGAACCAACCAGGAGGCTCGAGGTCTGCAGCTCACCCAGGAACTCCTAGCCCCTGCCAGACGTGTGCCACAGGAGAGACAGGGGCTCCCACACTCAGCAAGACTCTGGGCTTTCAAAGTACAATCTGACTTTGGGCGGGTGAAGGATTCAACATTGACCTCCCTCAAGGCCATTTGCTCTCTGAGGAACAACAGACCTTCCTCTGTGAAGAGCACCAGCCCAGTGAATCCTCAACAGACACACCTCTCCAGAGAGGAGAACAGAGGCTTAGGCATGCCAAGTGGCTTCTCTAGGTCCTGTGGATCAGAAGTGAGTACTGCCCCAAGTCAGGGCAGAGAGACATTCCCTCTATACTGCCTGAGGCTTCATTGGACCCTGACCTGGAGGGAAATGTTATGTGGCCACCTCACGCCTCCCCAGTCTGGAAACAGTGTACAGGGCAGTGACACGCTCTGAGAATCCCTTTGAATTCGAAAACATGCTGATGGTTATTTCTTTCACATCAAAGGGAGTTTGGAGACCCTCCTTATCGAGGTTCCATGTTCCAAAAAAGGCAAAATTCAAAGATACTCATGGGCTAGTGGGAAGTGACAACGACATCAACGTTTTCTCTAATCTTTCTAGGAAGATGCCAAGGGAGACTTCCTACCCTCCTATGCAGCTGGTGGAGAGGAGCGGAAGTGCAGATTCCTTTGGGAATGAGACTGTGGGACACAGGTGGGACAACCCTGTTAGGGTCCCAGGAGAACGGCAGTTTGAGTTTGGATTCTGGGCCAGCCCTGGTCATCTCAGGGGCCTGGGTGGGAAGAACCCTCCGTGCCCACTCTCACCTCAGAGCAGCCCTGGTTATTGATGGTGGCGCTGTGCAGTTGCCCCCTGTCCAGGGAAATGGAGTACCCGAAGCCATTTGCCAGCTCTTCGACCACCTCCTGCATGCAGCTCTGCAAAGACAGTGCCTGAGAGCCAGGCCGGGAGGTCTGAGGGGCCTGCCTCTACTTGGCCACAGGAGGAAACCCCGGCACAGATCAGGTACCCAGCAGCATCTGCATAGACCTCAAGCCAGGGAGGGAATGAGATAACACCCGGAGGGCTCGGGACTAACCTATGGGTAGAGGAGATTGGTCCCCAGCACCCACTCTGCCATCCAGCTAGCCACCACCTAGGCTGGGAACATGACACACTGCCAGGCTTCCAACGCCGGGCAAACGTCTCCTGCTGAGGATGGGTCCCTGCCGCTCAGCCCCGCAGTCCCTCACTCCACTCCCCGCCAGACACACAAGGAGGCTCAAAGGGGTTTGGGGATGGCATCCATTTGTGGGCTAACCCGGTTGGCCTGCCCTGTGTTACCTGAGGGCTCCTCCTGACAAATGGCCAGAGGCGGTGCAGGTGAGGGACAAGCCAGTGTCTATAGTGACTGAAAAGGCTCTTTTTCTTGGCTTTCCTGAAGCCAGAGCCTCGACAAGTCGGGAGACAACAGGAGAACATGCTGTTCTCTTGAATGTCTCCACTCAAGTGAGCTCAATAGGAGGCTATGTGTAGAATGTGGGCGCCTGGAGACCAGTGTGCTAAGTTCTGTTAGGGTCTGTCTCCAAGGAAGTGAGGTCACTTCCTCAAGGCTCCCTTACCTGGGCCCCTCCCTTCAATCACACTCACCCAAAACCCCTCTAGGCTCTTGGCTGCTCACCCTCCTTGTCCATGTCATCTCCATAACTGCACACAATTACCCATGACAGAGCTCCACACAGGACCTTGACAATGAAACCAGGGTTCCAGCTGGAGGACAAGCAGCTGAGTTCCGCCATGTTTTTTCCTACAAGCTCTGTGTCCTGGAAACGCCATTGTGCTTCCCAGGGCCTCCTTAATCGTCCAACCTGCACGATGGGGACGATGCCAGAAATATCTCCCTCGGGACGTCCTCAGGTGTAGAAGAGATAATAACAACACCACCTGTGGTCCGGTTTCCATGTGTCTGATGCACACACTTAGAGATGAAAGAATGACAAGTAGGGGTGGGATGTCATGTGGAGTACCTCTCAAAACAGGCCTGGGTTCCGGCTCTGTGACCTTGAGAAAGTCCCTGCCCCTCTGGGCCTCATTTCCAGGTCTGCACCTTTAAGAGGTGGAAATTAGGGGCAATTCAGATATTTCCATTCACTGGCATGAAACCTTGCACGGTCTCCTGTTTGACTTAGAATCAGACCCAAGTGCCTCGTGTCGGCCTATGTGGTGGGCAGCCTCCACCATGGCTCCCAATCCTCACTGTCTTCTGCTCTGCACATCCTTGTGGAACCACACAGTGGTCAGGAACTGGCTTCTGAACAGAATGCAGCCAAGGTGATGGGAAGGCACGCAACCAAGGGTTAAGAACAAAAAGCCTG
Organism: Equus przewalskii; assembly: GCF_037783145.1. NCBI lineage: Eukaryota > Metazoa > Chordata > Mammalia > Perissodactyla > Equidae > Equus > Equus przewalskii. Next base: position 540,311 of record NC_091855.1, read on the forward strand.
GCCCTTCCTTCTTACTCATTATCTCCAGCCCCCTCCCTCTTTCCCTCCTTCTGTTCCAATCTCTCTCTCTCACTCTGTGTCTTATATCTCTGGAACTGGGGGAGCAAGTGCAAATGTTTTCAGTCACCCTTTGTAGAGGCTCCATAGGAGAGAATGAGGGAGTGATCGGTCAACAGACAGGCAGGAACTCAGACTTCCAGTCCAAACAAACCCTGTCAACACGCATGTGAGTGAACTTGGGAGCAAACCCTCCCCAAGTCGAGCTGCAATAGAGACGCAGCCCAAGCTTCAAGGAGACCTTGAGGCAGAGGCACCCAGCTAAGCCGTGTCCCTTTCCTGGCACACATGCTTTGTGAGATCTTAAGGAGTTGTACTTTCTAGGGGCAATGTCTTAGAGGAATGTCATCATAGAGCAACAGAAAAAGCAGTCTGCCAGTTCCTGCCACCCGGCCCTGCCATGCCCCCATTTGCCCTCCTCTCTCTTCTCAGGCTCCTTCCAGCCACACTGCCACCTCTCTGACCTTGTCTGGTCAGACCCACTTCTTCCTGTGAGCGTCTGCACCAGCGATGCCTTCTCCCTGACACTCAAACTCTTCCCAGACACAGGCAGGCATGCCTCTCATCTGTCACTCTGCTCACTGCAAATGTCACCACCGTGAGGCCTTTCAGAGCCTCCCAGGCACAGTCTCCACTGTCACAGATATCCCACCCGGAAGGGCATCTCATGGTTTCCTCCTTCTTGGTGTCATTTGGATAAAGTGAGTCCATGAAGGAGGGCTTTCTGCTTGGTGGATGCAGAGGCAGATTCTTCCAGTGACCTCAGGAACATGGCTGTCTCTTCTGGGCTGAATGTTTCCCCTCCCAAGTCCATTGTGAAAGGAAACCACCATTTCTCATCTTTCCTGGGTCTGGTTTCCCCCAAGAACACAGGGAGCCATCCCTTCTCCCTGGAATGCGGCACCAGCCCCTACACCCACAGCCAGAAAATTAGCACCCAGCTTCAAACACCACCAGATCCTGAAGTCAGTTCCTGCTGAGGACTCCCATCCATTTTGTAATTTCATGGTAACTGCTGAGGTCATGTTTCCCCTCAGACCCAGCTCCCAGCCTTCCCTTGGCTTCTTAGAGGAACAGCGATTTCCCAGAAGCACTCCCAGCCTGGGCAAGAAAGGTTCTGAATGTTCTCTATGTATTTTCCAGGACATGGGATATTGGTAGAAGTCATTTTGGTGTGTATGTGCAATAGTTTTGATGCAAATAGCATCTTTTACAGAGAGAGATCCAAGAGTGGGGCTACTGGGTGTAACAAGAAAATGGATATCTGAGCCAACGTCTTCATGGTGTGAAGTCTTTGAGAGCAAAGAACATGGTTAAGAGCAGAGAATATGGAGACATCTTATGTTCAAATTTCAGCTCAATCACTTCCTAGATATTGGTAGAGGGCAAGGTACTTACTTCATTGTTGCCTCAGTTTCTTCACCTGGTGTTGGCAAGAATGATAAGCATACCTAATTTGTAAGGACATGGCGAGTATTAAAGGAGTTAATGTTTGAAAAATGCTTGCAACCCCTAGCACATTACAACCACTGTACCTATCCATTATAAATTAAATGTAAACGTTATTCTGACGCTATCTGTTTGCTTCAGAGGAGAGACTAGTGCCTGGATGGATATAGACAGCACTCTCTGAGACAGGATGAATCAAGGAATGAACAACACTGTTGAATGCAGTACCAATGGCACATCCGCCTCCCTACGGACATTCCCAAGCAGAATCACACCAAAGCATCCCTCCTCTGTCCTGCATCGGCTTCTTGGATTCTATGCAGGAATCACAGGGGCTTCTTGATCCCTGGAACCCACACCCACCACAGGTTTTCTTCTCCCTCGCAGCAAGCCGCAGTTCTTGTCCTAATGGTTGCATCCCACGGGCTCTGCACTCTGATCCTTTACTTCATTTGATGGAGAAGTGTCATTCTCAGAACTGGGCACACACAGTGTGAGCCTTGGAGGAAGTGTTTCACTGGCCGGTGGCAGGTGGAAGAGTGCCGTGATGGAGTGGGATTTATGGAGAGTCCTCCAGGTGTTGTCAGAAGGGGCCCAGCCAGGGGATTTCTCAACAAGGACTGGTCTGGTTGTTGGACCTCGTGGCGAATGAGTGGCGGGGGTAGGGACAGCATGTTTCAGAGGTCCTGGCATAAGACAATCCGTAGGGTGGTCATGAAGTCGGAATCAGCCTAATGAGGTCCAACTTAATCCAATGTCATCTGTTCCCTGACTTGCTCACTAATCCAGAAGTGATTTAGAATAATGATATTCGTCTTCTATCATATTTTCATTGATGGGCTAGAGTTATTATTCATTACATAACGTATATTTTTACATAGGAAAGGAAACGTGTGTTCTGTAACAGCCCTTCTTGTCAAATTCTCCATAACATATTGAATGACTAACAGAATCCAGCTCTGGGAACCTTACAAAAGATCCTGACCCTTACTCTCTGGTTTAGATCTTCCTGAATGGTAAATTCTCTTGACTTCTGGCTTCTTTCCTGAGGTTAGTCCACTCAGGTCAACATAGGAGTGCAACCTCTTGCCACTTGAGAAGTAGTGGTTAAACTCTATGATGTTGTTGGTTTTGTTTCATAAGTGTGTGTGTATGTGTGTGTGTATGTGTGTGTGTGTATGTGTGTATGAGACTGTTTTCTGTATCTTGTCAGATTGACTCCTTTCCTTGGGAAAAATTGTCCCTAACCATCTTCTCTGGGCTTTTTCTCATGGCTTGACCAGTGCTGTCCAACAGTAGAATTTCACAATCTATCTTATGGAATTTAAATTTTTTTAGTAGCCACATTTAAAGAAGTAAAAATATACAAGTGAATCTAATTTTAATATTTATATTTAAACCCATTATAACCAAGATAGTATCATTTTCCAATGCAATCTGTATAAAAATTAATAGTAAGATAGTTTACTTTCTTTTTTTTGTTGAGATTTACAAATCCGTTTACAGCACAGTCTCCATTTGTAAGTTGAAATTTTTTACATATGCAGTTTCTGTGTCCCTCAACCAGAACCTGGTGTGATTTATTACAGAGGAAATAAAATAGAACAGGTATAAGTTATGATCACTCTGAATCCAAGCTTAGCATGAACACTTCACCACTGAGAAAAAGGCTGTCCCTGACCAGGGAGTAGAGGTCCTTCTGGGTGACACGGTGGATCAGCTGGTTCAGCTCCCAGGGATGTTGCTGTCTGTCACAGGGGGTCTCTGTCACACTCTCTGTCATGAGCTATTGGGTCAGGATGGTAGGTGCAGACAGCTTCCAAGCTATTGGCTGCCCCATCCTTTGGACGCCCAGGGAAAGAGTTATGTGGGGACTCTAGAGAGATGTCCTGAATCTCTGAGAATGAGGGCCAGAGGGCCAGAGGAGCCAATTGAGTGGGAAGAGTGAAAAATGGAGTGTTCACAGAAAGTCGTCATGACTGGCAAATGCTATGCAAAGTGTCTTACCTGAGGGAGATCAGTCTGTAACCTAAGTACAAGGGGCCCAGGTACTCCTCTTGAACAAGGATCAAAGCTGGGGAGGAGGGAGGAGGAGGATGAGCAGGAGGGAGAGGGGGTAGGGAGGGGCTGACTGAGACTCATTCTACCAGGAGCTGCTGGGACCAGGCTCTCATCAGGTTCTGCAGAATTCTCTCAGTGTTGTAGAACGTGGCTGAGCCCTTGCTCATGTCTGTTGAACATTGGAGGTAGGACATGGTGAAGTTGAGTGTGAGGGCCTTCAGGTTGTGCTCCGTAGCTGCAAGAAGAGAGGGGGAGAGATGGCCATCACTGAGAGCTGGCCTGAGACCAGATCAAAGTCGTGAACTCACTATCATCTGTTGTCATCTCCCCCAGTGGAACCACCACCCACCGATGTGCTCATCCAAGTTGAAACCAGTGCATCTCTCAGCTCCTCCTCCCTCCCCTCCCAGTAACACCAATTCCACTTGCAGATTGCTCCTCAATACATTCCTTCTCTTCATCCATGACCCAGGTAGGTCTTACCTTTTCTCACTGGAACCAACACCCTAACATGCTCACTGGATGCCCCGTCTAAAGGATGTTCTCTGCATTGAACATTAGAAGCATTTCTCTGAAGTGAAAATCTCACTGAGAACCCGCCTGCTCTACTATCACCCATGATTCTCTAAGGCCTTGAGGGTTAAATACAAGTATCTTGACCCGGGATTCAAGGCCTTTCCAAATCTGGCTCCTACTGACTCTTCAGCCTCTTTGATCTCTTCACTCTGAGTTAGGCTTTGTGCTTCAGGCAAACCAAATTCTTGTCAATTCTCCCATATACTATGCTGTTTGTGCCTACTGGGCCTTTGCTCATGGACTTCCCTCTTCCAGGAATGCTCTCCATACCCTATTTTCCTAGATAACTCCTACTCATTCTTCAGATCCCCAATTGAGCAAAACTTTCCCCAGAAAGCCCTCCCTCTTCCGATGATACAAGTTGCCTCTCCTCAAAACATCCCAACTTGTACTATAATAGTCTGTTTATTTCACAAGACTAGGCACTCTCCAAGGGCCGGCATGAGATTGAATTATTGGTATAATCTTTGTGATCAGAATGATTACCCTAAAACCAGAATTGCACACGTCGGCTTCCCAGCTCCCAAGTAATAATTGGTTGGTGGAGGTGTGGGACTGAAGAGCATCTCTTGGGAAGGAAGGGGGGCCCCATATACTTGTGGTGGCTTCTGGTTTCTCAGGTGATGAGGAAGTAGGCAAGAAATTTATGCCTGGCTCATGAGCTGTGGAAACGACTGTCATCAGGTAGAATAAGAGCCCCCTACAGAGTGAGAGAAGCCCCTCAAGCTCTTCTCTGCCCCAGTCGTAGTTGTCCAAGGACAATAATTCACATGTGAGCCATAAATGTGAGTGATGAAAGGATTGATTGTGAGTAGAAGGATGAGCAAACCTGTGAAGGAGATGAACCCAAGAGAGTGAGTGTGGTTGAAGAAGAAAGAGACTGAAGAAAGAGATACGTGGAGGCACAAACAGAGGGGATACCTGGATGGACAGAGGAAGAGTGGACAAATGGAGCATCAAAGGGAAAGCAGGAAGAATAAAGACAAGGAAGAGAAGTTGGAGAGATGGGAGGAAAGAGGATGGAAGGAGAGAAGAAGGACAAACAGGTGAACACACAGAGGAATGGCTGGACAGATTGATATCTGGACAGATGGTTGGATGGATAAATGGAAGGAAGGAGAGAGGCTGAGAGGATGGAGAACTGGGAAAATAACTTGTCCAAGTTCAGAGGGTGCTTTAAAGACAGGTTAAGGCTGAGATTACAGGACTCCTAACTCCCAGGCATTTGTCCACCTGAACTGATGCTACTGGTTATTACTTGTAGAGATAAGCATAAGGATATCAACAAGAACCTTGACCCTTACAATCACAACACAGAAAAATCAATTCCTGGACACTTAGACCTAAAGACGAAAGCTAAAATAGTAAAACTTCTATAAGAGAACATCTTCAGGATCACAGGGTAGCAAAAATTTCTTAAAGAAGACACACACAGAAAAACACTCCTTGTAAAAGGAAAGATTGATTAACTGGAATTCATTAAAATGTAGAATTTCAGTTCATCATGAGGTACATTAAAAGAGGGAAATGGCAAGACACAGGATGCAAAGAGATTATGCCAATTCCAATATTCAACAAAGGATTCACATCCAGAATATGCAAAAACTTCAGCATTACAATAAAAAAAAAGACAAACAACCCAGTTTATTAAAAATGGGCAAAACACTTGAACAGGCCCTTCACAGCACAGACCATCCCAATGGCTAACAAGCATATGAAAAGGTGCTCAAATCACTAGTTATCAGAGAAATGAGAATTCAAGCACACTGAGATCTTCTACACAACCACAGAATCGGTTAAAACAGTTTTTAAATGTTGAGCTGATGGCAGCAAGTGGAGGGGAGAGTGGAGAGCAACTGGGAGGCTCATACATTACTGGTAGGAGTATGAATTTATACGGCCACTTTGGAAAATTGTTTGGCAAGATCTATGTATTAAAGCTGCAGATACACACACAAGGTGACCAGCAATTCTACTCTTAGATATACTCTCCACTAAAATGCAAACATGTTTGAACCAAGAGAATGGGGCAAGAATGATTACAACAGTAAAGTCCGTCATTCCTCAATAGTAGAAAGGACTCAAATATCCATCTACAATAGAATGGATGAACCAATTCTGGTATCTAATTCGTGGTGGCTTTAAAAAATTGGTCACGAAGTTTTGGACACACTTCCCATAAAGGCATGAGGTTTACATTCCCTCACCTTGAATCCAGGCAGGCATGTGTCTATTTCAATCAATAGAATAGAGTGGAAATGATGTTATATGACTTCTGAGCATAAGACACTCTCAGGAAGCTGCTCTCAAAACCCAGCCAGCATGCTGTGAAGATCTAAGGCCACATGGACAATCTCCTCATGGAGAATCTGCAAGCAGGACACAGACATCTTTATAGCAACCACTACACTAGTGATCGGGTCATAAGACTTAGTCCCCATACAGAAGAGGAACCATATGCACTGAAGAAAATACACCACCAACATAAGCCCTGACACACACCATGTCCACTTTAAGCTCGGTGTCTCAAGACAAGGACTCAGAACGAGGATGCAGGAGCTCATCTCCAAATTCTTGTGATTTTATCCAATATTAGAGGGACTGGGCTGACCAGTCATTTCCTAAACCTCCTCCCCTCCTCAAGGGAATGTTTGATTCTGGATATTGACTTTATATGACTCTGGATGCTGGTCATTGGATTGTAAATTTTTGTTTGCACTTCTAATTTCTCTTTTGGATTGTTTATTCCTGTAAGGAAAAAACGACATCTTATTCAACTTCATAGTTCCAGGATTACTGGGAAAGTGATTATCACATAGTAAGTGCATAATACTTGCTTAATAAATTAGTGAGTTAATTATTTCATAGGATTTTCTTACTTATCATGTAGTAGCATATTTGATGCTGAAGAGTCAATAAATAATAAAAATGATCAAAAATTATGTTTTTCCATCTATTACAGTAAAAAAAAAACCCAGCCATTTACTGGAATCAGGTTTTCAATAATATTTAAAGTGATGGGTATATAAATCATAAACAAAGATATGAGGCAGTTTCCCATGCATAGTAATGAAACAAATACCTAACAAGATAATCTTTGATTTATCAAGCTCTATTAAATATGGAGCTTGATAAGATGTAAATGGTCAATGTAGGCAAGGTTATGATGAAACCCATGGTCAGAAATAATGCTCATGGAAATTAAAATTTGTCAGACCACTCTAGGATCCCTCATGCTAATACGTAGCCTAAAGTTGTAGTTTGGGCCCTAAAACACTACTGGTTATTCATCTAAAGGAAACAAATCAATGTGTATTCTGCATTAATTTTTTTAAAAATAAACACAGAAAAATCACGATGAATGTAGGAGCCAAATAGGGAAGGAAATAGTTTAATAAATGTCTATTTACAGATATGAAAAGTCATTTATATTAACAACACAGAACAAATATTGATTGAATGCATACTATGTCCTGAATATCATGGAAGGTATTTTATGACTATTATTTAATTTAATCATCACAAATACATGAGGCAGTTACTACCATTGTCACTTTGTAGACACGGACACTGAGGATCAAAGTGATTAAGAAATGTTCACATGATCATAAAGCCAGTAAATTATTTTTCTGGTCACAAACTCAGACTTATGGTTCCCAAATCTAAACATTTTCAACTATAGCATAGAGTTTTGATTTTAAAAGTTATAATTACAATGACTTGGAAATTTAAAAGTGTTGAAAATATGGGTCATAAATTCTTAAGGGAAAAATATAAGTGCACACGTAAAGATAGAACATGTCATCCAGATCCTGGTTCCCAGGTACCCTCTTCCCAGAAAAGATAGCAGCAATACCTGCAGGAGTGGTTGTTTCTAGAGCCAAGTCTAGGAAAAGATAACATGAGCCTGGAGTATATTGTGCTGCTAGAATGCAAGAAGTGAAGAAAAGAAAAAAACAAGAGTGTGTCCAAACAGCAAAGAACACAGAAGCTAATTCAATGACGGTTCCATTAGCAAAGCTAGAACAATTTGGACAACAAAATAAATGATAGTAGCATTGGATAATAACCCAAAGGACAAAATAATTATCAATAAGTACATATTGGTACAACTAAATAAATAATCAATACATAGGGAAGAAAGAACGACTCTTCCTTACAGAATACTTTCAATTAGAATATGTTGAGAGAATAAGGAAAAGGAAAACTTGCTACCCAATACTTATATCTGACAAAATAGATTTTAAAACAAAACCTGTAACAAGAGACAAAGATGGGCACTACATAATGATAAAGGGAACAATCCAACAAAAAATATAACACTTGTAAATATCTATACACCCAACATAGCAGCACCTAAATATACAAAGCAATTATTAACAGACATAAAAGGAGAAACAGACAGTAACACAATAACAGTAGGAAACTTTAACACTCCACTTACACCAATGGATAGATCATCCAAACAGAAGATCAATAAGGAAACCCTGGCCTTAAATGACACATTAGACCAGATGGACATAGTACATATATATATAGAACATTCCATCTCAAAACCACAGAATGCACATTCTTTTCAAATGCACATGGAACATTCTCCAAGATTGATCACATATTAGGCCACAAAACAAGTCTCAATAAATTTAAGAAGATCAAAATAATACCATGCATCTTTTCTGACCACAAGTGTATGAAACTAGAAATCAACTACAGGAAGAAAACCAGAAAAGCCACAAAAATGTGGAGATTAAACAAAATGCTACTGAACAACAATTGGGTCAATGAAGAAATGAAAGGAGAAGTAAAAAAAATTCCTGGATACAAATGAAAATGAAAATACAACATGACAAAATCTGTGGGATAGAGCTAAAGTGGTTCTAAGAGGGAAGTTTATAGCAATACAGGCCTACCTCAACAAAGAAGAAAAATCCCAAATAGACAATCTAAAAGCACATCTAAAGGTACTGGAAAAGAACAACAAACAAAGCCCAAAATCAGCAGAAGGAAGAAAGTGATAAAAATTAGAGCAGAAATAAATGAAATAGACTAAAAAAATAGAAAAAATTAATGAAACCAAGAGTTGGTTCTTTGAAAAGATAAACAAAACTGACAAACCCTTAACTTAACTCACCAAGGAAAAGAGAGAGAAGGCTCAAATAAATAAAATTGGAAATGAAAGAGGAAAAATTACAAAAGACACCTCAGAAATACAAAAGATAATAAGAGAATACTATGAAAAGCTATATGCCAACAAATTGGATAATCAAGAAGAAATGGATAAATTCTTAGAAACATACAACCTTCCAAAACTGGACCAAGAAGAAGTAGAGAATTTGAATAAACCAATCACCAGTAAGGAGATTGAAACAGCAATCAAAAGCCTACCAAAAAGTAAAAATCCGGGACAGATGGCTTCCCTGGTGAATTCTACCAAACATTCAAAGAAGACAATAGCTATCCTTCTCAAACTCTTCTAAAAAATTGAAGAGGAGGGGAGGCTTCCTAACTCATTCAATGAAGCCAACATTATCCTGATACCAAAACCAGAAAAGAACAAAACAAAAAAGGAAAATTACAGGCCAATATCACTGATGAACATCGATGCAAAAATCCTCAACAAAATACTAGCAAATTGAATACAGTACGTTAAAAAGATCATACATCATGATCAAGTGAGTTTCATTCCAGGGATGCAGGGATGGTTCAACATCCACAAATCTATTAGCGTGATACACCACATTAACAAAATGAAGAATAAAACCACATGATCATCTCAATAGACGCAGAGAAAGCATTGGACAAGATACAGCATCCATTTATGATAAAAACTCTAAATAAAATAGGTATAGAAGGAAAAATACCTCAACACAATATAGCCATAATTGAAAAACCCACAGTAAACATCATTCTCACTGGAGAAAAACTGAAATCTATCCCTTTAAGAACAGGAACCAGAAAGGATGCCCACTGTCACCACTCTCATTTAGCATAGTATGGGAAGTCCTAGCCAGAGCAATCAGGCAAGAAAAAGAAATAAACGGGACTCACATTGGAAAAGAAGAAGTGAAACTGTCACTCTTTGCAGATGACATGATTTTATATCTAGAAAATCCTAAAGAATCCACTAAAAAACTTTTAGAAACAATAAAAGAATACAGTCAAGTCACGGGATACGAAATCAACATACAAAAATTGGTTGTGTTTCTATACACTAACAACGAAGTAGCAGAAAGAGAAATTAAGAATGCAATTCCATTTAAAATTGCAACAAAAAGAACTAAATACCTAGGAATAAACTTAACCAAAGAGGCAAAAGATCTGTGCACTGAAAACTATAAAAAGTTGTTGAGAGAAATTGAAGAAGACACAAAGAAATGGAAAGATATTCCGTGCTCTTGGATTGGAAGAATTAACATCTTTAAAATGTCCATACTTCCTAAAGCAATCTATAGATTCAACACAATCTCTATCAAAGTTCCAACAACATTTTTCATAGAAATAGAACAAAGAAGCCTAAAATGTATATGGAACAACAAAAGACCCTGAATAGCCAAACTTTCTGAGGACAAAGAGAAGAGCAGGAAACCCCATTCTGTTGGTGTTTCCTGGCAGTGAAAGCCTTAGAGGTCAAGGAAACGTAGAGTTTTGTAAGGTGATGCCTGGCCGTCCCTCCACCTCTGAGCCATATATTGTCTAAAAAACCAAGCATGCACTTTATGTCTACATGCCCATCAAAAACAAGGTGTGAAAACAAAAAGACCCCACTGCACATTGTTCCGAGTTGGTCTGAGCGCTTGAATGTGATCATTCTGTCCTGATGTGCGTACAAATCTCCCCGCAGTTGTGCAGGTCACAGTGCAGTTTCGGACCTTGTGAGCTCGGCTGCCATTTCCATCTTCATAGTGGGGGCAACAGCAGGGTCACAGATCCCTATGGTGTCAGCCTGGTCTACAGATGACAAGTGGCAGGATGGAGAACCCCAGTTTTCTGAGCAGACTCTATATACTTAGAAGATTTGAACAGATTCTTCAAGTTACAAGACTTCCTCAAAATAAATCAACATTTGCCATTGGAACTGGTTTGACTGAGGTGAGCTAGGATGGGGTAAGATTGGAGCTAACTTAGGAAAATCCACGCTGATTCCTGGCTGCCCTGGGATGCCTGGCCCTAGTTATCACCACTGGTTATACCTACACGTAAAACAAGAAGGCTAAGGATATCCTGAAGCTGTCCAGTGCTCCCATCCCTGAGGTTAGTGGTACCACTAAAGCTACTGCAGCCATTAATTCATCTGTGTTTCTGGGTCTTATGAACAGTACACAAAAGGTACAAATTCAAGGTATGCACACAGGTTTATTCAATAATCTGCAAACAGACTCCATGAGTGTCTGTCACCTTATTCCTGGTGAATCAAAGGGAGCCACCTCCTCTGTTACCAGGGGATAGACTCGGCTCTGATCTGATCATTTTACATTCAAATGGCCCACTCACTCCAACCTCCAGCCAGCTTCCTCTGCATGAAGGTCACCACCCTAAGCCGACCGTTACTTCCGCACAGCCTATACAGCTTCTGTAGGCACCGTTCTTCCCTGCACAATAAAGCTTGCCTCACAGCAAACTATGAAACATGTATATCCTCTGCCTATGTCCTTGTCCATCTTTCCTCCCAACATAAGGTAGGACCCAGCACACCTTACCCTGTGCATACAGCACTCACGATTTGTTAATACCTGCTCTCCTCCCTGTACAACCCCTCTCACGCAGAACCACACTGGTATATATATCTTTGCTTTATTTAGGGCTGTTGCACTGGAAACTTTAGCTCCAGTAACACTAGAGATGCAGAGTGACACTGTGGCCGGTCAAAACTAATTTTGGTTGAAGTGGCTAAGGTGGTCTAAACTGAAAAAGTTATTGCTTGGTCCTGCAAATTCTATGTGAGGAATTACATGAAAAAAAGAACGATGAAGGCGGTAGAGATGACAGTATCTTGCTTTTCACTGCAGAGGAAATATAGGCATTGGATATTCAGTCAAATACACATTCTATTGCCATTTGGCTATCTTGGTCCTTTCCCTGTGAATTTAATCATTGGAAGATACAGTTGTGGTGTATGTGTCCATTACTGGGTGAATCAAAATATACAGAGAATCATTGTTAAAAGGTCTAGAGTACAGACGTTGCTTTAAAGCCAGAGCACCTGCTGATTGTGATGTCAGTGCACTATGGGGTTCGCTGAGACACTGAGGGAAAGAGTTAGTGCTTTGACAGCCAGGACTTGTGTTTGCCTTGGCATCCAAGTACAGGAACTGGGGTCAAAAAGCCAAGCAGCATTTTCGTTAGTTCCATTTGACATCATGGAACGTTTATCACATTTATTGTCAGGACTTTACAACTTAGCATCGGAAGACTGAACTTTAACGACGTTGTCTACTTCTGGCTGTGTCAGGACTTGGCTTTTGGTTAACTATTAGGAAGCCAAGTATTTGAAAGCTCTTATTTGTGTGACCAGTTTGCCGTTAATAGGTATTAAAAGCAGGCTGGCAGGGCAGGAAGAGGAACCGTTATTCTCTGCAAAGTAAAGCATAAAGTGCCCTCAAAGTGGCCCTAAACCTCTGTGCGAAAATCTTGAAGAGCTTTCATGGGTAGAGGCAGTAAAGAGGGAATGACAGCTGACTAGAATGACATGACCAAGACAACGAGGCAAAAAACTCAGCACGTTGTCTTGCTTCCTTTCAGATGCTACTGTATTACATCCAGTCCTTGGCCTAGTGTACTGTCCAGTGTGCTTTCTGTTTAGAAAATTGCCATGTATTTATACAATGATTTCTCTTTAGAAAATTGCATGTTCTTCACTTGATACAAATGCACAGCTTGAATCATATTACTAACACTGGTCTTTGGTTTAAAACAGGCTTGCTTGAGATTTCAAGAGAGGGCATGATGTCGCCTTCCACTTTAACCCGTGCTTCAGTGAGAACAACAGGAGAGTCGTTGTTCGCAATACAAAGCTGGATAATGTCTGGGGAAAGGAAGAAAGACAGGCGGTTTTCCCATTTGAAAGTGGTAAACCATTCAAAGTAAGTTATTGCTACTATGAGATATTGAAAATGTCTGTTGCTCATGGGACTCGCTCTAAACCACAATGCACTTGAAATGAATTTTCACCAGCTCTCCTGAGACACCTAACTAGGACATCTCCTCCCCATCCCAGGGGACCAGGCGTTGCAGGCTGGAACAGGGCCAGGAGCAGCTGTTGTGCTTGTGGCCACCACTCTGAGTTTAAGCTCTTCTGGAAATGAGAAAAATATCATCCTTAATAAAAAAAAGGCAGAAAGTCTTTGCGGTGCAGTTGGACTGAGACTTGCCTCCTTAAATCAACATAGTTGGCACGGCAATCAAAACTAAAATCTTTTGTAATTCTAAAATGAATACATGCCTGTTTTATGAAAAAAATATATATTTTTTTAAGTGGCTAAAAAGTCCTCCATCCTTCATCCCTTCCACCATCCTCACAAAAGTTGCAACTTGGTGAATATCTTTCCAGTATTGTCTACGACACACAGCACACTTTTTGTTTTCAAGTGCTGCTTCAATAAATATCTACTAGGTCCTCCCTGTTGGGCCGTGGCTGGCTGTAGAGTGGGCAATAAAACAGCTCAACTGTAAGCTCCTCAAGGGCAGGGAGAGGAGGGACCCTATTCTACATCTGGTGGACATCTTTTCCTCTCGGAACATTGTTACCCAATGGTATATCATTGTTTACGTATGTGATAATTTAACCAGTTCTCTATTGATGAAAATTTGGAATATGGAAAATTCCAAACAAATAAAACCTGGGAAGGTTTATTTATTTATTTTACTGAAATACTGTAATAACTATCCTTATAAATCTTTGCTCCCTAGAAGAACAATTTTATTCAAAGAATAGACATGTTTAAAACTTAGAGAAGATATTGCCAAAGTGCCCCTTCTGAAGGATGTGAGGATTAACACATCCACAAGCTCCTGGAAGAGTGTGTTTTCCCTACTCTTGCCAAAACTGGTTATTACAGAGCTTCATAACATTTGCCACTCTATTAAGGGTGTCCTACTTTAGTGTTTATTTTTTACTTTCATGTGTTTTAGACCATAAAAAAACTTTAAGTTTTAATGTAAACTGTATGTTTTTATTAATGTTCTCCTTTATGGCTTCAACTATATATTTTTTCTAACAATTTTAGCATTTTGGTTTGTGTAAACCTTTAAATAATCTAGAGTTTATTTTTGCTGTAAAGTTACTCTTTCTGCACTTTAATCAGTTCCACAAATGATCTACAAGATGGAACATCAGGCATCCTGAGCTCAGGCAGACTGGTTTTGAAATTAATGGGCATTTCTAACAGTTCTGCATATGTGCCATTTCAGATACAAGTGCTGGTTGAAGCTGACCACTTCAAGGTTGTGGTCAGTGATGCTCACTTATTGCAGTACAATCATCAGAAGAGAAATCTCAGAGAAATCAGCAAACTGTGAATTTCTGGTGACATAAATCTCACCAGTGCTTCACACACTATGATATAATCTTAAAGGGGCAGATGCTTTTTAAAAAAATGAAATTGAATGTAAACTTTGCACATTTAAAGGGTTCACGTACACTATGAGTGAAAAGTTTTACCTTTATTCATCGATGTCCTACTTGTAAATCATCCATTTAACAAATACTGTAAGATTTACCTGTCTTCATATGTCATTTAATCATATGTGCATTTATTTTCAATAATGCACAATGGAAAAAGAAATATTTAGCAATATTAATACTGTGTTGGAGTCTCCCAAAGCTTTCTATGCTTCCTAAAATATTTTTTAAGACAAGAAATAGAAGTAAATACTACCCAAAAATTAACCTCTCTCTTCCTGGGTTTCATAAAAACCAGGAGATGCTACAAGGAAATCATTCTCCTGTTTTGTTACTTCAGGAAATAAAATATATTCAGGAAATGAGAAAAGCAGAAAGAGTTTACCCATAGATGACCCTTGACCCATAGGCAATGACGGTTAGCATTCTATTTCTTTTAACTCCTTTTAAATCCTATTTTGTCTCTAAACTATACTTCACTGCTTTCAAATCAGTATTGGATACCGACATGAGACTACCTCCCCATAGGTTTTCTTGGTTTTTATGAAATCTCTAAATTTGTAGAGGGGAAAAAAGTCATTTCTTAATTAAACGTACATCAGATTCAAAGGTTTAATAGTTCCCATTGTCAACATTCTTAACTATGCCTTTCTGCCCTTCCTTTCTCCCAGCAAGCCCAAAGAATAATAAAATTTCAAAACTAGGTTGTGGTCACACCAGTTCATTTTATAGAAGACCAAAATATTATTGTATCTATTATTGTCTCTACAATACCATCTTCTCAAGTTCTTTAAATTGCTCATTGTCACAGGCTGGGTTCCCCGGGAAGCAAAGAGATCAGAATGCAAGAGGTTTATGAGGGAGCGCTCTTGAGATCAACTGCTGTAGGGGCAAGAAGGTACAGGATTGGGCAGAGGAGGACGTGAGGCGTGGATGCCTCAGCCCACCCTGCAGGGGAGCTGAAGCTGGGATGATACTTTAGAGTAGTCAAGAGGGGGACAGGTCCTTGTAGCTCATCTCTAGTCAACAAGTACAGGCCACCTGGGAAACAGGGCAGAAACGTGGGTGAAGGGTCTATCTTCACCTGAGGCCCTTCTCACAGGGGATGATAGCTGCGGGGGGGTCTGCACTTCTGATGACTAGAGGAGTTCATTCTTCAGTCCTTCAGAGGGATTGGGCAGCACATCACAGCACATTTTAAAAACTACATAAATCCCTTAACCTAACATCTGGTCTTGACCGCCCTTCTCCTATGGTTAAATGGAAGAACATAAGCTTTGGAGAAAAGAGGGAAATATGCTTACACAAAATAACTCCTCTGAGCCTCGGTTCCTTTGTCTATAAAATGGGCAGTATAGTACATCTTCTGTAGAGTTACTGTGATCACGAAATATTGTTTGCAAAGGGGTCGTCATGTAGTAGTCTTCAATAAACGGAAATGCTCTGTCTTTTTGATTTTGGAAAGGCTCTTGTTCTACTCAAGCAGTTTCCTTCCATTTGGTCTTCAAAGAGTTTTCTCAGGCCTCATGATTCTAGAGTCCAATAGCCCAGGAACACTCTTTCTAGTTGTAGGAGACACTGATGGCTGCCTTCCCATTTATTCCCTGTTTCGCATCCCCTACTGACTCCTATTGATCTGCAGATGGGCAAGTGGCATCAGTTGGCCCAACCAAAGGGAAAGACAAAGCTCTGATTACCACCTACAGCCATCTTATGACCCTGAAAGGACCCAGCCTTGGAGAAGCCGACACCGAGTGTCGCACCGAGTGTGACCAAGTGAACTGCAAACCGAATGTGGACCTTGATGCCATCACTGAGCTGTTGATAGTAAAGTGCCTCGAATCATCCTGATAACTTATTGTTAAGCCAGTTTGAGTTCACTTTACTGCTACTTAACCGCCAAAAGCTTTCTGAACGATTCAGTAGTACATCTTATTAAACCTACCACAGAGGAAAACCATGTTTACAGACTCTGTCTCATTCTCATCTACTTTATCCTCGAGGGCAAATATTATTTTATGTTGCATATTGTTATTTTGTACTCACCTCTGGTACATGTTCCTGGCTCTGCACCCTTAGTAAACCCTAACTTCTATATATATTTCTTTGTTCTGCATGTCTTGTTTGAATTATGCATTGACAGACTTAATGATTAAAAGCCACCTTAATCTCGGGTAAGACTAGGCATTCTGGGAACATTCCTCACACAGCCTCCCAACTGCTCACATGGACTTGATAATAAACACAATCTCCCCCACAAGCCGAACACACATTCCTTTGACAACAGAAGTGGATGCGTTTTCTTTTCTTGTTTGCAAACCCCTAATCTTGAGGGGTTATCCATCAAGTTCCTGCTTGTTTGGTCAACACCTGCAACCCTCAACCCATTTGCTGACAGAAACAACTGGACCCAGGTCTGGTCACAAACTTTAGCTACTCCGAGTCTTTTTGGTGCTCCGTTATTCTGACGGTCCTGTCTTCTACAATTTCATAGGTAAGAGTCTTATAAAAGAACATTTCAAACCCATTGTGATTGATATAATTCTCTTCAAAGGAAGAAGGCATTTCCTTCAAAGGTTGTCAGTTATGTAAAAGGAAAAATGAAAAAGGCAAAACTTTAATGGGCACCTCTAATAATTTGACCGTTTGAAACAGCAGCATGTAAACTGAGTTCAGAATCCAGAAAGCTCATCTAAAGAAACGCAGTACACCTGGAAAATGCAGCCTGCAAAGCTGCTCAACACCAATAAATTTAAGAGTTCAAACGAAGAATAGCGTATGAAAGGATGTAAATATTTCTGTCAAAGTTTAACATATTTTGATTAAACTGAAGAATGTTCATAAGCTGTGAACATACTTAGGTTTAAGCTTAAAGTTTTGTTTTGTTTTTTTAAAGATTGTCAGCAGTTGTTATGTCAGTTGCCAACGTTTTTTTTTCTTTCGCTATTTCTCCCCAAATCCCCCCGTTATGTAGTTGTATATTTTTAGTTGTGGTCCTTCTAGTTGTGGCACATGGGACACCGCCTCAGCGTGGCCTGATGAGCGGTGCCATGTCTGAACGAGTGAAACCCTGGGCCACCGCAGAGTAGTGCACAAACTTAACCCCTCGGCCATGGGGCCGGCCCTAAGCTTAAAACATTTTAAACAAGAGAGGCTAGGCACAGTGCATTTTTATTCTGCATAAAGTAAAAAATATCCCCACTTCCCCTGAAAAAACAGTATCATATCTAAAACACACGATAGTAAATATTAACTATTAGGACATTAGATAACACTATATACATGAACATTAATCCATAATTTTTAACTTTTCAGTATTCGAAGAATACACTGCAGCATGGAGATTATGAAAAAAACGTTTTGCTTTTTGTAATTCATAGTTCTTCTGGTTGATTTCCATTAGGAGGCACTCGAGGTGAAAAGGAAATTAAGCCCCCACCAAAGGAAGCGTGTCTGGCATGCTCCTGTCACCTCTCCTCCACCTGCGTGAAGGGATCACTGCACCCAGGGCGTGGCTAGAGAACAAAGTCAGAGAAGTCACTAAAGTAACACTCAAGTTTCACCAACTTAGTCTGCAACATTGCAAGTTAATAGTGGATTAATTAATAACATAAATAACATTTTTGTACCTAATAAAATTATTAATATAATGATTATGCTACTTTCCAGCAGATATAATGTCAAAACTATAGCTTTTTTCATTGAAAGGGTGATTAACATGTAAATGGACTCAGCAGCACATGCAGGTTGAATAAAACTGAGGCCACATCTTAAGCCACTTATGTAGAGTCCACAAATCCTAACCCATAGAGCAGCACTCAAGGTGCCTTTTACTAGTCGGATCCTGTGGGATCCTTTCCTCTGTTCCCCCTCAAGCCCCAGTTCAGGCTCAAATGATGCCATGGAGCAAGTCATAATTTGGGTGTGAAATGGACAGGGGGACCAACAAAAAATATATCAAAAAATCAAAATTCTAATATATACAGAAGTAGAAAAGAATTCACAGGGACAGTAAATTATAAGGTACTAAGATTTATCAGCAAGATAATGTATAGATAACTGTGAAGTACTTGTAGTCATATTACTAATATATAAAAAACAGAACATTATGATTCATTAGCTTCCAGATTTACTTATAAGATTACATATTATCAGAACATATCATTCTGAGTTCAGATCTAGGAACAAGATGAAGTCAGATTTCTATAAATAGGCCTTATGCTGAAATGCCTGACCCTCCGGTCTCAGCCTGCGTTTAAAAGCAGCTGGAACCAAGAAGGACCAGAGTGTGGGTCACAGTAACATACTTCCTTATGCCCCGGAGACACCCAGCCACCCAGAAGCCTGAACACCAAGAAGGCATCTTTGAGAGCCAATGAAAGCCAAGATAACAGAGGTCCTGAAGGAGCTGGTGGCTTCAGGAAGCCAAGCATTGGCCAGGCTTCATGAGGTTAACAACAGTTGCTGCTGTTTGATCCTACACTTGCTGTAATGAATTGTTGATATTCTGAAATCAAAGATCAACAAACCAAGGCCATTCCCTGAACCATTTTAGCAATTGCCCTGGAAAATTTCAAGGTAAGGCTGTACACCGGAGTTGTCAGCTGGGCTACACATTAAAATGACCTGGCAAAGGTCTACCCCAGGTCGCTGAACTAAACCACGTGGAAGAGCAGAAAACCAGGGCAGCAAACACTCAGTGTGCAAGAGAGCACTGATGCATCATGCCCGTGCCAGTGGCCCTGAACACGAGGCAGACGCTTTGCCTGAGAGGGGCAGAGGGTGGATGAGGGAAATGGAACCCTGAAGTTACAACATGCTTTAGGAACATAACACTTTCATATCCCTCTCCTCATAAGAGATTAAATGTGTGCAACTGTGCCTGGACATGAGGCAACACGGGAGTGATGAGAGCATCCACAGGAAGCCCGCCCAGAGGGCTAATGCTGGAGCTGGAGTTAGAGGCAAGAGGTCACCAAAAGTAAAGGCTGGGGGCTTCCAAATAAAATAGAACATAAATAGAGTAATCTAAGCAAATTAGAACAAAAACAGCCAATGACAACTGAAGCTAGGCTAGACATGGTGTCCCCAAGCGCATGCTTCAGATGGACGGAAACCTTGCCTTATACTTTTCTGCATCGCTTAGAAACACCTGCATAACCCAGGCCACATGTTAGATATTCAAGTACTCAACCGACTCGTCACAGCACATTTGACACATAAGTCACATAAGGAAATACACCTTCAGAGTTTACTACTAAAACAAACTATATTTTAAAGTATGTTAACATGAAATTTTGTTCCCATTTTGATAAAAACGAATAACAAATGGATTTCAGAGTAAAGAAATAACAAGATGTAAATTTTAAACTGCATTTCAATTAAAAACTGAGTAATATTCATTTTATAAAACAAATCTAGAATATAAAAGATCTTTTCAGATTAAGTTGGAAAACTTACTGAATCAAGAAGATGGCATTCAGTCATGAGATTTTTATTATCAAATACTGCTGAAAAAAAAGAATTTTTAACTTTTTAAATATTCTCACAGTCAAGGGTTATTAGAAATGGACGAAGCTTTGAAAGATATGAGAAGTTCCATATATCAAATGCTAAAACAAAAATGTAGGTCATCTCATGATATAACAGTTTTTCAATGTCGTTAAAGATTTCTTAGTAAAATCCTCATCCTTCATTTCAGTATAAAAAGGGTCTCCTACAAACAAATCTCATGCTTGTAATATTAAAGGTGCCCAAAAGACTCCCAATGAAGAGCACAGCTGGAGAACATGAAATGTCCGGCCAAGGTGATGTTTATTTTGCGTTAGGCCCCAGCCAGAAGAGCACCCCAGAGCAGCAGAAGAGAGGAGGCAAAACCATCACACGCTATATTATAATAAAAACACAAGAGCCCTTTCCTAATGCATGACAATTGCAACAAAGTAGGTAGAAGTAGGCATTAGGGAAGAAAAATTGGTCATTTTGAAGAAAGGTTTGAGGATGTGTGTTGAAAAGGAGGAGAACTAAAAAAACTTCAGGGAATTTCTCTAATTGAGTCTTCGCAAACAATGAAGGATCCCAAATAGTTTGGTCTAATGTAAAATGCTACTTATATCCAACATGGATTAGTATCTGCTGTTGATTTTTTTTTTTTTGGTGAGGAAGATGGCCGCTGAGCCAACGTCTGTAGCAATCTTCCTCTATTTTGTATATGAGATACCACTGCAGCATGGCTTGATGAAAAGTGTGTAGGTCTGTGCCCAGGATTCAAACCGGCAAACCCTGGGCCACTGAAGAGTAGTGCACAAGCCCGGCCACTATGCCACCAGGAAGGCCTGGTGCCTGTTGTCGATTTTTAATAGGTCTACCACAACTGGGCTCTACCTCAGCTGATTTCATTGGATTATTATAAAATTAGCACATTTACTGTGTTTCAAAAAGATCTGGGCAAAAGTTTTGATACAAATGAAAATAAAACCAAACCCACCTTCCCTAAGCATCATTTTTTAAGCACAGCCAGAGAAGTGTGATGGTTTGGTGACTAAGCTTCCTTTGCTGCTGAAATTCTCATCCAGCCTGCCACCAACCTGAAGAAAATCACCTCACTCCTCATGCTCATCATCTCCCTTCCCTCTTGGGACCCTGTGACCTTCCTCCCAGGACCGTGGGGTTAGGGGCTAATAACAGAAGTGAAGTCACTTAGAAAACACAGAAAAGCAACTTTAGGAGATATGTCACTTCAGGTAATCTAATCCCATCCATCAAACGAAATCTGCAAGTGTTTGGTGGTGAGGATGTGGTCTATTTTCCAGAAATCACAGACAGCTTATATCGCTTCCTGTGAAAACTTTTACACCTCCTGTACAAGCTCCCATCCAACCCAAGTACTTTTCTTAAGTAGTCTCAGCAGAAAAACTAACCTGAGGACGATTTAACGGGACTTTCTATTCTAAAAGATCCAGCGTCAAACGCTATAAGATCAACTTCCTTCGGCACCGCAGAGCCCAAGGCCTCAGCCTGCTCTCCTGGCTGCATTCTCTCTCTCACTGCCTTCTTCACAGTAGTGAGGTGACCCCCATCTGCGATCCCAGCATCGTCCTGTTTTGGTCCACTTGCTATACCTGAAACAACTTTTTCCTACAAAGAGAAATTATGACATTTACTAAAGTGACTCATTACCATCTTATAAGAAAAATAAATAAAGCATACCTAAAATATTTCACACATGTGTCTTATGCTTATCAAGTTCCTAGTATGTGCTAAACAGGCTGGGGGTCAAAGGTAAAGGACAAAGTTCCTGCCCTCAAGGAGTTAGTTGTGGTTGTGGTTTAATGTAAACAAAGATAGGACCCTTCAACATGTCTAAAAACTGATGGAAAAGAGAGAACAAGGCTAACTGATGGAATGAGAGGTCAATAAATAAGAGGTCTGGGGGAATGGTCCTAAGTACAGATAAAAGATTAGTTTGATTTTAACTGTTCAGTAGTCTTAACGGTGGCCTATAAAATAATGCAGGAGAGAAACACTGGTGGTAAGGGGCAGAATTACAAGGCTCTGATATAACGCTATCTTGACACAGCCGTTATCTGAGTCACTGATGGTGTTATGTTCCCAGGACTAAGCACCCGATAAGAAATGCCCACAGGAGGTCCAAATGTCCCAGCATCCTTCTTGTTTAATAGACTTGAAATTCATTCAATCAATCTCGTCACTGTCCTCAGGACTTTTGTCATTAGTAAGACATTACTAATGTCTTACTAAGACATTACTTCATTAGTAAAATAAGGAGACTTCATTAGTAAAACAATCCTACAATAATCCTTTAATACTCTAACATCTTAAACTCCTAAGATAGAATTCAAAACAGAGTTTTTATTTGGATTACATAGCATAATAAAGTAGCAGTTCAGAAACCTGATTTTACAACCACAGGCTTTTTCTAAAATCTAAAAGAAAAAGTGGCAGGGCTCCAAGGTGGCTTGAGAAGTAGCAATCTGAACCAAAAGCTTGGAGTTAAAATATTTTAGGAAAAAATTACTACAAATAGATAAGAATGGAATCTATCATGTCAACAAAGCCAATTTTACAGAGAAAATAGGAAATTTTACATGATAAAATTTGGGAAGAGAGAGAGTCTAAGAGTCATTGTTCCTCTTTTCTCCTTAAAAAGTTCTTTCATTTTGAAATACATCACGCACAAGAGTATAGAAAGCAGAGAGATGGCATAGCCTGTGGGTTAAGAACATGGGTTCTGGAGTGAGAAACCCAGCTCCACCCTGGGCACATGCTCAAGTCTTCCTGGCCTCAGATTCCCCACCCGGGGATAACGGCACCCACCTCACAGGACTGTTGTGAGGATTAACTGAGTCAATGTGTGTGAGGGCCTGGGAAGCATAGTTGGCACATTATATAAATTATGTATTACTGCTATTATTACTACAAAACAATGTATAGGTAACAGTTTAAAGAATAAAACACACAGGTACATACCGCTACTTAGCAGCTCAGAAGCTCTCAGGGGGACCAAATTCAATCTCAACCCCACCTCCCCGCCCAGAAATAACCATCCTGAATTTTGTGTTGACTTTTCCTCACTCTTTCAAGACAATCAGGACATTGTAAGTAATAGAGGACACGTTTTGTGAAATGATGAAAAACCTGAAGCTAAATGTTTCTCTTTTTTTTTCTACTTTTATCTCCCCAAACCCTCCCTTTACACAGTTGTATATCTTAGTTGCACATCCTTCTAGTTGTGGGATGTGGGACGCCACCTCAACGTGGCCTGACGAGCAGTGCCATGTCGGTGCCCAGGATCTGAACCCCGTGCCACCGCAGCAGAGCCACGCAAACTTAACCACTCGGCTAAATGTTTCTAAAGCTTAAATTCATTAAAGTAAAACAGTCTATATTAGAAATCCACAAATTTGCCTGAAACACATCTTTGCTCGTATTGCTAGCTTTCTCCCATCCACAAGTATGGTCAGATTGTTGAATTTCTGGTGCAGGTCCTGTATCTGTTAATAAATAAAGCACAAGATTATCAGATTAATGCTAACCATATTAAATTTACAAACTAATCCACAAAAGCTTCAAACAAATTGACAACAACTTGGACTGGTCACATAAAATTAGACTGTCATTTTAAATTTAGTATTCAAATCAATTCTTATATGGTAAAATTGTTCATTGTTATTTTATGTTATAAACCTCAAAAATCTAATAAAGGATGTCATATGTGAATAACTCTCCCAAACTATTTTGATGACTAAAATGGTAGGAGAGATATCCTAAATTATACAGTGTGAACACAATCTCTCTCCCTTTTGTGTTTTTTTGAGTTTTTTTTTTTTACAGTTTATTTATCCCTTCTCCTACTGAGGAGCATATTCCTTGCTTTCAAGTCTTGGCAATTATGAACGGTGCTGCTATAAACATCTGTGTGCACATTTTTGTGTGGACACGGGTTTTCAGCTCATTTGGGTAAACACCAAGGAGTGTGACTGCAAGATCTCATGGTAAGACTGTTTAGTTTTGTAAGAAACTGCCAAACTGTCTTCCAAAGTGGCTGCACCATTTTGCATCCCCACCAGTGATGAATGAGCGCTCCTGTTGCTCCACATCCTCACCAGCATCCGGTGTTGTCAGCGGTTTGGATCTTTGCCATTCTAACAGGTGTGTACTGGTGTCTCATTGTACTTTTAACCAGCAATTCTCTAAGGGCATATGATGTTGAGCATCTTATCTCTTCATACACTTACTTGCCGTCCATCTGTCTTCTTTGATTAAGTGTCTGTCTGTTCAGTTCTTTTGTCCATTTTTTAAATCAGGTTGCCTGTTTTATCATTGTTGAGTTTTAAGAGTTCTTTGTATATTTTAGAAAACAGTCCTTTATCAGATAGGTCTTTTGCAAAATTTTCCCCTAGTCGGTAGCTTGCCTTCTCTTTCTCTTGACACAATCTCATTGTATTTTCATTTTTATTTTTTTGGTGAGGAAGATCGGCCCTAACATCTGTTACCAATCCTCTTCTTTTTTTGCTTGAGGAAGACTGGCCCTGAGCTAACATCTGTGCCAGTCTTCCTCTATTTTGTACATGGGTCACCACCACAGCATGGCTTGATGAGTGGTGTAGGTCCATGCCTGGGATCAGAACCTGCAAACCCTGGGCCAATGAAGTGGAGTGTGCCAAATTTAACCACTATACCACTGGGCTGACCCTGACACAATCTCATTTTAAAGGATTCAAATAATACACATACTAGCAGGATGGGAATATATGATCCCCATCCTTCTGGTATTTCCAGTCTCCTCAAAGTGGTAACCACTGTCAACAGTTGGGTAAATATGCTTTGAGCCTCCATACTATGCATTTATACAAATAGGTACTCTCAATCTTCCTCTCTCAAAAAAATTCAAATGTCAAAAATACTCAGGATTACACTTATGACCAATTGATTTTCAACAAAAGTGCCAATGCAATTCAATGAGGAAAAGATAGTTTTTTCCAACAAACAGTACTGGGAAAAGTGGATATCTGCAAGAAAAATACGAATTTGGGCTCTTTCCTACACCATACACAAAAATGAACTCCAGAGCCAGCCCTGATAGCCTAGTGGTCAAAGTTCAGTATGCTCTGCTTCGGCAGCCCAAGTTTGGTTCCAGGGTGTGGAACCACACGACTTGCCTAGCAGTAGCCATGCTGTGGTGGCAGCTCACACAGAAGGACTAGTAGGACTTACAACTAGAATACACAATTATATACTGGGGCTTTGGGGAGGAAAAAAAAAGAGAGGAAGACTGGCAACAGATTTGCTCAGGGCAAATCTTCCTAGCAAAAAATAATTAATCACAACTTAATTTTTTAAAAAAATGAACTCTGAATGTTCACAGACCTAAGTGAAAGAGATAAAGCTGTTAGAAGTAAACATAAGATAAAATCTTTGTGACCTATGGTTAGGCAAAAAGAGTTCTTGGAAATAATGCCAAAATCACAACATTAAAAAAAATTGATAAACTGAACTTCATCAAAATTAAAAACATCTGCATTTCAAAAGATACCATTAAGAAAATTAAAGAACAAGCCACAAATTGGGAGGAAATATTTGCAACTATTTCTGATAAAGGACTTGTATCCAGAATATACAAAGAACACTTACAACTCAATAATAAAAAGACAAACCCAATTAAAAATGGGCAAAAAGATTTGAATAGATATTTCACTGAAGACGACATATGAATGTCTAATAAGCACATGAAAAGATGCTGATCATCATTACTCATTAGGGAAAAGCAAATCAGATCTACAATAAGACAGTTCACACCCCACAGGATGGCGATACTAAGAGAGACAGGAGCAAGCACTGGTGAGGACGCGGCGCAACAGGAGCTCTCACACACCCCTGGTGGGCACGTGAAAGGGTGTAATAACTTTGGAAAGCAGTTTGGCAATTTCTTAAAAAGTTAAACACAAATTTACCACATGATCCAGCCATATCTTCCCAAGTGAAAGAAAACATGCCCACATGAAGATTTGTAAGTGAATATTCATAGATTATTCGTAATCACCAAATAGTGGAAACAACCTATATGTCTGTCAACTGGAGAATAAAGACTGATGTCTCCATGAACCACTACTCAGCCATTAAAGGAACAAAGAACAGGTATGTGCTGCAACACGGAGGAACCACAGAGACACCATGCCGAGGGAAAGAAGCCACATACAAAAGACCACATATTGGGTGATTCTACTTAGAATGAAACGTTCAGAAAAAGCAAATCTACAGAGACAGTAAGGAGACTCGTGGTTGCTTGGGACTGGGTGTGGCAATGGCAACTGACTGAAAACAGGCAAGAGGCATCTTTCTGTGGTAATGAAAATGTTCTAAGTTTGGATTGTAGCGACGGTTGCACAACTCTGTAAATTTACTAAAAATCATTGACTTTTATACTTAGAACGGGCAAATTTTATAATATGTAGATTATTTATCCTCAGTACAGCCCTTTAAAATAAATAAAAGCCCCAGGAGCCAACTTGAAGAGGCTCCCACTGGCCAAAGCTGGGAAATGAGCATCAATAAAGATAATGACTGTAAATGATGCCAACATAAATACTTTTAAATCCATAAAATAATTATGATACTAAGAAAGACAAAATTAATTGGTCACCATTGAAGGATGCTAGTGAAACAACTCATTATTATGTCAACTGGTCATAAAGTAATGCTGACATTATTATGACTCCATAAACACTATTCACTTCTGGGCCATATAATTACAGAATATTGTGTTTCTTCACATTTTTCTCTAGACTTAATCATTGCCTTGCTTTTTGTTTGCTTAGTTTTTTAATGTATCTATCATCAATTTGCCTCTAAACTCTGCACAGTATGTATAAATCACCTCTTAATACAACTAGAAAAGCAAACCACTTTGGTATTCTATTCTGTTCAGCCTCAGAGACAGTGTCTTGCTGAGCCCCAGCCTCCTGCTCCAGTCTGAACGGCTGCTACCTGAGCCCGCTGCCCACCCTCTTTACTCACCTCAGCCACAATTCCCTTAGACTTTTTGGGGATCTGTCCCACCTCCTCCCACTTTCTTGGCTTACTCCCTCATTTTTGTGAGGGCCGTTCTCAGGTTCCTGAGAAAGGATGCATGGGAGGTAAAATTTCCGTGTGTATCTGAAACATGCCTTTCCAACCTCAAGCATGATTGGCTGGGTATACAACGCCAGGCTGAGTGTTGTTTTCCCCAAGAAGTTTGAGGGCACTGTTCTCCCAGCTTTCGATGTCGCTGTTGAGAAATCTAAGGCTATTCTGATTCTTGACCCTTTGTATGAAACTTGTTTTTGCTCTCTGGAAGTTTCTAGATGTTTCTCTTCATCCCAAGAGTTGTACAATTATATTTAATTGTGCATTGGTGTGCGTCTACTCTGACTCACAGTGCTAGGCACTCAATGGGCTCCTTCAATCTAGAATTCAGGTCCTCCAGTTCTGGGAAAAATGTGAAACTATTTCATTGATCATTTCCTCTCCACTATTTTTTCTGTTCTCTTTTTCCGGAATCCTTATTATTTGGATATTATACTTCTAGACTGGTCCCCTTAATATTCTTATCTAGTCTCTCCTATCTTCTCTCTCTTTTTGTCCTAATTTGTGGGAGATCTCAGCTTCATATTCCATCTTTCTACTGAATCTTACATTTCTGCTCTTATAGTTTTTAACTTCAAAGAGCTCTTTTGTCATTCTCTGAATATTCTTTTTTTCATAGCTGTTCTTATTTGGCAGAAAAAATGCCTGGTCTCTTTGAGCATATTAACACTTGCTTTTAAAGTTCTTTCTCCTGGATCAGCCCATGGCCTCATCTAAACAGCTTCTTTCCTGTGCTGCTGTGGCACCTTCTTCCAGGTTTCGGGTTGTCTGCAAATGTCTCATGGTTGTTGGCCACTGGTTCTTGAAACAGTATTTTATATGCTTATTTCTAAAATAAGCTCAAAACGCTAGAAACTGGCATCTCCTCCCAACCTTCACTGATCTTCCTAGTAACGGCCTCTATCAGCACTTTCTACACCAGATTGGAATGAGGGCTATGTCTGACACTGATAAAACTATAAACTCCTCTGGGGTAGAGAATGTGCCTTATTTGTCAGCTCCTCATACAACTCCTGGCACACAGCAGGGAAAATAACTGCTGGATGGACCCAGCTACTGAAGACTCGTCCTCATTTTTATCGCACGTGGAATCATCACAGACTAGGCAACAGCTGAATAGAATCTCAATTTCCAACCCATTTAGAAATTACCCTGACAGTATGCGGGAGGAGGGGACAGCAGCCATAAAATTTAGACAGTGCTTTACAGTTTGTAAAGGGGCTAATATCTCATTTAATATTACAGATACCTAAGCAGCCTCTACTACTCCCATTTTACTACTGTTACCTCGCTTCCAAAAACATGCGACTCGAAAGTTAAGCCATTCCAAGTCCTGACCACATACCTGAAGGCTGGCCATGTCCCAGAATCCACCTAGGTCTGCACAGGTGGTATCCTTTTCGCCTCATTGGTATTCCAAATCGTCCACCAGTTCTTCAAACGGTTTGAATATTTCTGCCTTAAGGAGTCTTTTTTGACCAACTGCAAGGGGAATAAGATCTTCTGCTAAGGGAAAGATGAGACTTTTAAAAGGTAGAGAACAAAACGGGACCTTGATTGCAAGTCAGCCAGCTGATAAGACGACCTCACGCCAAATAAACTGGAGCTTCCAGAATCAAACTCTTACCTTAAAGCAAAACAAAAAAACATCGGCTACAAAACTTTGTCATACAAATACTGAGCATTAACTGTCTGCTTCTGTTCCCACTAAAACGTAGCAATATTCATTCTCATATATGTTGCTACATAGTAAACAGCATTCTGCTCACCTTGGATTTTATAAGAATTCAACCTCAAACAACTCACTGTACATCAGCATCTAAGGCCTTCACTCAGCACACAAATGATTTTTTCTAAAAAGCTTCTCCAAATAAGATTAAGGAAATATCAGAAAATTTGTTCCATATTTATTTAGGTCATTTTCATTCAGAAAATATTTTGCATAACTAAACAATACTAGATATAGATGTCACTCAAAAAGTCATAAAAAAATCTAACAATAAAATAGGCAGACGTTTAACTCCCAGGAATGATGGCTAACATTCTAATTACTTACACCTTATAAGTCATCTACCATTTTAGCACAGAGATACTAGGGAACATATGTTGAGAAATGAAAATTCTTGCTATTTTGAATAACAAAACTATAAAGTTCGGCAACACTAGATTTTTGTTTCAGATAAATGTAAACATATTAAAATAAACAATGCAGAGCCAGCCTGGTGGCCAAGTGGTTGGGTCCATGCACTCTCCTTCAGCGGCCCAGGGTTCACTGGTTCAGATCCTGGGCACAGACCTACACACAGCTCATCAGGCCATGCCGTGCTGGCATCCCACACAGAAGAACTAGAATGACCTACAACTAGGATATACAACTGTATGTCAGGGCTTTGGGGAGAGGGGAAAAAAAAGAGGAAGATTGGCAACAGATGTTAGCTCAGGGCCGATCTTCCAAAATAAATAAATAAATAAATAAATAAAATAAGCTAAGGCAAAAAACATAAATGTTCCCTCACCTTTGTTTGGAATATATCCTTCAAACTTCCTTTCCCACTCAAGGCAGTCGGTCAATATTAATTCCTCACTTTCATATTGGAGAATCTTCCTAAAATTATGACATATGTTTCAGTTTTACAAATGTTTCTCATACTAATATCTAAGTATTAGCAATATGACACTTATACAATAGTAATTTTCCAGAGCTGATGCTTATTTTATGAGCTGTGATATATTAAAATCCATAAATACAAGTTGATATCCTATATATGTCCATCTTTCTACACCTAAAACTTATGTGGATGGTTAATGCCAAGAACCACTTTTCCAGCTAATATTTCTAGTTCTTTCTGTTCTTATTTTTCAGAGGCTGAAGAGAAAGAACCAGACATGCCTGAGTTCTGTCTTTAGTTCTGGTATTGCCCATGGAACTAAGACCAACCCAACTGCCAAGAGTAAGTTGAAGCTAAACCCTGTAAGTCTGGAATTACAGTGTCAGGGCCTCACAGATTCTAATTAGTAGGCTTTGCTTGTCCAAGTGCAGTAGTTCTCAACACGGGTCAATTTGGCCCCCCAGGGGACATCTGGCAATGTCTAGAGCATCTTTGTCACAAACCACAGGAGTGCTACTGGTCTGGGATGTTACACAACATCCTGCAATGCAGAGGACGGCCCCACAACAAGAATTATCCAATATGAATGTCAGTAGTGCCAGCTGAGAGACCCTGGCCCAAGATAAATTGAATCTGTCTCTTTATAAAAAGCATCTTAGTAGGAGAAACTGAGGATAGTTTTTTTCTGAGAAGAAAATTTAGCTGTTTATATCTAATGAGATCTTAATGAGAAACGAGACTTGGCTTAGATCCGACATTATTTAGTTGGGTAAATTGCTTATTATCTCAATGTCTCAGTCCAACAACACAGTGGACTAGCTCATCTCTAAAATCTCTTACCATCATAAAACCTTATGTTCTACAAACAACTGAAGTGGCTCTGAAATATACTCATTCACAATAGAACAAATGAGTATTAAAACTATAGGAAGATAATATTTCTCCTCTATTTGATTGTCAAAGCCCAAAAAAGTGGTTAGTACTGCATTGGAAAAGGTGTGAGAATCTTGTTGCTACATGCACTCAAGAACACAGTATGTCATCACATCCTGTGTGATGTGGAGCTTTGGGGCCTTTCTCCAGATGCAGTCCTCTGATCTGTGTCCAAGGCATTTAGGTGACATGGCATTTAGCTTCCCAAACAGGAACTCTAATTTTCAGTCTTCATAGTTGGAGAAACATAATCCTATCTCATGATTTAGGGGGCCAAGGAGCCTCTAACCATCTCCCTCTATCCTTCTTTTATAAAATAAACATTAACTTAGTTTTTTTGTTTGAAAAAGAAAAGGTATGAGAAAATAGGAACTCCCATATTTTGCTGGAGGGAATGTAAATTGGGGTCTTTATATATTTGCACAGGAGAGGATTGAAAAGCATCCAAGCTTGTTCTTTGCAGGCTTGACAGTAATACTACCAGACTGAACTCAATGTAAACAACCAGAACAGGGACCTACTAAGTAAATCGTGGTGTATCCATACAATTGGATACTGTGCGGCCATTAAAACACACACACAAAAAACAGCATGAGAGAGTTCTCAAAGGACTAAAATGGAATATCTCCTACATTTAACATTAAATGAAAACAGAATAGTATGCTACTGTTTACATTAAAAAATGTTTATCTACATATGCATTATGTATCTCTGGAAGAATTCACAAAAAATGAATAACACTTGCCTCTATGGAAGGTTCGAACTGTAGGGTTGGGAGCAGAGTTGAAAAAAAGGCTTCCCACTTGTACCTCTTTCTATCTTTTAAGTTAGGAACCACATGAATATACTAGCCATTGAAAAAAACTTTTAACTTAAAAGATAAATAAAAATCACTCAATGTCAGTTTCCTCCTAATTCATCTACGTATTATATTAAGGTTAAAATAGTTTAATTTTGGTTTTAACTGTCTAGATATTAATACAAAATGCTTACACTGGGAACAAACGCACAGACCTGAAACACAGCACATGTCGCTGCTGAGATGTCTGATCCTCATTTATTTCAAGTGATGGGACTTCTTTTATTGGAAAGCCATGTAAATTTTCAGTAGTAGTTTCATTCTTATTTAAGACACGATCTATAGATTAAAGAAAACATTACATATACATTTCAAAGCAGCAACTCCTAAAATGACATCCCCCCCAAGACAAATTTCTTAAATCCTTCAATTTTTTCAACATTGAAATTTAAAATTTTATTTCTGCCTCAATGATTTCATTCATCAGATTTCCTTTTAAAGTGTTTCTCAATGTTCTTCATCTCTTCAAATTTACATTTAGGTTCCCCTCTCAGTCTGTAGTCCTCATTCCAGCTCTGTCTCCAGATAGCCCTCCCCATGCTTTTCTGTCTCTTCTGACCCTGAGATCACACCCTGAGCTACACGGTGAGCCATATGGTGAAAAGGGCTCGAAACAATCTCTGATAAATCATTACTCAGAGAAACAAGTAAAAAATTCATTAAAATACCATATCTGTGCTCCCAACTGTCAGAGAACTCAAAGGACACCGTAATTCATCGGAATCCTGATGTACTGAAGTTTTCCTTTTGCGTGCCAACATTTCTTTTGTTACTTCTGGAACCTCACCACTAAACAAGAGCAAAAATTCACTTCATGAAACAGGAACCCCATACATCTCATTGAAGGATTTCAAAATTATGTTGTTTTTTAAAAACATGGGATAAAATAGAAATATGTTTCTGTTTTTTAAAACGTGTCTAATCTGGAGGGAAAAACCATAAACACCTCCAGTGGGAAGGCCCGTCTCTGCTCCCTGCGATGAGATCCACAGATGCAAAGACCTCTCAACATTAATTACGCACTGAGGAGCCTCAGATGCCGCTGAGCAGTTCCCAATCTGCCGCCAGCCAGCCTTTGGAAAGCAACCTTGCCATTTCTTTTAAAGATTCAAACTGATTTTTTCTCCCCACCTTACAAGTTAATCATTTTGTCTTTTGAGATAGTTTTTATAAAGTAACACTCAGTAAAAAAAAACACAAACAAAAAAATCCAAACCATGTCTGAACTACAGTATAGCAATTCCTTCTTTCTAAAAAATTATTTCTGTGTTACAGTTAAGTCACTTCTTAAAAGCAAAAAAAAAGCAAATTGAATCATGAAAATAATAATGCACAGAAAATATCAAACCTGTCAAATACATTATTGTAGCCTTCTGAAAAATTTTTTGGAAATGTCAAATTTTCATGATTTATAATGAACATAGTTTACTAAATAAATAACTTAAAAAGCACAGGCCAAATCTAAGAAAGGCATTAGTTATCCATCTCAGCAAGGAATTCATTAATAATATTTATTCTTACACTTCTGTTTTTAAAGAGATGCAGCTGTAACTAGGTGTCAAAGTAGCGGTACTTGTTGGAGTCCTAGCTGTTACGTCATAGCTCTTCAGACCATCTGGCGGCTGAAACAGAAAATCTACTCGTGTGAAGGATGGCCTCCTTTTCATTTCTGCAGGATCTGCCTTAGGTAACTTTAGGCTCCATCTGGATCCCTTCCGTTTGTCACACTGGTTTGTGATTCCAAAGTATTTTCTTCACTATCAACTTTAAAAGAAATGACCTGGATGTGAATAAACAGAATAGAGTGAGAATCTCTCTTCTGGGGATACATTCGACCAATTTTTTAGGCCCGAAAATGTGAAAGTTAAGAGATATGTCCCATGTACATAATTTAAGAAACAAAAACAATTAAATGTTTACATGGAGTCAGAAGACCAGCTACATAAACCATTGCTATGGTCCAGAAAGAGGGAGAACAAATCCATGTTAAAAAAAACTATATAATAGGTTTTAGGTATTACCGAAAATTAAAATATATGAAAACTAAGGTTGGAAAAATTCACTCACCTAACAAATACCTATCTTTTTACTTAAATTATGTTGATAATTACAAAGGTTTGAGAATCAGAAATCCAATGTTTATTGGATTACTAGTATTGACAAGGACAAAATCCTTTTTTTTAATAACTTTGGATTATTATAAATAACTTTATCATATGAGAAGAACTATTTTTCAATGTGACACAGTAAGATTAACCATGTAAAATATGAAGCATATTTTCTTTTTCAAGTCAATTTGTTATTTGGTATTTTTTTTTTACTGTAATATAATTGGCATACAACATTACATTAGTTTCAGGTATACAACATAATGATTCAATATTTGTATATCGTGCAATGATCACCCCAGTTAGTCTAGTTAACATCCATCACCATGCACAGTTACAAATTTTGTTTTCTTGTGATGAGAACTTTTAAGATCTACTCTTAGCAACTTTCAAATATACAATATTATTAACTGTAGTCACCATGCAGTACATTACATTCTCTACTTACTTATTTTATAACTGGAAGTATGTACCTTTCGACCACCTTTGCCAATTTAACCCACCCATTTCAACATAACTTTTAGAGGTTTCTATGTTTCTGAGTTTTAATGAGATACGAATTGAAAGCAGAGTATTTCTACCCGGACGAGAGTTTAAGGGTAACACTGTCCCTGAGGCCTGTGTGACTGCAAAGGTAGACACTAGCGATAATCCTTAAGGAGAAAAGCAACCTTGAGGGAGGAGCTGTGAGGCCCAGCTGCTCGCCTGTGATCACCCTGTACTGCCTTCCTTGGAGGATCTATGTCTGATTTTTGGTAAGAATATAGCCAGGTTTCTTACACTTTGGCATAACTTTTTTTTTTTTTTAAGTCTAAGGAATTGTAGCATGGATTATAAATTAAGGGATTGGGTCCTCGAAATGGTGGCTCTTTTTGAAGACTCTACCAGGCACTATGCTAGATGCTGTCAGAAGCATCAGGTGATTTAATTCTTGAAACTACACTATGTAGATATTACATGTTACAGCTGGGAGAACAAACTCATAACTTCCCCCAAGATTATATAGCCAATTGGAAGCGAGACAATAGGCAAACTCAGGCCCAGCTGAATCCAGAGTCAACGCATTTCACCCACTGCACCCATCTCCTAGCCGATGCTCACATGAAGATTTCCGTCAGCTGTGTTTTTATTTTCTCTCTTCTGTTAACCAAACTACACATTCTCTACCTATAAGGTTTTGAAGATGAGACACCTCACAAACCATAACAGTAAACCCTCTTGATGCTTCCTTGTGCTTCAAGAGGTTTTCACACACGTGGAGGTTAACCTCTTGAAGCAGTTCTGTAAGCTTAATTTCAGCTTCATGAAAATAAAAATGAGATTTTCCAAATGTCTAGAAATAAAAAGATATTTATTCTCTACCTTGCCTGGTTCTTCTTCGATCTTTTTGGCAGGGCTTCCCTGATTGGGTACTTTTCTTTCTGTTTTATTATCTAAAATAAAAATGACATATCAGATCCATTTTGACTAGATAGAAAGTTCTGCATTAAAAGTAATAGGTAAGGAGCCGGTCCAGCGGCATAGCCACTGAGTTCATACACTCCACCTCAGTGGCCCGGGGTTTGCTGGTTCAGATCCTGGGCATGGACCTATGCACTGCTTATCAAGCCATGCTGTGGCAGGTGTCCCACATATAAACTAGAGGAAGATGGGCACAGATGTTAGCTCAAGGCCAATCTTCCTCAAAAAAATTAAAAAGTACTAGGTAATTTGGGAAAGAAAAAAAGGCAACAATACGAATCTATGCCTTAAAGGATTTTATGATTAAAAGTCATTTTAAAATATCCTATTTAAATACAATAAAAACAGATATAACTTCCTGCCAAGTATAGGATATCTGTTTTCAAAACAAAAGGCGCTAAAGTATTTTACCTTTTGCCTCTGACTACCAAATGCATATTTATTATAGAAAATCAGGAAAAGCAAAGCACAAAAACAGTGCAAAAAAATCACCCCAGAGGGGCTGGCCCCGCTGCGCCGTAATTAAGTTCACGCTTCTGCTTTGGCAGCCCAGGGCTCAGATCCCGGTGCGGACCCACCCACTGCTTGTCAAAACCATGCTGTGGCGGGTGTCCCACATATAAAGCAGAGGAAGATGGGCACGGATGATAGCTCCGAGCCACTCTTCCTCAGCAAGAAAGAGGAGGATTAGCGGCAGATGTTAGCTCAGGGCTAATCTTCCTCAAAAAATAAATAAATAAAAATCACTCAAGATGACCTTATTCAGAAATCATCACTGCTGACACTTCAGGGTATGCTTTTCCAGTTTTTTTCCTATGTTCACATATTCACATACATATTTTAGAGTTGTGATCATACTGTTCAGAATTTGACCTGTTTTCTTTGCCCACTTAATATATCCTGAACCATGTCATGAAGTGTCTTTCACAGGATTGTTCTTAAACGGTACACTGTATTCCACCAAACAAATGGGCTGTAATTTACTGGGACCATTAATCTTCACTTTGTGGCGCTGCCCACACCAATGCTCATACTTCACCGCCTGAGCGCCCACTGTGTGCTAAGTGGATGGTGGGGCACTGAACCTGTCTTCGGGACCTGGAATCTCCCGTTTCCTCCTCGCCTACTCAAAGAAGTACACGATGACTTTAAAAACTGAACACGAAAAACCTCAGGGGCCAGAGCATTCTACTTCAGCCACTGATGAAGGAACAGTTCTCACCACGCGCTGCTCGCGTGGCCAGTGCAGCGGAGGCTGCTCCCGCGGAGGCTGCACTGGTGGCGCCTGCTGCTAACACCCCTACCTGTTTTCTCGTTGGACACTTTCTTTTCAGAAGTTTGTCTTTGACCAGATTGAGTTGCTCGAACATCACTCCTATTAACGACTATTTAAAGGATTAGGTGCTACGTGATTTAATTGCTTAATGAATCAAATTACCACATTTTCAATCTGTATTTTGACCCCTCCTCTGAAATCTGACTATTGTAAATGACCCAGCAAAAAATCCACCACCCCAAATAATATGAGATGAACAAAGTTTTCCATTATATAGATTTCCTTACAAGCTTTTTGTAGAATCCTAGAATTTTGAAAATGCTAATAGCCTAAGCTATTCAAAATAGCTGACTATAATCTTCTGAGAGTCCTTAAACATAGCAGCATGTTTTCGCTTCAAAACTTCTGAATTTTGTCTGGAAAAGTCTTCTCCTGGATAGAAAACTCTTCCCACAGTGCACTCTCCAACTTCCTTGGAGACTTCATTCAAAACGCCACCGTCTCAGCGAGGCCCCATCAGAAGCCCACCCTGTACCAGCTTCAATACTCCCCATCTGCCTTCTCTTTTTTTTTTATTTCCCGCATAATACTTATGACCATCACATACTATATATTTTTCTTTTCATTGCCTATCTCACATGTAAGCTCCATGAAAACAGGGAATGTTGCTTTATTCATTACTATGTCCTAGAGCCTAGAGGAACATGGTAGTGACTCAATTTATTGAATAAATGAAACGGAGCCTTCTCACCTGATAAAGAGACATACTATTTCCCTCCTTGCCCACTTCACTTTATTTTAGTAATCGTCCTATTAACTTTGTCCATAATTGTGTTCTGAAGACCCGTAAGTTTATCCCCCACCCTACGTGCTTTATATCCCTATCTGCATTTTATAGTGACATGGATGCATAATAGAGCCCAGTAAACAAACAGAGAGACACACCGAGTTGGTATAGATCTCATAAGGGATGTTTGGCAATGAATATTTCAAGTGAGTACTTCCTTAGCATCTAGCCAAAACTGCTCTATGTCACCATACCAATAACAGGGAGTTTGGTACTGTTAACTCTAGTAAAATAATCACTATGATTGAAGCTGATAATAGATTTAAAATGAATTTACTTACTCTGAGAAAAGGAGCACGATTCATCATTTTAGTAACACTTATCTACTATCAACTACACGCTAGTCAGCTCCATTTGGGCTTTGGCCTTTGAACTGGCAATCCATACAAGATGGAACAGCATTAAAAGAGTCAAAAGAAGATAAAGTTAAAAAAAAATGAACTGCCATAATTTACTTCCATGTCTCATTACAAAATAAAGTTTCCATTTTAAAGTTAAATTTTACCCTTAGTCATCTAACCCTTAATCATTTATGGCAAAAAGATACTTGCCAAAAAGATACTTGCTAACTTAAATTACTCTCTTTTCTGGTTCTGGTTTGATTTAAATTATGCTTAAAAGCCTCAAACCTTACTCATATTTCTCAGTGAGGACAAAGGAGAAATTTCATACTATATTTTCCAGGTATTAGAATCCTTGTTAATATGATTAACTGGAAATATTTGGAAGGGGTCGATGAAGAGACTAGAGTATTAAGATCTCTTCTCTCCTGTTTATGAAAAGATACTGCACAGCTTACTTTCTTAGCTTTGGCAGTTTGCCTTCAAATCCAATGATTATGCACTTGTCCTCTGTCCATAAGACAATGGAGACCTGATCACAAAGCATGGAAGAAATCCAGCAAGACAAGGACTGATTAAAAGTGATACGATATTTATCAACTCTAAAATTGAAGCACAATCAGACTTCTCCTCTCGATTAGGAGCCACTTGCATTTCCAAATCTCAGGGAAGATCTAGTGCTGAAGAAACGAGGCACAAAGTAAACAATATTCAGCGATTGCTATTGTCTAAGTAGAATAAAAAACTACTGGTGAATCGTATCATTTAACACAACAATGTGTGTCTTTTCCCCCTACATATAACACTTTGTAAATAGCTGTTTACAGTTTAGACCAATGACTGGTGCCTTACATACTCTTGAGAAGCCAGATTAAGTTCAGCCCCTTCCAAGAGGTCTTCTCTGATGTTCCTCCAAACAGAAACAATCTCGTCCTCCTCTAACACATACACACCATATTTTTCTGTATCTTTCCACCTTGAGCTACATTCTACTAATTTTGGTCACTTCCACGTTATCCTAAGGTCATACGCAGAGTAATCAAAGGTCTCTCAAATAAATCAATGACATTCCTGAAGCAAACAAAAACAGGTGATATCTTGAGCTTTTACGTTATTCAATTCTTATTTAAATCAGGAATGAATACACAGCCAACAAGAGACTACCTTGAAAAGAGCACATTGAAAAGAGCAAATCACCAGTGACTACCTAATTTACAAATCCAGCTGCCTGTGTTCAAGCTTCATCTCTCTTGTCTCATGGATCATTCTCTTCTTTAGATCACCCCTCCTCCAGCTTCTGTCCTGTTTTAGCTCTCCTGCCACTCTGACCTATCACTGGTACCTGACTTCTGCCCACCTGAAGGTGCACTCTAGACCTCACGCTTTCACAATGTATGTATCTTTACAGGAGTGGTCTCATTTAGCCCTACAGCTTAAACCTCCATCCATACTCCCAATATCATACCCTAAATCCACATCTCAGCATGGATCTCCGTCCAGATTTTCAAATTTTTATTCCCAACTGCCTCTTATCCAGATGGCCCAAATGAGCTTAAAAAAAGCAGAAAAGCATTATCAATATGCACCCACTTAGGCATGTTCCTTTTCCTGCCTTCCACACCTCTTTCAGCAGCAGCACAATTTATATGGTTGCTCAAACTAATTTATCTTCAGAATCATCTTATCTCCGACTCTTCAATTTCCTTCACCCCTCGCCATCTACTTGGTCCCCATCAAATTTATCTCCTAAGATTTCTCACACCTATTTCTTCCGTTAAGCCCACTGCCCCAGTCCCCTTATCCTGTCTCACCTACTCTATCACGACAGTCTCACTACAGTCTTCCTACCTATAAGTTCTTCCCCTTCCAGACTACGATCTTCCAGGCCAGGGTAATCTTCCTGAATTATTCATCTGATCACGGTACAAGCTCGTGTATAAGCCTCTCTTGACTCTCTGCATCCGACAGGATGGACGCCAAATCCTTCGCACGGCCGTCACCGTCCAGCCCGGCTCTAACTGCTTTGCTGGTTTTATCCCATGTCAACCTACCAATGGCTACACCGAGAGACCTGATCTCCATCTTCTGAACTATTAGGATGTCATTCCCGGCTCCTGCCAACTAGCTAAGTGAATAAAGGGCTACAGGGAAAGGGTTATTTTAGTCATTCAAACTCTCAAAGAATCGCTTCTTGGCCTCTTGGCTAAGATCAAGTATAATCTCTGAAAGAAAAGTCTGGTTAAGAACTATTTCTGAATATCAAGTTATGATACTAAATTTACCTTTGTTGGTTGGTGTGCTGGTATTGAGGAAAGCATAATAGGCTTATCAGGTCTATAAACACCCACAATAAATGGTCATCGCTGAGGTTTCTCTCTTAATTGTTTAAGCCGCTTTTCCTCTA
The DNA here is from genome assembly GCF_037783145.1 of Equus przewalskii. Taxonomy (NCBI): domain Eukaryota; kingdom Metazoa; phylum Chordata; class Mammalia; order Perissodactyla; family Equidae; genus Equus; species Equus przewalskii. The sequence continues at coordinate 580,555 of NC_091855.1, forward strand.
GGTATTTCTGGAGCATTTGTCTTCATTGATCACTTAGGAGAGACTTCACTGATTCTAAGCAGGGGGGAAAATAGCATATAAAACAGTCAAATAAAAAGTTATCCAAATGTCTAAAATACCATTGTCTAACCTAAACAGCTGCTAAGCAATATTTTCAGTAACTTCATATTGATTCCTTAGCAGTCTAGCCACACAAGTCATTTCAACCCCCATTCTTTTAAAATTTCTTTGCCTTTTGCCTTCTCTTGTTCACATATTTATTAACTGCTTGCCATGTACTAGGCATGCATTACTTCACTTTTAAATTAATTAACGTCTATGATCACCCACCTCCAAGCTGACCTCCAACAATTCTCACCTCCTGGTAATCACGCCCTTGTGTTGTCCCCTCCACATGGAATAGGACTGAGCTGTGTCACCAAGAAAAGTGTGGGAATGATGGAGTGTGGCGTCCAAGACTGGGTCATTAAAGACAGTGTAGCTTGGCCCTGCTCTCTCTCGGATCACTTGTGCTGGGGAAGTCAGTGGCCATGTGGAGCCTTAAGGAGACTCAAGCAGCCCTATGGAGATGCCACATGACGAAGAACTAAGGCCTCCTGCCAAAAGCCAGCATCCACTTGCCAGTCATGAGAGTGAGTCATCTTGGAAACAGCTCCTCCAGCCTCAGTCAAGCTTCAGAGGCATCCCTGGATGACACCTTGACTGCAACCTGCAGAACCACCCGGCTGAGCATCACCCAAATTCCTGACCCACAAAAATTGTGTGAAATAATAAATGCTTGTTGTTTTAAACCATTTAGTTTTGGCGTAACTAACACAATTTTTCCTTTGAGATTAAGGCTAGTTGTCAGATTCCTTACCTCCCACCTATGATTCTCAACTCGGATTTCTACTATGTATTCTCATGTTGATTTAAACTTGTTTCAAAAATATGAGCAACTACTCTGTGCCAGACATTTTTAGGAAGGAAGAATAAGAGAATTTCTGCCCCTGAAGGGCTCACAGTATCGTGGGGGAGATGAGCGCAGTTTCAATTTGGTTTGGCATGGAATGAAGACTACGAGAATGCACAATCGAGAATCAGTATAAACCTGTCTGGGGAGGCCAGGAAAGGCTTGCCAGAAGAGAGAATAGCCGAGAAGGGTTCTGAAGAATGAGAGTGCGTTTGTCCACTGGGTGAGGGTTTAAAATAATCCGGGAGATGACTCCACAACTCAGTAAATTTACTAAAATAAAGGCATTTACTTAAATGGGTGAATTTTATGGTATGCAAATTCTACCTCAATAAAGTTGTTTAAAATAAACAATCCAGGCAGAGAACAGAAGATGCGAAAGCTCAGACGATGAAGTGGTTAATCTCAACAAAACTCCTATATCCTCAACTTCCCTGAAGTTCCTGTTCCCTTCATCTCTTGATCTAACCATAACCTGGCTCTCTCCTGAAGACAATGCTCTCCTAGTTGTCCTCTCAAGTGGTTGACTGTTTTCTTCTCCCACAAAGGTCATATCACTGGGCCTGAAGTGGGCCAGTGGAGGGCGGTCCCTCATTGCTGCTTCTCAATTATTTCTTCCTCTTCACTAAAACAGCCCAGCTTTATATTTCATGTCATCAGACCATACTAGACAGTACCCTGACTTGCCATCTGTAGATGGCAAGTTCTTCTCTCAGTCTTTTACAATTTAGTAAATGGTCACTACATTTTTTTAGTTGCTCAGGCCAAAACCCTTAGAACGATCCTGACTTTTCTTTATCAACCTACATCCACTCCATTAGGAAATCCTATTGGTTCAAACTCAAAATATATCCAGAATGAAACCACCCAGGGTTGCTGTTCCCACTGTGATCAACCAGAAGCTAAATTATTGCAATTGTCTCCTAGCTGGTCTCCCAGAGGCCATGCTCATCACCCTACGATCCATAGGTGATGCTTTAAAACCTAAATCAGATTGAGAGATGACATCACCAAGATGGTGGAGTGAGTAGTCTTCTTTGTCTCTCCCTCTTCGAATCTACAACTAATTGGACATTCATCAGTTAACAAAGGATATCCATATAGCATCTCAGGATGCCTGAGAGACCCATGCTGCTATACGTGAGAAGGCAGACGGACTTTCCCCCGGGGGGAGGTGGAGAAAGGTGAAAACTCTCCGACCCCCGACCCCCAGACAGCCTAGTACCTGCAAGTGGCTTTCTTCCAGCAGACTCCCCCATAGCATTGCTACGCACCAAGGGCGGGAGTGTGTGAGCACTGGCAGAGCAACGGTGAAAACAGGTGACTACAGCCCTAAGTTCCCCACGATTACACCTAAGCCCAGGGGGAAACTCCAGGGTCCTGCACCAGTGGCAGGGAAAGCCTCTACTCGCCATTAGCAGAGAGGCCCCACCCAGCATTCAGAATGCCGGGAGGCTCCCGGAGAGGAGGATCCCGGGCAGGGCAGCAGCCTGCCAGCCACCCCTGGACTCACGGACTCTGATTGTGTCCCAGAGCGGGCAAGAGGCACCCAGAGATCCCATGGGCATGGTCAGGGGCCGGGTGGAGCTCTAGGGGCCCAGCTCCACAGATCAGGGGGAAACTCCAGGGTACCTCACCAACAGCAGGGAAGGCCTCTACTAGGCATTAGCAGAGAGGCTCAGCCCAGCATTCAGAACGCTGAGAGGCTCCAGGAGAGGAGGATCCCAAGCAGGGCAGCAGCCTGCCAACTGCCTCTGACTCAAGGACTCCAGCTGTGTCCCAGCAGGGGCAAGGGACACCCAGAGATCCTGTGGGAGTGGCTGGGGGCTGGGTAGAGTCCCACAGCAGCCTCAGCAAAAACCTCTGCACAGCACTAGTGGAGAGGCCCCGACCGGCAATCACAAGGCTGAAAGGCCCTGGGGCAAAAGTAGCACAGCTGGGTGAGCTAACCACAGACTACAGAATATACCCATAGTTCTGCTGTGACCTATAGTGGACAAGTGAGATCTTGTGGGCTCTGACAGTGACAGAGCTGCAAATATAGGTGATCCTGCTCCAGGCTGCTGGGAAAGCCCATAACACCGCTGCAGACCCCAAGGAGGGAGCGCATCTAGGAGGTCTGTGACAGTAGGCACCAGCAGCCTGAGGCCCCCTCGCGACTGCCCCCACAGCTGATGAAGGACCCCACAGGACCACTGTGACTATGAGGAGGGGCCCAGGTCCAGTCAGCAACAGCTGACAGGGTTCCTGGTTGGTGCAGTCTAAACAGCTGCTACTCCCCCACATCAGTTGAAACAAGTGCAAGCAGTAACTAAACTCTATCTCTATGCAGAGGCACAAATCCAAGCCATCAAGCAGCATGAAAAAATATATTAAATCTCCAGAACAGAAGGAAAATGACAAGTACCCAGAAAACAATCCCAAAGACAATGAAATCTATAACCCAAATGACGATTAATTCAAAACAGCCATTGTTAAAAAACTCAATGAGTTAAAAGAGAATACAGATAGACAACTCAACGAGTTCAGGAGCTATGTCACAAAAGAGCTTGATACTATAAAGAAGAACCAATCAGAAATACTGGAGATGAAGAACACAATGGAGGAGATTAAGAAAAATCTGGACTCTCTGAACAGTAGGGTCAATAAAATGGAGGGCAGAATTAGCAGTTTGGAGGATAGGAATATAGAAATGCTGCAGACAGAGGAGGAGAGAGAACTAAGACTAAAAAGAAATGAAGAAACTCTCCAACAATTATCCAACTCTATTAGGAGACGCAACATAAGGATTATACGTATACCAGAGGGAGAAGAGAGGGAGAAGGGGACAGAAAGCCTGTTCAAAGAAATAATGGCTGAGAACTTTCCAAACCTGGAGAGAGAGATGGAACTTCAGGTGACAGAAGCAAATAGATCTCCAAACGTTATCAAGGTAAGAAGACCAACCCCAAGGCATATAGTAGTGAAGCTAGCAAAAGTCAACGACAAGGAGAAAATACTAAGGGCAGCCAGGCAGAAGAAAATAACCTACAAAGGAACCCCCATAAGACTAGCAGCAGATTTCTCAGCAGACACCTTACAGGCTAGAAGAGAGTGGAATGATATATTCAAAACTCTGAAGGACAAAAACCTGCAGCCAAGAATACTCTACTGGGAGAAAATATCCTTCAAATAAGATGGAGAAATAAAAACTTTCCCAGATAAACAAAAGTTAAGGGAGTTCATTGCCACAAGAACTCCTCTTCAAGAAATGCTCAGGAGACCCTCGTACCTGAAAAATCAAAAAAAGGAAGGGGTTACAAAACCCAGAGCAAAGGAGATAAGTAGAAGGACAGTAAAGGAAAGTAGCACCTCTCCATCAGCAGGTTAGGGTTAGCAAAAGTTAAATAAAACATTAAAGATAAAAGGAAGGGAAACACCAAGAATAAATATAATCCTGTCATTCTAACCACAAACTCACAACACAAGAAGGAAGAGGGGAAAAAATCTGACAATAACAACCTAGAAGGGGAAGAGAAAAGGGATGGAACATTTTAATTTAAGGAAATAAGAGGCTATCAGAAAATGGACTATCTCATCTATGAGATGTTTTATACAAACTGCCTGGTAACCACTAAACAAATAACAAGAATAAAGACACAAATTACAAATAAGAAGAAAGCCAATACAGAAATTTACCTACCTGAATTAGTAATCCAAAAATATGGGACGAGAAACAAAGGAAATGCAAGAGAACCAGAAAACAAGTGATAAAATGGCAGCAGTAGGCCCCCACATTTCAATAATCACTCTAAATGTAAATGGATTGAACTCTCCAATCAAAAGACACAGAGCGGCAGGATGGATCAAAGAACAAGACCCAACAATATGCTGCCTCCAGGAAACACACCTCAGCCCCAAAGACAAACACAGACTCAGAGCGAAGGGATGGAAGACAATACTCCAAGCTAATAATGAACAAAAGAAAGCAGGTGTCACCATATTTATATCAGACAAAGTAGACTTCAAACCAAAACAGATAAAGAAAGACAAAGAGGGACAGTATATAATGATAAAAGGAACACCCACCAAGATGACATGACACTTATATATATATACGCACCCAACACAGGAGCACCAAAATTTGTAAAGCAACTCTAACAGAACTAAAAGGAGACATCAACAACAATACAATATTAGTAGGAGACCTCAACACCCCATTAACACCAATGGATAGAACATCCAGACAGAAAATCAACAAGGAAATTATAGAATTAAATGAAAAATTAGACCAGATGGACTTAATAGATATATATAGAACACTTCATCCAAAAACAGCAGGTTACACATTCTTCTCAAGTGTGCATGGAATATTCTCAAGGATAGACCATATCTTGGGAAACAAAGCAAGCATCAATAAATTCAAGAGGGTTGAAATAATGTCGAGCATCTTTTCTGATCATAATGCTATGAAACTAGAAATTAACTACAAGAATAAAGCTGGGAAAGGGGCAAAAATGTGGAGACTAAAAAACATGCTACTGAACAAACAATGGATTATTGAAGAAATCAAATAGTATCTGTAGACAAATGGAAATGAAAACATGCCTTACCAACTCACTTGGGATGCAGCAAAAGCAGTCCTAAGAGGGAAATTCATTGCAATACATGCTGACCTCAAAAAACAAGAAAAATCTCACATAAGCAACCTGAAATGACACCTAATAGAATTAGAAAAAGAAGACAAAGCCCAAAGTCAATAGAAGGAGGGAAATAATAAAAATTAGAGCAGAAATAAATGATATTGAAACAAAACAGACAGTAGAAAGGATCAATGAAACAAAGAGTTGGTTCTTCAAAAAAATTAACAAAATCAACAAACCTTAGCCAGACTCACTAAGAAAAAAAGAGAGAAGTCTCAAATAAATAAAATTAGAAATGAGAGAGGATAAATCACAAAGGATACCAAAGAAATACAAGGGATCATAACAGAATACTATGAAAAACTATATGCCAACAAATTGGACAACCTAGAAGAAATGGATAAATTCCTAGACTCTTACAACCTCCCCAAACTGAATCAAGAAGAAATAGGGAATCTGAATAGACCAATCACAAGTAAAGAAATAGAAACAGTAATCAAAAACCTCCCCAAAAATAAAAGCCCAGGACCAGACGGCTTCTCTGGAGAATTCTACCAAACATTCAAAGAAGATTTAATACCTATCCTTCTCAAACTGTTCCAGAAAATTCAGGAAGATGGAGCACTGCCTAACACATTCTATGAAGCCAACATCACCCTTATCCCCAAACCTGACAAGGACAACGCAAAGAAGGAAAACTACAGGCCAATATCACTGATGAACATAGATGCAAAAATCCTCAACAAAATTCTGGCAAACTGAATACAGCAATATATCAAAAAGATTATACACCATGATCAAGTGGGATTTGTACCAGGGACACAGGGATGGTTCAACATTCACAAGTCAATCAACATGATACACTACATTAACAAAATGAAAAACAAAAACCACATGATCATCTCAATAGATGCAGAGAAAGCATTCAACAAGATCCAACATCCATTTATGATAAAAAGCCTCAATAAAATGGGTATAAAAGGAAAGTACCTCAACATAATAAAGGCCATATATGACAAACCCACAGCCAACATCATACTCAACGGACAAAAACTGAAAGACATCCCTCTGAGAACAGGAGCAAGACAAGGGTGCCCACTTTCACCACTCTTATTCAACATAGTACTGGAGGTGTTGGCCAGAGCCATTCAGCAGGAAAAAGAAATAAAAGGAATCCAAATAGGCAACGAATGAGTAAAGATCTCACTGTTTGCAGATGAAATGATCTTATATATAGAAACGCCCCAAAGAATCCATAGAAAACCTATTAGAAACAATCAACAGCTACAGCTAAGTTGCAGGGTATAAAATTAACTCACATAAATCAGTAGCATTTCTATATGCTAACAACGAACTAACAGAAAAAGAACTCAATCCCATTCACAATCGCAACAAAAAGAATAAAATACCTTGGGATAAATTTAACCAAGGAAGTGAAAGATCTATACAATGAAAACTACAAGACTTTCTTGAAAGAAATTGATGACAACATAAAAAAGAGATGGAAAGACATTCCATGCACATGGATTGGAAGAATAAACATAGTTAAAATGTCCATTCTACCTAAAGCAATCTACAGATTCAACACAATCCCAATCAGAATCCCAAAGACATTCTTCACCAAAATAGAACAAAGAATCCTAAAATTCATATGGGGCAACAAAAGACCCCGAATTGCTAAAGCAATCCTGAGAAAAAAGAACAAAGCCAGAGGCATCACAATCCCTGACTTCAAAGCATCCTACAAAGCTACAGTAATCAAACCGGCATGGTACTGGTAGAAAAACAGGTGCACAGATCAATGGAACAGAATTGAAAGCCCAGAAATAAAACCACACATCTATGGACAGCTAATCTTCGACAAAGGAGCTGAGGGCATAAAATGGAGAAAAGAAAGTCTCTTCAACAAATGGTGCTGGGAAAACTGGACAACCACATGTAAAAGAATGAAAATCGACCATTCTTTTTCACCATTCACCAAAATAATCTCAAAATGGATCAACGACCTAAAGATTAGGCCTGAAACAATAAGTCTTCTAGAAGAGAATATAGCCAGTACACTCTTTGACATCAGTTTCAAAAGAATCTTTTTGGACACCATAACCCCTCAGATGAGGCAAACAATCGAAAGAATAAACAAGTGGGACTTCATCAGACTAAAGAGCTTCTTCAAGGCAAGGGAAAACAGGATTGAAACAAAAAATTGGGAAAAAAATTTACAAGTTATTTATCCAACAAAGGGTTAATCTCCATAATATATAAAGAACTCACACAGATCAACAACAAAAAATCAAACAACCCGATCAAAAAATGGGCAGGGGACATGAACAGACATTTCTCCAAAGAAGATATGAGGATGGCCAATAAGCACATGAAAAGATGTCCATCATCGCTGATCATCAGGGAAATGCAAATCAAAACTACACTAAGATATCACCTTACACCTGTTAGAATGGCAAAAATATCCAAAACCAAGAGTGACAAATGTTGGAGAGGCTGTGGAGAAAAAGGAACCATCATACACTGTTGATGGGAATGCAAACTGGTGCAGCCACTATGGAAAACAGTATGGAGATTTCTCAAAAAGTTAAAAATAGAACTTCCTTATGACTCAGCCATCCCATTACTGGGTATCTATCTTAAGAACCTGAAATAAGCAATTCCAAAAGTCCCATGCACCCCTATGTTCATTGCAGCATTATTTACAATAGCCAAGACATGGAACCAACCTAAGTGCCCAGCAACTGATGATTGGATAAAGAAGATATGGTGGGGGGCAGCTCCGTGGCCGAGTGGTTAAATTCACTCGCTCCGCTGTGGCGGCCCAGGGTTCGGATCCTGGGCACCGACATGGCACCGCTCGTCAGGCCACGTTGAGGCGGCATCCCACATCCCACAACTAGAAGGACCTGCAACTAAGATATACAACTATGTACTGGGGAGGTTTGGGAAATAAAGCAGAAAAAAAAAGATTGGCAACAGTTGTTAGGTTGTTAGCCCAGGTGCCAATACTCTGCATGACTCCACTCATAGGTGGAAGTTAACATATAGACAAAGAGAACTGATCGGTGGTTACCAGGGGAAAGGGGGGTGGGAGGAGGGCACAAAGGGTGAAGTGGTGCACCTACAACATGACTAACAATAATGTACAACTGAAATTTCACAAGGTCGTAAACTAGCATAATCTTAATAAAAAAATAGAAAAAAATAATGAAACCAAGAGCTGGTTCTTTGAAAAGATAAACAAAATTGACAAACCCTTAGCTAGACTCACCAAGAAAAAAGAGAGAAGGCTCAAATAAATAAAATCAGAAATGAAAGAGGAGAGATTACAATGGACACCTCAGAAATAGAAAAGATAATAAGAGAATACTATGAAAAGCTATATGCCAACAAATTGGATAATCTAGAAGAAATGGATAAATTCTTAGAAACACACAACCTTCCAAAACGGGACCAAGAGGAAGTGGAAAATTTGAATAGACCGATCACCAGTAATGAGATCAAAACAGCAATCAAAAACCTCCAGGACCAGAGGGCTTCCCTGGTGAATTCTACCAAACATTCAAAGAAGATTTAATAGCTATCCTTCTCAAACTCTTCCAAAAAATTGAAGATGAGGGGAGGCTTCCTAACTTCTTCTATGAAGCCAAGATTATCCTGATACCAAAACCAGACAAGGACAACACAAAAAAAGAAAATTACAGGCCAATATCACTGATGAACATCGATGCAAAAATTCTCAACAAAATTCTAGCAAATCGAATACAACAATACATTAAAAAGATCATACATCATGATCAAGTGGGTTCCATTCCAGGGATGCAGGGATGGTTCAACATCTGCAAATCTATCAACGTGGTACACCACATTAACAAATAAAATAAAATCACATGATCATATCAATAGATGCAGAGAAAGCATTTGACAAGATACAGCATCCATTTATGATAAAAACTCTAAAATAAAATGGGTATAGAAGGAAAATACCTCAACAGCATAAAGGCCATATATGACAAACCCACAGCAAATATCATTCTCAATGGAGAAAAACTGAAAGCTATCCTCTTAAGAACAGGAACCAGTCAAGGATGCCCACTGTCACCACTCCTATTTAACATAGGATTGGAAATCCTAGCCAGAGCAATCAGGCAAGAAAAAGAAATAAAATGTATCCATATTGGAAAAGAAGTGAAACTGTCACTCTTTGCAGATGACATGATTTCATATCCAGGAAACCCTAAAGAATCTATTAAAAAACTTTTAGAAACAATAAAGGAATACAGTCCAGTCGCAGGATACAAAATCAACATACAAAAATTGGTTGCCTTTCTATACACTAACAACGAAGTAGCAGAAAGAGAAATTAAGACTACAATCCCATTTACTATTGCAACAAAAGGAATAAAATATCTAGGAATAAACTTAACCAAAGAGGTGAAAGATCTGTACACCGAAAACTATAAAACATTGTTGAAAGAAATTGAAGAAGACACAAAGAAATGGAAAGATATTCCGTGCTCTTGGATTGGAAGAATTAACATCTTTAAAATGTCCATACTTCCTAAAGCAAACTATAGATTCAACACAATCCCTATCAAAGTTCCAACAACGTTTTTCACAGAAATAGAACAAAGAATTCTAAAATTTATATGGAACAACAAAGGACCCCAAATAGCCAAAGGATGTCTGAGAAAAAAGAACAAAGCTGGAGGTATCACACTTCCTGATTTCAAAATATACTACAAAGCCATAGTAACCAAAACAGCATGGTACTGGCACAAAAACAGACACACAGATCAATGGAACAGAATTGAGAGCCCGGAAATAAACCCACACATTTATGGACAGCTAATGTTCGACAAGGGAGCCAAGAGGATACGATGGAGAAAGGAGAGTCTCTTCAATAAATGGTGTTGGGAAAACTGGACAGCCACATGCAAAAGAACAAAAGTAGACCATTCCCTTATATCATGCACAAAAATCAACTCAAAATGGATTAAAGACTAGAATGTAAGACCCAAAACCATGAGACTTCTAGAAGAAAATATAGGCAGTATGCTCTTTGACATTGGTCTGAGCAGCATATTTTCAAGTCCCATGTCTGACTGGGCAAGGGAAACAAAAGGAAAAATGAACAAACGGGACTACATCAAACTGAAAAGCTTCTGCACAGCAAAGGAAACCATCAACAAAACGAAATGACAACCTAACAACGGGGAGAAGAGATTTGCAAACCATGTATCAGATAAGGGGTTAATATACAAAATATACAAAGAACTTATACAGCTCAACAAAAATAAACCCCAACAATCCAATTAAAAAATGGGCAAAGGAACTATGGAAAACAGTATGGAGATTTCTCAAAAAGTTAAAAATAGAAATACCCTATGACCCAGCCATCCCATTACTGGGTATCTATCCTAAGAACCTGATATCAGAAATCTCAAGAGTCCGTTGCACCCCTATGTTCATCGCAGCATTATTTACAATAGCCAAGACGTGGAACCAGCCTACATGCCCAGAAACTGATGATTGGATAAAGAAGATGTGGTATATATACACAATGGAATACTACTCAGCCATAAAAAAGACAAAATTGGCCCATTCACAACAACGTGGATGGACCTCGAGGGTATTATGTTAAGCGAAATAAGCCAGTCAGAGAAAGACGAACTCTATATGACTCCACTCATAGGTGGAAGTTAGTATATTGATAAGGAGATCTGATCGGTGGTTACCAGGGAAAAGGGGGGGTGGGGGGAGGGCACAAAGGGGGAAGTGGTGTACCCACAACATGACTAACAAAAATGTACAACTGAAATCTCACAAGGTTGTAATCTACCATAATATTAATTAAAAAAAAAATGGGCAAAGGATCTGAATAGAGATTTCTCCAAAGAAGATATACAGATGGCCAACAGGCATATGAAAAGATGCTCAAGATCATTAGCTATCAGGGAAATGCAAATCAAAACTACAATGAGGTATCACCTCACTCCAGTCAGAATGGCTCTAATTAACAAGACAGAAAACAAGTGTTGGAGAGGATGTGGAGAGAAGGGAACCTCGTACGCTGCTCGTGGGAGTGCAAACTGGTGCAGCCACTATGGAAAACAGTATAGAGTATCCTCAGAAAATTAAGAATGTATCTACCATATGATCCAGCTATCCCACTGCTGGGTATTTATCCAAAGAACTTGATAATGCAAAGACACAAAGACACATGCACCCCTATGTTCATTGCATCATTATTCCCAATAGCCAGGACTTGGAAGCAACCTAGGTGCCCATCAAGGGACGAATGGATAAAGAAGATGTGGTATTTATGCACAATGGAATACTACTCAGCCATAAGAAATGATGAAATCCGGCCATTTGTGACAACATGGATGGTCCTTGAAGGTATTATGCTGAGTGAAATACGTCAGAGGGAGAAAGTCAAATACCGTATGATCTCACTCATAAGTAGAAGACAGAAACAACGACAAACAAACACATAGCATTGGAGATTGGATTGGTCATTACCAGAGGGGAAGGGAGGAGGGGGGATGGCAAAAGGGGTGATTAGGCTCACATGTGAGGGGATGGACTATAATTAGTTTTTGGGTGGTGAACATGATGTCATCTACACAGAATTCAAAATATATTACGATGTACATCTGAAAGTTATATATTGCTATAATCCATTGTTACTGCAATTAAAAAATAATAAAAAATTTTTTTAAAAAAAGAATTTTTGGGAGGAAGATCCAAGATGGCGCCGTGAGTAGTCCTCTTTGTCTCTCGCCCTTCGAGTCTACAATTATTTGGACACTTATCGCTTGACAAAGGATATCCAGACAGCATCTCAGGACGTCTGAGACACCCACGCGACTATACATCGGAAGGCGGACGGACTTTCCTCTGGGAGGATGTGGAAATAGGTGAAAACTCTCCGACCCCGACGGGCAGCCTAGTACCCGCAAGCGGCTTTCTTCCAACGGACGCCCCCAGAGGATCCACACACATCTAGGGCAGGAGCGAGAACACAACAGAGGAGCGACGGTGGAAACAGGTGACCAGAACCCTACCTAAACCCCCCGCAATTACTCCTAAACGCAGAGGGAAACTTTGGAGTTGCACACCTGAGCCCGCGGGGAGAGTCTCTCCCCGCCATTGGCGGGGAGACCCAGCCTGGTGCTCGGGGCGCCCGGAGGGTCCCAGAGAGAGTCACGGAGGGTACGGAGGTCTCCCAGCTGCCGTTGCCCGCCCCGTGGGACTAGGGATTGCCGGAGATCTCGGAGAGGACCGGGGCAGGGGGAACTTTCAAAGGCCGGTTCTGCGACCCGGAGGGGAAGCGCCGGAGCTCCGCCCGGGCAGCAGACAAAACTCTCTGTCTGCCGTTAGCAGAGGGGCCATGCTGAGCATTCACGGCTCCAGGAGAGGCCCGGAGAGAATCCCAGAGGGCAGGGCGACGCCCAGCTGCCGTTGCCCGCCCCGTGGGACTAGGGCTTGCCAGAGATCTCGGAGAGGACCGGGGCTGGGGGAAGTTTCAAAGGCCGGTTCTGCGACCCGGAGGGGAAGCGCCGGAGTTCCGCCAGGCAGCAGACAAAACTCTCTGTCTGCCATTAGCAGAGGGGCCACGCCCAGCATTCAGGGCTCCCGGGAGAGGCCCGGAGAGAAGCCCAGAGGGCGGAGCGACCCCCAGCTGCCATTGCCCACCCCATGGGACTAGGGATTGCCGGAGATCTCGGAGAGGACCGGGGCTGGGGGAACTTTCAAAGGCAGGTTCTGCAACCCGGAGGGGAAGCGCCGGAGCTCCGCCAGGCAGCAGACAAAACTCTCTGTGTGCCGTTAGCAGAGGGGCCACACCGAGCATTCACGGCTCCGGCTCCGGGAGTGGCCTGGAGAGAATCCCAGAGGGCGGGGCGACCCCCAGCTGCTGTTGCCTGCCCCATGGAGCTAGAGATTGCCAGAGATCTCGGAGAGGACCAGGGCGGGGGGAACTTTCAAAGGCCGGTCCTGCGACCCGGAGGGGAAGCGCCGGAGTTCCGCCAGGCAGCAGACAAAACTCTCTGTCTGCCATTAGCAGAGGGGCCACGCCCAGCATTCAGGGCTCCCGGGAGAGGCCCGGAGAGAAGCCCAGCGGGTGGGGCGACCCCCAGCTGCCGTTGCCTGCCCTGTGAGACTAGGGATTGCCGGAGATCTCGGAGAGGACTGCGGCTGGAGACAGTTCCAGAGACCCAGCTTAGTAGCCTAGGGGGAAACCCTACAGGCTCACAGCAGCCTTAGGGAAAGCCTCTGCACAGCACCAGTAGAAGGCACCCAGCCGCCAGCCACAAGGCTGGAAGACCCCAGGGCAAAAGCAGCTTAGCTAGGTGTACTAACCACAGACTGTAGAAGATGCCAATAGCTCTCCTGCGACCCATAGAGGACAAGTGAGATTCGGTGGGTGCCGACAGCAACGGAGCGACAAATATAAGTGATCCCACCCCTGGCCGCTGGAAAAGCCCATAACACCGTTGCAGACCCCAAGGAGAGAGCACATCTAGGTAGGCTGCAACAGTAGGCACCTGCAGCCTGAAGCCCCCCTGTGATGGCCCCCACGGCACAGGAGGGAATCCAAAGGGCCACTGTGGCTACGAAGAGGGGCCCAGGCCCAGTTAGCAACTACAGACAGGGTTCCTGGTTGGTGAAGTATAAACAGCTGCTCCCCACACCGCAGCAGCTGAAACAAGTGAAAGGAGCAACTAAACTCTATCTCCATGCGGAGGCACAAATCAACAACATCAAGCAATATGAAAAAATACATTAAATCTCCAGAACAGAAAGAAAGTAACAAATACACAGAAAACAATCCCAAAGAAAATGAGATACATAACCTAAATGATGATGACTTCAAAACAGCCATCATTAAGATTCTCAATGAGTTAAGAGAGAATTCTGACCGTCAACTCAACGAGTTCAGGAGCTATGTCACAAAAGAGTTTGATACGATAAAGAAGAACCAAACAGAAATATTGGAAATGAAGAACACAATAGAGGAGATTAAGAAAAATCTAGATGCTCTGAACAGTAGGGCCGATAATATGGAGGAAAGAATTAGCAATTTGGAAGTTGGCAATATAGAATTGTTGCAGGCAGAGGAGGAGAGAGAAGCAAGACTTAAAAGAAATGAAGAAACTCTCCGAGAATTATCAGGCACAATTAGGAGATGCAACGTAAGGATTATAGGTATACCAGAGGGAGAAGAGAAGGAGAAAGGGGCAGAAAACCTATTCAAAGAAATAATGGCTGAGAACTTCCCAAATCTGGTGAGGGAGATGGATCTTCAGGTGACAGAAGCCAATAGATCTCCAAACTTTATCAATGCAAGAAGACCAACTCTACGGCATATAGTAGTGAAGCTAGCAAAAGTCAATGACAAGGAGAAAATATTAAGGACAGCCAGGCAAAAGAAACTAACCTACAAAGGAACCCCCATCAGGCTATCAGCAGATTTCTCAGCAGAAACTTTACAGGCTAGAAGAGAGTGGAATGATATATTCAAAAATCTGAAGGACAAAAATCTACAGCCGAGAATTCTCTACCCAGTGAAAATATCCTTCAAATACGATGCAGAAATAAAAACTTTCCCAGATAAACAAAAATTAAGGGAGTTCATTGCCACAAAACCACCTCTTCAGGAAATCCTCAGGAAAACCCTCATTCCTGAAAAATCCAAAAAAGGAAAGGGGCTACAAAACCAAGAGCAGAGGAGATAAGTAGAAGGACAACAACAGAGAGTAGCAGCTCTACATCAGAACAGATTAAACCATGGGACGAGAAACAAAGGAAACTGAAGAAAACCGGAAAACAAGACACAAAATGGTAGTGGTAGGCCCCCACGTCTCAATAATCACTCTAAATGTAAATGGATTGAACTCCCCAATCAAAAGACACAGAGTGACAGGATGGATCAAAGAACAAGATCCAACAATATGCTGCCTCCAGGAAACACACCTCAGCCCCAAAGACAAACACAGACTCAGAGTGAAGGGATGGAGAACAATACTCCAAGCTAATAATGAACAAAAGAAAGCAGGTGTCGCTATACTAATATCAGACAAGGTAGATTTCAAAGCAAAACAGATAAAGAAAGATAAAGAGGGACAGTATATAATGATAAAAGGGACTCTCCACCAAGAAGACATAACACTTATAAATATATATGCACCCAACACAGGAGCACCAAAATTTGTAAAGCAACTCTTAATAGAACTAAAAGAAGACATCAACAACAATACAATAATAGTAGGGGACCTCAACACACCATTAACTCCAATGGACAGAACATCCAGACAAAAAATCAACAAGGAAATTATAGAATTAAATGAAAAATTAGACCAGATGGACTTAATAGATATATATAGAACACTTCATCCAAAAACAGCAGGTTACACATTCTTCTCAAGTGCACATGGAACATTCTCAAGGATTGACCATATTTTGGGAACCAAAGCAAACATCAATAAATACAAGAGAGTTGAAATAATATCAAGCATCTTTTCTGATCATAACGCTATGAAACTAGAAATCAACTACAAGAAAAAAGCAGAGAAAGGTGCAAAAATGTGGAGACTAAACAACACGCTTCTCAACAAACAATGGCTCATTGAAGAAATTAAAGAAGAAATCAAATTTTATCTGGAGACAAATGAAAATGAGAACACGACATACCAAACCATTTGGGATACAGCAAAAGCAGTCCTAAGAGGGAAATTCATCGCAATACAGGCTCACCTCACTAAACAAGAAAAAGCTCACGTAAGCAACCTCAAACGACACCTAACAGAACTAGAAAAAGAAGAACAAACAAAGCCCAGAGTCAGTAGAAGGAGGGAAATAATAAAAATAAGAGCAGAAATAAACGATATTGAAACAAAAAAGACAATAGAAAGGATCAATGAAACAAAGAGTTGGTTCTTCGAAAGAGTTAACAAAATTGACAAACCCCTAGCCAGACTCACCAAGAAAAGAAGAGAGAAATCGCAAATTAATAAAATCAGGAATGACAGAGGAGAAATCACAACACATACCAATGAAATACAAGAGATCATAAGAGAATACTATGAAAAACTATATGCCAACAAATTGAACAACCTGGAAGAAATGGACAAATTCCTAGACTCCTACAATCTCCCCAAACTGAATCAGGAAGAAATGGAGAATCGGAATAGGCCAATCACAAGTAAGGAAATAGAAACGGTAATCAAAAACCTCTCCAACAACAAGAGTCCAGGACCGGACGGCTTCTCTGGAGAATTCTACCAAACATTCAAAGAAGACTTAATACCTATTCTCCTCAAACTGTTCCAGAAAATTGAGAAAGATGGAGAACTCCCTAACACATTCTATGAAGCCAACATCACTCTGATCCCCAAACCTGACAAGGACAACACAAAGAAGGAGAACTACAGGCCGATATCACTGATGAACATAGATGCAAAAATCCTCAACAAAATTTTGGCAAACCGATTACAGCAATACATCAAAAAGATTATACACCATGATCAAGTGGGATTTATACCAGGGACACAGGGATGGTTCAACATCCGCAAGTCAATCAACGTGATACACTACATCAACAAAATGAAAAACAAAAACCACATGATCATCTCAATAGATGCAGAGAAAGCATTCGACAAGATCCAACACCCATTTATGATAAAAACCCTCAGTAAAATGGGTATAGAAGGAAAGTACCTCAACATAATAAAGGCCATATATGATAGACCCACAGCCAACATCATACTCAATGGACAAAAGCTGAAAGCCATCCCTCTGAGGACAGGAACAAGACAAGGGTGCCCACTTTCACCACTCCTATTCAACATAGTACTGGAGGTGCTGGCCAGAGCAATTCGGCAGGAAAAAGAAATAAAAGGAATCCAAATAGGTAACGAAGAAGTAAAACTCTCGTTGTTTGCAGACGACATGATCTTATACATAGAAAACCCCAAAGAATCCACAGAAAAACTATTAGAAATAATCAACAACTACAGCAAAGTAGCAGGGTATAAAATTAACGTGCATAAATCAGTAGCATTTCTATACACTAACAATAAACTAACAGAAAAAGAACTCAAGAACTCTATCCCATTCACAATCGCAACGAAAAGAATAAAATACCTTGGGATAAACTTAACCAAGGAAGTGAAGGATCTATACAATGAAAACTGCAAGACTTTCTTGAAAGAAATAGGCGATGACATAAAGAGATGGAAAAACATTCCTTGCACATGGATTGGAAGAATAAACATAGTTAAAATGTCCATACTACCTAAAGCAATCTACAGATTCAATGCTATCCCAATCAGAATCCCAAGAACATTCTTCACAGAAATTGAACAAAGAATCCTAAAATTCATATGGGGCAACAAAAGACCGCGAATTGCTAAAGCAATCCTGAGCAAGAAAAAGCCGGAGGAATCACAATCCCTGATTTCAAAACATACTACAAAGCTACAGTGATCAAAACAGCATGGTACTGGCACAAAAACAGGTCCACAGATCAATGGAACAGAATTGAAAGCCCAGAGATAAAACCACACATCTATGGACAGCTAATCTTCGACAAAGGAGCAGAGGGCCTACAATGGAGAAAAGAAAGTCTCTTCAACAAATGGTGCTGGGAAAACTGGACAGCCACATGCAAAAGATTGAAAATTGACCATTCTTTTTCACCACACACCAAAATAAACTCAAAATGGATCAAAGACCTAAAGATTAGGCCTGAGACAATAAGTCTTTTGGAAGAGAATATAGGCAGTACACTCTTTGACATCAGTTTCAAAAGAATCTTTTCGGACACTGTAACTCCTCAGTTGAGGGAAACAATAGAAAGAATAAACAAATGGGACTTCATCAGACTAAAGAGCTTCTTCAAGGCAAGGGAAAACAGGATTGAAACAAAAAAACAGCTCACTAATTGGGAAAAAATATTTACAAGCCACTTATCCGACAAAGGGTTAATCTCCATAATATACAAAGAACTCACACTGCTTAACAACAAAAAAACAAACAACCCGATCAAAAAATGGGCAGAGGACATGAACAGACATTTCTCAAAAGAAGATATGAATATGGCCAATAGACACATGAAAAGATGTTCATCATCGCTAATCATCAGGGAAATGCAAATCAAAACTACACTAAGATATCACCTTACCCCCGTTAGATTGGCAAAAGCATCCAAAACCAAGAACGACAAATGTTGGAGAGGTTGTGGAGAAAGAGGAACCCTCATACACTGTTGGTGGGAATGAAAACTGGTACAGCCACTATGGAAAACAGTATGGAGATTTCTCAAAAAGTTAAAAATAGAAATACCCTATGACCCAGCCATCCCATTACTGGGTATCTATCCTAAGAACCTGATATCAGATATCTCAAGAGTCCGTTGCACCCCTATGTTCATCGCAGCATTATTTACAATAGCCAAGACGTGGAACCAGCCTACATGCCCAGAAACTGATGATTGGATAAAGAAGATGTGGTATATATACACAATGGAATACTACTCAGCCATAAAAAAAGACAAAATTGGCCCATTCACAACAACGTGGATGGACCTCGAGGGTATTATGTTAAGCGAAATAAGCCAGTCAGAGAAAGACGAACTCTATATGACTCCACTCATAGGTGGAAGTTAGTATATTGATAAGGAGATCTGATCGGTGGTTACCAGGGAAAAGGGGGGGTGGGGGGAAGGTACGGAGGGGGAAGTGGTGTACCCACAACATGACTAACAAAAATGTACAACTGAAATCTCGCAAGGTTGTAATCTATCATAACATTAATAAAAAATAAATAAATAAATAAAATAAAATAAAATAAAAAAGAATTTTTGCCTGAATGCCACACATCTTGTGGAGAATAGTAGAGACAGATAAATAACAATGACACCTGGCCATTAGTGTCAGGGACAGAGTAAACCTAGTCAGTCAAAATGGGTTTGGAAACCTATGGTGAACTGCAGTCTGCATGTTCCTCCACCGATGGGCTGCTGTCACCTTGTACTTAAGAGTAGGGCCTGGGCTCGAGAGTTTGTTTTCCTGCTCCACCCTCCGCTTTCTGCAAGTCCTTCTTACCTGTCATCCCACAATCTTGGGCCTCCCAAAATGGTGCGCTGCTGTTGCTTACTGTTTGATACTGAGTTGGTGATGGGGAGTGGCACAAGTTTGTTTCTCCTGGTCTGTCCTCAGGCTTAGGTGGGGCCTCTCAGAATTTCTAGCTCCTCCCCCATGCCAGCCAAACATGACAGAGTACTTCTCACAGTCCTTGAACGGAAGAAATGTTCCTGCACTTCTCCCAGTGATAGCAGATCTCTGCTTGGTATTGGTGCAGGATCCTGGGGCCAAGAGGTTTTCTAACTCTCCCAAGGGGAAAAATGTTTTTGCATTTACCCCTCCCCCAGAGGCAGTGGATCTTTGCCTGAGCCCTGGAGGCAGGAAGGTTTGTTCTCTCTCCCCACAGTGGCTAATGGCTTACTCTAAAAGAGAAGGGTCTGAGGAACTGGGCAGTGTTTCACAGCTATCACCCAGTACGATTCCATCAACCACTTCCTGCATGCCTGTGTCACAGAGGGATTTCTTCTTGCCAGGTTCCTGCCCTACTCCTCCTCATTAGCACCCAGTGAAGGCTTGCAGAAAGGAGCTCCTGAGTTAAAGTGAACTACTGTCATGTCGGAGCTCCTACTTATTCTAAGCTAATATTTCAGTTCACACTTGGCCTTTAAAACATTTTAAAAAATTGTTGATTTCTGTTGGGAGACAATTCTTCCTGGTTCTCTCATGTTCCTGAATGATTTGTGAATAGAGACACTCCCTGCCTTTGTTCTGGACTACATTTCCGTGCTGGGAAAACAGAGATATTACCTCCCTATAGAGGAAAGACAGGTTTGATTACCATCCACTCTAAAAAAGATGTCTCCCTCCAGAGCAAAGGGCAGGCATGCTTAATACCCATTAGATAAAATATTTAGATTCCCTGAGCTCAGGATTTCTCCTCTGTAATGCAACCCACTGCCTGTATAGGTGTCTCCTGGCCCTCTTCTCATCACACTGTAGAATTGGGGATAAGGGAACCAGCACAAATACTGACACTCTGAGGAATGCTACTACAGTGAGTAATAAAGTCCTTCATCTCTGATTCAGGAAACGGTGGTAAGCTAACTTATAGCTTGCAGATAGGGTAAAATCTTAGACTCTTCCAAGTTCTTGATAATTTCCTTTAACTTGCTTTACTCGCAGCCTCCTAGTCTCGGCCAAAGGTTAAAAGCACATATGTGCTCTCTCTCCTTCAAAGGGCTTGTCACTCTAGAATTCAGTTCCTTCCGGTGTCTTCGATGGGTATGAGAACAGTGATTTTTTTCCTGGTTGTTAGGAAGAGAGTAACATTCTCTTCATCTTTCCACATCTTAAGCTTGTCACCGAACATAGACACAGGTTCGTTTACCCAATGCACAGGACGCCCAAAACAGGAAATACCAGGGTCACCGCAAGGAAAGAGGGTTTTTTCATTATCGAAAGGCAGCCACATGGGGAGATGGGAGAACTCAGATCCACATGCTCTAAGGGAAAAAGGTAGAGGTTTCTATGAGGGGTTTTAAGTAGGGGAAGGAGAGCATGTGTTGCAGTTCTAAGTAGGAGGGGAGAGCATGTGCTGTGGTTCTAGGTGGGGGGAGAGCGTGTGCTGTGGTTCTAGGTGGGGGGAGAGCGTGTGCTGTGGTTCTAGGTGGGGGGGAGAGCGTGTGCTGTGGTTCTAGGTGGGGGGAGAGTGTGTGCTGTGGTTCTAGGTGAGGGGGAGAGCATGCGCTGTGGTTCTAGGTGGGGGGGAGAGCGTGTGCTGCTGTTCCAGGTGGGGGGAGAGCGTGTGCTGCTGTTCCAGGTGGGGGGAGAGCGTGTGCTGCGGTTCTAGGTGGGGGGGAGGGGGAGAGCGTGTGCTGCGGTTCTAGGTGAGGGGGAGAGCGTGTGCTGCGGTTCTAGGTAGGGGGAGAGCATGTGCTGCGGTTCTAGGTGGGGGGGAGAGCGTGTGCTGCGGTTCTAGGTAGGAGGGAGAGCGTGTGCTGCGGTTCTAGGTGGGGGGAAGAGCGTGTGCTGCGGTTCTAGGTGGGGGGGGAGAGCGTGTGCTGCAGTTCTAGGTGGGACGGAAAGCGTATGCTGCCGTTCTAGGTGGGACGGAAAGCGTATGCTGCGGTTCTAGGTGGGGGGGAGAGCGTGTGCTTTGGTTCTAGGTGCTGGGGAGAGCGTGTGCTGTGGTTCTACGTAGGGATGGAGAGCATGTGCTGCAGTTCTAGGTAAAGAGAGCATTTGCTGCGGTTTTAGGTATGGGAGGTGGAGCATGTGATGGGGTTTTAGGTAGTGGGGTTGCGGGGAGCACATGGCCCACTTGATTGGTGCCGTCCCACCAGCCTGTGTTTGGCCTTGAAGACTGATTGTTTTCTCTCGACTGTCCTGACCTTCTTGGTTAGTTTTCAGCTCTAGCGTGCGTTTGGCCCTGTGAGGCTGAATCTTGGCATCTGGACCTTGGCTTCATGGGAAAGAAGCTCACTCACAGACAAGGAGGGACAGAAAGAACTAGTTAGTTGTGAACAATTGATTATGTTGAATATGCACAGTTGCAGGCAGCAAAGCTTGTCTCCAAGTTGTTGCTCTAGGAAAGATTTTTTAACTCAGTTCCCCGTTTCTAGTGGAAGCACAGCTGCCAGAGTATACCCGTTTACATTCTATTACCAAAAATAGACACTTACTGATCTAAAAGCTCTTACTGTTCAGCTTATACGTGGTTAGTTAGTTTTTAAAAGAAGCCTAAGCTTGAGTAATGAACTCAAGGAATATTTCATCACAAGCGCTGGAGGCATGGAGGTTTGCCTTCCAGCATAGGTGAGGTGGGACAGGGTGAAAGAATCGGACCCAGGAGGGATGAGATGTTATGCAGAATGTACATATGCACTGGCCACCAAGTCTTACAGAAGATCAGGGGGACACCGAGGAAAACTGCAACCACTTGGGGGTAGAGAGAGGGCTTCTGAAGCTCTCCAAAATAGACAGGAGGATGTGGCAAAAAGACCTGAAAAGGATGCAAAGGACAGAGAGAAGAAAAGCAAGCGGTGTCTTGAGGACTCCCGCTCCACATTCACACTTTTTCCTCTCCATCGTCACTCTCATTTTTCTGGTAAGTTGAACCTAGATTTATTTTGTGAGATTTCTCTCTTCTGTACTGTAGCAGGCTGGTTAAGGCTGCCCATTAAAAGTGCACACTCTTCCCCTAATCAACTCTCCCAGGACTCCCTGAGTCACAAAAGATAGAAAAACAGAACGGGTTCATCACTGAGCTGTTAGTTCCTGCTACATCGACCCCAGAACATCCTTTGTTCCTATCTTTTCAAAGCATGGCTTAATTTTGCTTCTCACTCTGTCAATTACCCAATATTCCCATTTTGCTTGAGTTAACCAAAGCTGAATTTCTGTTGCTTACAACCAAAAGAACCCCACTGATGTAGGGTAAGTTCTCTAATAGACGGCATGACAGAAGCCACAGGGAGCTCTCGAAGGTAGCCTGAAATCCAGATACTTTATTTAAAATTATTAAAAGAACATGTATTAATAACAGTCAAAATTGCTGGCTATGGTACAATGACTAATCAATTTCACGTTTCTATGTGCTTGTAGTTGATTAGCATTTTCTAATGGTTAGGCTGATGATGTTTTACTACTACAAACTGTCTTTAAAGTTTACTCTCTTATCTCCCATGTTAGAAATAAGAACAAATGAGAATGAACTCAAATAACACAAATTACATGCTACAGGAAAAAAATCAAGGAGGGGGTTTTGAGAGTAGCAGATGATCTATGTTACAATGAAATATGTGAGAACCGCAAAATGTTTAATTCCTGTTCAATCTGAAATTTAGCAATATAACTTGTAGAAATAAGAGTAGGTTTTAAATTCTTTTATATATTCATATGTGAGAATTATATAGTATACATCAGAGAATCATTATACATTCTATTATATAATATATAATATATATTGTGATATATACATATCACTCTTTTAGGGTTATCTCATTACTTTTTGAAAATATTATAAAAAGAATTTGTAAGAACAGATAAGGTTGTGCCCAGACAATAATCACAATAAGACTACCTAATATTTATCTTTAATATTCAAGTTTTTTTCAAACATAACTGAGCAGAACTGGAAAATTCAGGGAGCCCACTCTGCCACATGTTAGTTTAACACAGGGTTCCTCAAACCCATAGCGTGTCGGCACTGTGGACCTTTGGGCAGGACGATTCTCTGCTGTGGGAGGCTGTCCAATGCACTGTAGGGTGTTTAGCAGCATCCCTGGCTTCGACACACTAGACGCCAGTAGCATCCCTAATCAAAAATGTCTCTTGACCTTGCCAAAAGTTCCCTGGGGGGCAAAATTGCTCCCTGGTTAAGAAACATCACGACTACAACAAAGCAAATACAACTGCCAGCTGTATGATTCCACTGTGAGTCAGCTGTGATTAAACCAGTTACATCTATATTTTAGTTCAAAATATATCATGACTAGAACTAAGTTAAATTACCAGTTTTTTGTATAAATTAATATACCAGTTTTTGTCTAAAGCTGAGCTGTCCAACCACTGTAGTAGTCACTAGCCACATGTAGTTACTCCAAAGTGAGATATGAAGTATAAATATGCACTGGATTTTGAAGACTTGATATTAAAAAAGGATGTAAAATATCCCATAATTTTTATGTTAACTGAACTATTTTGGTTATACTTACTGGCTGAAATATGTTATTAAAATTGATTTCACCTGCTCATTTTTACTTTTTTAACATGGCTACTAGAAAATTCTAAATTACATATATGGCTCACATTCTATTTCTGGTGGATGGCACTGCTCTAGAAACTCGAAATGACTTAGTATTATTTTTTAATGAAATAAATTCTTAAGTCTATCAAAAAGCCAAAAAACTCTGGAAAGCTCGCCAGAGCCCTATGACATCAACTCACTTTGAGCATCATAACTCTTTATCATGCCTAGATGATTTTTCTGCTTCTTTAAACCAATTGCTTCTATTCCAATGCTTTATTCTCAATGTTTCAGTCAGTTCTTTTCTAATTGCTGATTTATCTTCATGCTGTTCTTCATCACTCTCCTGCACACCAGTTTCTTTCATATACTCAGGACCTTTCCTAGCGGAATGTCGAGATGCTGCAGCTTCCATCATACTTAGAAAATCATAAGCAGGAAGAGGAGGTTTCCATTCCTGAGCAGGTAAAATTGCTGAAAGGAAGATATGATCAATGGTTAAAGATGAACAGATATAAAATCATCACACAAATATACTAGAAAATGTTTTGTTTTGAAAAACATATTTGTAAGAGTGAAGGCTTTATCAGTTTTACTTATCTAAGCAAAACTAGATTATTTTTATTGTCATTGTCCAAGGAACTTGATACATTTATCATACTAGTCATTTTCATTTTTTATATTACATTTGCAGGCTATTATATTCTAAATAAAGGTTAGCATTAATAGGAGAAAAAAACCCAAAAGGTCGATAATCTCACTGCTGGTTAACCCTTCTTGAGGTTTTAAAAAATAGCCATATGTGCAATGAGATCACACACAGACAGAAAGAAGCCTGTGGCGTCCCTCCCTGCCAGCCTTTATCCCGAAGAACTAGAACTATTTCCTATGAATAACTCCAAAAAATTTTTTTGAATGTACAATTTATTTTATCATTTAGACAAGTATTTCCTTACACTTTAAAGCATTTTTGTTTTTGAAGCTTTTGCTTAACATCCTTTGCATATACTTTATGAAAAGAAGCTCATTTTATAAAAATAATTGTAGACAAGGAATAATTAAAAACTGCTATGGAATCGCCTGTACTATAAACAGACAGCGATTAGATGACTTCTCAGACGGGCTCCACAGTAGTAAATCTTAACGTTATTTTAAAACACTGATTGCTTGAAGAGGAAAGCTGATTTAAGCTGATAACATACATGAGAGAAATTAGCTAACTTTTCTCCACTTAGTAGACAGATTTTACAAAACAATTTTAGAATTTAGTTGCCCATTTAAAATACTATTTTGAGAAATAAACTATATAAGTAAATGTACAAAGTAAATCTTTTAAAAGTAAATTCCAGTAAAAGAATCTCTACACTGTTAAGTGAAAAAATAAATATTCATAAAATACAAACTTAAGCATCTCTCATAAATCAAATAAATATCTTTAAAAGTTTAGGAAATTCATATAAATTCTAATTTCCTAGAGTGAATTAAAGCTCAAGCAAAAATCTGCATAAATAGTATATCCATACTCTTATTGGTATGTAATTTCTTTACTCAGACTCAGTTATATGAAATCCTAGTACATGGAACATCCGCAGGGTATTAATTCAGGCTACCCTTGTAATTGATGTTTCAAATTACTGTTGCCAGGTTAGCAGATTCAAAAGTGACAAACGAATAGATTATTTTCTCTTGAATATAACAAATAGGTAGGAGGTTAGAATAACTGTTTGTAGTCTGCAATATTCAGATAAAGTATCTTTATTAAAGATATTAAAAGAATCTTTAATAAAAGTCCAATTCAAAGCATAGCATATATTTAGCAATGTTTATTTTTTAAAGTAAACACTGCAGCCTAGTGGTCTGAGATGATGACAAAATGCCTGAAACTGGCCATCACAATTCTGCTTATTATTTGCTGAGGGAACTCTACAAAGGTCTGAAAGTTTTCAATTGCAAATAAAACTGTACTCTCATCATGCATGGGTAATAAATACATTATTATCAAATTAGTAATGATAATAATAATAGCTAACATTTATTAAGCCTTTACTATACACCAGGCATTATCCATTTAATCTTGAGATAAGTACAATTATTATCCCAATTTTATAGATGAGAAAACCAAGGCCTAGAAAAGTCACGGAAGTTGACCAAAGTTAAGCGCAAATCTCAAATAAGAAGAGCCAGTGGTCACAATTTCATAGAAATTAAGATGTGTAGCAAGCAAGGTGAGGCAGACACCTGTGGCACTGTGTTACACATTCAGGCTATTTCAAGAGTTGCTGCCACACCCCCGTCTCAGATCCATCTCCCAAAGAGTGTGAGAGCAGGTCCAGCCAGCACAGAAGACGGGATCCAGTACAGAAAAGCACTGCCTCAAAGAATTGGCAAAGGCATTCATTAACAAAATTACAGTGGAAGATATACCAGCCTCTCAGGAAACTCAGAAGAATTCTGATTCTTTCCTCTTGGTAATGGTTTGAGTTGAAGAATCAAAGCCCCTAAGGATGCTTCTTGGAGGAAAGGATCATTACATGAACAATGATAATACTTCAGAGATTTTACACTTTACAGAGTGCCTTTGTGTACATAATTTTATTTGATTTTTAAAATAACTATGTAGTCAGAGTAGGAACCATTAATCTCATTTTATAGTTATAGAGGAAGAAACAAAGAAAGACTTGCCTAGAGCCACAGTTAGCAATCAAGGAGGTGGGGTCATAAGTTCAGGTTTCTGTGTCTTTGAACATCACCACCTGTCTTAAAGCAATTCAGTTTGAGAGGTACTCTGGCCCTAACTAGATATAAACCTATCTGACTTAGTCAGAGTCCATGGGGCGTCTGTGTCACAGCAGCTGCATAATGACAACACTCATTTAATTCTATAAAATAGCAATGCAGACAGAGAAGTGAACACAGAATATCAGAAGAGTTCAAGAGTTACAACTGAAAGGACCCCTATACCATGTGGCTATCACTCGGAGACGAGTGATAATCACAGAAAGGGCTCCTTCCAGATTATGACTTAAACAAATAGTCAATTTAAGTAATTTTTCACATTTCCTAGGAAAATATTAAAACTAACAAATTATCTCAGAAAATTACGACTCAAAAGTACCACCTAAAAGGACCCAGAATAGCCAAAATAATCTTGGAAATGAAGAACAAAGTTGGAGGAATCAAATTTCCCAATTTACAATCTACTACAAAGTTGCAGTATTCAAGACAGTGTGATGCTAGCATAAGGCATCTGTATATCTGACAGATGCAAAACTATGTACAGGAATGTTCAGAGCAGCATTATTCATAATAAGCAAAAAGTAGAGACAACTCAAATGTCCATCAACTGATGGAGCAACAAAATGTGGTATATCCACACAATAGAATATTATTCATTCATAAAAAGGAATGAACTACTGAATGATCCTTGAAACCTATGCTAAGACAAAGAAGCCAGACAAAAAGGCCACATGCGATATGATTCCATTTATATGAAAGATCCAGATTAGGCAAATCCATAAAGACAGAAAGTAAATTAGTGGTTGCCAGAGGATGGAGGGAGGGGAAAATGGGAGTGACTGCTAATGGGCATGGGGTTTCTTTGTGGGGTGATGAAAATGTTCTAGAATTCAATAGTGGTAATGGTTGCACAGCCTTGTGAATATACTAAAAACCCCTGCATTGTACACTTTAAAAGGGTGAATTTTATGGCATATGCATTATGTTTCAATATAAAATTACTACCTATAGCCTACTTAAACACAATAATTTAGTTAAAATTGCCTAACTTAATAGAAATGAAGCAGAGCACCTGGGAAGAACAGGTGTGCTGCAATGATTGACACAAAATAAAGTCAAGTGTCTGATTAAATACACACAAATACACATAATGGTAGATTCATCCTATGCATGCTGGCTCCGAGACAATATAACACTGAATTGGAGTTTGTCCACCACAATCATGTGTGTGTATTTGTATACATGTATATTCATATATACACACACACACCCTTATTTCAGGACTCTGCCATGGAATAGTATCAAAATATTATTATAATATAGTTCATCTGGATCCAATAACAAAATCCTTGGATAGTACCTTAGGAGACTTTTTATTACATCAAATTTCACACTATTTCCTTGATATACCAACGACCTGGATTATTACATGTTAATTTATTTAGAGCAACAGGCCTACTGTTGGCACAACTGTATTTAAATTAGCATATACATCTATAACACAAGTATAAATTCACATATGTTTTAGAAAAGTTGAGGCTATGGCACGTCATAAACCAGCATCATAAATTCTGGGCCAAGATCTATTTTCTTGTGGTTCAAATTTCTGGCTCTGGAGTTGAAGAGATGTAGGTTAGAATCCAAAGCTTCCTCACTTACTGGTTAGTTATACAACTTTGAACTAGTTACTTAACTCTTCTACAGGTAATAATATTTCACATGACTCTAGTAAGAATTACATGAGATAATGCACGTGAATCACTCAGCATTGTGCTAGACACCTAGGAAGCATTCAATAAATGTGAGCTATTATTACCAAATTCAATACAGTGTACCTATTTTCTGTGGGTAATGATACCTATGAGATAGGAGTTGTCCCATGTACAACGCTATCAGCTTATTAATATTGGGGTTATTTATAAACATTACAATTCAACTCATTCTAGCTTTCATTAGCTATACTTCAAGTTTTAAAATCTATGAGGCAAAATACAGAACAGTGTGTTAAAACAGAAAACTTACTGATATGACTTTCTAGTCCTGCTTCCAATTTCTTAAGCCACAATAAAAGGTTCTGCTCACTTATGGCCTGGTCTGACGGAAATGCGAACACCTGGCCGCCTGAGTGCAAATTCACCACAACAAGAAGAGGTAGGGGAGGCAGAGTATCAAAATACGCCTGCAAGATTCCTCTCCCCACAGGGGTATTCTTTCTATGAAAGGGAGCAATTGAACATGTTAATATTTCTTCTATAACAAAATAATGAAAACAACAGTTTGTAGAACATTAACCTTTAAATACAGTATCACACCAATAAGTTTATTTTATGAAGAGATGTCCTAAAAACCAAGAAGTATATAACTAAGTTACCAGTAATCAGAGTATTAAAAAGTTTCTTCTTTTAACATGGGGCACTGTGTTTCTCTTAGGAGGAAAAAAAGCAGCCAGTGAGAGTTTTAATGAAAAACAGGTATAGTACAAAGGCTTGCGAATTTCAGCTTAATAGAATCAATTAGTTCCTTCCAAAGTTTAGCCAAGTATCTGATCACATGTCAGCTCAAAAATTAAATGGTTACAAGGGCCACCCCAGTGGCACAGCAGTTAAGTTCACATGCTCTGCTTCAGCGGCCCAGGAGGGTTCACTGGTTTGGATCCCAGGTGCAGGGCTACACAGCGCTTACCAAGCCATGCTGTGGTTTGTGGCATCCCACATATAAGAAAAAAAAAAGAGAGACGAAGATGGGCACAGATTTTAGCTCAGGGCCAATTTTCCTCAGCAAAAAAAAGAGGAGGGTTGGTGGCTACTAATAGCTCTGGGGTAATCTTCCTCAAAAAAAAAAAAGAAATTAAATGGTTACAAACTATAAAATAACAAGATACTTATAATAAACACTTCTTTTCTGAACAGAATTGTGTCTTTCCTCAGGAAAAAAGAAAGGATTAATTTCAAATTAAAAAGATTTTAAAAAATTATGTTCATCCAAGGAAACTATATGTTTAACATACCTAGTTTTCCTAATACAGCACATGCCACATTATGGAAAATACTATTTTACTCCAAGATGCCTACAAAGATAATTACCTTGGGAAAACTTTTTCTCAAGCAGTGGGTTGTACTGTTAGTGAACTCTTCACAACAAAAACATACACTGGTTCATTCTTGTACTTTTTTCAAATGAGTTAAAAATAAAATGTCTTTCATCTGGCGAATCTGAACAATGGATACTGTGTATATACGTGAACTGTGTTCACAGATATTAAATGTAACACAAGCCATACATCTAAACATACCAGGAAATATTCTTGGTGAATGCACTGAAAACTTAACATTTTAAAACTACAGAATTATAGGAAAAAGAACTGAATAAAAATATCAAAATATCACAATGTTTATTTTTCTGTATTTGTCAAGTTTTCCTCAATGAACATCACTTTTAAAATCAGAAAAATCATTACTTTTAAAAAGGTACTGTATGACACCAAAAGCAACAAAAGCAAAAATAAACAAATGGGACTACATCAAACTAAAAAGCTTCTGCACAGCAACAGAAACCATCAACAAAATGAAAAGGCAATGGACAGAATAGGAGAAAATATTTGCAAGTTATTTAATAAAGGGTTAATATCCAACATAACTAAAAAACTCACATAACTCAATAGTTTAAAAAAAACCAATTAAAAAATGGGCAGGGTCGGCCCAGTGGGGTAGTGGTTGAGTTCGTGCACTCCGCTTCAGCAGCCTGGGGTTCACTGGTTCAGATCCCAGGTGCAGACCTATGCACCGCTTGTCAAGCCAAGCTGTGGCAGGCGTCGCACATATAAAATAGAGGAAGATGTGCACAGATGTTACTTCAGGGCCAGTCTTCCTCAGCAAAAAGGATTGGTGGCAGATGTTAGCTCAGGGCTAATCTTCCTCCAAACAAAAAAAGGGCAGAGGAACTAAATAGACATTTTGCAAAGAAGACAAAAAAATTGCCAAAAGGTATGTGAAAAGATGCTCAAAATTACTAATCATCAGGGAAATGCAAATCAAAACCACCATATCATCTCACACCTGTTAGATGGCTATTATCAAAAAGACAAGAGATAAGTGTTGATGTGAATGTGGAGAAAAGAGAACCCTTGTGCACTGTCAGTGGGAATGCAAATTGGTGCAACCCTATGGAAAACAGTATGGAGGTTCCTCAGAAAATAAAACATAGACTACCACATGACGCAGCTATCCCACTTCTGAGGATGTATCTAAAAGAAATGAAAACAGGATACTGAAGAGATATCTGTACCCCTACGTTCACTGCAGCATTATTTACAAGAGCCAAGACATGGAAACAACCTAAGTGTCTGTCAATGGATGAAGAGATGAAGATGTGGTAAATATATATATGGACTATTACTCAGCCATGAGAAAGAACAAAATCCTGCCATTTGCTACAATATGGATGGAGCTTAAAGGCATTATGCTAAGTGAAATAAGCCAGACAGAGAAAAATACTACATGCTATCACGTATATGTGGAATCTAAAAAAAAAGTCAAACTCATAGACACAGAGAGCAGAAAAGTGGTTGCCAGGGACTGAGGGGTGGGAGAAATAGGGAGAGGTTGGTAAAAGGGTACAAACTTTCATCTATAAGATGAATAAGGTCTGAGGATCTAATGTTAAGTCTGGTGACTACAGTTTAATAACACTGTATTGCAAAGAGAGTAGAACTTAAATGTTCTCACCCTCCTCAAAAAATTTATGTATGTGTATACGTATTTATATATATCTGCATATGTATATGTATGTATACATATATATATATATGAGGTGATGGATATGTTAATTAACTAGATGAAGGGATCTTTTCACAGAACAGACATCAAATCATCACAATGTACACTTTAAATATCTTATAGCTTTATTTGTCAATTATACTTCAAAAAACAAATAACAGCAAAAAAAAAATAACAGCAAAAAAAATGCATTGTAGAACAGAATTCAATCTAAAACAAGGTCAATCTCATACCATCTGAGGGAGTTTAGTTACTAAAATACCATGATAACATAAACACTGGTCCCATAATATTAACTCCAAAGGTAGAATTAGAGAGATTCATTTCCTAATGAAAATGTAATAACAATTATACTTTCTTTACCTTTTGCACATTAAAAAATAAAAATATACTTACAAATTTAACCAGCAAGGGGTGAGTGAATCCAGGTGTTTCTCTTTTACCAGCGTCAATATTGCTTTTTTATACTGAGGAATTATGCTGCCATCACTGAATAAAATAAGCAATGGTTTCTGAAGTCTTAAATAAGTGGGAAGATTTTCCACAGTGATTTCTGGCTGTTTAAAAAAAAAAACAGCCCATGAGGAATAACGATGCATAAAATAGAAAATAACATTCAAATCACTCATGAAATTTTAGTTTGTAAAATGTAATTTAAACATATTTTCACTTAAGCAGAGATTTTGCTATACTCACTAATAACTATGGATCTTGAGTCTTTTATTTAAGTCTACTTTAACTTAATAATGAGTTACTTGTTTTCAAAATAAAACCACTAATAGAATTCAAAAATAAATTAACTCAAAGGAGCTCCCTGTTTTACAAGGATGAGACACTTCTAATAATTTCCTATGCCGAAATCTGGACCAGACTAGCTGACACCCATATGACAAACAAAACTCTTGTTATATGTTTTCTCTAACATAAAATTTTTGAAAAAAATATAAGCTGTTTTAAAAATATAATCTTTTAATGTCTATGATTACTTAAAAATTAATAAAACCTTACTTTGTTTCAGTATTATGGATTTTTACCATAATTAAAATAATAAAAAAATCTAAAATAAATTTTTTAAAGTCTATTTCTTTTCAGTTTAAAATAACAAAGAAAGAATTTAATATGAAATAAGAAACCTAACCCTTTTACTCTTTTTATTAATTATATATTTGTATAAGACAATTTGTCTAGGCTGTTGTTAACAAAAATTGGAAAGAGAAACAAACAATATTAATATATTTAGGATTGAAAATAGCAATGACTTAGAATATCAAAGCCTTCTACCATTTTTCGTTTTAGTTTCACAACTATTATTTCATCTTATGGATATACCTGTGATGTAGATCAAATCACCCTACATCAGATAAATGATCCCCAGCTGACAGATGAGGAAACCAACAAAGAGAAGCTGACCTGCTGCAGTCACACAGCTAGCCAGGAGGAAGAGTTGAAACTAGCCCCCAGCATCCTGCTCTCCAGCTCCCCATGACCTCATATCACACCAGAAATCCAAAGGAACAATTTTATTTTCTTCATGGTGCCAACCACCTCTGGACACAGTACTGGTTCATCCTCAAACACCGAACTCTGGCATATACTTTTCCCTATCTAGTTCTCAAAGCCACTTTTCCTCTGCCAATTCTCATTTTTCTTCAAATTTTTTCTCTTTCACATTTAAAATCCTCTTCTTGCACCTTCCTTTTTCACGACTTAATTCTTAGATCACTTCTTCTCCAAATTCCCCTATGTTGTCTTCTTGTGTTAATTATCCTCTTTAATTTTCTACCAAGGTAATATCCCCTTGTTAAAACTGACAGATCTTATCAAGCCAGCAGATTTCCTCACTCGGAACAGAATCAAAACATAGGTGAGATGGAGCCATCACTCCTCAATTCAAACATTTATTGAGAACCACGAAGTTCAAGATGTTATGCTGAGTACTGAATCCAAAAGAGATAAGATACTTTCCCTGCCCTCAAGGAATTCATACTTTAGAGGAGGAGAAAGTTATACAACTGCCGTGATCCAAGAAAAAAATTAATGTGTGACAATAAAGAAAACTATTGGTTCAAATTAAGATAACAAAAAAGGTAGGGAAACTCAAAGATGATTTTAGGAAGTGATACTTGATCTGAGCCATGGATAAGGAATAAGATCTTGATGTGTGTGTGCTAGAGTAGGGGTTCCAGATATAGGGAGCATCACGATGACAGGCAGAGAGGTGTTAAAGCAAACATAGTATCTAGGAACAATGAGAGCGAAGTATGCCAGACTTAGGCACACAAGACACAAATGTGGCTGTAAGAACAGATGCGAAAATGACTTGATAGGTTCTTTGGCATTGCAGCAACAC
The DNA here is from genome assembly GCF_037783145.1 of Equus przewalskii. NCBI lineage: Eukaryota > Metazoa > Chordata > Mammalia > Perissodactyla > Equidae > Equus > Equus przewalskii. The sequence continues at coordinate 614,830 of NC_091855.1, forward strand.
TGAGAAGGTTTTGTATCAAATGAGTGACATGGCTAGGTCTGTTCTAGATGACTAACTGGAATATGAATTTGCAGAAAGACAGACCTGTGACAGGCATTGCTTTTTCCTATGTCTGTCAGGAAAGAAAGACCAAGAGTTCTGTAACTTTAGAAGGAAAGTTGAGATCATAAACACAGATTTAGTCATCATCAGCTGGTATAATGATGGTAGAAGTTCTGGGTATGGATAAAATTTCCCAAAGAAAGGACATAGCAAAAGGAGAAAAAAGGGTTGAAGATGTAATTATAGTGGCCAGAGGCTTAAAGGAGTATCTGGAGAGGAAAGAATTACAAACGTTAGAGGAAGAGAGAACTTTTGACAGAATGGCATAGTTAACAGTTTTGATTGCTGAGAGGCTAAGGAAAAACAGAAAAGGTCCTCAAACATAGTAATTGAAAGGTGACTTCTACTATCTGAGTATATAAGAGTCTATAATTGTGTGGGTTCTGGTATTCCTATCCATAACAAAAGCATAAAAAAGGGAATTCAATGTATCGGTGAAAAGTGCTAAAGATATTTCCTAACTAACAGTTCTAAGTGTGACAACCTTGGATATATCATTGCTTATGTAGTTAATTATCATATATTTCAGATTTGGACATTATTTACCTGGGCTATGTGTCATGAGGTTCATTAAAATAAAAATTTGAGAGGCTGGCCGTGGCGTAATGATTAAGTTTGTGCACTCCGCTTTGGTGGCCCAGGGTTCATGGGTTCAGCTCCCAGGTGTGGACCTGGCACTGCTCATCAAGCCACACTGTGGCAGCATCCCATATAAAATGGAGGAAGATTGGCACAGATGTTAGCTCAGCAACAGTCTCCCTCAAGCAAACACATGAAGACTGGCAACAGATGTTAGCTCAGGGCCAATCTTCCTCACAAAAGAAAAGAAAAATTTGATACCATATAAAAATGTTTACCTGGAGTGACGTCAGCATCATGGCAGAGTGAGCTCTCCCCTTAGACTCTCCCTTCTAAGATACAATGAAAAGGACATTCATACACCAACAGAGGACATTCACAAAACACAACAGACATGTAAGAGACCCACACAGCCATATGTCTGAAGGTGGACGTGCTGGACCCCCCAGAGGAAGTGGAAGGATGTAACGGGAATCTTCTCTCCCGAAAAGCAGCAACCCAGGGACTGCATGCAGCTCTGAGAGGAGAAGGGGATGGGGCAGCCCTCTGCCAGAACACCATCATTCTCCAAGTTCCCTCTCAGTTCAGGAAAGCCCCAAGGAGAGGTAACTAAGCTTGTAGGGGAGGTAACTAAGCTTGTAGGGGCCATCTTCATCAAGCTAGCACCCCAGGAGAGAAGACAGCGAGGGCCGACTAAGAACTCCAGTGGGATCATGCACGTGAAAGAAAGCGCCCCACCCCCTGCCCAGCACTCCAGCTCAGCCAGTCAGCCAGAGTGCGCACAGAGAGAAAAGCAGCCAGTGGCTGGAGCAAGTGAGCCACAGATCATAGCAGCATCAGAATATACAGCCCCTGACTCCCACTCAGTGGTGGCAGGCGGAAGCTGTGACCAGATACTATCACTATGCAGAGGCAAAAAGCCACAACATCAAGCAGTATGAAAAAGTATCTTAAATCTCCAGACCAGAAATCAATCCTGAAGGCACAGAAATTTATAATCTAAATAACAGAGAATTCAAAATAACTATCATAAAAAACCTCAATGAGTTACAAGAAAATACAGATAGACAGTTCAGTGAAATCAGGAACTATTTCAAAAGGAGATCAAAACTATAAAGAAGAACCAATCAGAAATATTTGAGAGGAAAAACACAATGGACGAGATAAAGAAAAACCGGGAGTCCCTAAACAATAGAGCTGATACAATGGACGACAGAATTAGCAATTTAAAGGACAGAAATATAGAAATGCTTCAGATGGAGGAGAGAGAACTAAGACTAAAAGGAAATGAAATGAAGAAATTCTCTTGGAAATATCCAACTCAATTAGCAAATGCAACAACAGGATTACAGGTAGTCCAGAGGGAGAAGAGAAGAAGAATGGAGCAGAAAGTTTGTTCACAGAAATAAGAGTTGAGAACTTCCCAAACCTGGGTGAGAGGCTGGAAATACAGGTGAAAGAATCCTGTAGATCTCCTAACTATAGCAATGTAAAAAGACCTTCTACAAGGCATATAGTAGTAAAGCTGGCAAAAGTCAATGACAAGGAAAAAATATCAAGGGCAGCAAGGGAGAAGAAAGTAACTTACAAAGGAAGCCCTATCAGGGTTTCAGCAGATTTCTCAGCAGAAATCTTACAGGCTAGGAGAGAGTGGAATGATATATTCAAAACTCTGAAAGACAGAAACTTTCAGCCAAGTATACTCTATCCAGAAAAAATATCCTTCAGATATGATGGAGAAATAAAAACTTTCCAAGATAAACAAAAGTTAACGGAGTTTATCAACACAAGACCCTCCCCGTTCACAAGAAATGCTCAAGAAGGCCCTCATACCTGAAAAAAAAAAAGAGGGGGGGGGGCTACAAAGCCCTGAACAAGGAGAGAAATAGGCAGGCAAAATCAGAAAACTACAGCTCTCTATCAGAACAGGTTAGCAAACACTTAATTATAAAATTAAAGATAAAGGGAAGTAATACACCAAAAATAATCTCATCATTTTAACCACAAACTCATAATACAAGATGGAACAAATGTGAGAATAATAACTTAGAAAAGGAAGAGGAAAGAGATGGAATCAGCTTAGTCTAATGAAATAAGTGGCCGTCAGAATGGACTCTCTCACCTATGATATTTTTATACAAACCTAATGGCAACCTCTAAACAAATAATGAGAACAGAGACACAAAGGATAAATGAGGAGATAACTAAGAAAATCATCATAGAAAACTACCTAACTGAATTGGTAGTCCAAAATACATACGATGAGAAACAAAGTAAAGGCAGAAGAACCAGAAAACAAGCGATAAAATGGTAGCATTAGCCCTCATATATCAATAATCACTCTAAATGTTAATGGATTGAATTCTCCAATCAAAAGTCACACAATGGCTGGATGGATTTAAAAACAAGACCCAACAATATGCTGCTTCCAGGAAACACATCTCAGCTCCAAAGACAAACACAGGCTCAGAGTGAAGGGACGAAAAAAGATATTCCAAGCTAATGGCAAACAGGAGACAGTAGGTGTTGCCATACTTATATTAGACAAAGTAGACGTCAAGATAAAACAGGTAAAGAGAGACAATGAGGGGCAGTATATAATGATAAAAGGGACATTCCACAAAGAACATATAACATCTATAAATATCTATGCACCCAACACAGGAGCACCAAAGTATATAAAGCAACTATTAACAAACCTAAAAGGAGACATTAACAAAAGGCAATAATAGTAGGGGACTTCAACACCCCACTTACATCAATGGACAGATCATCTAGACAGAAAGTCAACAAGAAATAACTGAATTAAATGAAAAATTAGATCAGATGGACTTCATAGATATATATAGAACACTCTAACCAAAAACAGAAGACTACACATTCTTCTCAAGTGTGCATAGAACATTCTCAAGTATAGACCATATGTTGGGAAATAAGGCAAACCTCAATGAATTTATAAGAAGATTGAAATCATATCAAGCACCTTTTCTGACCATAATTCTATGAAACTAAAACTCAACTACAAGAAAAAAGCTGTGAAAGTGACAAATATGTGGAGACTAAACAACATGCTACTGACTTACAAATGGATCACTGAAGAAATTAAAGGAGAAACCAAAAAATATCTGGAGACAGATGAAAATGAAAACACACCATACCAACTCATATGGGATGCAGCAAAAGCAGTCCTAAGAGGCAAATCATAGCAATACAGGCCCACCTTAACAAACAAGAAAAATTTCAAATAAGCAATCTTAAACTACACCAAACAGAATGAGAAAAAGAAGAACAAACAAAGCCCAAACCTGGCAGGAGAAAAATAATTAAAAAGAGCAGAAATAAATGAAATTGAAACAAAGACAGTAGAAAGGATCAATGAAATGAAGAGCTGGTTATTTGAGAAGATACACAAAATTTACGAATCTGTACCCAAACTCACTATGAAAAAAAGAGAGAAGGCTCAAACAAATAAAATTAGAAATGAAAGAGGAGAAATTATAATGAATACCACAGAATTACAAAAGATTATAAGAGAATATTATGAAAAACTATAGTCCAACAAATTGGACAACTAGAAGAAATGGATAAATTCTTAGACTCCTACTACCTCCCAAAACTGAATCAAGAAGAAATCAAGAATCTGAATAGATCAATCACAAGTAAAGAGATTGAAAAAGTAATCAAAAACCTCCTAAAAAATAAAAGTCCAGGATCAGATAGCTTCTCTGGAGAAGTCAACTAAACATTCAAAGATTTAGTAACTATTCTCCCAAACAATTCCTAGAAATTGAGGAAGACAGAACACTTCCTAACACGTTGTATGAGGCCAACATCACCCTGATACCAAAGCCACACAAGGACAATACAAAGAAGGAAAATTATAGGCCAAAATCACTGATGAACATAGATGCAAAAATCCTCAACAAAATATTGGCAAACTGAATACAGTAAAACATTAAAAAGATCATACATCATGATCAAGTGGTATTTATCACCAGGGACACAGAGATGGTTCAACATTCGCAAATCAATCAATGTGATACACCACATAACAAAAGGAGGAATAAAAACCACACAATCATCTCAACAAACGCAGAGAAAGCATTTGTCAAGACCCAAATCCATTCATGATAAAAACTCTCAATAAAATGGGTATAAAAGGAAAGTACCTCAACATAATAAAGGCCATATACAACAAACCCACAGCCAACATCATACTCAATGGGGAAAAACTGAAAGCCATCCCTCTGAGATCAGGAACAAGAAAAGGATGCCCACTCTCACCATTCTTATTCAACATAGTACTGGAGGTTTTGGCCAGAGAAATTATGCAAGAAAAAGAAACGAAAGCTATCCAAAGGCAAGGAAGAAGTGAAACTCTTCCTATTTGTGAACAACATGATTTCATACATAGAAAACCCCAAATAACCTATAAGACAACTATTAGAAATAATCAACAACTACAGCAAAGTTGCAGGATACAGAAGCAACTAAGAAAAATCAATTGCATTTCTATATTCTAATAAACTAACAGAAAGAGAACTCAAGAATATAATCCCATTTACAATCACAACAAAAAGAATAAAATATCTATAAATAAATTTAACAAAGGAGGTGAAAGACCTATACAATGAAAACTATAAGACATTATTGAAAAAAAATCGATGATGACATAAAAAAATTGAAAAATATATCATGCACACAGATTGGAAGAATAAACACAGTTAAAATGTCCATACTACCTAAAGCAATCTACAGATTCAATGCAATCCCAATCAGAATCCCAATGACATTCTTCACAGAAACAGAACAAAGAATCCTAAAATTCATATGGGGCAACAAAAGACCCCAAATAGCTAAAGCAATCCTGAGAAAAAAGAACAAAGCTGGAGATACCCACAATCCCTGAATTCAAAATATACTACAAAGCTATAGTAATCAAAGCATCATGGTACTGATACGAAAATAGACACACAGATCAATGGAAGAGAACTGCAAGCGCAGAAATAAAACCACACATCTATGGACAGCTAATCTTCAACAAAGGAGCTAAGAATATACAATGGAGAAAACGTCTCCTCAAAAAATGGTGTTGGGACAACTGGACAGCAACATGCAAAAGAATGAAAGTAGACCATTATCTTTCACCATACACAAAAATCAACTGAAAGTGGATCAAAGACTTGAGGGTAACATCTGAAACCATAAAACTTCTAGAAGAAAATATAGGCAATTCACTCTTTGACATCGGTCTTAGCAGCATCTTCTTGAATACCATGTCTACTTGGACAAGGGAAACAAAAGAAAAAATAAACAAGAGGAACTTCAACAAACTAAAGAGCTTCTGTGAGACAAAGGAAACCAAGAACAAAACAAAAAGACAATCCACCAAATGGGAGAAAATAGTGCAAATCATATATCCAACAGGAGTTCATCTCCATAATATATAAAGAATTCACATAACTGAACAACACAATCAAAAAACAGGCAGAAGATATGAACAGACATTTTTCCAAAAAACATATACAGATGGTCAATAAACACATGAAAAGATGTTCAATATCACTAATCATCAGGAAAATGCAAATCAAAACTACACTTAGATATCACCTTACACCTGTTAGAATGGCTATAATTACCAAGACAAAAAACAACAAATGTTGGAGAGGGTGTGGAGAGAAGGGAACCCTCATACCCTGAAGGTGGGAATGCAAACTGGTGCAGCCACTGTGGAAAACAGTATGGAGATTTCTCAAAAAGTTAAAAATAGAAATACCATATGACACAGCTATCCCACCATTGGCTATTTATCCAAAGAACTTGAAATCAACAATACAAAGGGACTTATGCACCCCTATGTTCATTGCAGCCTTATTCACAATAGCCAAGATATGGAAGCAACCCAAGTGCCCAGTGACTGACGGATGGATAAAGATGACGTGGTTTATATATACAATGGAATACCACTCAGCCATAAAAAAAAGACAGAATCATCCCATTTGCAACAACATGGATGGACCTTGAGGGTATTATATTAAGTGAAATAAGCCAGACAAAGACAAACACCATATGATTTCACTCATATGTGGAAGATAAACTAACATATAGTGCTCCTTATGTCACTTTAGAAATGTAGAAAAGCATAAATTTATAATATTCTAGCTATGTTTAGTATAAACTCAAAACAACTGAAATCAAGAAATGCAGGTTACATCTGTTGTACCCCTGAATCCACTATTATACAAGGTAAGCATTGGAAAAGGCCTTTCATAAGACAATATTTTGTTCTAAAACTGGATAAATAATAAGAATACTGGAAAATACTCTCTGCAGCAGGTGCCACAATCACCTGCAGTTTACACATGTGGGAACAGAGGTGCAGAGAAGTTCACACGCAGCCAATGAGGAATCGAGCAAGGATTTGAAGCCAGGCAGTTTGACTCTCTAGAATCCATGTGCTTTATTTCAGCCTAGTTTAAGTACTTCAACTGGCCATCAGCCACACTAGTCTCAGAAATAAAAAGTAATCCAAAGACATACAAACATTTGGCAGTGGACTAGAGAAGCTGTATATATGCATAATGAGTGAACAATAAAACAGAGCTACTCAATGAATCTTCAGCTCACAAACATCTTGCCCTGTGCCAACAAAAGCTGGAAAATCATGTATTAAAATATACAATCTTTAGCTGATCTAGATTTTCTTCTTTCAGATAACACTCTTATTATAAATATACTCACAAATGTTTCCAGGAATGCATTTTTTATTATTTGAACTATGTCTTCCGCATGGGTATTAGCTAACGGAATGCTCTCTATTTTGCCTCCTTTGTGTCTGGCAAGCAGCAGGGCTGGAAGAGTTGCAGCATATTTATTTGACCTATAGAGAAATGTAGTATCAAAATTCCCAAACAAATATAGCAAGTCATCACAAACATGAACAATTAGGCCAAGAGGGCACAGTGTGAAGCAGCAAAAGAGGAGCCCTACTACTAATAAAAACATGAGCTCGAATTCCAGAGAAACGTATCTTCCCTGTGAGGCTATCTGAGGAAGTTCAGAGCCTTGGTGACCTAGGTTAACAGAAAGCAACAAACAATAATCTAGGCAGATTTTTTGTTTCTAGACAACTTACTCATAAAGAAAATGTCTAAATAGGATTAGGAACACACTGAAAGTTCTCACCCTTTGTGGACTGCTCATCAAACTCCTCAGCAAGGAGATGGGCACTTATTAGAAACCTACTATTTGCCAGCAACTATACTAGGTGCTTTTAGTTTTCATTCAGCCCTCAGAACAGCCCTATAAAGTTGCCACTATCACTCCCATTTTACAGATGAGGAAACCAGGACTCAGAGAGTGACAAATGGCAGAGACAGAATTCAAACTGAGGTACTCCAGATATAGAGTCTGTGCTCTCTCCACTGAAACAGAGCTCAAATCTGCTCCCTCCTTCTAGTACTTCTGCAAACTAAGCCTAAAAGAAAAATCACTAAACAAAACAGGAAAAAATGCTTTGTGTGAAATTACCAGTGAGGTAGCCACACTTAGATCATGTTAAAACTCAATTCATGCTAGAACAAAGTATAGACATTATAATATTATAGGTATTAGTAAAGAGCCCAGGCTTCAGATTACCTGGAGGACCCTCCTAGTTGACCAGTTAGTTATAAACAAAACACACTCTGCAAACTGCTGGTCTAGCTCTTTGGACCATAGTTAAACGCACAATGACAGCAGAATACAAAATAGTGGGTGACTGACTGTCCATCTATCAGGTGAACAGGTCTCACATTCTCTAAAGTTCTGGAGTTCAGCATGTACTTTTCAAAAATTACTGATTTCATGGGTAGAACAGAAGCTTGATCATCAAAAGCATATGTCACCAACATGCAGGATGAAAGACTTAAGGTCACAAATCACAATTAGGAATATTAGAGTCAGAACTTAATAAAGACAAACTAGGGCTTAACAACTCAACTTGCATCTGAAAATAAGCCACTAATGCAGAATGTGATGTGTATTGATAATAATCTCCACGTTTTCGGTTCAGTCCTTCATTCTGCAGCAACTAAAATATTTGATAGTTCACAGGAGTCCCCAAATTATACAAATAAAGCCACCTTAGTGGCTAAAAAAGCACTGATTAAATGTATGTTTGCAATAGCTTAAAATTAGTTAGAACTATCAGGTACAGTCGCATCACCTAAAATTCTGGGAGAAATATGGAAAAATTGTGATTTTTATGTCTAATTTAGTGTCAAATCAAAACCTAGACACTCAAGAAGTACAGTTTCCCAAAAAATGATAACTCCCAAGAATCAAAACTGCAGCTAACAGAATCCAAAGAGGAAATTTTTTATAGGAAAATGAAGTATTATGAATCGAGGTTGCCCTGTGGGGGCTCTAAACTAAAGTAAAAGAATACATGAAAATTCTAAATAGTGAGGCGGCACTTCACAGATTTTCCCAGAAGGAATTAAAAACTTAGCTATGGTGCTGTTCTACCTTCCTTCATCAACTGTGTAAAGATAAGCAACACAGATATGATTTTGCAAACTTCTTCCTCCCCAAAGTTAGAAGACCAATAAACTTACAATATCAAAACATCTTCTTCAGAATAAATTCCAGTGATAACACATCCTCTTAGGTAGTTTCCTGCTTCAGTGAAATCTTCTTTTGCTATAAATATACAGATAAGACAAAAATCTGAAACCTTTAAATCTATGAGTGCTATTCAACCAATAAACAAATTTATAAATGGTAGTGCTTTGTTATTAATTAATTATGAAGATAAATACTTAAGTGCAGACCTTACATAACTCAGTGGTTCTAACATAAATCTGTGTTTTTTATGACATTTGATTACTAAAGAAATGTAAGTTGATACAGTGCAACTATGATTCTCTAAGCAAATGTACTCCAAATATAATTTATAAGATTTATAGCACTCTAATCATACAGAGTTACTGAATAAATATCTGTTGCATTTTCATTTACTCCTAAGACAGAGAAAATGGAGACAGCTGTCCTACATGTAGCCTGGAAAGAGAAGCAGGGTATGTGAAATGACATACACATTATAGTCACAAAATCTAAAAATGCCTGTATGCATAGAAAAAAGTAGAAGACTGGAAATTCTAGTCCTCTAACAGTATCTGTTAGGGTTCTGTGATTAGGAGGAATTTGTTTCTTCTTTTTTATTTCTTGTATTTTTTGTAATGTGTTTTTGTTACTTTTGAACTTTGATTAATTTGTGTATCAGTCTTTTCTCATTTGTTAGGACATACATATTCAAAATAAAAACTATTATTTCTGTAGAATTCTGAATTTTCATAAATAATAGCATATTCTGGGTCATGTTATAACCAAGAAGCAAGTCTGAATTAAATAGTTGTAGACTAATGAGAAAAGAGCAGAGGTGGACTTATATGAATGATACAGTCTTGCCAAGTGAAGCCAAAAGATAGTTCAACTCAATGCATGAAAG